>NC_047574.1:20728583-21353583 GCF_011004845.1 Esox lucius
ATCGGCCCATGAATCTAAATAACTCCAGTCAGTAGAAGAAGGATGGAGTCTGGAGGTGAAATGGAGTCTGGAGGAGAAATGGAGCGGGGGAACCCCCCCCCTGCACACACACACACACACACACACACACACGCACACGCATGCAAACATCTCCAGCTCCGCTCTGGTGAATCCGACCCCACACCGTGCCTGTCCACGGTGTGACCCGGGCCGGGGAGACCACTCTGTTCTGGACCAACTGGTTCCTTGTTCCGTCTACCTCAGCCTACAAAAACATGCTATATATAAAGGTCCCGTCCGTCAAAACAACACGGGCCGGATTTCATTAGAATTCATTTATTCATGTAATCTGATGTCATGTCACCGATTGGTTTCTTACTGCCCTTCCCCCAACCTACTCTCCCCTGTACCAACGCAACAAGGCCAATTACTGGAAGTGAGTGACGCAACGTAATCACTGATGAGAGGAACACAAAAGACCAGGACAGCCGCCTGACACCCGCCCCCCCTCCACCCCACGCGAGTATTGATCGCGGGGCTTGGCTAGGTGACGCGTACACACATTCGGTAACTCGCGGAAACACACACCCAAACCACACGCACAGGGATACAAACAACACGGTACACTGAACACTGAGACGCTCCCACAATATACATCACGAGTGTGCTGCGTGTCCGCCATGCCTCACGGGCGCACACGAGAAACACATTTTCCCAGGGGTCAGCACGCAAGCTGCTCATCCAACGTTTGGCTGCCAAACCCACGGTAACTTCAAAAGGCTTGGTTGGAATGCCTGAAAGACCCAAAATAAGAAAGGTACCTCGATGTTTCTATTTTTAATTCACAATGTACTTGTATAAGGAGGAGCGACTCTTCTGTCACGTGCAAAACAAATGCGAAGAAAATAAAAGAAAGAATATAAGGGATTACCAACTGAAAAGATGAGCCTAGTGTACAGAGCTAAGAACTGGATGAAAACTCATGACTTGAACGAAGAGTGTGCAGAATTGGGGGGGTGAGGGCAATTTGGAGGGGTTTGGGGCACGTTGGTATTGTTGCGTTCAGACATGTGTGAAGGACTTGAAGGAGGCCGATGGGAGACTTCCGCACAGGGCAGGGGGAGGTGGACTCAGGCTTTGAAGACGGGCAGATTAGTAACAGGGCATTGACTACAAGTCTAGCGTGAAACATTCACTTTCTCCGCAGACCGGCCAGTCCACACCCAACACCCGAAAAGTAGCCCCGAACTCCACCGCCGCCAAAACACCTCACTGACCTCTTGTACTCATTCCCTGCCCCCATCCCTCTTGCTGCAAAACAATTAGCGTCACTGAATTTCAGCCATTGGAAAGGCCCGGGTCATGTTCATTAGGGTGCACAATGGTAAATATTTTAAAGCGTTTTTTCTAACAAATGAACCCAGAGTTTGTTATCATAAGAGTCCAACTCCCTGCTTTAGTGGGATGTGTTCAGTTTGGTACCTAATGAACCTTGAGTTCCTGACTCCAAAAGAGTAAAAGAGTTCCGTGTGTGTGTGTGTGTATTTTATGCCTATGTGGGTATGTATGTACTTACACATCGCTCTGGTGAGTATACACGCGGTCAAACAGCGCCTCTGGAGCCATCCACTTCACTGGGAGACGACCCTGAAGAGGACAGACACACAGATCAGAGGTCAATAGGTCCCATGGTTACAGTGAACCATCGACACACAGTCACCTCCCAACGGGATTTCATCATCAATATATCCCATGGCCAGTGGGCATCTTTTAACATGGACTCTTTCAGGTTCCCGGCAGTCCACAGAATATCATTAAATCTGGAAAATCCAACAGGGAATTGGGCAAGTAAAATCAGTTGGAATTCCCGGAGGAACTATAAGCAGTTTAGAAGACTAAGTAGATGAACAGGCTAATAAATATAGGCAAATTATATCTCCACAAACCACTTAAAAGCTTAGCACCAAGACAAGACCCATGGCACCAATTCATACAGAAGAGGTACAGCCGAAATGCTCCTTCATTTCAGAAACGGAAATTAAAAAGGTGGTTATGACGATGACGATGATGAGAAAGAAGAACTTAAACAGAAGTTGCCATTGTCTTGGATTGGACCTTCCTCGTCATCACCGTCAACCATTGTCCATGTCATTTTGTTGTTGTTTTTGTCCTGGACTGAGCTAGCTTCTCAGGGTGATGGTGCGTGTAATGGAAAGGCAGCCATGCATACTAAACGAGGTCGGGCAAGCTGCTCTACGCTCCACACGGGGAGTGGGATGAATGCTACTGGGGGTCCGCTATGGAGATGTCAAGCCCTCCGCTACGCTCTCTCCCGGTGCGTTTGGACTAGGGACGTGATGGAATAAAAACAGAAAGGAACCAAACCAGCAGAGATTTTCTGGAAGCGCAGCATTCACCAGTGGCATGGGAACCTTCTGCCTCTGCCAATGCAGGGAGGGAGGGAGTAATCTCACACCACGCCATGCATAATGGTCAGGTCCAATTCCATCTCAATTTAGTCAAGCCTTAACTATCGCTCGGTATACAGCCAGAGGTATCTGAATTGAAATGGAACCGAGCCCGAAGCCTGGACACGGCAGGATATGCTTCACTCACGTTGGTGGTCTTCTTATAGTAATCGATGTTGTGGACGTCCCGGGCCAGTCCGAAGTCTGCGATCTTCATGAAGTTGCTCTCTGTGACCAGGACGTTCCTCGCTGCCAGATCTCTGTGGATGCACTGAAAAGAGAGCAAAAAACAGTGCTAAGATTGAGAGGAAAGGTGAGAAAGCGTGATAGAGTTTCAACATTGTGAAAATAAATACAGAGAGAAATACCCAAACAGGTTCAAGCTATGCTAATAAAGGCTTACTGTTTCTACCAAGTGTAATGGCCCAGAAATGGAACTGAAGTAACACTACCCAATACATCTTTAAGACTCAGAAACATGAAACAAGTCTGAATTTGAATAAGATTCCTGACATACTTTGTCAAATTCATTTTTTCTAATTCATTCAATTCAACTTGTTTCTGTTTCTAAGGTGTTTTATTCCCACATGTCGGTGTGATTGAGTGTGTGTTGTGTGCGTGTTAGCATATTGTGCGCTTGTGTTCTCTAGTGTCAATCACATTCCTTTGGTGATAGGGAGCGTGAGTGTTTGGCTAACGTGCCCATTCTCCCCGTTGTGAATGCGTTGCAAAAAAGCAATTCTTTGGTTTTCTCGCACAGAGAGGCTTTGTGCGATGGAGAAAGACAATGCAGATCTCTGGACAGTGGGCTGGGGATGGGATTTTAGCAGACGATATTCCCACAACGATAAACACACACGTTCTACACAGCCACCCTAATCACCAAGACCCAGTGCAATGACACAGAAGTGTTTCTATTTAGCACAATGGTGAGAAAGCATGGCGTGTGTGTCTATGTGTGTGTAAACACAGATTTTACTATCCTGGTGGGGACCAAAACCCTTTCAAGGCTAGTAAAAACAAGAAACATTCATTCTTGCGATCATCTTGCCAGTTCCCACTGGGAACGCTTCTATTCCCGGCTTCAGGTTAATGTTTACGGTAAAAGTTCTAATTGGGATTAGGATTAGGGTTAGATTTTTGGGGTTACGGTTAAAGGCAGCAAGATTTTAAATGAGGATTACTTTTTTCTGTCCGCAGAAGTATATAGATTCCTGAAGTATGTATTTTGGGTGTACCTTCTGAGAGGCCAGATACTCCATGCCCCGGGCCACCTGGTAGGTACAGGACACCAAGTCCTTGAAGGTGAGCTGTTCGTCGGAGCAGCGGGCAATGTCATAAGAGTACTCCATGCCAGGGGGACGGCGGGCTCGTAGGTACTCCCTCAGGTTCCCTTTAGAGGCATACTCCACTATCACATACAGAGGCCCTGCCACAGAAAAAGGGTAGAGAGAGACAGAAAGGAAGAAAGAAAGAAGGAAAGAATGACATGAAGAAAATGTTTAAAATAAATAAAAGTAGACACATTTTGTCTGAAAGCAATTATAAACCGGATGGTTCTCATTCTGAATGCTAATTGGCTGAATTACTGATTGGATTGGTAACTGATTTAGTAGCAATAAGGCACCATGGGAGGTTTTTGGTATATGGTCAATACACCACAGCAAAGGCACTCTGAGTTGTGTCATGCTTATGAACAACTCTTAGCAATAGTATATTGGACATACAACCCACCCCTCCATACCATACTGTTTTATTTCACAGATATGATTTTAAATGTCAATAAAACTAGTTTAAACTGGATTAAATGAATGTGTGATGTCCAAGACCACACTTCCTGGTAGAGGAGTGGGAAAGAACTTCTCACCTTCTTGCGTGCAGGCCCCTAGTAGGTTGATGATGTTCTTGTGTTTCCCGATCATCTTCATCATCTCCATCTCTGACACCAGGTCAGACAGGTCCTTCTCCGTAGCGTCATCTGGAAGATAAAGCAGAGACACACATTTAAGAAATGCCACATACACGTCCATGCTTAACAAACACACACACACAGTTCCCCTGCTCTCGCCACCGTCTGTCTGTCCGACGGTGCAGTCAGAAGTGTCTCTCTGAAGCATAGCTGTGCCACTGACAAGCTTCACGGTGACAGCCGATAAACAGACTAAAAACAGACCACTTGTCTTTCTGCCGGGGAATTAAAAGCCATTTCGGTCAATCTGGAACCATTATCTCCAGGCACGTTATTAGGGGAAGGTTAATAGCGGGCGCTCCATCCTGTGACTGAGCCATCTCTGAGTTTGGATGGCTCAGTCAGGAGCAACCTGGGCAACCTGGGCATCTGGTGCTTCGGTGGAGGTGGGGGGGGCAGGAATTTGACCCCACCCCTACAGCCGCCGATCAGCGTCAGGGAAACACATCAGCCCCCAGATCCCGCCTGCCGCAACCTGTCGAACCCCACACGGCAGATTCTGACAGAGGTATAGCGGCTCACACACGCACACGACACGTGAGATGTGCAGCCTATCTGGTGAACATAAGCCGGACACATCTAAACAAGCCCAGGGACACCAACGCACAGACAGGCACAATCCTGGGCCGGCGGCAGTGGCCTATATTTAAAATGGGACGGAGGATCAGTCCCGGGCTTACAGCTAGCCAGGCAGGTCTAACGTTACTAAGACACTAGTATCCCGCAGGCGGCTGAGAAATACACACACACACCGCTCACACATCGACGCATGCTAACAGAGGGACACACTCACATGTACCTTTCAGCATCTTCACGGCCACCGTGACGGCGTCCTTGGGCTTGTCTTTATCGATGCCCAGAGCTTCAGCCATGACCACCTGGCCAAAGCAGCCTTCGCCCAGCGGTTTGCCCAGGGTCAACCTGCAGATGACGGGAAGGAAGCATTAGAGAGGGTGTTTCGTATCGAATGTGGTTCAGGTAACCCCCTCTCGGTGTTTGTCTTCTTTCAATGGGTCCATGTGACAGACTACACCGATTGGGTGCAGCAGTTAGCAATCGGAATACAAACGTCAGTTCAGGACCCGCTTGGCTTATCAATGTCATCCGGTAATGTTGTCTATATTTTCAATAGTATTAAATACTAATATTTATGTTCAAATCTTTATTCATTTCCTGTTACTCTGTAAATCAGTGCCATGCCAATTAGTCCCTTCAAACTGAATTGAGAGATAATGATAGAGTTAGTGTGAACATGTATCATGCCAACATTTCCCACGCTCTCTCCACCACTTTCTCAGTGTTTCTGTCAGATAGTGTGGGAGTGCTTGACTGCTGCCGGTGTTGTGCCTGTGGTCAGTGCCGGGGGGCAGGGATGATAATGGCCCGATACTAACAGCTCCAATGCGGCCCAAATGTCACCCTATACTCTAGACCAGGGGTGTGCAATATTTTTCACTGGGGGGCCGCACTGAAAATGCCAGAGAGCATCGTGGGCCAGATTACTTTTTTAACCAACATGCCTAAAAAACACACAACAAAGCTAACTCTGTTAACTTGCATCTTATATTTATGTATATTTATATTCCATGCAACACCGTTTTCATAATTGAACTTAGTTAACTTTAACAATGTTTTTGTTTATTATTTTCTCTTAACAACTGTTATTATGGCAGGCAAAGGCCTAAAAAATCCCTTTTTAGGGTTATTACTCAACAGAAATGTTGCAACACATATTTGCCTTAAAACTTAACTTTCAACTCAGCAGAGTATGCTACATTAGATAAGGTATTGTGTATGACAGTTATATAGGTATAATAGTTATTAGGGCAGACATAAGTCTATGAAATCACTTCTGAAGATGTTGGTCAACACGTGCTCTAATAAGATAACTAGTATTAGTAAAGAGTTGGATTCTCGGGCCCTAGAAACCAGGGACCAATAGGGTAATCTTGGTGTTCTGATTGTCTCTGACCTCAGTCATATCAAAGCGGTCACCAAAACAACATTCTATCATCTGGAAAATGTAGCCAGAATCAAGAGCTTGGTGTCCCAAAAAGACCAAGAGAAGCTTATACATGCTTTTATATCTAGCAGGGTTGACTACTGTAATGGGCTCTTAACAGGACTCCCCAAAAAGACTGTTAAACAGCTGCAGCTCATTCAGAATCCTGCTGCTAGAACGTTAACCAGGACCAAGAGAACAGAGCACATCAATCCAGTTCTTAAATCTTTGCACTGGCTTCCAGTCAGTTACAGAATAGATTTTAATGTGGTGCTTATAGTTTATAAATTACTCAATGGTTTAGGCCCCCAAATACATTTCTGATATGTTTGAAGAGTATAAACCGAGCAGGTTTCTTAGATCCATGAACTCAGGTCAGCTAGAAGAGCCCAGAGTCCAAACTAAACATGGCGAAGCTGCATTTAGCAGTTATGCTGCACACAACTGGAATAAACTACCAGAAGATCTTAGATGTGCCCCAAAAGTATACATTTTTAAATCCAGGTTACAAACACTTCTCTTTTCATGCGCCTATGCCTGAGCGCTTCAACTTAACCACACTGTTTAGCCTTACAGCTTTTATAGCTTATTCAATGTTTTATTATTATTATTATGTTTTAGTGTGGTTTATTGTTTTTATTCCATAATGTTTTATTATATATTATATATTTCACTTTTTCTTTTGAAAGCACATTGAATTGCTTCTACATTATCTCACAAAAGTGAGTACAGCCCTCACATTTTAGTAAATATTTGAGTATATCTTTTCATGTGACAACACTGAAGAAATGACACTTTGCAAAAATGTAAAGTACTGAGTGTACCACTTGTATAACAGTGTAAATTTGCTGTCCCCTCAAAATTACACAACACATCCATTAATGTCTAAACCGCAGGCAACCAAAGTGAGTCCATCCCTAAGTGTATTCTGACACCCTTTGTAACGGAAACGTCTTTATTGCTACACACATAATGTTGTCCATATACACTCCCATAGGGATCTGCATACACACACATACACACACACACAACTAGAATCATACATAACCCACATTATTATCAATTATGATCATTGACACTTCTTTGACCTTTGGTCGTAGATTGACCCTCTGGTCATAGTTTGATTGGCATGTGGCACCCCCGCCCTTGCTGCCTAGTCTCGGGGCTGTGTAAACATTCACACTGGTTCTGGGGCCTGAGGCCAGCAAGCTGTCACAGAAACACAATCCCTGGTCTGTCCATACACGCGCTTGTTTGCTCGCACACCCCACCAACCCTAACTCAATGGCAGCCTTTCTGCCCCAGCCCACCACACATAATCAATGTTATTTTTTGTCTTTCACGCCACCACAAACGTTAGCATTCCAGAATGTTCCGCTTTCCCACCCGGGCCCCTGAGGCACTTGCGTATGACAGATGAGGAGTGATGGAGAAGAGAGAGGGGACATATATATATGAGAGAAAAAAAGAACAAGGGAGAAAGAGTGTGAAAAATAGGGGGGAAAATGTATAAAAGAGAGAAAGAGACAGACAGACAGCTCAATTGAGAAAAGGAGACCATTTAGTCAGTTCTTATACTTCAAGAATCTATTCAACTCACACAACACAATTCCTTTCATGGGCACATTAAATAAATAAGTAATTCTGTCTTGCCCCAAACATAAAGATCCCTATTTGAGAGAAGAAAAAAACATCACTAATAATTTTCAGAAATGCGGGTGGAATTCTCTTGGGAATGTTTTCCTGGTGCTTTTCGGGAATGCTTTTGATCCCCTACTGCTAAATCTTCACACAAACACGGCGTGGCAAAACAACAAAGGGGAAGGTATGCTGAGAGGCACGGTGTGTTCAACTGTCTGGGTTGTCCCCATTGTTTAACAGCAAGAGCCTTTACCGCAGCTAAATCACTATGTATTACTGTGTTGAGGTGGCCTGACACTTTCCACTGAAGCTGACCCAGGCCAAAGGTTTGTCTTGTGTAGTATGAGGCATGCTTTGACTCACATGCACACAAACACAAAGTTATCTTATCGCTGTCCATACATTCCCTGTGTTACTATTGTCTATCTAGAATATGCTTTCTTCAGTCAAATCTGGATTTTTGGAAATGGGCCCATTAGGAAGCATTTCAATGTTAGTCTACAAATGTTTTTATTTAAACATATGATAACTTTTAGTTTGTTTAATTTCTGTCCGGTTCATAAGGTGACATTTTTACCACTTTATCAACCTATTTTAAGATATCCATTCCGCAGTTTTAATCCTGTCTCAAAACAGTAACTCGGACAATGAAAAACAAAAACAAGCATTTCTTATTGGACACATCCAAATTGTCCTCTCCCTGTTGTTTCAGTCCCGTTTCTGTTGTTCAGACCCTAATGAACGGTGCCCGGTAGCGTTCTTCATCCCATTCACAGTCATTCCTCATAGGTTTATCATTACAGCTCAAAGACCATGTTCATTGGTGCGTAACAGTACAAACCCCCCGGACAACAACAGCGCCTCATGTTAGAGCCTGCAGATGCAATCCGTTAGCTTAGCGCTGACTAACCTCATTGTTCTACCGCGATGAGGAAGTGATCTGCTACTTGAGAAGACAGTGAAGTAATTAGCAACAATTTACACTTCCCCAATGTCAAATCGCTAAAGGCCACTTAGAAACGGGACTCTGGACTGGATTCTTTCCGGGCGTCGTTTGAAGTTAAGCAAAAACACATTCCAGAGGAAAAAACTGGGTGGCTGCGGCATGCCTTGCGACCGTTGCTTGACCCAAATCAAGCAATGACTGAAAGATACATTTCCTGAGGTCCTGTCTAACACTGAGTAAGACTGTGGTGTGGTTAAGGACGACTCCTCACCTGTCTCGGGAGAACTCCCAGCGGGGGTCCTCGGGGAGGTCATATTCCGGGATGGGGTCGTCGTGGCCAGCCGAGCTGCGTCGCGTAGTGATGCGCACCAACGGCGTGCTGGAGTTCATCGAGGAGCTCGAGTCATTGGAGACCTGTAGGAGCGGACGGATTGGCTGATCACCTTGTCACTCACACGCCTAATTACAAAAAAAGGCTGGGGCTAGGCATTTATTTGTGTTTGTTTTTTGGAAGACTATGGGTGTGAGGACCAAGGAGTGTGTGGGGTGGAGAGAAATCTGGTACAAAAATCTCACAGAAAGGGACTTTTGTACGATATCGATCAGCAAATCGGCGTCTTCGCTTTCCCCTTTCTGAATGATTTCTGAGTGAATGCAAGTCACTGGCTGAGCCGGAGCTCAGCGGAGAGCAACGTTCAGTCTGATGAATGTGTTGGTTTATGATGCTGTCGTCACTGTCCTTAGGGGCTCGTCTCTCCTTTCCACCCTAACCTTACCTTGACACTGGAACCAGCCGTAACCCAACACTTTTTTGGGGCCTTTTGTGTTCTCCCCCTTGAGGGAGATGCCTTACTCACAGAAACACAGAGGAGCTAAAAACACTGGAGAGCAGTTCTGACATGCTCAGACGCCACACTAGCTGTCCTTCTGAGTAGTTAAGTTGGCTCAGCAGCTTCAAGCAGTGCGACGTGTTAGTTACAGGGCTGTTATGGAAACCGCCTTTACCTGAACACCTACGTTTGCTAGGCTCTCAAATGAATGTGGAAGTACACCAGTTGAATAAGACCTGCGTTCGTCGTCCGTTCTTGGTAGGTTAACCTAGATGATTCTGTTTTACAATAATCTTATTGTGTTATAGGCTTTTCACACTGCTGAACCCGAACCGAGTCGAGCCGAACCCGGCTGTACTGAATTGGACCGGTTTCACACACCCGGCGCAGTTGCTGAACCCAGTGCAGTTTGGTTGGAGTCGGCTCGATAGTGTGAAAAGCGTTGTGCAGGGATGCGCGTGTGTGTGAAGTCTGTCTTTCTATGGGTGTTAAATGCCTTGGAAACCCCTTATCTACTTTCTGTTACCTGGCGGCGCAGAGGGATCTGCTTGCTGAGCTTGTGAACCGCCGGCTGGTTCCCGAAGTCGGGCTTCTTCGCCGTGTTCCTCATCCGGCACACCACCACGATGACCACCATACAGGCAATCAGGAACACCCCCACGCAGTAGATGGCGATCTCCACGTAGTCGGGTGACGTCATGCCCGTCACTGTCTCTTCCTTATTGGCTGATTGGGGAGTGTGGGGTGGGGGGGATCGGGGAGTGACAAGACGCAGAGGTGAACACCCTCTTCTTGACACGTGCGCACACAGACACGGGGACAGACGGACGAACACAGGAGCAGGACACGCGCTGGTTAAGACGTGGACATCCGGAGCTGCTGAGACGCCCGCGCGACTTTTGGGTAGATAAACAAGACGTCATGAGGAAAAGACACTGCGTTTATCCCTCCCTGACTCGATTTTGCCCCCTAAGAACAACAAATCGGCCCCCAATAAACAATTGCTGTAGCAAACTAGTTCAAATGAAAGTACGGCAGATGTCGCTACATTCACGGCTACGAAACAAACACAACCATCGCGAGGTGCGTACACACACAGCGCGAGAAAAAAGACATTCTCCCGCCTTCACACAAAGCTGCATGCGTCACTTCAAACTTGAGGGGGCACATCTGAAGCTGACTGGTCTGGGGCTTTCTCTGAGCTGCTTTCGGACCACAGCCTGTTCCATAATGCATGCCATCCACCCACAGCCACAAACAGTCCTCGTAATGTTCATCCAGAGGGGAAATAATCACACGTAGAAACCTTTGTCCCGTCAGATTTGTATCCTGTGGTCCAAAAACCACAGCAGCAACCCAGACGGCAGAGCCAGGCAGGCGCCACTGGAACAGATACACGGAACGGGCAATAAATTAAAGATATTATCCCCCAAGGAAAAACTATTTGACTGCCTGTGATAGTTTTATGCTGTTTAGAGACAAAACAAGGCTATTATCTGGGACGATGTTGATGGGGGTTTTGTTTAATCGGCCGTCCGTTTAGGCAGTGGAATAAAAGTGAACGAGACCTATCATCCATCTCATTTAATGTCCAGATATCCAGATATCCTGTTCACCCAACATGGGTGCAGATTGAATAATGTTGGATGAATATGGCGGGTTTTACAACTCAATTCTGATCAGTTATCCTACTCACAAAATAGACTTTTTAACAACCATGTCAGCTTTGATAAAGCTCAGATGTGAAACTAACGCGATTGGTCCAAAGATCACAACTGGTCTTCCTGTGTAAATGTACCCAGAGGTTGCCTTGAGTGTATGTCTATCCATGGAATGAGTGTGCTACAAATATTATAGTAAGAGACACGCATAGACACACACATTTAACACACAGACACAATCACACCCTGAATGAAACACGGTGAACACATTGAAAATAACTGACCCTGATAATTGAGAAAGTTAAGCTTTGAGTATTCAAGCTGTAACATTCTTTTTTTGTAATTTGCGGAGAAATAACAAAAAAAATATCAATTATCAGGGCCCGGCCAGAGGTTGAGCCATGCAGGGGGTTTCTCCCACTCTCGACCGATGATAATGAAGCCGGTTACACCGACAGACAGAAAGACATTATCATCTAGACAGACACCCTATAAAAGTAAAAACATGCAGTCCAATCTAAAATGGACGTAGCACCGACAGACTTTCCCAGAGAACCAGGAGAGACAGATCCGATGTGAAATAGAGAACGAACCAGGGAGGAGCTGGGGGGGTGAAAGCCCTCCTGAGTAAGGAGCAACACTCGAGCCTCTTCTGGGAAGTCGACTTCCGCTACGGCGTTATAATGAGCCTCAAGCAAATGGTCCTTTATCAGTCCGTAGCCTTTCAACACGTCACCAATCGAGATAACGAAATATTTGGAATACATATTTCCACTACAGTATTATGTCAATTTACTGTGTGAGTTCGTCACAGTTATCGGAGAGTTTGCTATTTGGTCGAGTGTGGGTATTCTTCCCTCCGGAGGGGCTTTTCACCACTCCCATTCTCCTCCCGTTAAAATCATGGAAATAACTTCACTGAGCGAACATTGAACCATAAGTGAACAACAGAAGGAAGGGGAGGGCAGTAGAGTGGTGTTTATACCTGGAAGCACCGTCAACCAAGCAGTGTGAAACGAGATCCCAATAGAATTACCCGCCAAGCACGTATACTCCCCCGCGTCCTCGAAAGTGACATTGGGGAGGTAGAGGACTTCGATCTCCTTGTCTGTGGTGTTAACACCTGCGGTCTGGGTGAGGAGGAGCAGGAGGAGGAGGGACAATGAAGAGGGGGAGAGGGGAGAGGATGGCGGGACATTCGAGGAGACAGGAAGTTGAAAAAATTGAAGAAGGGAAGAAGGAGGTAAAGGAGGAAGAAAAGGAATAAAAGGAAACAGTTAGACCCAGAACACCCGGAGCCTGATGGCGTCCCATTGCTAGCAGGAAAACTATCGCCCCATCTAAGAAACTTCCTAGATAGGAGGAGCTTCCGTGAAAGGGGAGGGGCTTCCCAGGAGGCAGGAGCTTCAAAACAAACAGGGAGAACACCTTGCACCAGAGGAAATAGGTAAACAAAATAATAAAAAAAAATACAACAACACGTTTAAAAAAAAAAAAAAAGGACCCTTCACCCACAACACCAGAACCCAGTTGTAAGTCCACATCATGGGCATGCACAGTCCACAGAACCACAGAACCACAGAAGAGGATGACATGGAGATCAACCCACTGCAGCACCCAGCACCGGCGTATGGCCATCACACCTCATCAACTGGCAGAGCGAGAAAGGGTGTGGGGAGGGTGGATGTGGGGGGATTGGGGGGGGGGGGGGGGGGTTTGATGAGAAATCGTGTGATGGCCAGGCCAGGTTAGTGAGTGGGAGCGCAGGTTCACAGGGCTTTTCCATGGTCGTCCGTACAGACAGGAGGGCAGTCGAAGACACTCCATTTAGTCCATACGACCCCCGCAGGAACCACCACACCACCACAAGGAACCCGGCTCAGTGACCGGCCCAAAGACACCGCACGGGGCCGGCAGAGGTCAGGGGTTACCTGGGACGACCGTCAGCCAGCCCGACTGGTTGACCTCCCCTATATAATTGGAGACTTTACAGGTGTACTGCCCGGCGTCTTCCTCCGTCACGTTGGTTAACGTGAGCACCTCCACGTCCGAGCTATTGATGCCCGAGCGCTGGGGTGTTGAGCCACACAAACACACACCCATACACACACACACACAAACAAACACCACACACACACGGCAGCAAAAGGGGACAAAACAAAACACAGGGAAGCCTGTTAACTATCACATCTGCAACCTTGGCGCAGGGAGGAAAGAGAAGCCGCCACTCAGACAGGAACAGCTGGCGCATCCCAGCACTAATAATAAAGGGCTCATTTATCACTCTTTGAAAGGAGGGAGAAGAAATATATATTTTATTGGTTTCTCGCTCTTATAGAGGGACAGGTTAGATGTTAATTTTTATGGGGAGTATGAGAAAAAAAAAATCGAAACTAAAAGCTTCATCAATGATGAAGTTGATCTATGCCTCAAAAGGAAAAAATAAGTGACATGAAAAATGTGACTGCATACTAGCAAAACGGCTTCTGTTATAAATTGCTGAAAAGAAACTTGACAACAATAGAATGATTAGCCTACACTTAAGGTGAAGAAACAGCGGCAGTCATGTTTCTAGGGAAGAAGGAACCAAACATATTCACGGAGCAGGCTTAAAACAGACAACGAGGGGCCGGGCCGGAACGTACCTTCAAGACGCGGACGTGGGGGTGTCCATCTGGACCAGTGCGACTACCATTTTTCTGGATGTGCTGCAGCCACTGGATGTGGGGCTGAGCGTCGCTGTACACCTTACACACAAAACGTGCATCTTCGCCCACATGGACACTGGTGTTGGCAGGCAACCCTGCCTGGAGAATGGGCCGATGGGGGGACCGTTCTGAGTTGGAGAGAAAAGGTGTGTCGTGATATTTTTGTCCAGAAAACACAATTTTAAACATCAGGCAACAGGTCACACCCGCATTTGAGTGATTTAGCAGATGCTCCTATCCGCAGTGATTTAAAACTGTCCTTTATTGATTGCATCCAGCCTGTATCCAGCCTCCGAGTTCCTTAAGACCACCACTGAGCTCCTTAGCAGGGTCTAACCTACTTCATATGCAAATAATATAAAACAAGCACATAATACTAGCCAAAAGCCTGAAGCACAGGCCTCGAAATATTATGTCAAAAAACAAAACAGTTTTTAACTATATGCTTGTGTTTGAACATTTTGAGGTTCTGTGGGTGGCCAGCTCTGGGCATTAGGGGAAATAGTGGATACGCATGGGAGAATATTCCAGAACTGGGAGATGAGCAGGAGACGAATAATGATAACCTCTTATCAACACTCTGCTTCAATTCTACCCACAAAACAAAGAGGCAAGTTATCTCTAACTGATAAGCGCTAAACAAACTGGTAATATGAGAAGAAGCCAGGAACTCAGCACTTCTGCAAAATTCGGTGCATGCAACTTAACTATCTGAAGTAACTAAACATGAGAAGGTCAATTTATAGCGCCTGCAAAAGTTGCAAATGTCTTGAGTGAAAAAAAACACCTATATTTCCTCTTAAAAAACATTATTTTGCAGGCAAACATTTGGACGTCGAATCTGAACAGAGCAAAACCTGACAAACAATGCCCCCCTTTCACACACTAGTACCCCCCCCCCCCCCCACACACACACACACACACACACAAATGCACACTGTGACGTCACTCGGGCTGCCTTTCAAAAAACAGAGCCCCCTAAAGTGGATGTGAGAGGTATCTGAGTGGGCCTCTCTGTGTCTCTCTTCAGACACGAGCAGGACAGGCGCTTGAGAAAGACAATGCTACACAATGCATTCCTTCACCGCTAGTGAACGCGGCAAAATTCATTAAAACGCATCTGGGCGTAAATCCACATGCATTTTAAATACAAAATGGAATCCCAAAGGCCAATTGGCCATCAACAGACGCTGACCTACAGGCTCTGAATGAACAGTGACACAGACAGAGAGAAAGGGAACGAGGGAGAAAAAAGAGGGAGAAAAAGATGAGAAATGAGAGGGGGGCCAGAAGCGTGTAAAAAGCTCAGATCCCTTTTCCGACGCTGCTTTTGAAAGGCCCGCGGAGGCAACCAGTCAGAACACTGGGAGTTCAGATTGCCACATACGCATACACACACGCCCGCGCACGCCATGCACTTAAAAGACAGCCGCAACGGCTACATTCCGCATTCAAACAGTGTGGTCAGCAGTCCGTCTGGTAAATAAGTCAACAGGAGCACGCACACGCAAATTTAGGTTCCATCCATAAGCGCTAACTGGGTTGCAATTGCTGACTTACCAGATGGATACTGGAGACAACTGTTCTCAAAGAACGGGTCAGGTCTCTACCTAAACGCATGGATATAACTACTGTGTTACACACGACCCCACAAAACACTACAATCCCGTAAAAACACACCCGCGTCTTACCCTTTCATTATCCCGGTCCACTCATCCGAATAAAATCCAAATCAATCTATCAATGAAGTCATTAGTGAAGTATTTCCCGTTGGCGGGTAGCTGGTGGTCGGCAGTCAGGGGAGAGGGACGAAAATTTCAGCGACGTCCCAAGCGGGACCGCTGAACTCTGGGTAACCCATTGGCTTGGCACGCTGGTCCCTGGGGATCAGGGAAGGGTCGCTGATAGGAGGGGGGATAGGGTCAGGCCAGGCCCGGGACCGGGGGTGAGGAGAGGGAGGGGGGACGAAAAGGTGGCGGTGGTTGAGTATGAACGAACTCAGCCATCGGGTGTTTGGTTTCGGTGCCCGTCGGGTTGGCAGGGCGGTCGGAGGGCTGAAGACACACGGGTCGAGCCGCATTTGTGTGCGTACGCTGCAGTCAGACTGTCCGTTGGTCCGGGGGGGCCCCTCCCCATCCTGTGGCCAGTTACAGGCTGTTGTAGCTGTTTATAAAGGCTGATCATTTTGGCCCAAAAGCACGATAACAACTTCCTTCCAGACTCTCACACCGCTCCCTCTCACACTGTCTCCGCCCCCTGCGTGCCTCTCTCAAACAGGAAAATGGAGCAGAATGAAGAAACAGGCCATTCTGGAGGTAAGTTTGTCTGGAGCCAGACAAAAAAAAAACTGGTTTACTGCTGAGCAATAAAAACAGAAAGAAAACACACTAAAGAGAATCTGAAGGAAAGCTTCAGCCAGGGAGGCAGGGGACTGATGGAGGGAGAGATCACAGGGCTGCGCGGGCGTCTGGAGGCTACAGCAGCATGGCGGGTATTCCAGGGCACACACATAGACACTCTGACAGATCCAGCTGCCATTTATCAAGAATGTCCTTGACGGAAGGCTGGTGCAAATGAACACAGGTGGTCATCTCTCCGGGGAGGAAAAGCTGACATTTGTAATAGCAGTTATCTCTGGGAATTCCACCCCTAACTACTGACCAAATATCGTAGAGGCTGGTCTGGTGTCTATTTCCTCCGGCTAATATTTACGATTAGGTTTGGGAAAAGGAAGCTAAACACAGATCTGTACCTGATGGAAACTGCCCCAGAATCCCCAGAAATTGATGAACCCTAAAGGCCGGAAATGTGTTTCCATGCCATTGGCTGTTTGTCATATGGCACAGGAAAGCCAATAGGGAGCCAGATACCCATTAAACCAATGATTAATGGTCACCATAAACACACACACACACGCACGCACGCACACGCACAAAGACACACACTCATGTTTGCTCCAAAGGTCAAAGTAAAGGAGTTGAGTGAGTTGGATTTAAACTCACTGTGTCCCCTTGTAAAAGTGCTGATCTGGTTCTGTTTGCTCCCAACGGCAGCATGCCAATCCAACCATCTGAACCTAGCGCCACCGCCACACAGCTAGAACTGATATTTAACAAGAAAAGTCCCAGTCCAGCTCAGCTTGTCTCGAAGGCTTTTGTGACCCATTACACAAAGCGCATGCATCAATACCGACCATAGAGAAAAACCTGGCACACTTAGGGAGCATTCCTTCTCTGCACCTGAATAGGGTTTAGTCCACAACACCTGTGGGATGAAATTAGCCAGCGATAACCTTTCACCCAAACACACCCAACCCCCTCCGTGAGAAGCCCTTCCGCCTTCTTGAAATGGTAATATTAACTCGGGGGGGTGACACCAGGTTTAAATCCCAGATCTGACGAGGTCACATATCGGTTGTTGTGCCCTTGAGCAAGGCAAGTAAGCCCTTATGCCTCAGGGACAGCAAGACACTGACGGTCGTCATAGCTTACGCATGAACCCTATTTCTGCTATGTTTGTTTTTAAGAATAAATGATGCCAGTTTTCCATTTCCGCGCCTGCGAAATATGACCCTGCGGCTTTGGAATGTGGTGGAAACCCTTCCCGGGAAAGCCCAGTACAGTACTCACCGACAACATCCAGGGTGTAGGTGTGATTGATGGAGCCGTATGCGTTCTCCACCAGGCAGGTGTAGTTGCCCTTGTCTGACGGCACCACACTCTCCATGATCAGTGTCCAGTGCTGATGTCGCACCTGTGAAGTACGGGGGAAAAGGCATGAATGTCAAAAAACTGAGTCGGGAAAAGGAAGAGAGGCCTCCCACTTTGGTTCCACTCATTTCTACTACTTCTACAAACTCATCTCATCTGTTTCAACAGAACTCAATAAGGCAAGTAGACCTGAGCCAGCCAGCGATCGCATTGGTGTCCCGCGGGAATGCCGAGTCCATAGGATGTCTTAGACCGTTTTTTGTTTGTTTCTTTGTTCAGAAACACTGCTGATGGATGGGAAAAAGAGACGATTGTGGAGTACTTTATGGGAATGAGAGAGTGAGTGAGGAGGCTTGGTGAGGGACTGTCAGCCAGTTCTGTTCCCACCACAGCATCGTGATGAAAAACAATATTGCGGACGGTGACAGACTGGTCCTACGGCGAGCTGGCACCCCCACCCAAGGAATTTGACCGTTTTGCACAGTGGAGGGAAGCTTTCTCCCAGAGCTACCTTTTCCATGGCTCAGAACAATAGCAAAAACCCTGTTGACACTAAATATTACACTTTTCCCAACTTCAAACAGTCGTGACTACACTACATCTCCCCCAGTAGGCAAAACCATGAAAACATTACCACACCTCAGACCACTCCTCTGACCACAATACTCCTCTATTGTAGCATACGTTGGTCAGCAGGTGTGTGTGTGTGTGTACATATTCAAACTCTTGATATTCAAACTACAAATTAATTGACTGGAAAGTGTTGTGATTTTAATAAGGTTCAATATGATTTTAATCAGCAGACGTATCTTTATATATGTGAAGTGCATTCTTTTTGACCCGAGCGCCATGTTTGACTCCAATCCAAATAGACTATGTCAGTGTGGAGGAATTCAGGTTGTTAAGACAAATGTTGCTCTCAACAACCCTTCAATGCTGAGAGAAAATAAAACATTACTGGCTAGTTTGACTACTATTTCCCACGATGTGTGACCTCAGGTATTTTCAAGATAAATAAATAGATACTGATATTGAAATACTTCTGAAACCCTCTCTGCAGACATCCTGTGTTGGATAGTGCTGAGTAAAAAAAGAAATGTTCAGATTCATCAGGATTCCTGTTTGGACAATCTGAAATCGATTCTTAAGAAAATCGATTTTATAAATCTATGCATTTTAACATTTGGAGGTGTTACATGAGTGAGAGGTTGGAGAGAAAGAACCAGCTATTGTGACGGACAATTCTGCCAATATAATACAAGTTTTGTCATTGATGGAGCTGCTTTGCGTCGGCCGTTTCGCACACTAAACTTAGCCACTCAGGCAGCTCTCAAACTTCCAGCAATCGTAAGCTTGCTTGGTTGGGGGAGGCACATTGCTACCTTTTATCACCGTAGCGCTATGGTCAGTCATGAGTTAAAAGAGAAGCAGAATTTACTGGACGTGCCGTTACACAAGCTGCTGATTGACGTGGTGACCCAGTGGAACAGTACACTGGAGATCATATAAAGGTTCCTGGAGCAGCAGCCAGCAATCTCCGTAGCTCTGCAGTTCGCAAACAATTCCTTCTTTTTGAAGGAATCTGAACTGACTCAGGAGTATCGAGTAACAAAAAAAAGCAATTGATTTTGATTGTTTATGTTTTTCTTAAAAAAAATTTTTTTTAAATCCATTCAATGTAATGTTTCGGGCTTGGTCGTCATGCTAGAGGGTTCCCTGCGCAGTTCATAGCCGTCATTCTCAAAGACTCTCTTGTAAGAAATAATGGTATTGAAATGATCACTATACCCAAATGAAATCAAGACTGAATCGGAGTAGAATCGGGACAGTGTGAATCGCAATCGAATCGGGATATCAGTGCCGATACCCAGCCCAAATGTTGGAAAAGAAAATATAAATTTAAAGTATTAAAAAAACATCCAATTGTACATTAAGAGTTTTCCAAAAATTCCTGTATCTTTCTTTTTTTTGTAGTTTGTAACATGTGGACTACTTTCCCAGGCAAAGTATGTGTTTTTGGTTGGAAGTTGAATCTGAGGTCACTTCTTGGTGTGTTCATCGTCTGAATTTGCAGAATGTGCAAACAGCAGTTGGGCGAGGTGCATGGGTTAGCAGAACATAGACCGGCCCCTTCTGTTAAACTTTAACTAGGTTGGGCTGTTGAATGGTAGTAGAAGTATTAATGTAAATCAATGCATAGCTTCAAACACAACTTATAACAATGGATAGGCACAGTACTCTCTATCAGTGTGACCTGTTTTCCATGAATATCAATTGCTTATAGCAATTCCATATACCAATTGTTCTTTTAATTTGGTCCGCATTCCAGTATTGTATTGTCGGTGTCAGTGGTTCTCAAACTGAGGACTGGGGACTCGTACAAGATTTTGTTTAAGGGATTTGTGGTATAAGTTTAAAAGATTGGCCTAGGGAGGTCAAGCAGTCTAAGCAGCTGCCTCTGCAAATATACAGCTATAGCATGGGTTCAAATCCAGCTCAAACACTTTCTCCATCACCAAGCAGAAATGCCTGGGTGTCTCCACAAAAAGTTAGAAAACCACAGGGCTTTCTAACTGGTGTTAAAACCTAAGAGAGAGAGAAGTTAAGTGTCACTTCAAGACCACACAAACAGGTGACTGAATCCAATTTGGCATCAGCAGCCTTGTTTGTCACTCCTCTGCCTCCATCGATGGCTTTGGTGATGGACGTACGGATCGAACCAAACGGAAGGACAACAGTCTGCATCAAGACCTGGCCAGTGAAGAAGCAGAAGAGGGGTCGTACCTTGTACCCGCCCATGCGGTCTTCCTGTCGGAATGGCCGGCTGTTCTTCAGCCAACGCATCTTAGGCCGTGGGTTTCCCCCAGCAGCGCAGCGGAACTTGACGGTGTTTGCAGCGGGCACTGCATGCAGCCTCTTCTCCATCTTCTCCAGCATGGTCCAAAAGGGTGCTCCTGAAAAACAACACATTCAGGGTTTATTTGTTGGAGCCAAACAGGAATTTTCAAACGCACTTCAGCCCAACAGAAGGCACCGGGGGGGGGGGGGGGGGGGGGCAAATAAACAGAAGAGAAAACTCGGACTAAACACAGAATAATGCATACTGTCACCTACGCTCGAATCCAAAGTAAAAATACTTCATGATTGCTCTAGTCTATATGTCTACATTGAACTGATATTGGGTGTGCTCAAAACAATCAGTGAAGAGATAACAGCTCTTCCAATCACCAAAGATACATCAATATCACAAATGTTTATTTTGCCAACTAAAATCCTGGCAAATTGAGTCCATTCCTCTTTCAACCGGAAGAAGCGACGGTGTGAGGAATGTGCTACGGGGGTTGGGGGCATGGTGTGGGGGCCACAGAAAGGGTGGGAAAGAGAGACAGACTGCTTAGACACAGTGGAGCCAAAAGGCTCTTTTCTCTTATCTTACAAAGAATACATTTTTCTTTATCTTACAACTATTTTATGTTAATATTAAAGTGGAATTAATTTATAAGAATCTCTAATATGCGTCATTCACTTCTTTGAATAGCCACATCTTCTTGCTCCTACCAACATCTTTGATTGAAATATCAGATATGATACAGCGAGATTCATTTGATCTCTACTCACAACAGACCTGTGCGAGAAACACTGCCGAGCATCGTAGCTCCTTTGGGTAAAATTCAGTATAAAACCTGGAAATAACATAACACGGCTAGCTTCAGCACTAGCTAAAGTTGTGGAGTTGCGAGAGAGTGAGGAAGGCATGACCGGGGGAGTGGCCAGGCCCAAACTGTTATTCACGCTCCCCTCGCACCCTTCACAACACTGAACTGTCAGGATAATACAATCCAGCCATGGTTTCCAAGGCTGAATCTCAATGGCACCCTATACCCTACACATTTCACTACTTCTGACTCAAGCTATATGTGAATTGGTCAAAAGGAGTGCAAAATAAAATGTGAATAGGCTGCCAATTGGGACATGCCCACAGTTCACACTTGAAAACATGTAAAATTCAAATCGTTTTTGGGCTCTTTTAAGCGTTACAGGACGTAGAGGGGGGAAAAAAAACACGAGCTCTCCGGGGAGAATGTACAGGGCGTTGCCAAGAGGGTAACTAGACCATCACATTCCATTTCATCTATCTGAAGTTGCCGGGTATTTTTTTCAAGCGTTTTGTTAACTACTTCCTCAAATTACAATATTTATCCTCCTGTCAGCACAAAAGATATGGATGGTGTGTGTGAGTGTGTGTGTGTGTGGGGGGGGGGGGGGGAGGTGTGTATCACATTTAAACAATAATTATGTTCTTGAAGAAAAATAATGTGGCGTTGGAAGCGAGCAAGAGATGTTTGTGTTGTGTAGGGCAGGTTTTGCCACACACTGTGCACCCTTCCTCATTTAAACCATGGCCTAAATAACTGCAGCTCATTCACCCTGTCTGTCCACCACCCCTTCCTCTATCCCACCACCACCCCTCCTTCCAGTTCCACCACACCACCACCCCTCCTTCCAGTTCCACCACACCACCACCCCTCCTTCCTCTACCCCACCACCCCTTCCTCTACCACACCACCACCCCTCCTTCCAGTTCCACCACACCACCACCCCTCCTTCCAGTTCCACCACACCACCACCCCTCCTTCCAGTTCCACCACACCACCACCCATCCTTCCAGTTCCTCTACCCCACCACCACCCCTCCTTCCAGTTCCACTACACCACCACCCATCCTTCCAGTTCCACACCACCACCCCTTCCTCTACCCCACCACCACCCCTCCTTCCAGTTCCACCACACCACCACCCCTCCTTCCAGTTCCTCTACCCCACCACCACCCATCCTTCCAGTTCCTCTACCCTACCACCACCCATCCTTTCAGTTCCTCTACCCCACCACCACCCATCCTTCCAGTTCCTCTACCCCACCACCACCCATCCTTCCAGTTTCTCTACCCCACCACCACCCCTCCTTCCAGTTCCACTACCCCACCACCCCTCCTTCCAGTTCCACCACACCACCACCCCTCCTTCCAGTTCCACCACACCACCACCCCTCCTTCCAGTTCCACTACCCCACCACCCCTCCTTCCAGTTCCACCACACCACCACCCATCCTTCCAGTTCCTCTACCCCACCACCACCCATCCTTCCAGTTTCTCTACCCCACCACCACCCATCCTTCCAGTTCCTCTACCCCACCACCACCCATCCTTCCAGTTCCTCTACCCCACCACCACCCATCCTTCCAGTTTCTCTACCCCACCACCACCCCTCCTTCCAGTTCCACTACACCACCACCCATCCTTCCAGTTCCACACCACCACCCCTCCTTCCTCTACACCACCACCCCTCCTTCCTCTACACCACCACCCATCCTTCCAGTTCCACTACCCCTCTCTGACTGTCTTTCGGCAGGTTTTGCCACACACTGTGCACCCTTCCTCATTTAAACCATGGCCTAAATAACTGCAGCTCATTCACCCTGTCTGTCCACCACCCCTTCCTCTATCCCACCACCACCCCTCCTTCCAGTTCCACCACACCACCACCCCTCCTTCCAGTTCCACCACACCACCACCCCTCCTTCCTCTACCCCACCACCCCTTCCTCTACCACACCACCACCCCTCCTTCCAGTTCCACCACACCACCACCCCTCCTTCCAGTTCCACCACACCACCACCCCTCCTTCCAGTTCCACCACACCACCACCCATCCTTCCAGTTCCTCTACCCCACCACCACCCCTCCTTCCAGTTCCACTACACCACCACCCATCCTTCCAGTTCCACACCACCACCCCTTCCTCTACCCCACCACCACCCCTCCTTCCAGTTCCACCACACCACCACCCCTCCTTCCAGTTCCTCTACCCCACCACCACCCATCCTTCCAGTTCCTCTACCCTACCACCACCCATCCTTTCAGTTCCTCTACCCCACCACCACCCATCCTTCCAGTTCCTCTACCCCACCACCACCCATCCTTCCAGTTTCTCTACCCCACCACCACCCCTCCTTCCAGTTCCACTACCCCACCACCCCTCCTTCCAGTTCCACCACACCACCACCCCTCCTTCCAGTTCCACCACACCACCACCCCTCCTTCCAGTTCCACTACCCCACCACCCCTCCTTCCAGTTCCACCACACCACCACCCATCCTTCCAGTTCCTCTACCCCACCACCACCCATCCTTCCAGTTTCTCTACCCCACCACCACCCATCCTTCCAGTTCCTCTACCCCACCACCACCCATCCTTCCAGTTCCTCTACCCCACCACCACCCATCCTTCCAGTTTCTCTACCCCACCACCACCCCTCCTTCCAGTTCCACTACACCACCACCCATCCTTCCAGTTCCACACCACCACCCCTCCTTCCTCTACACCACCACCCCTCCTTCCTCTACACCACCACCCATCCTTCCAGTTCCACTACCCCTCTCTGACTGTCTTTCGGCCATCTGTAGTTACCGGCAGCCTCCGCTTTCTCTCTCTCACACACAGAAACTCCAGCCCCCCTTTTCTCTCCCGCTCTTGTAGCACCTGGGAGAGTGATTGCATAAGCAGATGGACTCGAACAGGAAGGGAAATCGTGAGCAAAACCACGACGCAATCGGCGTCCATCCCTTCCTGTATCTCTAGAACAGAGGGAACATTCCGGGGTCACTCTAGCCTCGAGCCAATCTTTAGCTCCTTCTTGTTCTCAGGCCTCTGCCCTTCCATTTTCACCTCTGTCGCTTTATTTCTCTCCCAAACTCTCTTTTTCAGATCCTCTCTCTTGTCATTTCCGCCCTCCGGATGGCAGTACTATCAGACAACCGGCCTATCATATTCCCTCGCCAGCAGACCGGACAGTTTGCACATAGTTTTGACATAGAAGAGTAAACCATGTTCATTATTTGGGGTGGGCAACAACTGAATGTTGGGCTGGTTAGGCTCTCTTAAGCAATTTCTGTATAGACAGGCAGATTAAGGTGGCGACTGCCCCCGTTGGGAGCTCATCTCTCCTGGGTTAAACTCTGACCCCGGACTGGCAGCAGCTGCGTCTGAGGGTGAGCACGGGACATGATGGGAAATGGCGACGAGCTCCGTTTCCCATGCTCCCTTACTCCCCTGGTGTGGAGGTGGAGACTTCAAAGGGTGTGACACCCAACCCCTGCCCAGATGAGGTTGAACTCCCACTGACCAACTGTGACCCCTAAGACCCTGGGTGACCCCCTTGGGGACAAGACAACTCCATCCTCTGATCTATGTTAACTCCAGATTCACATATAGAATTGGCTGTATGTTCAGCATGATGCACAAATCTAAGTGGCAAACGCTGGTACCGATTGGTCAAAGTATATTGTGGAACAGTTACGATTTATGTCCTTGACAGGTCAGAGAACAAGTTGGAGCCACCAAACCAATCAAAAGTAACTTCGACTGGCCATGCAGTTTGTGACAGCGTTTTTGTTCTTTTTCTGGAGGGGAGATTTTGTGGAATAAAATAGTTCTGAGAAACACCTAAGGCAAGCTCAGAAACCTTAAAACAGCCCCAAGTGCAATGCTCAGAACACCACACCCCCCACCACCAGAAGTGGGTCTGTGGACAAATCTCCACAGCATACACACAGAGCTGGTGCTGATCCAAACCAGAACGCTCTAGATAAAAGGCCTCTGTTTTACACTTTCTTTCGTCCCCATTTCGTTTTTTAATATTCTGGCTTTTGAATTCTTCAACAGAAAAACACCCAGGAGAAATTGAGGCAGAGATGCCAGAACAGCTTTTACTTTATTTCCAAACAGCTTTCTGCCGCCAGAAACAATTTTTTCTTCTCCGTTTCTTTCTGCGTTACCCTCTTTGCTGTGTTCTTCACTACCATAATGGATTTCAAGCAATTACAGTCATCCCAATGTGGGGGGGACTTCAGCCTGCAGTGAGTCGTGGTGCGTGTGGAGAATTTTAACAATATGTGGAAACCCTCATCTTCCTTTAGAACGCACACACACACACCCAGACACACACACACACGCAGAATCCATTTCCCACCAGGTACCTAAACTGGTCCAGATGGGGACCTGCATAATGGATGAGTCCAGCTGATTCACTACTTGGGAGACAGACTACCTGAGAGACACCAGCAAGAATTTTAGGAATTCCTCTTCCCTGGAGCTCCCAGAAGGCCCGGAGGAGATCCTGCCTCAGCTGCCCAAAAACACCCCCTTCTCAAGACACACGTTCCCAGTACACCCACACACTCTTAGACTCAAAACACACACACACACTACAGCTGAGACCTCACCAATGATTTGAACTGATGAAATTTAATAACAAACTGCTCACAAGGGTCTTTTTCCTTTCCAGGCAGAAAAAAATTTAAGAATAAAATATCATTAAGGATAATTTATAATGCTGCTTAGGTGGGTAATTTATTCGTATAGTCTTGGGGGTCGACCGTTTTACAGTATCTGGTGTTAGTGACCATCTTGTCAGATTCATTAAATAAAAAAAAATGTTGATCACAAAAAAGGATCATTTATGATGCCATTGGTCTAACCATGCAACCAACCCGAACCCACCCAAAATGAAAACGGGTATTTACATTTATTTCCCCCATTGCCACACTGGGGAAAAAAACACCGTCATGGCCTATTCATACACTTTTCCCACAATGCTCTGCCCGTACTCACTTATCTGCTCGCCGTCGGCCCCCACATCCTCCGATCGCTCGGTGTCGTCCTCGTCGTCCCCCGACGAGATGGCATCTGTAGAGATCACCACGGTTACTCATTGGCATCTCTGCCACCTCACCGGATAGCTCCAGCCATGCAGTCAGTTTCACCAACACCCCACACACACCCCACACACACCCCACACGCACCCCACACACACCCCACACGCACCCCACACGCACCCCACACGCACCCCACACGCACCCCAAACGCACCCCACACGCACCCCACACACACCCCACACGCACCCCACACGCACCCCACACGCACCCCACGCACACCCCACACATGGCCCGAAACGCACAAGTCCAGAGCGTGCATTGCACTTGTGCTCTCACGCAGGCCGTAGCACGCTGAGGTGGGGCGGCGCCATTGGGTGACGCCATGCTGACGTTCTCGCTCTTCCGTGTAACTAATAGTCATCTGAGAGTGACTGTCTTGGGAATGTAGGAAAGAATCTACAGCTGCATAAACCAAAACACCTACCCAGTCCTCAGGCCTTCCACGGCCAATCAACGCCAACAGCACTACTACTACGAAGGCAATGGACAGAAATGTATAGGTGCAACATCCTTGTACGTGAAGTAATCATTTCCATGTTTGTTTGCTGTGTTTTGAAACGTGACAAAGATGCGGTTTCTTTAACCCTAGAAATGAGCTACCGAAACCATTACCTTCGATGTGCATCACTCAGTGTGTATAATGCTATAACAACTTTGAATTGACTTTGTGTGTCCGGTCTCTAAACGTCGCCTACCACTAGCAACTTCACATCCCGAGAGTACGTACGTTTGCTTTGTGATTAAAGGTGTTACTGAAGACACGTCGTAGTCTGTCTAAACTTCCAGTTTCAACACTGTGACTAAGCACTTCCTGTTTATGTCCCGCCCCCGAAGGTTCATTGGGAGCTCCCTGCTCTGACAGGCTGATCGTTAACTGTCCTGACTGACTCACCTGTAACGTTCACTATGAAGCAGAGAGTGTCGCTGCCCTGAGGGCCCGCGGCGCTGCACGCGTACAGGCCCGAGTCCTTGGGCGTGGCGTCTCGGATCTGCAGCCCGTCCTGTTCTATCAGCGTACGGTTGTTGGCCCCCAGAAAGGAACCGTCCTTAGTCCAGGTGATGGCGCCCGCCTCGTCGGGCAGAGGGCAGCTGAGCTTGAGCAGTTCCCCCGGGTGCACCGAGCACACGATGGGCTTAGAGATTTGGTATTTGGTCGGAGGCTCTGCGAGAGCGAAGGAAGGAGGGGGGAGGGCGAGGAGGGGTGTGCACAGAAGCGAGGGAGGAAGGAAAGGGAGAAAAGAGGGAGAGGAAGACACAAGCAATAGTGTAAGGACTAAAAAAAATTTAAAAAAAAAAAAAAAAACACCACATAACTCCCATGGATGCACTTGAATCAACGTTATGCCAAGAGGAGCGAAACAGAGAGACAGAGAGGGAGAAGGGCCCAAATTCTTGAATCCTAAAACCTTGAATTAGGAGAGCAACACCTGTTGTGGATCCCTCAGTCAGCCACACCCTGGACATTATCCATGGTGCTAGGTTGCGTTTCCTTGTGTGAAGCATGCAGCTATGGCCCGAAGCAGCGGTGAGTGGACAGCAGCATGGAGGTGGAGCCTGTGAGAATGACGACCAACCACTGTGACCCAACACACGGCACAGACCCCCTCCCCCCGCTTTCAGCAGAAACACCAGGCAGCCAATGTGAAAAAGCAGATACCCCCCCCCCCAAAATGACTATATATATTTCATAAGCCCCCAACAGGAAGCAAGACCAGATAGGAAAGGGTTAAAGAGTGAAAGCATTTTTTTTTTGTGGGCCTAAGTACTCTGTTTTATATCCTAGTATTTCTCTCTTCAGAACCATGTTAACTTGGGTCTCCAACAGCACGCAATTCACTAAGCCAAGGAAGGCAAAAAACATAAAAACCCAGAGGTTTCTGGGAGGTGCTCCAACTCCTGCAGTAAGCAGTTCTGTGTAAAAAGTGTTCTCTGCCTTGTAAGTTACCGTGCAGAATCGTGTTTAGGTCCACTTGAGGTGAATACATCCAATAAGCCAACTCTGAAGCCCACACAGTGGCGTTCATTTATTTTAAATATATTGCACCATTTTGTGGGACAAGAGTAGGTCAAAAAGTTGCGTATTACATAGGAATTAGCCTCATTGTGGACTGTAGAGCTCCCACACACTCTGTTTAGTTATTCATTTCCATTTGATGGAAAATAAACTCCCGACAACAATGGAGATGTGTGGAAACATTCTGTTGTGTTTGTGTCAAAAACACATCTCAATCCTTGATCACAGTCCACATCGATGGTCCACAGAGATGGTCCCAGAGATGGTCCACAGAGATGGTCCCAGAGATGGTCCACAGAGATGGTCTCAGCGACGGTCCACATAGAAGGTCCCAGAGAATGGTCCACAGAGATGGTCCCAGAGATGGTCCACATCAATGGTCCACAGAGATGGTCACAGAGAGGGTCCCTGAGATGGTCCCAGAGAGGGTCCTAGAGATGGTCCAAGAGAATGGTCCACAGAGAGGGTCCCAGAGAGGGTCCCAGAGATGGTCCCAGGGAGGGTCCTAGAGATGGTCCACAGAGAGGGTCCCAGAGATGTTCTCAGAGAGGGTCCCAGAGAATGGTCCACAGAGAGGGTCCCAGAGATGGTCGTGCACCTTGCTGACAAATCGCATACGTATCCTCTCGTCATTTCAACGTGTTGACTTTAGGTGTGCTGGGGGGAAAAACGCACGAAAAGCAACAAGTCCGATACTGTAAAACCCTGCCGTGCGCGTTCTGGACTCCGACAAGACAGCCTGCACTTGGCTGACTCCACACACATAATTAGGGGCACAAGATGCAGTCGCAGCTTTTCCTGTACCTCAGCGCGCCTTCCCTAAGTAGCGTACATTCCGCACTCCTTGTGTGTGTTGCATTAACCCCCACCCCTCGGCAGGAAGAGAAAGTTCATTCCCCTGGGAGGCAGCTGGCTGGGCTAGAACGTGTGCAAGGCTGTAAACACTCCCCCGGGGCACAGTGCCCCACACAGGTACAGTTCCGGCACCGTCATATATTTCTCCTTTCTTCACTCCGGAAATAATTAACCCCTCCCTCTCTGCCCACCACCAGCCAGTGGGTGGCCGCGGAGGTAGGTGTGTTGTTCTTGATTAACAGGGGGCTATTTTCACCACCCTTTTCTTACACGGGTTACCATAGCGCACGGGGGAAGTGGTTTCACCCTTTAATCTTCAATCATTATTGACGTTCTAGGCCTCCCCGTTTGGCCCATCTGTCTGTCAACGCAAGCGAGAAAAACGAAATGCACTGACAGAAAGGTGATACGCACAAAACCAAAGAGGGCCAGACGTAAGCTGTGACGGGCACCACGCATAGCACACACCTGCAATGGTTGACGCGCGGGGCATGTTAAAGGAAGTCATGCTGGCAAAACAAAAGGAGAAATGGTGGGAAAACAGGACTATCCTGGGGGGCTCTAAAATGGTGGCACTGATTATACATCTGTGCCTGTCTGTCAATACCTCTGCTCCCTCTTTCTTCGGTGTAACCTTTCCCTCTCGGCTCCCTCTCCCCGTGACACCTTTGACCTGACCCTGACCCGTCCCTAAACAGGTTGGCACTCAGAATTCCTAATTGTTCATGGGAACCATGACAACAACCCCATCTCACACTGTGAAAACAAACACCAACTACGGATTCCTTACCCCTAACCCCAAGAACTGTAAAAATGTATTTCCTCAATTACTAATAAATGATGATAATAGCTTTCTATCGTGCCAGAACAAATGTATACTTACAGTCCATGTGGAAACAAAGAAACCCTGGCTAAAGACAGTAGAACCGCAGGACAAAGAGTCCTGATATGATGTCATTTCGCTACTAGACAACCTGCCTCTTTCCCCTCACAGCATCTCTCTGTATCCCTCTGCCTCAAATCTCGCAGCGGTACTCTGTCTCCCCCACCTTTTCCCCTCTCCCTTTCTCTTCACCTCTGTCCATCTATGTCCCTCTCACTCCATCTCTCTCTGTCTCCGACCCCCTTTCTGCCTCCCTCTTTCTCTCTCTGACAGTAATTACCATGGTGTCTATCAGGCGTGGTAGACAGTCTCTCACCTCTCTCTCCTCACCCTCCCTCACTTCATTTACACCATCCTGGCAAGCAGCGGCAGTGGTCCCTGAGTGAGCGAGCAGAGGAAGGCCATTGACACGCCGGGATACACCCATCTATCTACCTGTCTCCATCCTACTAACTCTGTGTCTGAGAGAGAACGAAACGCCACAGAAATCCAAGGCACTGGAAACACTGAGGGAAGTGTCAGGTTCTACAAGAGGAGTGAGCATGGACCCAGCCGATGGAGACCATTTCACCTCAGCCTTTTCTCTTTAATTTTTCTCCCCTGTTGTGGATAATCAGATAGGTGGACCGACAGTCACAGCGAACAAGTGGTACAATTATTATTTACTGTGAAACTTGGGAGTCAAGAAATGTTCAAAGCACATTCAGGACATTTTATGATTTCAATGCAAAAAAAAAATAAACACTGAGTTACAAGGTTTTCATTTGACAGAGACAAAAAGCAGACCCACAGTGACAGCCTGACTTCATAAGCCATAATATAGGTTGCATACTCTGTCCTTTTCTTCGTATTCTCAGCCTTCCCTACTCCTCACACGGTGAGAACCGACTATTCCTTTCCCCCTGCTTTCCAATTCTTCGTTCTTTCCTTTCAAATTCAAATTCCATTAAGCTTTATTGTCATCACAATGCAGTGCTGCGCCAACTGCCTCCCGGTCGCGTCCATGGCAACGGCCCTCCGGCCAAGCATTCAGGTCCTGTCAGACACACACACGCGCGCACACACACCACTTCTGGTGGGACCTAGAGTTCAACCCTAATGACATCAAAGCAGAGCAGGACCGTCTGAGGCCAGAATCCGCCCTAGCACTCAGCCCCTCAGGGAGGCTCAAACTGCACACTCCACAGGAACTGGCACGACTGTCCAAACCAATCTGGAACCAGACTAGGACTAGGCGATAAGGACATATCTCCATATCGTGATAAACTGTCTGAATTGTCACGGGTAACGATGCTAATATATGAAATCAATGTGTGCCAATGTTTCTTTGTATGCCATCAGTTGTCCCATTGACCATCCCCCCTATTAGCGAATGTATTTCATATCAAACATCTCTGACACAGGCTAGTCATTGTAATGAACGATATAAGCGAAAGGCCCGCGCAGCACTCAGGGTCCATCATTTTTGGTGTTCCATCCTGAGCCTTGCGGTCAAGTTGTGGCGTCACTAGGTCACATATTGGATCTAACTCAGTTCTATCACCCTCTTATCAGCCAGGTGCGAGGTCACAGAGAGGTGACGACCGGGCGTTTTCTGCAGCTCCGGCCTAAACAAACAACGTACCACTGAATGCCTGTAGACTTCAACAGTAACTGGCCGTAACGGCAGACATGGGCCTTGGAAGTTTATGGTACTGAAGGACCGATCAGGCTTACTTCCTTACCTGACTGGCGCAACAACTCAGGACAGTTTGTTTAGTGAGAGAGTTCAGCTCCACTGCCACACGCACACGCACGCACACACACACACACACACACACACAATACAACAAAAACATACACACACCACATGAATACCCAAACGCACACATAAGACGTCATTAACAGGCTCGGTTGTAGGCTGACACTTTTATACGTTTACAGCCTGGATCCTGTTGTTGATCAGATATCACTGTTTGAGATAGGTCCTACTATCATGTCATACCAGCCCCACACGCACACACACACACACACACACACACACACGCAATATAATCTGGTGCTTCTTACACAAACTGGCTGGTGCTACGCATGAGTGGTTATGAATTGCCCATACCTGAACCAAGAAAAGACAAAAACAAATACATATATAAGTACTAGATTGTATTTCATTAGCAGTAGTGGTGGTCCCTTCCTGACAAGAGCGGCATGTTAATCAACATATCTTACGCTGTCCTACCAGGATCAATAATAGACGGGTTTCTTTGACATCATCATCAAGTAGCAGTAATTAGGAATCTCAGTGGTGTTCCATTACTATGGGCCACCATGCTATTGAATATTGACATTGATTTATTCTGACTATTCCTCAGCCCACTTAAACTGGTGCCGCTGGGGTATCAAGAGGATCAAAATCAGAATAGGCTTTATTTGTCCAGTAAATACACACCTACAGACTATAGAGATGTAACAGACCATAGAGAAGTAACAGGCCACAGAGATGTAACAGACCATAGAGATGGTACAGAGCATAAAGATTTAACAGACCACAGAGATGTAACAGAACATAAAGATGTAACAGACTATAGAGATGTAACAAACCATAGAGATGTAACAGACCACAGAGATGTAACAGACCACAAAGATGTAACAGAACATAGAGATGTAAAAGACCATAGAGATGTAACAAACAATAGAGATGTAACAGACCACAGAGAAGTAACAGACCACAGAGATGTAACAGACCCTAGAGATGTAAAAGACCATAGAAATCAACAACAACAAAAAGATTATATTGCTATTGCGACAACGTCTTTGTCCACCACCTGGATCAGAACACTTCTGATTTATTTAATCAATCCGCATGTCCCAAAGATTTACACACTGCACACACACACTATTGCTTTTCTGCTCAGCAAATTCATTGAAACCCATTGTGAAGATATCAAACAACGGGGTATAGACCATGACAATCACTGAACTATATAGATTTTTCACTACGTGAGCTTCAAGCTGCTTCTTCAGGTTCCACATGCAGAGGTAAACAAACTACATGAGAAGAATGGTCATGCGTCACGTACGACGTGGTATGGGCAAGAGGCAGCGTCACAGAGACAGATACAGCATTGCAGTCTCTATACATCTCTGTGCAACAACAGGGAAATAAGTCTGAAGTAGATAGAATCTGGTTTCTATTGATCTCCTTATCTGTAAGCTTTACAGATGAAGAAAATAAAATGTACAGTATCTCACAAAAGTGAGTACATCCCTCACATTTCTGTAAATATTTGAGTATATCTTTTCATGTGACAACACTGAAGAAATTACACTTTGCTACAATGTAAAGTACTGAGTGTACAGCTTGTATAACAGTGTACATTTGTTGTCCCCTCAAAATAACTCAACACACATACATTAATGTCTAAACCGCTGGCAACAAAAGTGAGTACACCCCTAAGTGAAAATGTGCAAATTGGGCCCAATTAGCAATTTTCCCTCCCCGGTGTCATGTGACTTGTTAGTGTTACAAGGTCTCAGGTGTGAATGGGGAGCAGGTGTGTTAAATTTGGTGTCATCGCTCTCACACTCCCTCATACTGGTCACTGGAAGTTCAACATGGCACATCATGGCAAAGAACTCTCTGAGGATCTAAAAAAGAATAATTGTTGCTCTATATAAAGATTGCCAAGACCTGGAAACTGAGCTGCAGCACTGTGGCCAAGACCATACAGCGGTTTAACAGGACAGGTTCCTCTCAGAACAGGCCTTGCTATGGTCGACCAAAGAAGTTGAGTGCACGTGCTCAGCATCATATCCCGAGGTTGTCTTTGGGAAATAGACGTATGAGTGCTGCCAGCATTGCTGCAGAGGTTGAAGGGGTGGGGGGTCAGCCTGTCAGTGCTCAGACCATACACCGCACACTGTATTAAATTGGTCTGCTTGGCTATCGTCCCAGAAGGAAGCCTCTTCTAAAGATGATGCACAAGAAAGCCTGCAAACAGTTTGCTGAAGACAAGCAGCCTAAGGACATGAATTACTGGAACCATGTCCTGTGCTATGATGAGACCAAGATAAACGTATTTGGTTCAGATGGTGTCAAGCTTGTGTGGCGGCAACCAGGTGAGGAGTACAAAGACAACTGTGTCTTGCCTACAGTCAAGCATGGTGGTGGGAGTGTCATGGTCTGGGGCTGCATGAGTGCTGCCGGCACTGGGGAGCTACAGTTCATTGAGGGAACAATGAATGCCAACATGTACTGTGACATACTGAAGCAGAGCATGATCCCTTCCCTTCGGAAACTGGGCCGCAGGGCAGTATTCCAACATGATAACGACCCCAAACACAGCTCCAAGACGACCACTGCCTTGCTAAAGAAGCAAGGGGTAAAGCTGATGGACTGGCCAAGCATGTCTCCAGACCTAAACCCTATTGAGCATCTGTGGGGCATCCTCATACGGAAGGTGGAGGAGCGCAAGGTCTCTAACATCCACCAGCTCTGTGATGTTGTCATGGAGGAGAGGAAGAGGACTCCAGTGGCAACCTGTGATGCTATGGTGAACTCCATGCCCAAGAGGATTAAGGCAGTGCTGGAAAAGGATGGTGGCCACACAAAATATTGACACTTTGGGCCCAATTTGGACATTTTCACTTAGGGGTGTACTCACTCTTGTTGCCAGCGATTTAGACATTAATGGCTGTATGTTGTGTTATTTTGAGGGGACAGCAAATTTACACTGTTATAGAAGCTGTACACTCACTACTTTACTACTCATTTCTTCAGTGTTGTCACATGAAAATATATAATCAAATATTTACAGAAATGTGAGGGGTGTACTCACTTTGGTGAGATACTGTATATCAAGGTTAGACTATGAATGGCTACTGTAACTGCACACTAACGGATGACAAAGGTGATTCAGTTGAACTGCCTTTCGTGGCCAGGTCAACACACCAGAAGCAGAACTATCTGAGCTTAACTCTCTGTTCAAAGCAAGCAGATACGCAATCTGTGACAATTACCGCTCCCCTGCCAGAGGCAGACCCACAGTGCATGCGCTTGTCTGCCTGGGGCACTCTGGCATTAAGACAGGAGGTGGGGCCATGAGACACCCTGGGAGGTAATTAGATGGGAGTGGGGACAGACAGACAGACAGACTCTCTCCCCATTGTCCCTCATTTTCTGTCCATGCATGTGATGGGCCAAAAACAGCAACTCATTAACATACTGGTTCACATAATTCACACACACACACACACACAGAGAGACAAACAAAGTTCACGTATGTGCTGGTCCTCACATACTCACGTACCAGCTAACAAAAACTCAGATTTTTCTTAATAAGCCCCTGACCCCTGCCACGTTGATCCCTCATCATGTGACCCCCCCCCCAACTTCGGCAAGCTTAATCCCTCATCACATGAGTTTCTCTTGAATGCAACATCTCCCCCCACCAAATCTGAAGGAAAAGTCCGGAAATGCATGTACACATCCTAAATAAACGGAGGGAAAAAATCCTATCTATGTGTATTGTATTACATGGGAAACTATACCACCGTCTCTCACATGTCCAAGAAATCTGTCTCTCCAATCAAGCTGTTCTGAGCTAAAACGTAAGAAAAAATTAAGTGTATTCTCTCTCTTTCTGTTTATATTTGAGTTACTTTTTGCAACAAACTGCATAGTTAGGGAGTTAACTACACAAACATTTTAACTACAATAAGCGACCAAATCTGCTATAATATGAAACTTCGACAATCGGAGGTAGTGAGCTTAACCCTTGTCCGGACAAGTGTGGGCCACCCCTGACCTGTAGGCCAGAGGACAAAAGAGGGTGGGCTAAGTGTTTGTGAACAGTGAAGAGGGCTTGGAAAGGGATGCACTGTTGGCCCAACATCCAATTAGCAAGCTGTTTAGAGTCTACAAACAAAAGCCTTTACATTTGACTTACTGACAGACTAGCCACCAAAACAACTCTAATTGGGGTTACTTCTCAGAATGACCAGTCTTATAATTGAAGACGCAAAACACAAGGTACTATAAAACACCAACACAAACAATCTTTCAAAAAGTTACAGTTTCTCAAAGAAATCCTACAATCTCTGCCACCATTTTAGTAGCCCAGAACTATGTATGTTTTCAAAATGGCCAAGGAAGGTTATTTGGCCAAGTACAAGCCAAAGGAGGAGAGGGTATTTGGATATAGGACTGTTTTTAAAGGCAAACCACATCCCCTGGTCGAAGTAATCCCCCAGAACTTGAAAGTGTCCTTTTCACATTCACACCGTACCCACCCCCACCCCCCCACCCCAAACCAAAAGAAAAATATACAGACATATAGTGTGTGGTCCTCACTCCTCACTTCAAATCAGTATGAGAGAAAGAGAGCGAGAGAGAAAATGCAAAGAAAAATGCAGTTGAAAAGTAGCTTCCCTCAGCAACATCTCCCAGTGTTGTGTATGTCGGGAAGCAACCTACTGCAGTGCAACTGAATATGAGAAAAGAGCTCTCTCTATTTTCTTCTCTCTGTCACTCTCTCTGTGGGGAAGCAGGGCACTCATCTTTACACTCCTTCATCCTCCCTTCCAGGACTAGGGACTGTTATTTCACACGCTAGATAACAAGGCTACTCAGGTTCTGGAGGGCTGAAACACTCCTTGGTTTCATCCCCTCCGTCTAAACAGGGACTCGTTCGGACCTGGGAAACCAGGCGAGTGCAATTAACTACCAGGTACAAAGAAATACCAGCGGAAATTTGGCCCTCCAGGTCCCAAGTTGCTGACACCTACACTTGCCTGTGGAATATTCAAACCTCACCAACTGACAAACCTGACATCGTTTTTCTTAAGTGAATCAAAAACAGTGTTGAGAGAAAATCCCAGCTAGGGGCATGGAAAAAGTGACTGTGAAAAAGGAAGCTACGTGTTGACTATTTCATGGTGTAAAAAAACATCACACATCCTGTGGCTAGTTTCCACCTTTCACCGTTTTGCTCACTACATAAGCTTATTTCTCAATTTGACGCATTTCATTTTGAATAAATCTGTTAATTGCGTGGAGATGTGGTTTAGTGTGGGTGAGGGCACGGTTAAGGGAAAATGGAGAGTAAAAAGCCATTCCTCCCCCATCCTAACCACAACTACTTCCCTTACGATGTTCAATGAGGGATACAATACAACTAATGGATCCAAGAACAGTCTTACAGCCACATTAACTTTTTCACGCATCAGCATTTTATAACACGCTCGGGTTGCACATTGCCCCTAGGCACAGATCTAGGGTCAACTTACCTATCCCAAAGGCCAGTCTTACCACTTACAAACTTGGGATACTTTCTGTCTTTCCAAAGTTCTTTATCTTGAAAAAATTGGTTGCTGACATTGAAAGCATCTTCAAAGAGTATCAAAAAGGAACTAACGAAACAAATAACCCCAAATACGTTTTTGTGGTGGTATTTTTTCTGCTTTGTCACAGAAGTCAAACCTCTTCACTGACCATGAATCAGTATCTAGGGGCAACGAAATAAACAACGCAGACAGTAATGAGCCTGGGACGTACCTTCGGGTTCGAGCGTGGCCTCCTCCTCGGCGGCTGTGAACGGTGGCCTGGCCAAGGTAGCTGTCGCTAGGGACAGCAGGACGGCAGCGAGGAGCCAGGCCCGTGAGGCCATCCCGTTAGAGGAGGTCGAATCCCCCCCCCCATTCCCACCTCCTTAGGCTCCTTCTCCCCCTGGACACTGATCCCATCTGAGGGGCTCCACCCAACCATCAACTGCAGGCTGTCTGGCCTGTCACTCAACGTAAATTACCCCCAATCACCTGGGCTAAGGATAGGCAAGTGGGTCGGGGCAAGGTGGAAAAGGGGTGGTACGTCAGTGGAAAACAAGGGTAAGGATGAAAGAAAGAAGGGAGAGAAAAAAAACATTGGCTTGATGTAGAAAATTAAGCAATTTTTTACATTGACACTGCGCAGTACTCTGCCGAGCACTGCTGAAAAGTGCTAATTTCTTGACGATTTATTTTATTTCAGTTACAAGGGCACATGTAGAAAGAGTGGGTGTGTGTTAATGGGAGAGAGTGTGTTTCACAAAATGCTGTCAAACAAGCCTTGCCACAGAAATACCGAAGCTCTGATTCAGCGTAGCACACAACCACACAACACCTCTATCTTTGTTTCCAGTTTTAACAAATCCTTCTGTTCACTATTACAATGAACGCTGCCATAGCCTGTTCAACAGTTCTATTGCGTGGACTTGATGTTTGCACCTATGGGCTGACATCAACCCTGTCCAGTGTACAATTTTGAAATGTTTACTCTGTGTCAGTTATGAAAAATCTAACTTTATTACTAGGTTACTTTACTTCTTTAATATTACCATGTAGTTCATTATTGTTATGACCATTTCAATAAAGCAATTAGTGTTCATATTATTATAGTAATTATTATTGAAATAACTCAGCTGTAGAATATTACATTCCACCAAACATCACCCTCTTCTTCTCCGAGAAAAGGCAACAATCAATATCCAAATTATCCTGACCTACGCGTTTTATCCTTGTGTGCAACAGATGAACCAAACCTGTTGCTTTCCATTTGAGTTCGGATGATCAGTAATTATGCATACTTTTCCGTTGAAAAAAAAGCAATTCACTTAATTCTAGCCCAACAATTATGAGTTACATAATTGAAACGCAATTCACAAGGACACAGCAATCCATTGGCCAGACATCTGCGGTGCAATCAGATTTAAAAGTCTCTGGAGGCTTGGAAGCGGCTGCATCGAGCCCCCTAGTCACGCTTCTGCGAGCGCCTTCTGCTCCAGCTGGGATGTATTGATTGGTTTACCCAGGAAGATGCATGTAATTTGACATGTACACAGCAACTTGAAAGGTGTCGGGAGATGCTGGTTCATCTGTAACTACCCTAGAGGCGAGAGAGTGCGCGCACCGCAAACGTGTAAAGGACGCGCGTCGTCCGCACCCGACAATCACGGGATGCCGCCTTGACGCATCCCGCACGTGCAACGAAACGAGAATGGAGTGTGCAAGAAACCTTGATTACTCATGTTTTAGCGAATTTTACCAATTAAAATAAATGTACTTTGTTTCTCTATAGTCTATTGCAAGGAGAACCGGTTTACAAGGTAAATGAAAACGGACCCCTTAACAACTGTTAATAGCGGTCGCTAGCACTGCAGATTTAACCTAGAATTCACCGGGAGAAATGTAGCCCCAACAATATTCTTCTGCGTACACCCTAATTTTGGGTAATTTTGCTGTGGCAACTTTCTTATTTCTATGTTAAGCCTAGAGACTGTAGTCCAAAAAGCCCTTTGATTTGCTGCTGTCAACAAAATCGTCCAACAACAAGTTCGGACACTTGAGGGCTTTTCTCCATATGCATATCCACAGGTTTCCCTGGCCCCCATTTAAACCGGGGCTTCTGAATGAAATTTCTTGGCGCTGATTGAATTCCTATTGATATTCAAATCATTTGGCTTTTACACAATGAAGCAGTATTGGACGACTTATTTAGAACGCTCAGTGATTTAGGGTTCCATCTTAAAGCAGTAAAAAAAAAACACAAAGTGCGGTCACGGGATAATTGGCACCATAAATGCAATGTAGAAAATGAAGCGAAGTAATAAATAAGCAAAACAGTGGTCTTAATTAACCTACATGGGTGTGACAGCCATTTCCCACATTTTATTTATCAACTAATGGGAAAACATGGTAAACATAGCCAATTGCCATATAGAGTATTGCTAAATGCAAAACAATATTTTACTACAAGCTCAACAAGCTCTTTGCGCAAAAATACAATTTGCAATATTACATAATGTCAGATTAATCATGTATTTGACAGGTTTGCATTTGAAATATATTTGTAATTTCACAACTCTTAGTTGGCAAAATTAGGCTTCATCTGGCGGATATAAAAGGTTATTGACCATAAATCACGATGCAAGCGCCTAGTGATAATTTTTGTAGCAAACTCGTTCTATGTTCTCTCAAAACCCACAAAACATTATAAAAAGTTAGAAACCGGTCTTACAGTAGGCTACCAACATTTGGAACCACCTATGCTAGCTCAGCTACTTCCCACCATTGGTCGTGAAAGATGCGTAAAGCCAACATGAAGAGTATTTAATGTTCTATTATTCAATAATAAACACAGCAATAACTATATGAGATTCATGGTGATAATATGCAGATATTACAAAATACTTACCACGAATTTCTACCTAAATTCCGGAAGACCTACGATTCGCATGCACGAAAGAGGCAGAAGGCTAGTGCATGGGTCGAATCGAGAGGAATGTGTAGCGTAGTCCCGACGGACCGAATTCTCCCCACTGCACCAAAAATGCCAAGCAGCGATTTTTTTTACTATCCCCACTCCGAGGAGCAACCACTTAAATCACTGAAAAGGTATTCTTAAATCCTGAAAACATCGGTGTTCCACTGCAACTGAAAAAATCTGATTTGAAAGGCATATCCTTAAAAAAGAGCTTAAAAACATCGCTGCGTCCCCGAAACTTTTCTTCTTCACCAAGTTTGTAGTTTCTTCAACTCAAAACATGTCACTGTTCCAGACAGAGCGAGCGCACTTCATCCAACGAAGAATTGCAACTTATGAGGAACTAGAGAGTAAAAAAAATAATATAAACTCTCCAAAATAAATATGTGAATCCATCAATATGATCCCACAACGCAGAGCGTCTTCTTCCCCAACAATCCTAGTACTCAGACGCTTTGTCAGGTTTACTAGAATTTTCTCCTTACGTCCCAACACACAACCCCCTCCTCCCTCACTCCAGCGGGTTTCACTCCCCCTGAAATTCGAGCCGTTTCCTGGCCACAGTGTTTTTGGCTCAACCTTCCTCTCCCAATCAAATCTCAGTGTCCCCCTCTCTCTCCTTTCTCTCTTTCTCTCTCTACGCGTTTGCCTCGAAAGAAAAGACGGACGAGGCTTCCTTGCTCCGCGCGCCCGAGGACCGTGCTCAACTTACGAGCTCACTACAAACTCTCATGCAGGGTACCTCCTCCGGCCCTTGTTGGTTTTGCGCAACTCGCAGTAACTACGCCCCCGTGCGGACACAACACCCGATCTGGGAAAGCCATGCGGTCAGAATTGCAATAGGGAATACTTCACCACGCAACGCATTATTATATTATAATGAATGGTGTTGACATGATGGAGCCCTAGCCTTCTAAACTATTCTATATTGTTGTTTTAGTATTCCAAATGTTTGTTCTACCGTAAACCATCACACTGGCCTCTCATATCGGAAAAGCATTTGAGTAAGCCTCTGTTGGGTTTTTGTAGGCCACGTTGCTTTGTGTGAGAAATTACTTTTATATCAACAAGTTGAGCTGTAAGTGTTTTCCTCTGCTATCGTTATCACCACAGCATACACTCAGCTTACTCAGTATACTGTACCTCTCTAGATCCTTCCAGAAGCGCTTCACAGGGTCACACACAACTCAGGTTTACCTCACCGGCCACCCCTGAAACACAGGACAGGGCCTTCGGTGTAGCTCCTCTCTCGCTTCGCCTCAAGCTGTCTCCCTCATTGGTTCAGGCCTTTTCAAGAGTACTGAAAGACAGAGTGGAGTGGAACGGAACAGAGGGATGGAGGGAGTGAAAGAGGGTGTGCAGAAAACTACTAATCTACCACTAAAGTTCTTTACTCCCTCTTGCAGTGGTGGAGCAATGAATGGGGCAGCTAATAAGGCTGTTACAAAAAGTGAGGTGGTGTTCCGTGAATGGAGCGTTTTCCGTCTCTGTTTCTCTCTCTTTTCCTCTTCATCACTTGCTATTGCAGTAAAGCCATCAGAGGGGTGAAGGTGACAGCTTGATTTCAAAACAAAGAGGGGGATAGGGATAGGAGTGGAAAGGCCAGTGAGAGGGAGTTTGGCTGCAGTTTTCTCCGTATACAGGAGCTAAGGCAGTTGTATAAAGCCAAGATCTGTTCCCCTACCTCTATTTACCGCTTTCCATTTTCTCCATCTTTTGGACAGCCTTTTTTTTTTAGGTTTGTGAGGTTTCTTTAGGCTTTTAACTAGAACAAACCCTAATCCCCACAGCTACTAATTTGCTACTATCTTGCTCTACCTAATGTCTCACTCTCCTTCATTTTTCTCCTCACCTAATTTTCTCAACCATTTCTTCTACCCCAGCAGAATACAACAGTGGGACACACACTAGAGATTCACTGGTAACAAACACCTGGTATATCCAGCAACTTATTTTTCTCAGGCAATTTAATTTAATTTAAATCTACAGTGTAATCTTGACAATGTGTGAAATACCCAGAACAACAAAATAAATGCAACATGCAATCATTTACAAAGATTTTATGAGTAACAGTTTATATGAGGAATGGAGAAATGCTCAGTAACAGCGATGCAAACAAATGTGTGCCCAACATTAAAGAGAAATTAAGCATTTTTTGTATCTGGAATATTTCTAGGATCTTTTATTTCAGCACATGAAACATGGAACTAAGACTGCACATTTTGCCTTTTTGGTTTTCAACAGTACATCTTGAAGAAAGGCCCTGGATGGACTCCCAGACCAACTGGCAGATAGGTAACCTTTTTTTATCACACCGTAGCATCATTAGGGGGGCATACCTGCTGCTATGCTAACATTAACTTGTAGAAATGAGCTAATCAACAACTTGGTGTTACATTTCTTAAAGGGGCCTACTAATGGATTCACATTAGCCACAATTTCCAGCATCTCATCATGAGGGAGTGGTTTGAATGTATTGCTTATCTGATGTAAGGTACCAGCTGATAGCGTCATTCTTCAGCTAAAGGAGAATGTCATTATTTTAAAACTTAATGTTAGATGTTCTCTCACCCTAGTAGTCTATTGGCCAAGATAAACTCTAATACATGGTTTTCCTTAACTTCAGCTAACTTTAGACATTGCCAACAAAAAAAGCAATGGTCATTATGGCGTGAGCATGTTGATAGTGACAATATCTCAATCACCATAAACCAACTCTGTATTGTTTGATGTTGCTTAAAGGGGATTTGGCAATTATTTGCCCACCACCATTATTTCTGTAGTTATTCAGCTAATGGTGGCTAATGTTAGGGGCAGTTTATAATGTCTGTCTAAAGAAAACCAGTGAACCATCTACAGTAACATCAAGAAGTAAAACAGTAAAAATGTCCTTTAAGATAAGTCCCATTAAGATGAAGATTGTGGATAACAGACTTTTACCACCATTGTTATCTAAAAGGGCCTTTTATCAAAAGTTGAATCTAACCTTCATTAAGAGGACCCGTTGAAGCAGTACAATCACCCATTGCATCAGTACCTCAATTACAAGTCGCAATACCCAACAGAATTAGCTGAGATTGTTCTAGTAGAGTTTCTCTAGACTCAACCATACCATACCATACCATACCATCTTCTTCCGCTTATCCGGGGCCGGGTCACGGGGGCAGCAGTCTAAGCAGGGATGCCCAGACTTCCCTCTCCCCAGACACTTCCTCTAGCTCTTCCGGGGGGACACCGAGGCGTTCCCAGGCCAGCCGGGAGACATAGTCCCTCCAGCGTGTCCTAGGTCTTCCCCGGGGTCTCCTCCCGGTGGGACGGGACCGGAACACCTTCCCAGGAAGGCGTTCCGGAGGCATCCGAAAAAGATGCCCAAGCCACCTCAGCTGACCCCTCTCGATGTGGAGGAGCAGCGGCTCTACTCTGAGCTCCTCCCGGGTGACCGAGCCTCTCATCCTATCTCTAAGGGATCGCCCGGCCACCCTGCGGAGAAAGCTCATTTCGGCCGCCTGTATCCGGGATCTAGACTCAACCAGCTGTTATAAATAGCTTGGATGTTTAAGTAAGATGGAACATAGACCATCCACATCCTTTCAGTGGAGTTGAAAGCTGACAGACACAGCTAAACCAATTGCTATCAGGTCCCAAAGGAGATATTCAAATTGTAGTTGATGGATGACAAAACTACAGTTGAAAGCATTGGTAACAATTTAAAAGCCTGCTGTTCAATTACTTTATGCTTTCTCATGGGGTTGTATCAACCTTTATTATTTCACTGTAATGTCTGTGTTTCATAATGACAACTTATGAACAATGGTTTATACAACCTTGTTTCCAAAAAAGTTGGGACACTGCGTGAAATTATAAAATAAAAACAGAATGCAATGATGTGCACATAATGTATGCCTATATTAAATTATCAAATGTTGATGCCCATTTTGAATTTGATGCCAACAACACATTTCAAAGAAATGTTTACTATTGTGTTGCATCACCTCTTCCTTTAACTGAGGAGATCAATTGCTGTTGTTTTGTTTGAAATGTTTTCCCATTCTTCCTTGATTTAGGATTTTAGCTGCTCAACAGTTCAGGGAGTCCTTTGTTCATCTTTTTCTTGTCAATGTCAAATGTTGGTTCAGTGGGTGACAGGTCTGGACTGCAGGCAGGCCAGTTTAGCACTCAGACTCTTTTACAATGGAGCCATGCTGTTGTAATACATATAGAGTGTGGTTTAGCATTATCTTGCTGAAATAAGCAAAGCCTTTCCTGAAAAATATATAATCTGGATGGCAGCATATTTTGCTCCAAAAACCTGTAAATGTTGTTAAGCATTAATGGTAACAGATGTGAACCCATGCCATGTGCACTAGTGCACCCCCATACCATCATAGATGCTGGATTTTGAAATGTGCACTCTTAACAAGTCGGATGGTCCCTCTCCTCTTTAGACCAGAGGATGTGGCATCCATGATTCCAATTACTTTTTTCAAATTCTGATTTGTCAGAAAACAGGACAGTTTTCCACTTCACCTCAGTCCATCCTAAATGAACTCAGGCCCAGAGAATGCAGCAACCTTTCTGGATCTTGTTTATATATGGTTTCTTCTTTGCATGGTACAGTTTTAACTTTGCATTTGTGGATGCATAAACAATAACATCAACTTCCCCCCGAGTACTTGGGGGCTCACAAGTGGTCAGGAGCCCTAAGTGACCCCTAGAACCTTATGCCTAGAACCTTATGCCTAGAAACTGCCATGTATACAGTGGGGAGAACAAGTATTTGATACACTGCCGATATTGCAGATTTTCCCACTTACAAAGCATGTAGAAGTCTGTAATTTTTATCATAGGTACTCTTCAACTGTGAGTGACGGAATCTAAAATCTACAGAAGTATTTGATACATCAGAAAAGCAGAACTTAATATTTGGTACAGAAACCTTTGTTTGCAATTACAGAGATCATACGTTTCCTGTAGTTCTTGACCAGGTTTGCACACACTGCAGCAGGGATTTTGGCCTACTCCTCCATACAGACCTTCTCCAGATCCTTCAGGTTTCGGGGCTGTCGCTGGGCAATACAGACTTTCAGCTCCCTCCAAAGATTTCTATTGGGTTCAGGTCTGGAGAATGGCTAGGCCACTCCAGGACCTTGAGATGCTTCTTACGGAGCCACTCCTTAGTTGCCCTGGCTGTGTGTTTCAGGTCGTTGTCATGCTGGAAGACCCAGCCACGACCCATCTTCAATGCTCTTACTGAGGGAAGGAGGTTGTTGGCCAAGATCTCGCGATACATGGCCCCATCCATCCTCCCCTCAATACGGTGCAGTCGTCCTGTTCAAACAGGTGCAGTCAATAAAGGTAATGAGTGGAGAACAGGAGGTCTTCTTAAAGAAAAACTAAACATTCTGTGAGAGCCGGAATTCTTACTGGTTGGTAGGTGATCAAATACTTATGTCATGCAATAAAATTTTAATTCATTATTTAAAAATCATACAAAGTGATTTTCTGGATTTTTTAGATTCCATCTCACACAGTTGAAATGTACCTATGATAAAAAGTAGGAAAACCTTTGTAAGTAGGAAAACCTGCAAAATCGACAGTGTATCAAATACTTGTTCTCCCCACTGTAGATGGATGCGAGGATCAGCGACATTGACAGCAATATTACCCCAGGCAAAAGGTTATTTTAAATAAACATGCAGACTTGAATCCTCGTAGGCCCGTAGGGTGAACCATTATGCAGGACTGTGATGTAGATTTGGATTCATCAAAATGAACACCTTGTTTCCTTGTCCGGTGATATGAAATGTATGTGTTGGGCAAGGTAAGTTTACTACCTCCAAAACCCAGATGACTCCACCCCCCTCTCTACTTTCCCTGTTTTTCCTCATATTATAATTAAAACATTAAAAGTGGGTGAGTCATTTCCTCTATAAAATCTGAAATAAATGTATGGTGTTTCATAAGTGTGTGTTACAGAGAGAGGGGCAGAATAATGCCTCAGGCTTTAATTTAAAACATATAGCTTTCTCCACAACAACGTTGGGCTGGATGGGGGAGTCAGGATAGTATATGTGTAAAAACGGTATATATATAGAGAGAGAGAGAGAGAAAAAGAGAGAGAGAAAAAGAGTCTATTGGACATTATGCATGGATAATTCTTCTATTCTGGGCCGACTGAACCTTGATAGGATGCAGACACGTAGCTAACTCCTCAGGAACCCAATCCCAAATATCTCCAAGTAGTTATTTAGTGTTTAGAGACCTCAATGAAGTATTGCTTGTATTTCATTACAACATGAGTTAAATATTTTCCATATAAAAACGGTAATTAAGTATAATAAAATATAGCATTCCCTTGGCATACCACAAAAAACGAGCAATGTCATATATTGCTCATTAAAATCTAAATGTGAGTAGACGCTTATTTTCCAGATTATGATCATGTATGAGGAAATCACAGGCCAATGAGACGGGTCACAAACATCAGTTAGACATAAGTAGACAGAATATGAACTTTTGAGATAGAGAATTTCCCCTCCACAGACCGGTAAGATTTCTTAGATCCATAAACTTCCGAAACACCTTCTCACTCTCCTTCCCATCGGACGGGTAAAAGACAGATCCTCAGGCACACAGTGAGGGAGGGGAAGAACAGCCATCCAGTTTCCTCAGGTGTTTCCACCGGTTTCCTGAGGATTCGGAATAGCTGGGATATCTGTGGAAACAGAACAGGAGTCCTTCTCTGCAGTTCAATGTACAATATAAGGAAGAAAGTTCAAGTCTTTTGAAAGGAAGTTAAACAAACGTAGATTTTTTGTTCCGTAGGTATATGACAGTTAAATTACTGCGCTCCTGAGGCATTTATAACATAGATTTAAGAATCAACAGGTAAGCATTATCCATTTGCAAAAATAAAAATATATATACCAGTTCAGGATGGTTGGTTTCAGATGCGCAATGGGATTTTGGAATCACTTGTTATTACGGTGGATTAAGGTACATTCAATTAAAAAAAAACTTTCTGCCACCAAGATTGGCAGATATAAATGATTTTGAAACAGGAAAGATAAGATTTAAGTCTGCATTTGACATTTATTGCTTTCCTCTACCTGGCTGGCTTCTATACACAGACGTCGGCAATAAGAGGCTTTTTCGGGGTGGTGGGCCAACAAGAAGATGAGTGAAATCGACTTGTTTACGTCTCCTCATAAAAGAGATAAATGAATAGAGCTATTTCCTGGCATGTCAACCGGGACGGCGAGCCACACTTGGCTGCCCTCTCTTTCCATTTGGTGTAGGGAAGCATCCTGCGTGAGACGGCTACAGCTCCTTCCACGCACAAAACCATAACTCTGTCCGCTAGCACACACGCCTCCTTCTGTCCACTAGGGCTCTTTCTACCACTTTTTATGAAGACCCGTGTCAGTGCATTAAAGTGTGAAACGTTATGTGAGTGTTTGCCTGTGTGTCTGTGTGTGTTTGAGTATGTTTGTAGGCTGGCCTACCATTTGAGTGTATGCCAGTGTGTGTGTGTGTGTGTGTGTGTCTGTGTGTGTTTGAGTATGTTTGTAGGCTGGCCTAGCATGTGAGTGTATACGTGTGTTTGATTTGCAAACCCTATAGCTCAATAAGGAATCGTTCATATTTGTACCATTAGCTGAAAGAGCGACTCTTATTCTTGTATTTCAACTTGATGAAATGTGTGAAACTGCCCAGGCTATAGAGGACGTATGCTACAAACGGTCTTCTGAAACTAAAACTGATTTAATCTGAACAGTATGTTTCTGTGTGTATTCAGGGTTATAGTTAGGGTTAGTAGAAATTGGATTTCTAAGAAATGTTGATGCCCCCGATTTTGTATAACCAGGATTGACGCATAGCCCTGACTCTGGTGATCTACACAGGCGCTCTGTCTGGAACAACAGGAAGAGGAGTTACACATTACTGTCTGGATGAATCCCAAACGACATCATATTCCCCTAAATAATTTACTACTTTTAACCAGGGCCTATACAGTCTACGTGCATATAATCTTGTTCCCAGACACATGCAAGCCTGGGGCCAAGTGCACTTTGACTATATAGTCTACATATAAAGAGCAATCATTTTGACTATATAGTCTATATATAAAGAGCATCCTCCCCAATTTGACCTAATTAGTTGTGTGATATTCCACCTGGTTTAATTATTTAGCATTACACAACATTTCCAGTCTTTTGGTGACTCTGTCCCAGCTTTTTTGAAACATGTTGCTGGCCTTAAATTCAAAGTGAGTATATATTTCCCAGGAAACAATACCATTTGATACAGTATGTTGTAGTGATACTATTGTCTACTGAACATTGGGTTTTAATGATTTGCACATCATAGCATTCTGTTTTTGTTCATATTTCACACAGCGTCCCAACATTTTTGGAAACAGGGTTGTACAACTGCCGTCATTTTTGCCTTCTTGATATTACAGTTTTTTCACGGTTCCAACAGTAAGAGTTGTTCTGGCTCTGATAATACTTACTTCTACTTCCAGTGGTTCTACTTATAGAACCATACAAAATTCTCAGCATAAACCACTTTTATGGTGTTTATATTGGGCTGGAGGCCTGGTGATATAAATTACCAGGTCAGTGAATGGGCTGCCTGAACTTTGACCCAATAGGCCAAGGAGAGACTCTGCTTTGTTTCCTGATGTCATCGGTAACTCATTAATTCCAAAGCCCTTAACACCTCTTCCAACCCCAGCCCCCGTTTGACAGCCCCTCTCCACGTAGCATCTAAATCTCCATATGGACTAGTCCTAAAAGCCTTGACCTTGGGCCCCACTGTCCCTTTTCTCTTGTTTAGCTTTCACTGCTGACACAGTCTACCCGGTTTATTGAACCTCCATGTCCTCCCAAGCTCACCCATTTTGTCTTTGTCTCCTCTCCCCGGCTCTCCTCTGTCCCTTCTTCAGACGGTTGTATGGCCAAATACTCTTACAGAGAAGCGGTGGATATCCTAGTGGGCTATGCCAATGTCGGGCTAGCAACCAAAAGTTGTCATTTCAAATCTCTAAAACAAAATGGTGACAAATCTGTTATTAGGCCCTCATGCAAGGCACTGAATCCTACTTCTTCCTGCGTTTGGGTGTTAAGGGTGTTTGCTTCATGGCTAAAATGTAATGCTCCGAAAACTCTTTTGGAGTTCATGTGATTGCTTGTGGATAGTATGTAAAGCTAGTTGATTACAGGAAACTGCACACAGTAATCTGACATTTCCACAAGCCACATTGTGTGGTTTTCTGTAAAGTTATAATCCTTACAATTTAAAAATGCACTTTACGGCCATCCAACTATACTGGGTGGGTGATATGCTGATTAGTGTTTGTTCATATACGCTGGTGTAATAAAGCTATGTATGTTATCTCCTTAGATATGTCTAAGTGGACTTACGTGAATGTGTGTGTGTTTGTGGTCTGTGGGTCTTACGTACGTTAAACGTTACTGCAACAGGGAGGTTGAGGTAAAGCATATGTTTTCCCTGGACCGCCGAGGTGAGTGGGGGTTAACTATTTTGACGGCAGACAGTGAATTTGAGCCCTAATGTGAGCTGAGCTGTCTGCTGAAGAGTCACCTCTTTAACAAAGCCCTGAACTTTAACCTGTCAGCCAAGTTCTGCACTACATCTAGTAAATGGGTCAAAGAGAAACACTCAGTGTGTGTATTTTTATGTGTGTGTATATTTACATCTATCTCTCTCTTCTATCTCTCCCTTGTTCATTCTCTATTCATGTATATACTGTATTTGATGCGTGTGTAATAATTTATGTATGTTTGTATGTATGCAGTGCAGAATTGATGCCACCTGTCAGAATTTCTTGATTTTCCACAAATTGTTTATACTGCATTTTTACAGATTGTTTTGTGCGTTGTAATAGTATAATACACCAAAGTGTAATCAAACATGCATGCTTCAGGTGTGAAATAGTTATTGCCCCCTCCAGTTAACTCAATCTAATGAAAGTGATAATTAGGGTCAGCTGTTTGAGTGCTTTGGTTAACAAGGCCTGATTTGGCCCAGACCTGCCCAATATAAATCTGACTAAATTTGACGCTAACTATCGGAGTGAACTTGTCTGCAGGTTCTAGAGGCACATCCTTCCACAAACAAAAGACATTCCTGAAGACCTCCAGAAAAAAGGTGTTGATGCCTATCAGTCTGGAAAGGGTTTCAAAGCAATTTTGAAAGTTCTGGGGCTCCATACATCCAGTCTGAGCGATATTGTCTCATAGACCAAATGTGTAAAATTGTCCAGGACGATAAGATAATAAAGAACGTCAGAACAACATCCACGGATCTGTAGGCCTCTCTTGCCTCAGCTAAGGTCAGTGTTCTGCCATCAGAGAGATACTGGGCTAAAATTGGATTTTGGCGGAGTAGCAAGACAGAAACTGCTGCTCAGTAAGAATAACATTAATGTTAGTCTCAAGTTTGCCTAAAAGCACCTGGGTGATCTTCAAGACTTCTAGAACAATGTCTTATGTACAGATGAGTCAAAAGTGGTCTATTTTGGCCGACATGGGCCCCGTTATGTCTGGCAAAACCCAAACACTGCATTCCACTTCAAGAACCTCATAGAAACAGTCAAGCATGGTGGTGGCAGTGTCATGATTTGGGGAGGATGTTTTGCTGCATCAGGACCTGGATGTCTTGCCATTATTACAGGAACCGTGAAATCTGCTCTGTATCAGAGAATTCTACTGGAGAATGTCAGGCCATCCGTTGGTGAGCTGAAGCTGAAGCGGAGCTGGGTCAGGCAGACAATGATTCGAAAACTCGCAAGCAAGGCTACATCAGGATGGTTGTTGAACAAGAAATTTACATTTTGGAATGGCCAAGTCAAAGACCAAACCTAAACCACATTTGGAAGTTGTGGCGGAATGGGCAGACATCCATGCTGAACTGCTCCTCCAAGTTGGATGAAATTCCTGTTTGACACAGTGCCAGACTGATTAACCATTTATTTAGTTTAAGGGGGCGATTACTTTTTCACATGTGGTCTTTGGATGTTGGATAACCTTCTTTAATTAATTAATGAAAAATGTATCAAGTTTATGTGTGTATCTACAGTAAATACAGTATATACAGTAAATGTATGTATGTAAGTGTAAGTACTGTACTGTAAGTGTGTGTGAGTGTGTGTCCTTCTCTCTCTTTTGGAGTTGTCTTGAGAGTGTGCGTGTGTATATATGGTATCCAGCTATTAAACCCACTCAGTAACAAAAGCCTTTCTGTGTGTCTATGTGTTGGGTTGGGTTAGGGTTAGGGTTGGGTTGGCACGTTGCTTCACGTTACAGCATGCATACCTCCGGAGCAGGGACTGACAGATTTACATTGTTGTCTGGCGTTCTGCACTTACTATTCTTAATTACCCTGCGGTTGCACAACTGCAGCTTGTGAAAAGCCATTCTTAGCCGTGTGTTTTATGCTCTCTGCCTCTAGACTTGCCCCTGGCTATGGCACACAAGCTGAAAATGGTATAAATAAAAATCTAAATATGAAGTCACCTGCTTTACTGAGCAACTGGCGTTAGCAGGGGTTGGGGAAACGTTTGCGTGCTGCAGTACCAAACACACTCTTAGACTAAAGACATATTGACTGATTGGATGTAGAAAGGAACATCCTTCCACTGGTTAAGGGGCCTCAAGCCTACCCAGGAAAATGACTCCTCTGGCTCTACTTTCTCTCATGTAAACACGGATGAAAGGCTAAACGCGTGAAGGCTTTGTTACACATCAGCCGTTCCCCGTTAAAAAAGCTGCCCTGGATAAATAAATGAATCAAGTTAAGTGCTGCAAGCTGCCATTTTGCTAAGCGATCTGTGGGCCCTGCTATTAGCTGTTAGTGGATATTCCATCAATCATGGATGAATCACATAAGACCACCAGGTCAACAACACACAGAACCGAATTTTCCGGCTGCAAAAACATTATTTTGAAACTTTCACAGTGTTTTGGACCTGGACTTAATTATGAACAGTGATGGGTAAAGGCATGATTGCAGTATTGTGTTAAGTAACACTTGTGATACTCAAGACCATTATAATTTTCATTTACACATATTTTTCCAATGCATTGTCCAAAACCATCATGCAGAAATGGCGTTTCAATGCATTACCTCCAAAACACACTGCACAAGGGTTTTTCAAACATCTCTTCAGGCCAACATTTTTTCAATATGGAATGGCTGTTACATGGCTTCAGACCACTGACCTGTGTGGCGTATAAACTCACTGACAATGTTGTGGAATGTTGTGTACTCCCCGTTGAACACGTGCTGTTGACTAACTTTGCGTTCTCCGTTGAACGTGCTGTTGACTAAATTTGCATTGTCTGTCAAACGTGCTGTTGACTAACTTTGCGTTCTCCGTCGAACGTGCTCTTGACTAAATTTGCGTTGTCTGTCGAACGTGCTGTTGACAAAATTTGCGTTCTCCGTCGAACGTGCTGTTGACTAACTTTGCGTTGTGTGTCGAACGTGCTGTTGACTAACTTTGCGTTCTCTGTCGAACATGCTGTTGACTAAATTTGCGTTGTCTGTCGAACGTGCTGTTGACAAAATTTGCGTTCTCCGTCGAACGTGCTGTTGACTAACTTTGCGTTGTCGAACATGCTGTTGACTAACTTTGCATTGTCTGTCAAACGTGCTGTTGACTAACTTTGCGTTCTCCGTCGAACGTGCTGTTGACTAAATTTGCGTTGTCTGTCGAACGTGCTGTTGACTAAATTTGCGTTCTCCGTCGAACGTGATGTTGACTAACTTTGCGTTGTCTGTCGAACGTGCTGTTGACTAAATTTGCGTTGTCTGTCGAACGTGCTGTTGACTAACTTTGCATTCTCTGTCGAACGTGCGGTTGCTTGCAACAGTAGAATTGTTCCGGCGCCAGTGTGAGATGCTTTTAGTTTTTGTTTGATTCTGTTTATGGAGCTGGAACAATCTAGAGACCCAGACATCTTATGTCGGTCATTCCACTCCAATACACTTTTTAGATCTCAGTAGCCACGAGGAGTATTTGTCGGGAAAAGTGTTTAACTCAGACGTTGATGTGCAACAATTGACAGTTCCACCCATTTCCACTGTACCATTTTTTATTTCCGATGCAAATCTGGCATCAAGTCTCGTTGAAAATACTCTGACACGCCAAAGAACTTTCAACAAGCATTATGACATTCATAATCATATAAACCAGATATACTTATCACATTAATGTAATTAAGTCAGTCAATAGTCACACAGAGCTTTTATCCTGCTTCTAAAATACACTCCCCTATTAATTCCAGTCATCACCAACAGGGCATGTGCTGTAGACAAAATGCAATGGTCTAAACGGGTTTAATGAGAGTGTTATGACAATTGCACAACAAGTTAATTGTTTGGTGGGTGTTTTTTTTATTGTATTCATGTCTGTTATTGTAACATGTTAAAGCAGGTTATTACTGTGTTATAAAGTGTTATGATGGCAAATAATACAAATTAAAAAGTCCATTTAAACTATAAACATATATTGCCCTAACTTTTGACATGTGTTTGGTAGGAGGATGGGTTTTGTGCTAAAATTGTTCACATATATCGCAAGAGACTCTCTGGTACTTCTAGGCTCTTTTCACATAAAGACAGATATTGTAAAATGGCTCCCTCAAACACCCCTGCGCTGACCAAAACCAAGCTAAGAAAGTGCTACTATCAAAGCCAAGGTTGTTCGTACAACCCATAGTATTAAAATGCAAGGATAAAAAGCCCTTTTGGGACAAAAGCACCTGCTAAGTGGCAAACACATTCATATTCTTATATTATCATTGTTACTAAAAACAAGACTAAGTTCCAAACTATTGAAATTGTAATTGAATAACATATCGATGCCATGAAACATTAAACATGAATGTTTTCTTATACATTAGACATTTCTATGGGAAACATACTCCAAGCTGACTTCCTTTCACAATAATTACATTGTATGTACCTATCAACTGTATGCACTCCATTCACATGATATCCCCTAATACCCACATTAAATATAAATCCAATAGGAATCCAAACAGTGTGGGAAAGTGCAGGGTTGAAACTAGTAATTACTTTAGGCAGTGAAAGTCAGTAAGACACACCTTGTAAGTGAATCCCTGAGAACAGCCATGTTCACAGTGACTGACTCTCTGTATCTCTCTCCCCCGCCCCCTCTTTATCTCCCCTCTGGCCTCCCTGCAGTTAAGGTCGCGAGAGCACCCCCCCACACTTAGACCGTAGCACAGGCCGACCCCAACTCCCCCGACACCCAGGACCCACCCAGTGAGAGCTGTCACTCCTCCAGTGTCCCCGAGTAATTTACTGTGACAACAAACAACTGGCCACGCCACAGAACAGCCCACAATGCTTCACAGCGACCTGTGAGTGATGGTGGCGTTGTGTGTGCGTGTGTGTGTGTGTGTGTGTGTGTGTGAGTATGTGCGTGTGTATGCGTGTGCATGTGCATTCAATCAGTATGGATATGGAAAGAAAGGAGAGAAAATATACTGGGTTGAAAGCTTAAAAGTGTGAAGTGAAGAGGAGATAGTTATTTATCTTAGTGTTAATAAAAAGAAAAGCTCACTTCTTTTGACTTCATTTTGCTTATTGTTCCCAGTTCCACTGCTCAGGCTGTGCTCGGTCTCGTAAAACCTTGGGTGAAGTTGGCGTAACCTCTTGCTGGTTACTATTTGTATGGTTACTATTATTTAAGAACGGGAAACCCTAGTTCTGCCAGGGAGATAACCGGTTGAGAAAAGGTGGCTCTTTGACCTTTTGAAGCAGAGAATTACAAGTTTGAGGATTGAATATAATTGAGTGGGGGAGGGGCGAAGTTTAGATTTCACACCCCGTCTCAAATGAAGCTCTCCCAGCTTGTTTTGTGTAAAAGTGTGAAGCGCATTTTCCAACCCTCTGAGAGAAAGTAGACCCCAAGAAAATGACTAGAAAGGGAATCCAAGTAAAATGACTGAAATGAGAAATGAAAGGGAAAAGGGAAAGAGGGAAAGCACGTGACCTCGGGTTTAACTCACCGAAAGGCGACATAAATCAAAGACGCTGTGAAAACAGGACACCTTTGGCTTCAGTGTTTTGTTTTGAAATTGAAAGGGCCAAATTGTTCTCTCGTGAGGCAAAGGGACCTTTGGGGCTTGATGTGCTAATGATGATGATGTGCTGTTTGTTTTTCATTACCCAGAGGAGCCCAAATCAATAAACCTGTATACATTAACCAGTTTGAAGTGTCAGTTCAGTCACACATGGCATAGGCAATTAACTGTAACATCATTCAAACACAAACACTTGTAGGATCTGCTTTTGACCAATTTCTTACCAGGAATCTTAATAACCAAACGCTGACTAAACAAGGGGGTGACAGTGATAACTCTTGACTACACCTGTGGTAACTACGACAGTGACCTCAACTGTGAACTGTTTACATGTTAGGCATTTGCCCGGCACTCTTATCCACAGCAGCTTACAGTAGTAAATTGATATTTTGTTTTTATATTGGCCCCCATGTGGGACTTGAACTCACAACCACGGCTTTACATGCACCAGAATCTTACAGAACGAGCTACACAGAACCTGAACGTTTATAACGTGAACTGGGTATTTTCACTGTCAAATGAAATCACGTGCAACTCTAGACAGATTAGGAATGAACGCCCCTGGAGTTAAAGAAAATAAGCCTGTTCTGGGACAGATCATTACCTCTGCCTGTAAGCAAATTCTCCACTGGCAATGGTCAATGGAATAAACGTCAATAGAATCAACTAGGTACATGTTTCAGCGGGAGCGTATTGCCACGCGTTCATTGTACCTACATAGGTTACTAAAATTCTGTACAAACTGACTTTATTATTCCAGTGGGAAGCATTGTTTTACAGCTGTTCTACAGCTTCATGTGACATACTTTAATAATGATGATGTGTAAGCCTCGTTGGCTTGTTGGATGGAGCAAAATTGTTTGATTATGCGTTAGTGGCCATTGGTGGTTGAGTGTTTCAAACCTGCAGATGCATTTTCGTGTTTGTATACTGTGTGTGTGTGTGTGTGTGTTTGTATGTACATATGTCTGTGTGTTTATATTCTCTGTGTTGGTGTGAGACTTCCATCTGGGTGTCAGGCTGATGGGCAGGGTCGCCCTGTGGAGTGGAGGTCTGTCGGGGGTGTGAGGCCATGTGTTTTCACCGAGGGAGGTCAGGGGGGCGCACGGTGGACTCTGCAGGCCGTGACCACGGCGACTGTTACCCTGAACCTAACCCTTCCATCGCAGACAGCGCCATTTAAACACTGGAAGTCACACGTGACACACACACTTCCTTCATATGGTATCTGTTGACGACAGTGCCGAAGATGAGTTTAGTCTGCTGAATTACATGTGTTTACCAACGAGGCTAACAAATAAAACATTGTGGCATTTCTGGCCACTCCTGCGGCGAAAGGACCATCCACTTTTCTTACAAATCTGTGCTCTCACTGTCGCTTTTTCTTTCTTTCTGTCACAATACACAGTAAACCCTCTTTGGCATTTCCCCGCAGAGGGAGTAAGCTCCAAGGCACAAAGTGTTTGTGTGGAAGATTATTTACAGGGGGTGTCCGCTTTTCCCCAGTCCCACAATGGGTGGCAGCTTGGCCCATCTAAACAAAGAAGAGACAGGACAGGTCTTGAACTGGAAAAGAACACACACAAATAAATACAAACAGAGAAACACAAACACACAGACATAAATACTGCGCATACCCACCAAAAAAAATCGAGTTGGGTTTCACCATTCTTGCAGGGACCATATCCTCAAAATCGCCCAATCTGGAGTTGGGTGAGGGAGAGGCACCTCACTTTCAAACTCTAAAAGAAGCTGAGAATCGCCTGGATAGAAAGGAAGAGAGCTAGTAGACAATCCAGCTGTGTGTACAGACGTGTGGGAGATGGATACAGGCTGTGCGAGAGAGAGCGACGGAGAGAGTGACAGAGAAAGAATAAGAGATAAAAAGAGAGAAAGAGAGAGCAAGAGATATGCATCATGCCGTCCCTCTCAGACTGGCCCTAGAATGCAGAATATCGGAAGATCTTTTCACTACTGTGTTATTTTAAATGCTTTGTTTGTTACAATAAACTGAACACCAACCTGAAATTAGAGATGGCATGGTCAGTGAGGAATGTTTTTTTAGTGTGTGGAGAAAGCTATAGTATTTGAAGTCATCTTGAAATTGTTCACTTTCTTGAACTATGATTCAGTTAATTTAGTTCTTGATATCCATGATGATGGAGTCCAATCCCAAAAAGCCAATGAAATCACATAAGTAGGTGAGACAACACCGACAAATCCATAGGGAGTCTTGTAGAAGAAAATCAAGAAGCAGTCAGGGAAGGTTAGTGATTAATTCACCGTCACTATCAGAATCTGTTCAATGGATTCCTCGTATTGGACAAGCAATCCCGTCATGGACCAAAGTTCTGTTGGAGAACACAAAAATAAGGAACGGTTGACTCTATTGATGAATGACTGGGCTGTATCATTGTGTACACACACACACACAAACACACACATACTCTCACTCCCGACCTCTCACAGGTTATACTGCTAATTGAGTCTGTATGGCCAGTCTGAGAATACCAGTCCATCTGCCACTGGTAGCCAGGCACTGGATTTTAGGCCTGTGATGTGAGTCTTCCTGGTATGGAGGCTGAAGTGTGTGAATAGCGAGTGCCTGACCAACGAGGGTTAGTGTGTACCCATGTGCGTGCATGTGCTCATAGGCTCCCCTGCTAATCTGCTAATGTATCGCAGAGGTCAGGAGGTTTTCAGCCCAAATCAATGGAGGGATTTACTCAGCTTTCCCCAGGAATGTGCTCCATACACACTCCGCTCTGCTGCAGGGAAAACATCCACCTCTGTTTGGCCAGGCCATCCAATTTTCCGCAGTATTAAACCACAAAAAAAAGGGGGACAGAATGAGCGAAGGAAAAGCGGGCTCTGGTCTCCTGCTCAGAACCTTGTCTTTACCGTGTCCGAGAGGCCAATTTATCCAAAGTTCAAAAGGTTTAACTCACTTTCTCTCCAGATATTGTTGGGACTTGGCTGACTAAGCGAAGTGGAGGAACTGAGGCTGGGCCAATCTCGTTACTAACATACAGTGGATGAGAAATAACTGAGCAGTGATGTAAGAAGACAAACGCACATATACATTTTAAATGCTTTACTTGAATCCACAAATCAAAGGTTCTTACGTGCATGGAGACACACACGGAGACACACACGGAGACACACACGGAGACACACACGAAGACACACACGGAGACACACACGGAGACACACATGAAGATACACACGGAGACACACACGGAGACACACACGGAGACACACATGGAGACACACATGGAGATACACACGGAGACACACATGGAGACACACACGGAGACACACACGGAGACACACACGGAGACATACACGGAGACACACACGGAGACACACATGGAGACACACACGGAGACACACACGGAGACACACACGGAGACACACATGGAGACACACACGGAGACACACACGGAGACACACATGGAGACACACACGGAGAAACACACGGAGACACACACGGAGACACACACGGAGACACACATGGAGATACACACGGAGACACACACGAAGACACACACGGAGACACACACGGAGACACACACGGAGACACACATGGAGACACACACGGAGACACACACGGAGACACACATGAAGACACACACGGAGACACACACGGAGACACACACGGAGACACACACGAAGACACACACGGAGACACACACGGAGACACACACGGAGACACACACGGAGAAACACACAGAGACACACATGAAGACACACACGGAGACACACATGAAGACACACACGGAGACACACACGGAGACACACATGGAGACACACACGGAGACACACACGGAGACACACACGGAGACACACACGGAGACACACACGGAGACACACACAGAGACACACACGGAGACACACACGGAGACACACACGAAGACACACACGGAGACACACACGGAGACACACACGGAGAAACACACAGAGACACACATGAAGACACACACGGAGACACACATGAAGACACACACGGAGACACACACGGAGACACACACGGAGACACACACGGAGACACACACGGAGACACACACGGAGACACACATGGAGACACACACGGAGACACACACGAGCACCGTGCATGACGACATCAGTGTTGAACCTATGTCCAGGAAACAAGCGCCAGCTTCCCCTAATTTCAGATAAGTAACACATACATGACATGATTTGTTCCCTAACCTCATAACTCTTTTATGATTGACAGCTTATGGTTTTTCAGTTGTTGAGCAGCAGTCGTTTGTAGAGGTTTAGGGCTGGAGTTACTATTGAAATGAAAAAGAGATTTTCCTTCATAAATGGGGGTCTTAGATAACGGGTGCTGTAAGAGCTGGTAACAGATGGCTTAGGGTACCCTGCTAGGGAGAGAGAGAGAGCTTGTTTGGGGTGATGTTAGAAAACTAAACTAGAAAACTAGCGTTTCTCTCGTGACTCAAACGTGCAAGCATTGGGGTCTGAGTTGGTTGTGTTTATGCCTGTCCACCAACCCCGACCACTACTCCCTTGCAAAAATGTCCTACTTCCTACATGCGCATACTATTTTGCCTGGTAGCCATTCTACATTTTATGTCCCATAGCATTTTACTGCATCTGCAACTAAATTCATAAATTTTTATACAAATCTGGTACAAATCTGGTATTTTTGCACAAATCATGTCTTCCTAGAACACATGAAGATGTTAAAAGGAAGTTAAGAGGGAATGAGAGTGATATAGGGAAAAAGGAGAGAGAGGTAGAAGGATATAGAGAGGAAGAGGGAGAGAGAGGAAGAGGGAGAGAGAGGTAGAGGTTTATAAATAGAGTGGGAGGGAGGGAGGGAGGGACAGAGAGGGGAGAGGGGAAGAGAAAGAGGGAGGAAATAGCAGGATGAGTGACAGCAAGTCGGATATGACTCAGCTTACACTTAGCATGGATTTGTGATATGAGATCATGAGATATTTCTCCAGCTCTCTTATCAACATAATGTGTGTGTGAGTGTGTGTGCAGGAATGCACTAGAGAGGGATGTCCTCTCCCCTCCTCACTACTCCATTTCACTCTCCTCTTGGAACGGGCCTGTTCAGGTCATAAATAAGCCTGGCCTCTGATAGGGGTGGACGCATAACCCAGATATGCCACCTCCAGTGGCTGGACTCCAGAATGCAGACACCCCTGTCTGGACCAGCCCAACCCAGATACACAGAATCTGGGTAACTCACAGCAGAGGTTAAACCGAAGGTGTATCAAGGTGTATCAATTCAACAGACACTTTTGCATACCTGATAACTAGCATGGCGACCTCTATCGAACAAGTGTTGTGGCTGGTGAAAGTAGAATTGTATTGGTGCCAATGTGAATGCCAAGTTGCATCCCAGCAAGAAAAAATCGGATTCTATTTGTGGAGCTGAAAGGAACTACAGAACCAGACATCCTTCGTCACCGCTTATTCCACTCCAATGCGTATTGATGCACAATCTTTCAACCTCAGTAACCATGGGGAGTGTTGTTTGGAAAAGTGTTCCACGTTACCACGGAATGGGGCATGCAACAAACGTTTTTTTAATGTTCATTGCAAGTCTGCTATTACATTTTGTTAATCTAAATAAAAGTAAGTAAATTGTCGGGTAAAAACCCTCTATGGGTCCAAAGAAACTGTTCTTATTTGGTTTTCTTTTGACAGCCATTTAAAACTTCAGTTAACATTAGCCAAAGCTAGTGATGAATCTATGAAACTAATAACTACATCTCCAAATCACCTGAAATCAAGTCCATGGTTTGTGTAATGTTACTTTAAAAACATGCCAAAAAGCATGCTAACATCTATTGAATTTGATTTTCAACCAGCTGGAAAGCTTAAAGAAAACTCCACCACAGATAATAGTTTCTAATGGAATGTAGATAACTTTCACAAAGTGGAACCATCCACCATCAAGTTGTAAAACAGTGATGCTCTATTTGAAGGAACTCACTCCAAAAGATGGATGTTATTTCATGCACCAATGCTAAGTAGTTAGCCAAATGAATGTAAGTCCACAGTAACAGCTAGTATGGTAGCTTTTCCAATAGACTTCCAGACATTGCAAGGTAGCAATTCTCCTGATGCTTGTTGGCAACTTCAAACACAAAACAGATACTTTGAAATGGTATCCATCACATCTTACACTGGGAAATAAAATAAAGGGTATCTTTGGCAAAATCCAAACGGTTTACAAGAGAGGACTGTTGTAAGTTGGTACTGGGTTAAAAATGGAAATGTGCAAATTGTGTGTTGCCTCCACCAGTATGTGATTGGAATTTGGTTTTAGACTGGTTCTTTCAGACTTTTTTTTCACAGGCATGCTAGTACATGCCGATGTGTGTGCATTCCAAATTGCAAGTTATCCCCTACATTTTGCACTCCTCTAAGAAGACATTGAGGATAGGCTGCCATTTTGGGATTTCCTTTGGAGATTAGTTATGAAACATAAGTAGAAATAAACACTACTATCTCAAATGAAATGATAGAAAGATGTAGTTTAAAAAATATATAATTATGCTCTGTTTTCAGTCATTTGTAGTGCCCTAGTTTCAGAGCATTTTTCAATAGCTAAAAAGTCCACCAAATGCATGTAAACCCTGGTTTTATTAATCTCTCTCATTCTATCCCTCTTTCCTTCACAAACACATTGCTTTGGCAATCTCCATCCCTCTCTCCCCTTCTCTCCTCATCTCTCTTTCAGTCTCTCTGTGATTCACTTCGGTAGTCAGGCTGCTGCAATGCTACATGACTGGGTTTTCAATGATAGAGCTGAGTTGCCAGTCAGAGTCAGGAAGTGAAGATGGCAAGGCATTCTTGGGACCGCACCAGAGAGACAGTTAAAACCCCCATCACACACGTACCCTCCCACCAACTCCACCCTCAGCACCCAAATCTCTCTCCAACTTATCCTCCACCCATGGCTTCGCTGATGGCCCTTTAAAGTCCTTTCTGAAGGAAATGCTTGCATAGGCTGGTTCTGTATTCCCAAAGCACTGTTTCCTCCCATCCACCCTCCAGTCCCCTACAGCCATATCCCCCTCTTTCCTCTCACCCCCCCTCATCTGCAACCCCCCCCTCCACCTTGTCAGTGTCATGATCCTTCCATTCATTGGCCTGTCTGTTCCTGTCTTCAGTCTTCGATGGGGTCAGCAGTTTGATAAACACATGAAGCAGCCGCACTGCCCTGTAGGGACCCAGGTGGCCCCGTAGGGCCCCCGTCACTGTTTCCGACGGCCTGTCTGTCCGTCACCCTCTGACTGACTAGGACTGATCCGTCCCCACATCAGTGTCACAGGCAGGCATAGACACCCACACAAACACACACCGCCTGCTTGTAATTCAATTGTCTTGACTGACAAAATGTCCAACCCCGTGGTTTCCCCATCCTGGACTCTGCCTCCTAGCACGCACAGCTGACAGGCTGTCAGTGGAGGAAGAGAGGACGGGCATGGAGCCCAATGATCCCAGCCTGTTGGTTCATTCAGATCCAAGGCCTCTCTCTCTCTCTGCCCCGACACTCTGAAAAGGGAGAATGCACCGTGTTAAATCGGGTAATAGAGGCTGGCGGACAGTCTGACAGGGACAACACTGATGCCACCCTGATGCCACCCTCACCCTGGCACAATAGCACAGATGCTCATCGCAAGCCTGGCAAAGTTCAGCCAGTATTACGGAACCATAGAAACCGCAGATTGGGTGACATTCTTGCTATAGAGAAATAATGAATGTGTCTCTCTCAAACTGCCTGTGAACCCTCTGCTTTTTCTCTCAGCTCACAGCATCAGGAAACCGTCACAAGAGCTCAATTCAATCAAACCCACACTGCAGTATTTACACAGCAGGTCTAATGAACTCACACACTGAGCTTGGAAACAATACCTTTTTTACAGAGTTAATTATATACATTATTAATTCCTTACATCTAGTAACTATACTTTATAAGAACAAAAATGTTACAGGGGGAGAAATGAGCCAATTTGATGACTAGGTAGCCATGAGGATCAGATTGAAAATGAAGCCTCTGGTGAACATGTACTTTTCTTTGTATTTCAAATGTATATGTTCTCAGTCAATACATAATTCATGTATTTCATTTATGCCCATGATTGCCATTTGGAGAAGGTGCTATATCCATTAGCTCTGAATGGGTTTGAGAAGGAGGTTGAGGAGAAACGATAAAAGAGCAGTTAATTTAAAGATTAATTTAGGAGAGGGCCATTATTCAAATTCCACATGTCCATCCTCCTCTAGGTTAAAGTTCAGTAAGCTGACTCTTATCAAGGCCATTCCCAACTCTGTCTCCCCGCCCTCCTCATCTTTGCCTCCAGGCCACAACCCTATGACCCTGGCCCACGACCCAATGACCCTGGCCCACGTTGAAGCCTAAAAATGGGCGTCACCGCGTGAAGATGTAGAGTCTGGCTCCATGTCCAGGCCAATGGCACCAGAGGCTCATCTCTCTCTGTCTCTCAGCCCAAAGATGAGGTCTGGTACTGGGCTAAGCCACATGTGGAAACAGGCCATGGCTTCAGACAGCCATCAGGCTGATCTGCTGCTCGGGTTTGTGCCAGAATCTAAAATCTCTTTCGAAGCCAAAATGCATTAAAGAGCTGGGGAGAGTGAGTAGTTGACCAAGGAGAAGAGAGGGTCCGTGAAGTTAGATAAGATACTACAAGGAGCAAGACAAACTCTGCTTTACTGGGTGGAACATTTTAATTGTCTTGGGAAAATCATTGGGAAATGTTTCATGTATTTTGGATATTGGCCACTTTAATATAGTTTTTTATTACCTTATAATTTATGTCTCTTTGCAGTGACAGACTGACATTTTAAATCAATAGTTTGTCCTCTTCAGGTATGACAGCTGGAATTCTGTGATATAAATGAAGGATAAATGATACAGGTCTACCGCAGGACCAGGTGTTGGAAAAAGGTGGAACCGAATGTCTCAGTGGCTTCATTCCAAATGGCAACCTATATTCTGCGTAGTGCACTACTTTAGCCCTAAAGGAAATAAAGCAGCATTTGGATGTGGACAGTACCCTTCAGGCAGCACTAGGACAGTCAGGCAACTGAGACATTATCTCTCAAGTTGCGTCTATATTATCCTACACAGTAATAGGGATCAAACCCACTTGCTCTAGATACACCCTAACTCTTGCTGTGTGGGATCGGGGGCACATGGATTTTTCAGAGGCAATTTTTTCGACACCCCATTGAATTTACTTCCTAGACTGGTCTGTAGTTCTGACTCCTCTGCAGTCTACATGGCTTGTACAGTTCAAGTTCAATTCAGTGGTGGAGTTTTCCTGCACATACGTTTTTAATTCAACCACTTGGGTTTTGGCTTAGTTGCTGTGTGGTTTGTGCTGTAAGAGTCCATCTCCCCTCTCCTGTTTACTGCAAAGCCTCAGACCATCATCCAACGCACCGCATTCCCTTCAGAATTCCCCCAGTTCATCTAGAAATCATAACATATAATAATAAGCAACCAGAGCCCAAACAGCTTCCTTTCTTCAGTACTGCAGATCAGGTTTTTGTTATATTATTCTTAAGTTTTCTACTTTTTTTCCCCCTCTTTTGGCCGCCAGAGTGGCTCGTAAATGCTATCCCAAGTCTAAGCGTCCGACATCACACTAGCAGCTTCACCAAAACCCCCGAAAACTGCCCCTCTGGACTGTGCCGTGGTTTTCTAAGGGCTTGTACAGTTAATGAATTGCCTTTAAATTGCCTCAGTATGATAGAATGTGCTGCGTTTGGAGGGTAGGGGACAAACAAGAGGATCATGAAAAAAAGTGTGATAGGATAACAATGAAAGAAAGAGTAAAGGAGGAGGAGAGAGAATGGCGTTGGGTTTGTTTCTCCATTTTGCTGGATTCCTGGATAATGATCAGGCTGTAACCCTTCTGAGCAGTGTTTGGCCAAATGAAACACGGGCCTCAGCCAGCTCCAGCTATGTTTATTTCTCTCCATATTTCATCTTTTTCTTTTTTTCCACTAGTGACAAAAAAAGTCATATACAGAATCTGCATTTAATTTGCATGGCAGCTGAATGTTTTTCCCTCGTTTTTCAACTGCTTGCACCCTCTTTCAGTTCTGCACATTCAGCATATCGTCCGGCCAAGGCAGGGATTTGTGGCTGGTGTTGCTTCCTAACCAGCGGAGGGGAATATTTCCAGAGAAACAGCTCTTGCCAACAGTATTCTGTTCGGCTGCTGCTTTGTACACTGACCTGAGCGATGGGCCGTTGATCCTAGACAAAAGACTGACTTGACTCGTGCTACAGTCATTGCTTTGTTGTAACTCTTCCTAGGCTGCCTGAGAGCTTGCTGGAATTCAGTCTGAAGTAAGAGAAAAAGCAAACATCGACTCTTTCCAAAATGGCTGCCACCCACATTATTTGACTGAAGTAGCAGCCAACCCTTAGTTTTTTTTTTTGCATTGTTTCTTGCACGCTCATTGAAATCCTTATACGGGGAGTCAGGTCGTTCATGGCGGTGAGTGGACGCTAGGCCTCCAGGCTGGATTAGGTGTGTGAGTCAGAGGCAACTTTTTCTCGGAAGACACTCAGTAACAGGCTCCTGACAGAGGCCTTAAGCCTGTCGTCTCTCGGCAACACACTGAGAACCCAGACGAGACGGGGAAGACGAGGGAGACTCCTCTACTACTCACTAATCGAGTCTCAGAGCCACCGACGGGAGCCTGGAGGAGAGCGGAGTGGGGTAGGCTAGTCTGCACGCCGACGGGTGACAAGGTTCATTAAATCTCCCTTTATATCTGAAACGAGGCTCCATTTTGGGAGTGAAGATGGATTAGGGGAGATGGATTCCGGCTTAAACGCTACTCCTTATTTGGTTGGATTTACAGGCGCCGAGAGGTAACCATAGAATTTACAACACATTAACTCTCTCCCTCCTCAAGGTCTCCAAATGAATCACACCTAGGAACCCAATTGATACGTAATCAGTGTGCCTGTATTTGCTTATTGGCTGTTACGACACCAGCAGCCGTAACATAGCCCACTAATTCTGAACTCCTTGAAGTGGCCAGGCCCCTTGCACCATATATCCCTGTCAGTAATTAACTAAATTAATGGTTAGTATGACTAACACGAAGCAACTAAGGTACTATTCCCTTCCCCAAGTGAACTGGCTTCCATCAGCGTCCTTTTTCTGGTGGTCAACTTGGACGAGGCTCCGGGTGGAGGGCGTGTTGCCATCCCTGCTACCCCATACCCCACTACATACTTGCACATGCCATGCCCAGGCCATAACCACACCCTTTTCTGTTGCTGAGAGCCAGGGAAATGGGGCGCCTAGCAGGCGCCCCATTTCCATTTTCAGGGAAATGAAAATATTTATCCTGTAAATATTTTATCTTTTGTAAATGGCCATGGTAAATCAATTGGGTTGCAGGGGGCCTAGGGCAGTACACTTCCTTGCCAGAAGAGCCTACGGACAAGGTGACAGGTGGGTTGACCCCAGAAATGAGGCGAGCAGGAAGGAGCAGAGAGAATAAGAGAGGTGGAGAACGAAACAGTGAGATGAAATGGAAGATGGGAGAGAGTGGTAGAGCGATAGCTTCCTCCCCATTTTCCCACTAATTAGTAAGGAAAAGAGCTGAACTTCTAACCGCCTGTCAAACGCATGACCACATTAGAGACACATAATTCTCTCAGGTCACAAATCAACGGAAAGGAAATGAGATCAAGTCGAGGATCGATAAACCCCTGTATCATGTATGCAAAATATCGTATGGTGCAATCACAGCAGCAAGATGTGTTAGAATTCCAGCACCTCCATCCTTTATATAGTTATTATCCTTTGTTAATTTTCTGTTGTTCTATTGAATTCTATTTAGTGCTTTTGTGGTATGTTTTACATTTTTGTGCCAATAATGCAAATGAAATTTAAAATAATTGGTGGCAACAAATAAAATATGTTGCTCTCGAACACCCGCAACTCTACTGTTATTGTCCGGTGGATCCATGGCACATGGCAGGGATTCACACCTACACGTGTATTAAAATGATTAAATAATAATTAATTCCTGTAGAAGTCAAACGATACAACAAACCCAAACAATCTAGGTAAGGTGAAAGGATGGGCACAACATTTTGGACAAAAACATCTTAAACACGAACATTTCAAGAAATGGAAAGAACGCCCATTGTTTCCCTTTACGAATCATGCAATTATGAATCCACAGATACTAGTTTGTTTTTACATTTACAGTGATCTTCAGAATATAATTAGATCGCTTCAATTTCTGCACATTTTGTTGTGTTATTTGTTAATTTGTACTTTTTTTTGTTTGATATTTTATTGTAGATTGGGTTACCTTTATAAATGAATGTGGTTGGAATTTAGCTCAGACGTGTTAAAATATGTTAAAAATAAATAAATGTTTACAGGTTGCGTACTTACTCTTTCACAAGTCTGTATACAATATAAACTTTCTAAAATTCATCCAATCACTTGAATTTGCCACTGCAGTTAGATTCTATATCTCTGTAGTTAGGTTCTAGATTATTAAAGGACAAAGAATGCATCTGAGCTCAATTAATAATAAATGATAAATTAAGTAAATAACACCACAGAATCGGGAAGAAAGTGAAGGGGTCTGAATACTATCCGAAGGCAATATAGAACACACCGAGGGTAATTACTGTTGTCAGTACATGTGCTAGTGTTTCTATTTAAGCTAATATTTGGCATTTTTTGTACATCTATTCATCAGAAACAATAGACTCATCCTTATAGGCTGGGGCTTTCAACAAGCCACTGAACAAGCAATGCCCATCATATGCACACTCTCCCCTGTGAACTCTGAGCCAGTGATCACTGGCCTTTTTTCACTCTCTATAAATGTCAGACTAAAGGCCTAGAGCTGAGACACAGGGGCTTTACACATTTCTGACATTTCTCAAATGTGTGGCTAATCAGGAATGGCAGCTCACATTTGTGGGAAAGGAAGAGAGAGGTAGAAAGAGATAGATAGAGAGAACAAGAGAGAGAGAAAATGGGCATCATAGCTTTACTATGGAAATAATATGAGTATATAGTTTGATGGTTGTATTAGTAGACCGTCAAATCAATAATTCTGAAATATCTCAATTACCAAGAAAATGTGTGTTATTTGTTCACTGTAGATTATTCTAAAGCACATATTATACATATGATTATAGTTTATTGAATATGAAGTTAGATGTAATAATGACAAAATATTCATGACATATAATAATATGTCAAATTATCATTATTTTGTTAATAGATTTTCTACCATTTTATTCCAGGGTAAAGAAAAGAAACAGAACACTTTTCAGACTTTTTTTTTTTAGATTTCATTTATGAAGGTTCATAATGTCAAACGACTCAAGTGAAACCTAATCCGTAGAACAAAAGCTTGTTTGGAAAAACAGCATATTAAGTTATTACGGGCTATTAGAGGGAGAAATATCATGCTCTGCTGGACAGATATGAGAGCCAGCTGAATTTACAACCTTAAATGAGGTGTGAATAAAACAGAAAATGGAGAGGGTGACTGCTGAAGTATGTCTTTGGTAGACAAAGGAAAATTATTGGAGTGAACAGTTGTACACTTGTTGCTTTTTACAGGGAAGTGTTATATATATTGTTCATTTTAACATCCACGAGTCCTTCGCTGAACAACACAAAACATTTTTTTTTTACACGAAAATGAATAAATAAAATGTACTACACAGTAAAACTGTTTTCGAACAAGTTGTGGAAAACACTATTAAGTGTATTCCTGTAGAAAAAAACATTTGTCTGAATCACTGTGTGTGCTGCAAAAAGTTAACTTGCCCTGCCGGGCTGGTGTAAGCTGTAAATATAGCTGGTTTTATATTCTTAATTATACAGACATTTTTCTGTTCTTTTCCCTGGGCCAGCTCCCCCTCAGTCCCAGCAGGTTACCGTGGCGATGCCAAGCACTCCCTTCACAACAACAGCAGTATTCACCGGGCCAAGATTTAGCTCCTCAAATAAAGACTCCATCTCGGGGTAGGGGGTTTAAGGCTGAGAAGATAGCTTAACCTCCACCTAGGATCCTTAAATCTTCAATTTTGTGAAAATAAAAGACCTGCGCTAAAGTAGGGGGAGAGAAAGTGCTAAAAAGAAACCGAGAGTGGGGAAATTCCGGCGAGAGGGAATATGAGGTGGGGCAGGTTTGTCAGATTAGGGTAGCGAGTTAAGGATGAGTTTTGGCCTGAACACAGAAAAAAGTTTCAATCCTTTGTAGGAGACAGTACACATAAAGCCGGGATAGCCTGTGACCCCAGATCCCCCATCCTAACCCGCAGCCCTTTCACTCTGTCCCATTAGTATTCTAACGTCACTGGGAAAATACATGGCCTGCTGGGAGAAAGAGCTGCGCAGCCCTGTGCCAGACCGACAGAGAAAACGAGAGAGTTGGATGATGGGAAGAGGAGAAGGAAAAGAGCGACAAACATACGCTGAGGTGGGGCCCGGGATACGTATAAGGACACCACTTTACCGGAGGCAGTCTCTGTCAAAATGTTGTGTTCTTTGTCGTTTCACTCGTTTCACAGTTTTACAGTGCACTGATTGAGGACCTGAACTATTTTCATACTAAACCAGCATCCACCACACAGAAAATAGTGCCTGTTTAATTTTCTCATCAATAAAGCTTGCTCTGACAGCTACATATTACAAAAACTTGCCTCAAAACACTTGGGGACAGTTTCTCGGACAGTAAACGTAGTCCTGGACTTACACAGTTTTCCAACTGAGAAAGTCCAGAAGCGGGTTTAATCTGAGTCCGGGAAAACGGACCACAGTTCGATTTCTCTTTAAATCTGGAAAATGCCAAATATTTTCCAACTGCTCCTTCTCTGCATATTCTGGATAAGCCTACCACTGCTACTGACAAACGCGATGGTTAGCTACCACCATGTCAAAGAGAATTCGCCGTGCTTCTTTAATCACTTTTGACTAATCACTTAAACATTGTCTCTTTCCATACAATACGACCACTCATCTTGTTCAGTGCCCTGGAGAGAGATAGGAGGCAGCCAGCTCTGGACTGGATGACTGGTGGTGGTGTGCTGAATCTGTGTGACAGGACCTCGGCAGGAGCGGGCGCCCCCCTGTCCCTCTGTTAATCCCCAGCAGAAAGGGCCAGCATTTAGGCTGTGTTACGCTTAATCCGGGGGCCTTGTTCACAAAAGAGCCCACCACTTCCTCCGGCCCGGGAGCTTCCGCTGGGTGGCTGGGGGCAGGCGTGGGTTGCCAGTATAAACATGCTGCAACCACCATGAGAACAACACGTTCACAGAGGCCGGGACCGAACAAACACTGGAGTACACAGATGGTAACAAACGCACAAGAAAAATGGAGGTACAGTCACTGTTTAGATACTGTTCCTGGAGTCGGTGAAAGAAAGGCTGTACAGAGAAAGATAAACCCAGGGAAAGACAGCAAAAGCATAGAGGGGGTGGTGGTGATGTAACAATATGAAGAGATAGACTGTTTATAAACAGGAGAACAGTGGATGTGTCCCAAATGACACCCTATTCCCAATCTAGTGCACTTCTTCTGAACAGGACTCACAGGGCTCTGTCCAAATCTAGTGCACAGTGTAGGGGGCAAAAAAGGGGCCCTGTAGCACGTGGACAGTGATAACGAGGCTTTCTTTATTTAGCGGGGTATTCAGATGTTCCTTGGAATTTCCTGGTTGACTTTTGTAGAGTGTACACAATGTGTGGGCAGGTGAACGTGATAAACAACCAAAACACTGAAGGATGTAATGTACTGCTGATGACCTCTGAGATGCTTATGTGACCACTGAAATGTCAAATGTTTTTTTTAAAAGACAGAATAAGGTAGGTATTCAATTCTAAGGGGAAAAATAAACTGAAAGGCTATGCTGGCTTGGGGTCCTACTGAGAAAAGAATTGCATAATCAGGTGTACACGTGTCATAATTGTAGACAGACAAAAGCTAAATGCAGTGTGTTCCGAAATAATTGACTTTTTCTACATGTTGTTGTATTATAGATTTCATTTATAATTTATAACATATTTTTTTTGTCATCAATCTACGGACATCAATCTAGTGACTAAGCAAAACTTTTTTAGAAATCTGTGACAATTTATTGAAATTGAAAAATGCCATGACAATGCAAATTGAGCAGAGATTAATCCTTCGATCACTTGTAAAACGTGATTGGTGGCAAGTTCAATTGCTTGGACATTATTTAAAAAGGCACCTATCTATATAAGGTCTCAAAGAATAAAGTCCAAGACAGAGCAGAAACCAAGCTATGAAGTCCAAGGAACTCTTCGTAAACCCCAGAAGATTGTGTCAAGGCACAGATTTGGGGAAGATAATTTAATGTTTACAGGAGCCCATCGGGCTCCATCCTTGTGAAGTGTAAGAAGTTTGGAATCACAAAGTCTGTTCCTAGAGCTTGTTGTCCAGCCAAACTAAGTAACCAGGCTAGAAGGGAATTGGTCAAAGAGGTGACCAAGAACCCAATGGCCACTCAAACTTCATAGTTTCTCTGCGGAAAGGTGAGGACCTGCCAAATGTACAAACATCTCTGCAGCACTCCATCAATCAGGCCTTTATGATAGAGTGGCTGGACGGAAGCCCCTCCTGAGTAAAAAGCATATGATATATTGTCTGGACTTTGAGTACGAGGATAAAGATTCTCTGGGCAAATGTGACCAAAATCAAACTAATAAGGCTGACTGCTTAGGGCTATGCCCGGTGAAAAACAAGGTCCTACAAGGTATCACCTGGCTAATACCCTTCTGATGGCGAAGCATGGTGTTAGGAGCACCATGGGGATGCGATGGGGATGCTTCTCAGTTGCAGGGACAGGGAGACTGTTCACAACTGGGGAAAGGATGAATTGAGCAAAATGCTGAAAAGTGTTAGAAAAATACCTGATCCAGGTTAGACTGGGCAAAGATTCATCTTTCAACATAACGACCTGAAGCACACAGTCAAGACAACGCTGGAGTGCCTTCGGGACAAGTAAATACATTTCATGAAACAGCCAAAGCCTGGACTTGAATCCCAAATAATATTGGTGGGGATACCTGAAAATTGTAGTTCACTGATGCTCCTAATCATATCGAGCAGATTTTGAATGGATCTACATGGAAGAATGGGGGAAATTGTCAAAATCCAGGTTTGCAAAGCTGATAGAAGATTGCTGCAAAAGGCTCTTATACAAAGTACTGAATAAAGTGTCTAAATACTTATGTATGATATTTCTGTTTTTATTTTCAAAGAATTGGTATACATTTCTAAAAACCCAATTTCACTTTGTCATTATGGAGTACAGTATGTGAATTGATGGCAAACAAAAATAATGTAATCTATTATAAATTACATTTATAACACAAATGTGGAGAAAGGGAAGGGGTGTGAATAGTTTCTGGAGACTCAGTGTGTAAAGTTATTGGACATTATCTCAAATAAAGTTCGTGCTCAATTAGATTCCGTTGTGTGATTAACTTAGCCAGTCATGAACATTACACTCTTTGGCAGTGAAAATATTCCTTGGTTGCTTTAGCAAAATCTTTGGGGTCATTATCCTGCTATGTTAATATTTGTCTCATCTGCCAAAAACACCAGAAGATTTTCCAGAACAGCTCAAGCTCTTTTTAGCATGTATGAGGCCATCCTGTTTTTGCTAAGTACTGGCTGGTGAAATCTGGCTGAAACATTCAGTACTACCTCAAGTTCCTGGTGTGTCTGACAGTCCTTTTTCTTTCTCAATTATGGCAAGTACTTTTGTCATCCATCGTATAGGTCTTCCTTGGTCTACTAGGTCATTTGCCATTGCTGAGTGTTGTCTTAGTTATAATTGCACCAAACAGGTGATTTTGGTCATCGTAATGACTCTCGGATTTGTCTGCCATGATGGATAGCTTGACTTGCAGTGACACTTCTTTGGTCCTCAGACACCAGCAACCGACTCCAAATGCAAAGCTGGAATCAAGACTAGATTTTGACAGCTCCCTTGTGCATGCACTAATGATTGTTAATTAATAAGCAACAGCTGTGAAGGACATTCTCCAAAATTATTTTGGTACCATTAAATGGAGGGACTATGTACAAAACATACGGAATTGATGAAAAACCCGGGTCTGCCTAAGGTATCAATATTCTTGTTCCCCCATTTTTGCATCTAATTGTAAGTCTTCCAAAAACCCCACCGGAGCACTTCATATTCCCATCCAGCCTCTGTATTATTGTCAGGAACATACCAGTCTGTCCTGAGCCTGTAGCAGAGAGGGAGAACCCAAACTCAGGAGCCCTGCTGACCTGCGAACCGCAGCCATAAATTGTTCTGCTAGGCCTTCTGACTCCTTCGCATGGTCTATCTAGAAGCCAGTCAGCATGGCGCTCTTAAAAGACAGAAAAAATCACAGGAATTGACTTAAGAGAAAATGTGATAAAATTTTAAATTAGATCCATATTGAAGTTAATGACCCAGATTTAGGCTTTAGGAATGTTATGCAGAATAGGTTATCTTCAGTGGAGCATATGGCATGACAGGATTAACAGTATTAATTCAACGCCTTCTGGTCAAACAAACCTTACAATTCATTCCAATGTCTTCCGAACAGTAAACAAACAACAAACACATGTAAAAAGAGTGGACTTCCATTACATATTACAAGTTATAGAAAAGGTTGCCTTGAGTCTGGCATGGATGTAACACATAATTGCAGGAGGAGTCAGGCCAAGTAGTTTGACAGGAGGGGCAACTTCATAATTTTGGCATGGGCCTGCATGTGTGTGTAATCCAGTGGTCCTCCAGGACTATCTGCTCGTGGTGGATCGAGGAGTGTGTGTTTGTAGCAAGGAGAGACACACACACAAGGTAGAAGGGGGGATTGTGGTCCAGAGAAGGTATGGCTAATGTTAGAGAGGAAAGCCGGGTCCAAAATGGCCCCAGCCAGCGCAACTGTTTCATTTCTTGGATAATTAGCCTGTCACTTTGACCTACTTCCAAAAAACACGGTATGTGGCGATGTCTGAAAAAGCATCATATTCACTTTACAGCACACCACTTTTTCTGTGACCAGGATCGATAGTAACCCCGGAAGGGCAGGTCTTAATGAAGGGTGTGGTGATTCATCAGAAGAAATGGGTTTGTTGTAGTGTGCATCTATTTGTGCTGTTTGGCCAAATTCAGTGGTCATCACATCGCATGACCCACACAAATAGACCTGGAAGCAAGCTGTTCTCCTTTGTGCTTTCAGCGTAGTGAGGCAGTTGTTTTTCAGGCTTGGCTTCAGACGATGACCATGACTGAAACTCTCTGGAGACCACAACAGCAAATAGTCGAGCAGGCCTGCTAGACAGATAATGTCCACGCTGAAACTCAATGACTCACTCCCAGTCTGAGGTTCTGCGGTTAAAATGTGTGTGTGTGTGTGTGTCTGTTTCTTTAATGCAAGTCTGGCAGAATATCTGCCTGTGATGTTTAAACAGCACTGTACGGTGCGTGTGTGCGAGTGAAAGTATATTACTTACACAAGGCTAACTGAAGCTCCTGGGTGAGTAGGAGGGCCACCCAGCAGTTGCACAACAGAAATGAGCAGCAGGATCACAAAATGGCTGCAGCACAATGCTTTTGAAGTGAACTGAATGTTCACTTCGACTTTAGGCTGACTCTTGGCCCAGCCTGCATCTCGTCCTGCCTGGACTAGATCAGACCTGGGTCGTGTTTATTAGGCTCCAAAAGGGGTGGCTGACTGATTCTTCAATCGCCTGTCTGTATTCCAATAAGTAGCGAACATTTTGTGTTGCCAGAATATTTTTAAAACGTTGTGACGTAATTAACACTACCCAAACTCAGAGCTGGACACTAGCCTGTTGACGTGGGGCTGGCTCTGCTAATGGCCTGGAGCTGCCATTGACTGTTGGAACCTGAACAGGCTATTTGCATTCATGTTCAGCCAGCTCACATATTTGACACCTGTCAACTAGCCCAACTCAAACAAGCCACATCAGACTGTGTGAAAAGATACAGTCACTTTTTTGTGCTTGTGTGTGAGGTTCAAAACAGTATGTGCTATGGAATTATTTTTTTTTAGCAAGTGTATTGCTAAATATGAGGAACAGAAGTCCCCACAAAGATAGTAAAACAGACAATGCTGTACCCATAATATTTTTCTTGGTGGTGGTGCAATTGCCTGGCATCATCTGGGGTTTGTTATCATATTTGGGTTAGCTTGCCTAATCACGCTCTAATGAATCTGTGTGGTGGCTTGGGCGTCTGTGAACTTAAGGTAAAACTTTTGTGTTCCTTCCTGTGTGTAAGTTTAACCCTCTAGATTGCCTGAGACAGAATGCGGGCATTATAAGAACCAGAACTGGATTGCGGGTATTTCGTAACACACATCTCAACATTGACTGTACTGTATCTTCTGTGAATTGCTGCAATGAAGAAGGGCAAGTATAATTTGCATTAGCTATCATCAAATTCTGGATAAAAAATGGGGTAAACATAAAAAAAAAGAAAAGTAATAATAATTGGGGTTTAGGCAGAAAGTTTAGGTTAAAATTATGGAAAATGGAGAATAACTACAATAAGAAAACATGTGTGTTCCTGGTAGGCTTATACAGTGGATATAAAAATTATACACACCCCTGTTAAAATGGCAGGTTGTTGTGATGTAAAATAATGAGACAAAGATAAATCATGTCAGAACTTTTTCCACCTTTAATGTGACTTATAACATGAACAATTCAATTGAAAAACGGAAATCTTTGAGGGGGAAAAATAGAAAACTCACAATAACCTAGTTGCGTAAGTGTGCACACCTTTAAACTAATACTTTGTTGAAGCACCTTTTGATTTTATTACAGCACTCTTTATTAGCATGGCACATCTTAACTTGGCAATATTTTCCCTCTCTTCTTTGCAAAAGCGCTCCAAATATGTCAGATTGCGAGGCCCTCTTCAGATCACCCCACAGATGTTCAATTGTATTCAGGTCTGGGCTCTGGCTGGGCCATTCCAAAACATTAATCTTCTTTTTGTGAAGCCATGCTTTTGTGGATTGGGATGTGTGCTTGGGTCATTGTTGTGCTGAAGGGTGAACTTCATCTTCAGCTTTCTAACAGAAGCCTGAAGGTTTTGTGCCAAAATTGCTTGGTATTTGGGACTGCTCATAATTCCCTCCACCCTGACTAAGGCCCCGGTTCCAGCTGAAGAAAAACAGCCCCAAAGCATGATGCTGCCACCACCAGGTTTCACTGTGGATATGGTGTTCTTTGGGTGATGTGCAGTGTTGTTTTCGCGCCAAACATACCTTTGGAATTATGGCCAAAAAGTTCAACCTTGGTTTCATCAGACCATAACACATTTTCCCACATGCTTTTGGAAGACTTCCGTCTTGCCACCCTACCCCATAGCCCATTCATATGTAGAACACAGCCAGTGCAGTTTCTTTAATGTTGCTGTAGGCCTCTTGGAAGCCTCCCTGACCAGTTTTCTTCTTGTCTTTTCATCAATTTTGGAGGGACGTCAAGTTCTTGGTAATGTCTCTGTTGTGACATATTTTCACCACTTGATGATGACTGTCTTTACAGTGTTCCATGGTATATCTAATGCTTTGTAAATTATTTTGTACCCTCCTCTTGACTGATATCTTTCAACAAGCATCCCTCTGATGCTTTGGAAGCTCTCTGTGGACCATGGCTTTTGCTCAGAGATGCAACTAAGAAAATGTCAGGAAAATCCTACTAGAACAGCTGAACTTTATTTGTGATTAATCAGAGTCACTCTAAATGATGGCAGGTGCGTAATGACTTCTATTTAACATGAGTTTGAATGTGATTGGTTAATTCTGAACACAGCCACATCACTAGTCAGAAGAGGGTGTGCACACTTATACAACCAGGTTATTGTAAGGTTTTCATTTTCCATTTTTCCCCTTGATGATTTCAGTTATTTTTAAATTGAAATGTTCACATTATAGCTCACATTAAAAGTGGAAAAAGTTCTGACTTTTTCCTCATTCTTTTACATCACAAAAACCTGGCATTTTAACAGGGGTGTGTAGACGTTTTACATCCACCGTAGTTCTTTACAAGATTTGCATAGAAACAAAATCTGAAAAACAAAAGACATTGGATATTTAATCCCTTTATTGAAACAAAATAACAGTATCAATAATAAAAGGGCTAATAAAGCTATAAATATCAGTGACAAATGAACAAGCATACAGAACACACACATATATTAGCGTCACAGGAATACCACTTGATAATATTTCATTTCAGTGAGGGATTGCAGGTGTGGCATGCACAGTTCAAACCTCACCAGCGTGAAGCTGCAACTTTCCGATTCTTCACAACTGCACTGATTTTAGATCAATGCAAGGTCGGCTTATATTGTCAGTGAAGACTGGCTTCTCATGTACTCCCCATCTGACCCCAAATCAGTACTATGGACAACCATGTCCGGTGCTGAAATGATGAAAGCCCTGCAGTAAAATAAGGTGATGGCTAACTCATAACAAGACACTTAATCAACAGGGTTGATATTTCACACCTAAATATAGAAAATATTCAACTCCAATCTTGCCGGTATTGGATGAGACCAGAATCTATGAACCGCGATTCAGACACGATCACATCTAACAGGCGGGCAGGTGAGTGCTAGATTATGTACATTCTTGAGTGCACTGGTTTCGTCTATGTTTAGTGGAGCTTAGGTGAGGCTAAAATAGACAGAAGCAAAGAAAAGCACTTACAAAGACAGTGGGACAGAGAGAAGCAGGTCGTATTCAATAGGGCACACAGTCATAAAAATGTTTTGGAACCAAAAATAAATACGAGCTCCAGATTGGGCAAGTTCAGGTAACTCCTAGAGGTTTCACCACATTTCTTTTGGTGCCTATTGAATATGAACCTGGACAGACAGGCAGGCTGAGTTGGACACATTCTTGGGCGATGTATCTGGCTGGGTCGTGTCGGTTGTGGGTTATGCCCGGTAGAGAAGGATCCTCTCTGCGCAGACCTGACCGACCAGTCTGGCGTACTGCTCTACCTCCGCCTCATCGTTGGAGCCCTTGCGTTTGCGGGCAAAGGCGGCGTACGGCATGACAGCCCGCCTGTACAGCACCAGTAGACGGCCCAGATCCTTTAGCACTTTTTTATCACCTAGAAAGGGACAAAGAGACCAGCGGTGAACTCAGTGATGCGTTGCTGAAATACATGGAACAAGAAATCCTATCTGTTCTAAACAAGATGTTTTTAGCTGAGTGTTCGGTAACGTGACATCCTTACAAATAGACCACCAAGTAGAATGGAATCCAATCACAAGCCAAACTAAGCAGCTCAATCCATTTGCTTTGAAGTACTGGGGCCTAGTATTTGGCAGGCCCTTTCTCATACACCTTTGCTGGCATGGACAGGGCGTTAAGAGCATGCATGATAATTCCAGGAACTGTTAGATATCTACATATTCTTAAACACTGAGCCATAGAGACGAATTGGTCCAATTTTGGGTTGTTCACAAAGCCTTGCTCCTGGCCAACTTGCCCAAATCCGTCTCTTGTTAGGCGCTCAGACATTAAAGCTATCAATGAGTTTCCTGAAGACTGGACAGTAAATAACAGCTTTTTAAAAATCAGGAAGGCTTAACAGGCTTTGTCTTTGGTAGAGTTGGAAAAAAGAGCAAGAAAGCAGGCAACCCATGTTCGATGCACCTTGAGGGACCCTGGGACTTTGAGGTAGCACAAGGCACGGGGATTTCGCTATGATTAACCCTTCTTTTAAGGCCTAAAATCTAAACGAAACGTAAATGGAGATTTTTTTTAAGGTCTTAGATATATACCGCACCCCCACATGTGGAAGCGTCCGGAAGCATGGGGGGGGGGGGGGGGGGTTGTGGCAGTGGAGCCATGTGGCGACACGTAAGACAAACAGAAGGAAAGTTATGATGGTTATTAAAAGAGGAAAAATGCACCTCCCCCTTCATTACTTCCCTCTCCTGGTTAGAACTTGGTCCATGTGGTGCCCAGCTGAGGAGGGTGTTATGGACTGTGTGTGGGTTTTTGCTCATGGCTTTAATTTGTAGTGAACTCCCAAAAATATTCCCCCAACTTAGCTCTACAAAAGGCAGTCTCTGCTCTCCAGCGGAGAAGTTCTGGAACAGACAAAGACGACAGAAACAATGAGTTTACTTCTGATAACCTGCCCACTGGCTTATCCGCTTGTAATAACCTGCCCATTGGCTTATCCGCTTGTAATAACCTGCCCATTGGCTTATCCGTGTTTACTGTGCCAACATCACCAGGACCCAGACAATCTATGGAAAATCAGAAAGCCATTTGCACTCTGTGACAAACAGGATTGAAACGGGATCGAAAGAGTTGTGGGCCAGAAGGAGAAGACAGGACCGTAAGCGTGGTATCTTGGGACATATTATGCTTTCTTGACAGAGCAGGAAACGACAGAAGAATCTGATTTCTTTTCTGAAAGAGAGGATGGGTTTTCCCATACATGCTGCAGCAGTATGTGCACGTGACAGGGGCACTGACCTCCAGACCACACTAGACTACTGAATATCATAGAATTAGAGACGCTTCATCAATGAAAATAATGACATCAGAGATTAACTAGGAAAATGAAGCAGGGGGGAGATGGCCACTAATGACTCACTCTGTACACTTTCTGACTTCTGTCAACATGTGTTTCTCTACAGCTCAGCACAACAGTTTGTTGAAGAATATTTCCACTGGGTTTACTAAGACAGAAGGCACTGGAAAAAGCCCTTGGGCTCTGAAACTTACTTTCTAACTCTCTCCATCCACAGGCAAATATCTGTTGTTATTGAGTGAGATATTATTGACACCACAGTGTTGATTCATGTTTGTTTAAACATGCTTAAATCTCATCTCAGACTTTTTTCCAACCAAAAGTTGTTTTATTCTCCTCCTCAAAAAATACTGATTAGCGAAAACCAAGCCTCCATCAGCAACATCCCCCAATAAAAAAAAAAAAAAAACAGTCCAAGAGGCTTAAAAAAAGCTATATGTTGTGCATTTAGTTTTTGTCCATTGTGATCAAAATTCATAACATTTCATTGACATTGCCTGCTATGCCTCCTAGAGCGGCAGTGTTGACGAGCGAATGGAACGCTGTTAGCACTGTGCTATCTGGCGTCGATGCCCGGATGGAGCGCTGCTAGCGGGGACACCGACGTTCTGGTGCCTGTCTATCACTTTGACCGCATCGGAATGGAGCCAGCAGGCTGTTTCCTCCAGAGTACAGCAGAGACGAAGAGAATATTAAACAGTGTGTGTTCTAAGTGGCATTGTGTTCCCTACATAGTGTACTACTTTTCCCTATAGCCCTAATAACAGGAGTGCCCCTACATGGGAAATGGGGTGCCATTTGGAACAGTCATAAACTGAGGAGCGAGAGGCAGAGGCTTTTAGCTGCCCAATTAACCTCGCCAATAACACTGTGCAGAGCTGTCACAAGGTCTCTCTCTCGCTCTCGCCGTCAGACAATCCAAACATCCGCTCCACTTATAAACAGAGCTCTTTCGCCATTCCGCGTTTGTTTGCCCCCCCCCCCCCACCACCACCATCTATCGTCCCAGTCATCCCCCTTTCCTCCAGGGCTCGCCTGCTGAGCAGCCCCGGAACTCTTCGCTCTGTCAGGACCACCGGATGTCCACTGACACGGACCACAGGGAGGGCAGACTGCTTCCAGGTCAGAGGTCACAGGTAAAGAGGGGACAGTAGAGTCCGGAGTGACAGGGTCGGGACCGAGCTGAGGCAACTACCCATGACTCAGACAAGGTGCTCCGAGGCTGACACCCCTGGATCGTCCATCCAATTTGCAAAGAGGATACCAGAAGGAGCAAATTTTTTTGATCTATAGTTCCTTTATATAAACAGGGAAGTCAAAAGAGAAGGACAACTTTCAAGTGAGCTCCAGCCAAGAAATGAGTTGATTTGTGGGTTCCAAGTGCGTCCGTTCTATGTTGTTACATCACCACTGATTACAATAAGATAATTTAACTAGAGGCACGTGAAGAAAGCAGAGAGGCGCGACAGATCTGGACTAAAAGCCAGTCACTCATTAAAACCACTCAGAGCCTACCTAACAACTTCCAATTCTCAATCCCTCTGTCTTGGCCATGACAGGGGGATCTGAAGGAGAGGTAAGAGGGGGTTAGGACTCTCTCACTAGATGGAAGGATGGAGTGATCCACTCAGGATGAGCGTCTTAGCGCTCTAGCCAGACACAGGAGCTGGTGGTACTTGTCATGAGCGTAACTGAAGTGCCTCTGACAACCAGTCTTAGAGAGACCGAGCGACTGATGAGGACACGAGCCAGACACGTAACAATGCAGACACATGGCTTTTTTTCTTTTTACTGCGTGTGTGCAAACGTTATTTGTGTGTTATTCCACAGTTACTCTGGGTGCTCTCTCAGACTAGGACTCGGAGAAGAAGAAAAGAAGGCATCACTCGCTCCTCCCGGTGGCCTGGCACCATGCCGTCTGACTTTACCACCTGAACACACGCTTCCAATAGTTAGCACTGGTTAAGGTACAGCGAAACCACAGGCACTCGACCAGGCGGGGAGGGAGAGAAGTGTGCGTGTTGGCGCCAGTCTGCAACACTTAAGGTTCGGGGGTGGGGGGGTGCACCCTATAACAAGTGTTTACCCTAAGGAAAGAGCATTGCTCCCATGTCTCTGTAAAACAAACAGAGATTACAACAGTGTGTGTGAGAGATAGAGAGTGGCCCCGAGTTTAGAACATGCCTGAGGTCAGACAGAGCTAGGAGTCTGGGCTCACAGCTTCAGTCATGTAACCTGTGCCCTGTTTCCACACACCAGTGTAAACTTTAAGATTTGCACTCCCCACACACACTTCACTACCAGAGGGCCTCCATCTTATAGAGAACCAGCAACCCCCTTCAGCATCAATGACAGCGTGCATTCTTCTGTAGTATTTGTCTATGAGGCCCCGAGTTCTTGCAGGTGGTATAGCCGCCCATTCGTTTTGGCAAAATGCCTGCCGGTCATGCAAAGTCTTTGGTCGTCTTGCATGAACCACACATTAAGGTCAGGAGACTGTGATGGCCACTCCAGAACCTTCACCATATTCTGCTGTAACCACTGGAGGGGTCAAATTGGCCTTGTGCTAAGGGTCATTGTCGTGCTGGAAAGTCCAGGAGGGTCCAAATACGCCGCTTTCGTGCAAAATAATGCAAATTGCCTGCCAGTTTTTTATGATAGCATGCTGCATTCATCTTGCCATCAATTTTCACAAGATTCCTTGTGCCTTTAGAGCTCACACACACCCAAAACATCAGTGAGCCACCACCATGCTTCACAGTGAGGATGGTATTCTGTTCACTATAGGCCTTGTTGACCATCCTCCAAACATAGCGCCTATGGTTGTGACCATAAAGCCCTATTTTGGTCTATCATCATCTTCCGCCTATCCGGGGCCGGGTCATGGGGGCAGCAGTCTAAGCAGAGATGCCCAGACATCCCTCTCCCTAGACACTTCCTCCAGCTCTTCTGGGGGGACACCGAGGCGTTCCCAGGCCAGCCGGGAGACATAGTCCCTCCAGCGTGTCCTAGGTCTTCCCCGGGGTCTCCTCCCGGTGGGACGGGACCGGAACACGTTCCGGAGGCATCCGAAACAGATGCCCAAGCCACCTCAGCTGACCCCTCTCGATGTGGAGGAGCAGCGGCTCTACTCTGAGCTCCTCCCGGGTGACCGAGCTTCTCACCCTATCTCTAAGGGATCACCCAGCCACCCTGCGGAGAAAGCTCATTTCGGCCGCCTGTATCCGGGATCTTGTCCTTTCGGTCATGACCCAAAGCTCACTCCAAATTACAGTTTGCCAGGAGCAGTGAGGCGTGTCAAGGTGTTGTCAGTCATATTGTAACTGGGCTTTTTTGAGGCATTTGCACAGTAAAGGCTTCTTCCTGGCAACTCGACCAGGCAGCTCATTTTTGTTCAAGTATCGTCATATTGTGCTCCTTGAAACCACAACAGGGCAGCCTGTATTTCTCCTGAGGTTACCTGTGAGTTTTTCTTTGTATCCTGAAAACATTTGCTGGCTGTTTTGCCTGAAATCTTTCTTGTTCTACATGTCCTTGGTTTGGTATCAAGAGATCCCTACATTTTCCACTTCTTAAAAAGTGGTTGAACAGTACTGACTGGCATTTGCAAGGCTTTGGATATCTTTTTATATCCTTTTCCATCTTTACGAAGTTCCATTACCTTGTTACGCAAGTCAGCTCTTTTCTGCTCCCCATGGCTCAGTATCTAGCCTGCTCAGTGCATCCACGTGAGAGCTAACAAACTCATTGACTATTTATACACAGACACGAATTGCAATTTAAAAAGCCACAGGTGTGGGAAATTCACAGTTAATTGCCATTTTTACCTGTGTGTGTCACCTTGTGTGTCTGTAACAAGGCCAAACATTCAAGGGTATGTAAACTTTTGATCAGAGCCATTTGGGGGATTTCTGCTATCATAATGATTTAAAAAGGAGCCAAACAACTATGTGATAATAAATGGCTTCATATGATAACTATCCTTAAGTAAAAATGTTTTGCATGATCAGTCATATTTTCAAAATCAATGCCATCATTTCACAATTTCTGCCCGGGTATGCAAACTTTTGAGCACAACTGTTTGTTTATAATCTGTAGACTACACAGAATGTTTATGTCAATGCTTACTGTAGAGTTGCCTATAATTATGTAATTTGCTGGCCAAAAGGTGAAAGACCATGAATTTTTATTGTTATTGCCATTGTTCTTGTTTGTCAGTATGGTAATAACCCAGAAAAAAGCCAATGTGCTGTTTATCCGTGAGATCTGCTGTAGTTACTTAATATGGGTGCATTTGGTGCTGGCAATAGGCAAACAAAACGTGAAAGGGAACCGTTCTGCCTTTGCTTGTAATTCACACAGCCAGGCAAAGATGTTGTATTTTTAACTGCCCAAATATATCATTGCTAACATTAGTAATTAGTACATTATGTAGGAGAGCTATGGTACAATTAGCCTTTAATGTGATCTGGGGAACTAACCCTAAAATATGTGCTCCTTTAAGGCTTAGCTATAGCATTAATACTATGTGGATTTACCCCATTGTAGTTCAAATTTAAAGATGCTTTATGGAATTTTGGCCACTGGCTGTAAAAGTGTCATTGTTGATCAACAACGTGTCCTGAAAAATTAAAGGCGTCCTATGCAGCATTTTCCATTTAAAATATCCAAAAATACCCCTTACATACCATCAGTTAACGTTAAAAACAGTCTCTAGCAGTGCCAGGACTGACACTATCCCCAGTGCCACGGTTGCAAGCAAAACTTAGAAGGCTGGGATGTTCGTAGGTGTATACTTCCTTGAAGGTGTATAAGGTGAAGGCCAATGACAAGCTTTGTTTGGGTTCATGTAGTCCTACATGGAGTGTTCCAAAAACAAAAATATACAGAAGCAACACTAGAATAAGACAAAGCACAGAGTAAAATGTGGGTACATTTTGCATTTGATGGCTGACGTTTGCATGAACAGTGGTGCAGAGTTGCCCACCTTTCTATTTCACAAGTAGGTTACATCACCTTATTTAGCTAGTTGGCTGGATAGTCAAGGAAAAATATGTGTAAGTTACTAGATTGATGATGATGGAGAAACAATTATACTACGTAGAAAATCATTTTATGTTCCTGTTTATTTTAATTATATGAGCGCAAATACGTTTTAGGAAGGTTTCTCCAAAGTCTCTGGTCAAGACAATAAGCTAATGTTAGCTAGCCAAGTTGTGTCCAAGCAGACACTCCTTGACTCAATTTATTGCTGGAAAATAGCATTACAACCTGGTGTTCTATGTAAAATGTTAAGAAAAACATGCATGCACTGTGGGCTGTTTGACCAAACCTAAAGCATAAGTGGACTTTGCTCAGAGGAAACAATTATATTGCTTTCTAGCTAGATTTAGCCTTTTGCAAACTGGTCAAAGGGTTAAAGCTAACTCAGTTAAAGCTAACTAGCACAATTACGGTTTCATGTTCGCTAAATAGCCATCAACAAGTCTCTGAAATACGGCAATGTATATAATGCACTAGACAGCCCAGATAACGTTTTGATTGGTTTAGTTGTTTAATTCTGTGTTACGTATTTATGGAAAGGGCCCATCAACTTACTGTAGTAAGGATAGTGTCAGAGTTGTAGAACACATATTCAACTCACTGATGATATGTGGCGTTAAAGTGGCATTACAAGTTGCATAGTGCACCTTTAAGTAATGTGCCAATATGTGACCCATGTTATCAAAATAATTTTCTTTCAAATGTAATGGCTAACTGAGGTATGATCATGATTATACTTATAAGTCATGCACATATAAACTACATATAAAATATATAGATAAAATGAATTCGCAGAAGTCTCAGAATATATCTTTAATGCTAACCCTGAAATATTTTGTGGAAAGTGATCTCATGGTTTCTATATGTGATGATGGATATAATGGAAATCTCTACTTGAATATTTTGCTATATTCTGCGAAAATAGCTCAAAAGTTGACAAGTCCCCAATTGGGCTCTACGGTCTCTTTCACAAAACCCTTCCTGCTGTATTTTTGTAAAGACAATAGTTACTGCCGCTAGCTTGTACCAACCCCATCTGAAAGCCTCAATCAACATGGCTTTGGGGGATAGCTGTAACACAAGCATTGAAATGTGCTGGCACCACGTTGTCAACACTAAACGCCAAAGCCTAATATAATACAAGCTGCACAGGAGAGAAAGTACTGCTGTTAGACACACAAACACTATAGGGCTGAGAACAGCCATGGAACTCACCATACAGAGGCAACTCCAATCGTGGAAGGGCCTAAACAATTGGTATTTGTTTCTACTTCGTAGTTTTGTTCCCTCACCTGCTGTCCTAGGTCGGGAATCAGTCCCTTATTAGGAGATGATGAAAACCAGAAGTGTTTGGGCCCTCCGGGACGGAAGTTTTCTACCCTTGGTTAACATTATATGATTCAGTGGTCTAAACAGAACAGCTGCAGAAGGACAAGAGGTGACTAAACTGTCGTTCTGACCTTGAGCAAGACGGTTAACCTTAATTGCTAAGTGACTGGTATGAAACAAATTCTGATCTATTGGCTGTGACCTCAGTCTCCAAGGGTGAGAGTGGGGTACACCTACTTATTATACAACTTGAACATGTGTGAAATAAGACAAACATATGCACCAACCCAGTGATGAGTCATGGAAATGTAAGTGCCGAAAACAACTAAAGATTTACAACAAGCTATGATGGAAAAATCCTGGAGTGTTGGTTCTGACAGCAAATTACAGCAAAAACATGATGTGATCATAGACGGCAAAATGCAACTACCCAATGTTCCTCCACCACTAACATATGCCCACATGACCCTTGCCGTAGACTTCCATTTGTTTTATATTTTTAGTCGCAACTCTCTGAATGACAACCTCAGCTCTGGCCTGTGCTAAGCAAACCACCTTGACTATCAATATACAACAATGCGAGTACCTCTTTAATGCACAGTATAGACCTTTACCAACGATCGATAATTGAGAAGTCAGACATACATGCATTAAGTCATTAAATCATGTTCAGTGACAATGACTTGTTTTTACAAACTGTCTCTCAAAATACCCATAAAGCTTGAAATGGGTGTGGTTCTTTCACTTCGATGAAAAGAGCATAGGAAACATTCAAGTGTAGAAAGCAATGAAGGTTTCTTATTCGGGATGGACGTTAAAGATGATGTTGGCAAGTCATAAGGTCACAATAAAATCCACAAACTCTTTTACAGGACCTTTCCTCATAGCCATGGGACGGATTCATTTGACATCAGACAAAAGATTAATAGTGGGACTACAGAAACTATATAAAAGTTTTGTTACGACATGTAACTACTTGAATTTGCCTAGTTAAAAACACACTTCTTCTGTTTTGAAGCATTCTGCTGCTGACCATAGCCTTGCCATATACCTCGCCGTAACGTTTGACCTGAAAAGTCCACTGAGGTAAGAGGGGAGTGGAGGGGGAAAGAGTGGCGGCCAGGGGAGGAGCACAGGCAGAGGCACGGTCAGTTTTTCCGTAACCGCTCCCCAACGTCTACAGTGTTCTACCTCCCTGCATGGCACCAGCTCCAACAGTGACATCAGTCTGTTGACACAATAATAGAAAATGTCTCTCTCCCACTCTCTGCTTGTGTGTGTCTCTCTCTCAGTCTCCCTCTCTCATGGTCAACGGTACCCACTTCCATCCCTCCATAAACGTGCACAAGCACCCACAAAAATCCCCATGACGATAGCAAAACGAGGGAAGTTGGACATCGCAATAGTCATGCATAAAGCGTGAGCGTGTGAGACAAAGACGCATCAGCAGCGATTATCCACTTGTAGTCTGCCATAGACACTCAAACTCTTAAACTTCAGTGGATTTTCCTTTTAACTTTCTAAATATCAGAATGGTTTGTTGAGGAGTTTCTCTTTGACAAAGGATCTGCAAGACTCTGTCCTGAACACTTGTTTCCATAGCCAGAGATAAGCCAGTAGAAATCTGAGCCAGGCTAAGTGGGGAAGAGCTAAAGTGTTTGGATGCACCATGGGAGCTGGGAATTCCAAATCCTTCAAATCACAGAATGCATACAGAGCTATTAGCGATGCTTTTAACCAACTGTTGTGGGGTCATACAGGTCAAATTGCTAGTAATCTTTTTTAAACAGTTTTGCTCATAAGTTTGCATACCCTGGCAGAAATAGTGACATTTTTACTTTTATTTAAGGATAGTGATCATATGAAGCCATTTATTATCACATAGTTGTTTGGCTAATTTTTAAATCAAATCGACCAAATGGCCCTGATCAAAAGTTTACATACCCTTGAATGTTTGGCCTTGTTACAGACACACTAGGTGACAAACACAGGTGAAAATGGCAATTACAGGTGAATGCACTGAGCAGGCTAGATACTGAGCCATGGGGAGCACAAAAGAACTGTCAAAAGACCTCCGTAACAAGGTAATGGATCTTTATAAAGATGGAAATGGATATAAAAGGAAATCCAAAGCCTTGCAAATGCAAGTTACTACCAGTTCAATCACTAATTAAGAAGTGGAAAATGTAGGGATCTCTTGATACCAACCCAAGGTCAGCCAAAACTGCCAGAAGAATTTTACGGGATACAAAGAAAAACCCACAGGTAACCTCAGGAGAAATACAGGCTTCTCTGGAAAAGGATGATGTGCTTGTTTCAAGGAGCAGAATGCGACGATACCTGAACATACTTGAACGATGATACATGGTCGAATGACATGAGATCTCAAACATGCAGTTCATGCAAGACGACCAAAGACTTTGCATGACCTGGAGGCATTTTGCCAAGACAAATGAGCAGCTATACCACCTGCAAGAATTCAGGGCCTCTATTACAAAAGACTGCACGCTTTCATTGATGCTAAAGGGGGCAATACATAGTATTAGGAACTGAGGTTATGCAGACCTTTTGAACAGGGGTCAGTTAATTTTTTTCTTTGTTGCCATGTTTTGTTTTATGATTGTGCCATTCTGTTATGACCTGCAGTTGAATGTGAATCCCATAAGAAATAAAAGACGTGTTTTGCCTGCTCACTCATGTTTTCTTTACAAAGGGTACATACACTCACCTAAAGGATTATTAGGAACATCATACTAATACTGTGTTTGACCCCCTTTCACCTTCAGAACTGCCTTAATTCTACGTGGCATTGATTCAACAAGGTGCTGAAAGCATTCTTTAGAAATGTTGGCCCATATTGATAGGATAGCATCTTGCAGTTGATGGAGATTTGTGGGATGCACATCCATGGCACGAACGTCCCTTTCCACTGGCATTTAAACGATGCCCAATTGGCTCTAAGGGGCCTAAAGTGTGCCAAGAAAACATCCCCCACACCATTACACCACCACCACCACCACCACCAGCCTGCACAGTGGTAACAAGGTATGATGGATCCATGTTCTCATTCTGTTTACGCCAAATTCTGACTCTACCATCTGAATGTCTCAACAGAAATCGAGACTCATCAGACCAGGCAACATTCTTCCAGTCTTCAACTGTCCAATTTTGGTGAGCTCGTGCAAATTGTAGCCTTTTTTTCCCTATTTTTAGTGGAGATGAGTGGTACCCGGTGGGGTCTTTGCTGTTGTAGCCCATCCGCCTCAAGGTTGTGCGTGTTATGGCTTCACAAATGCATTGCTGCATACCTCGGTTGTAACGAGTGGTTATTTCAGTCAAAGTTACTCTTCTATCAGCTTGAATCAGTCGGCCCATTCTCCTCTGACTTCTAGCATCAACAAGGCATTTTCGCCCACAGGACTGCCACATACTGGATGTTTTTCCCTTTTCACACCATTCTTTGTAAACCCTAGAAATGGTTGTGCATGAAAATCCCAGTAACTGAGCAGATTGTCTGGCACCAACAACCATGCCACGCTCAAAATTGCTTAAATCCCCTTTCTTTCCCATTCTGACATTCAGTTTAGAGTTCAGGAGATTGTCTTGACCAGGACCAGACCCCTAAATGCATTGAAGCAACTGCCATGTGATAGGTTGATTAGATAATTGCATTAATGAGAAATTGAACAGGTGTTCCTAATAATCCTTTAGGTGAGTGTATATTACCAATTCTCCAAGGGTATGCAAACTTTTGAGCACAACTGTAAAATAAGGAGTTTGCGATTATTGACTATATGAAAAAGGTGGGAACATTGTTCTCTTGTCAAATATGAATAGCTTTAAAATCAGTTTTTAAAAGCAACACAACCACAGATTCCTGGTTGTGGCACAGCGTTAATGCCCAGATGCCTTGCAGAGGCTCAGCACGGTGCAGGGTTAGTCTCAGACAAGGGCTGCTTGCCTTTTCGGGACACTGAACTGTAAAATGGAAAGGTCACTGTAGAACATTTTTGTATTTCTACAAATGGAATCAGTGGGGGAACCCATAAAATGTATTTGAAGGACCCTTTCAAATGAAATCCATCATTTATTTTTTCTTTAATAACCGACGACATTGCACAGAGCTTCAGTGTGATAAACCCCTAAATTAATTTTTAGAATGTAGAGACCCCTGTGGTAGGCTGGGCGTGTGCAACCTCAATCATGGTGGTTTGCCAGTACTTCCAGGATAATGGGCAGTGTGATAGGAACGGCTTGGCGAAATCAGCATGGGAGGAACATCTTGATCTTCAACTCACCAGGGCCTGTCAGGAGTTGCTGCAACGAGGCAAAGACACTTGCGTACATTTGGACGTATTTTGATTCTATTTCCCCCCACAAACAATCACAACACAAATATTGTCGCCACTGAGAATAACAGGTTTAAAATTACGGTTCAAAGCAAACCCAGTAGAGAGAAACCGGTTTAAAAGGATGTGTGTGCATGGGTGTTCTGATGTGAATTCTTTCACAACTCTGAGAAGAGCAGAGAAATGTAGAGTCAGCGGAGTAGGACGCTGAGAGGAGGAGGAGGGAGGGAGAGAGACGAGTGTGTGTGCGACTGAAAGTACATTCAAGTACCCCACTTGGTAGTTACCAGGAGTGAAGCCCCCACCAACCCCCCTTCCCCCCTTTTCCTCCCAACCATGGCGTCTGCTGGTCGGCCCAGCTATTATCACTTATATCATTATTCTTGCAATAATAACACTGGGTGCCTCCCGAATGCTGCTCCACTCCCTTTATAGGGTACACTACTTCTAACTGCGGGGATCCCATAGGGCAATGGTGAAAAGTGCACTATGTAGGGAACAAGGCACTATTTTGGACGCTGGGTCCAAAGTGGAGCCGGTTGAGCCAGCGCACAATCTGACCAGGGGTCGGAGACCGCGCCGTGTCTGGAGCCAACCCAGAAAGGTTTCAACATACAAGGATGTTGTATTTCGATCGCACTCGGACGAGTGGGTTCATGCGTGGGTTCATCCAGGCACACGCCTGCATCCAAGACAGCTTGTGAATACCGTCCAACAGCTGGGACTCCTGCTGGGGTCGTATAATGTGGGGAATGTTGCAGTGCTAAACAAATGAGACTAGTTTTCAGCTCGTTTTGTTCTAGCTTGGTAGAGTATAAAACCACCTTTACATGAAATCAAATTCTGGCGATGTGTAAATGTAATTGGAATTTAAGTGATTCTGATCAGAGAATGAAAGCCCCTCAAAACTTTGAATGTGTCTGTTACCATCCTAGAGTCAATTACTACTAATGACACAAATTAAATTGGTATAACTTGAAAACACAAAATTGATTTATAGTGCAGTCCATAAATATTTGGACTGTGACTTAAGTTTTGTTGTTTTGGCTCTGTACTCCAGCACATTGGATTTCAAATTAAACTATGACAAAGAGGTTAGTGCAGACTGTCAGCTTTAATTTCAAGTGGTATTCACCAAGTTTCCAAAACATGCTGGGACACAGCATAAAATGCAAATATAAACAGAATGCATTGACATGCAAATAATGTATCCCTATTTTTAATTAAAACTAGTACAAAGACACTATATCAATGTTGAAATTGAGAAATGTATTGTTTTTGGAAAAATACATGCCCATTGTGAATTTGATGCCAGCATATACATAAAATACATGAAGAAAAAAGACAGGGGCATGTTTACCACTGTGTTGCATCACCTCTTCTTTCTACAATGTAAGCATTTGGGAATTGAGGAGCCACAAATTGATGTAGTTTGGAAACTGAAATGTATTCCCATTATTGCTTGATATAGGATTGCAACAGTTCAGGCTCTTCTTTTTTGTATTTTTCGTTTCATAACGCGTTTTCATAATTGTTTTAAATGGGTGACAGGTCTGGACTGCAGGCAGGCAAGTTTACTAGTTTTAGTATGGAGCCATGCTGTTGTAATAACTGCAGAATGTAGTTTGGCATTGATGAAACAAGCAAGGCCTTCCCTGAAAAAGTAGTCTTCTGGATGGCAGCACATGTCGCCCAAAACCTGTATATATTGTTCAGCATTAATAGTGCCTTCACAGAAGTGCATGTCACCCATACCATCATGGATGGTGGCTTTTCAACTGCGCGCTGATAAGGAGCCGGATGTTCCCTCTCCTCTTCAGTCCGGAGGACGCAGCGTCCATGATTCCCAAAAATTATTTCTAATTTTGATTTGTCAGACCACAGGACAGTTATCCACTTTGCCTCAGTCCATAGTAAATGAGCTTGGGCCCAGAGAAGGGGGCGGTAGTTCTGGATGTTTTTATATCTGGTTTCTTCTTTGCATGGTAGAATTTTCACCTGCATTTGTGGATACATTGATGTACTGTGTTCACAGACAGTGGTTTTCGGAAGTGTTCCTGAGACCATGCAGTGATTTCCACTACAGAATCGTGTCTGTTTTTAATGAAGTGCCGCCTGAGGCCCCGAAGATCACAGCCATTCAATATTGGTTTTCGGTCTTGTCCCTTGAATACAGGGATTTCTCTGGATTCTCTGAATCTTTTAATGATATTATGTACCGTAGATGATGAGATCCCCAAAATCTCTGCAATTTCATGTTGAGAAACGTTATTCTAAAAGTGTTGCACTATTTGCCTGCACAGTCTTTCACAGTGGTGAACCCCTCCCAGTCCTCACTTCTGAAAGACTCATCCTCTCTGGAATGATCTTTTAATACACAATCATGTTACTGACCTGTTGCCAATTGACTTAATTAGCTGTGTGATATTGCACCAGGTTTCGTTTTTTAGGTTTAGTCAACATATTTAGTATTTGGTGGCAAATCCTTTGCATTTAGCAATCCGTAGACATCACCAGACACTGGGCGTCTTCTCTGGTGATGTTCTGCCAGGCCCGTACTGCAGCCATCTAAAATAATTAGTTGTTTGTTTAATAAAATGTTTAATTTAATTAATATGGTTTATTTAATGTAATAAGAAGCTGATAAACAATCCCATTTTGTTCACAGTCTGGTTTGCTGACATCTGGGTGCCAAAAATTCTGGAGGGCACCATATGTCTGATCAATTTATTCTGATTTGTTGGCATCATGATGGCCTGCTTGAATTGCACGGGCACTTCTTTAGCCCTTGTGTTGTCTTACAACCTACTCCAAATGCAGAGTCTAGAATTTAGACAATGACTGTTCTCTTGTGACTGCAGTAATAATGCAAACAAGACAACATACAACACCTACCTAATATGAAAGCAGTAAATCCATTTGTCCAAATACCCTTACATAGAGTATACCCTTACATAGAGTATACCCTTGCATAGAGTATACCCTTGCATAGAGTATACCCTTACATAGAGTATACCCTTACATAGAGTATACCCTTACATAGAGTATACCCTTACATAGAGTATACCCTTACATAGGGGGACTACAGTACAGGCAAATATGTTATTTCTAAATAAAAATTTAACTCAAATAACAGATTAAAGATGACAGCCTGTACTTTCACCCCATCATCATTATATCATTTAAAACCCAAAGGGCTGGTGGAAAAAGCCAAAACAGAACTTGTGTCACTGTCATTACTTATGGACTGCACTGGAATACAATTTGGCCGTATTGCCCAATCCTACTGCCCACGCTGTGATTGACAGATCACCACAGGTCAGTGGTTTGTGCACCAGTGAGTTGGGCTCAATACCTGCGTCTGGGTCGGGGTTGAAGCGGGCGTAGCGGCTCTGCTCCAAGCTGGGAATGCAGTGCTCTATTGGCACAAAGACATAGGTCTCAGGGCACAAGAGGTCACAAGGCTGGTACTGGCCCTAGACAGAAACACAGAGACAGAGAGAGGCATTTTATTAGCTCATACGTAACAGAAATCACAGCAACCACATCTTGTAAACCCTGGTCCAAGGAGATGGCAACGATAGCTGTTTAGTTCTATTCATAAGATAAAATAAAAGCGCAACAGCCTTCAAGGATATATCCTCAGGGATACTTGAACACTATGCAACATGGGTGGTATAGAAGCTTTCACGGATTTGACAGGAAGCGGTTTCTCAATGCCTGACAGGGACGGTTGTTGTTTAGCAGAGCCGTGAACAAACATTTCTTGACGGGATGGTCAGTGTTCAGTTACACTTGAATAAGTTATGGGCTAAACAGTAATCATCAGGAAGGTGTAAGGACACAACGCGAAAACCGACACATTCAATACAACCTTTGCTGTGATGTGGCAATGGTTGTTTTCGCCGAGCAAGTCCCTGAAATCTTAATCCCCCTGTTCTGTAAGCGCCACATGAGGGCTGAAGGGTAAAAAGGGTGGGGGCGACAACCGAGAGCGCAGCAGATCTTTGGCCCTTTTGGCCTGTCGTTATCAGAGGCCTGGAGACCATCACATGGCTATGAACTAACATCCAGGCAACGCTCAAACAGGCCATCCGCACATCGCACAACACACACACACGCAGTCATTTGCACACATATAAAGTAAACCTGCTGATACAGAACACACTGATACAGATACTAAAAATAGATCTCGCTAACTCTGAGCGCACCACGACACGCGCACACACGCACACAGCCTCTAGGCGACATTACTAAAAGCTATTGCGCTATACCACCTCTCTGACTGGGACAACTCTTCCAGTGGGCCTGTATGTGGAATGCCATGAGAAGGGCTAGTCTTCTCTGCCGGTTCGCTCGCAGGAAAATGAAAGGCAGAGAAATCGGGGGTGCTATTGACAGATTTGCATTTCCTGGCCTGTGTTTACAATACACTCCCCGCTCCACTGCCCCCAGGAGGGTTATAGGGTAGAGAGGGTTAAAGGCAGGGGAAAGAGCAGAATGGCATCCATGAAGGGCGCCGTACCGAAACGTTTCGCAGCAGTTCTTTTCTTCTTAATGGACAATTTCACAAAAGCCCGTCCCGTTTTAGTCCGTTTCCTTCCGTTCAACGCCTCCTGAATGACCCCTGACCCAACACACAGACACACACGAATGGGGACCCACCGGGTAACGGTGACCATGTCCTGAGGATGTGTTAGAGAGTTGACTTAGGCTGCTGTCAACAGGTGAATAGAACGCTAATGGAGAGAACCGCACACTACCCGTCTCTCAACAGTCTCCGACGCTCGCCCGCTGCACCACGGCCTCTCTATGGGCTCCGTCATCACCGCTCAGAAAGCACACAGCACGGCATGTTGCCCTTCCACCCAAACAACCGTGCAGCCCACAGCGGCCTCTCGACGAACAGCGATGGACACGGATGAGAGGGCGGCGGAGGGAGGTGTGGAAGGAGCGACACTGCCACGGATATGTCCGGTACCAGCAGCGCAGCCAGGAAGCAGAACGGACGTGTGAGGACAAGCATCTCGCTACCCAACTCCCCTCCACAGAGACAGACTTGTGACACGGACAATTCAAGCATCTACGAGGACGAGCCCATCGCGTTCTGGGACCTCTGTGGGCCATTCCAAAAAAGAAGTCCACATCCAAAACGACTCTGTATGTTTCCCAAACGTGTGCTTACATTTGACCAGGGTTGGAAGGAGTGCATGATAAAGGGAACAGGTGGAACGATGCATTGACTAGGACTTTCTTTAGGCCAATTTCACAGTACCGGTTGAAGCAATAGCCCTGAATAACATCTAGGCGCTTTCAAAAGTTTTGCGCAAGGAGGTTAAAAGTTTTAAGATGTGGTGAACAAGCCTGAATAACCAGTAATGAGAGACAGAGATGGGTCAGCGCCCAGCCAGAGAAATCAAGCACGTCTCGAAAAAGGAAGCGGGAAAGAACGGAACACAAAATATGAGAAGACACGGATATTCGTGGTCTGGAGTGAGACTGTGAAGAGAAGAAAGGAGTGAGTCTGGCAGGCCACCATCCAGGTTGGTTTCCTTCACTTAATGGACCGGGCAGAGTCCCCAACCGCAAGCTCTCTCCCTCCTCACTTGTTCTCAACTTGTTTCTCTTCTGTCCATTTAACATGCACGATGTAATCATTTATTACCCATCCGCTGCCTGTAGGTACATATACCCAAATCACCCACACCTACCTGCAGGTACAAGAGACCCAAATCACCCACACCTACCTGCAGGTACATAGACCCAAAGCACATATGCTTATCTGTAGGTACGCAGACCCAAATAACCTGTATCTCCGCACACCAGCCATATTCCCTGTGAATAAAGTTACTGAAATGAATTGTATTTATTCGTTGTTACCGAAAAAGACAGCGTAATTACTGTCTTTTCCTTATGTTTATACATTAGTCATTTTCTATTTTATCAATTTTTACCAGTGCTAAACTGTCGGAAATTGAGGCGATATGTAACTCTGATTCTTTCAGACCGGCAAGCTTATTATTTAAGCAGTATTCATGGTTCTCAATCTAATGTTAACCAGTCATTGTGACCCAGAGCGAGTTACCAAATATGCAGAGGTAATGGTAGATATGAAAACCAAAATCTTGCACCTTGTGAATGTCTCATATATAATGCATATTACTGACATGAAGACCAATCAGCAAAAGGTACATTCTGAAGTAATTCCTTTGGAGAACACTAATCTAGGCTGCATTGTTTTCCCCAGGTACAGTATTTGTGAATCCACTGTCAGATTTATTTTCTACACGAATTGACAGGATCAGCCAATATATCCTTTTAGCATAAGGGGCCACCAATAGCTGAGTGTTTAGAGTGTAGGATCAGGAAATTAAAGGTTGTTAGTTTAAATACCTTTTACAAAAAATCTGTTCATTTTTTTCCATTCGACAGCAAGCGGAAAAATACTGACTGAAACAGGCAGGGTATTTTGTCTCTAAAGGTTTTCCGTTGCCAACACAACCCTGGTTTGTAGAGAGACTGAGAGGAGGCATAACAGGGTCTGCCCCGTTACTGATAGAGGCTTGCGTATGGTTGAATGCCTGTTTTCTGGGCAGTCGCCCACTCTCAACTGATAGTGAGGAAAACCGCTGAGAAGTCACAACTGCCCAATTGGCTCCCGCGCTTCACGCACAGTTCCATTTATCTTCATCCTTCGGTCCCTCCCTCCCTTCTCCTCTCTCGCTCCCTGGCCTGCCAAACTCACTCCTTCAGACAGATATGGGAGGTGATGCTGACGGCCTCTGCAAGGCTCATTAACTTCACCACAAAAGAAACAAAGAAAAACAGAGTGTGTGTGTGTGTGTGTACGTACACACGCACGCGAGAGACAGAGAGAGAAAAATAAGAAAAAGAAATAAAGAGTTGAGGAGACGTGGACAAACTTTACAGCACCTCGAGCAGGCTTCTGTCAGGCGTGTGAAGAGAGAGAGGTACTGTAGATGGAAAGGAAAGACAGTAAGGAAAGGAAAGAGTGTGAGAATTAGGTGTGCATGAGTGCAGGGATGGCATTTAACGTCACTGAGACATGAGCTGAGACATGAGCTGATGGAATAGACAGGAGAGGTCATAGTGTCAACAATAAAAGGATGGAATTTTTCTTTTTTTTTTTTATAACAAAACCTGCTCAAAATACTAGATTGAAATTACCACAACACTGGGCCCTAAGGGCAACATTTGGACAGCTGGCTTTGAATAGTAACTATTCATTCGTTGACTAATGGCAAAGAAAGGTTGAAGGACAGAGAAACACTGAATTCTATCAAACACTGGAAAGAGAGATTTAAGCTAAATAATTCAAGGTCCTAAACATTGAATTTCTCATTCTACTCTACTTCTTTTCAAAACTGAAAAATAATGTCCGCAATAAATCTGCTGCAAAAGTGGAAAGATGAGGTTTCACCTTATAACCTACTCGAAAGCGCTGTTGTTGGCTTTGATATTTGATTGATTTCTCCCTGCTATCAAAATTGTCAATGAAGAAAACACACTGATACACATGGATACATTTGTTGCATGTGCACATACAGTCCATAAAAAAGTTAAAAAGCCCAGCCAGATTTCCTGAATTATTTTTCGTTTCCATATTGCCGACCACAACCTAATATTAAATAAATGGGAACTATCGTAAACATATTTAATACAAATGTTATATATTAATTGACACCGTGTAAAAAAAGATTTGCCCCCTGAGACTCAAAAACAGGATACGCCCCCTTTTTAGCAGCAATAACTCCTAACAAACACTTCCTGCAGTTATTGATTCGTTTCTGTGCACTGTGGCGAAATATCGGCCAACTTCACAACAGCCATTTCTGGAATCAAGAGCATGACCTACTTGTTTCAGGTCCAGCCACAATGTCTAAATGGGCTTTAGGCCTGGACTTTGACTATGCGCTTCCAAAACATACCTTTCCCATCCTCAATGATTCTGATTAATTGGCTTGGGTCTAAGAACACTGTCTTACTTTGTGAAACAGCTTCCACACATAACTGGGCCCAGGTCAGCAAAACATTTCCAGTTTTAACTCATCTGTCCATTGTCCTCTTTCTTAATCATCCAAGTGTTTTTTGGCAAACATAAAATTACCATTCATGTTCTTCTTAGTAAGCAATATAATCCAACCTTAAATACCATTAGAAAGACAGAGTAGAAAATTGTAAAGTAAGGAACACTAATTTTTGCTGAGGCGAGTGCCCTGCAGATCAGAAAATCTGAATAAATGTTTACAGCACACATACACATTTGCACACAGTATCCACTAATACATCCGACTTAAGATAAGTAAGAAGTATCCTTTTAAATTTCACAAAATTAGCAAACATAATATGGCCAAAATGTAATATCACACGATGACAGACACAAAGCAGGGGCTCCCTGTCGGAGTGTTTTATTACCAACTCGCTTGAGAGACTAACACATAACTGTCACCTAAACCCACCTTCACTCTCCACTTGCTCACGCACAACTCACACACACCTCACGCTAGGACAAAGGCCCCTGGCTCATACCTGTGATTTATTAGAGACGCAATTAATCCGAGACATAAATCTCGCGCTTCGCTGCGGCCCTGGAATCCTTGTGAAAACCTACACCGCTAGTGCCTTTTCTCTCCTCTCTCCCCCAGGCTGTTGGAGTGTGCTGAGGGGGGAACACGTAACGTCGGCTCAGTGCGAAGGGACAGTTCAGTCCTTCGTACGGTATGGCATGCAGGAAGACGGCGGCAGACAGTAGCGTCGCCGGATTGCGGTAATCTCTAGCCGTGTCAGCGTTTGGTTCTGATCCATTTTTCGGGAGCCTGGGGTTTAATAGTATCCTCTGGTGCAGGCCAGTGCTGTTAGCTAAGGGTCTCAAGGATACAGAATGAAGTAAATGTACACATACATGTGCTCTGAATGTTACTCCATAATGTCACTGCTACTGGTAGACAGCATGCAGAACACACTAAAATGACAGTGTTTCTAACAATGGGTGGTCAACCTATAGGATCATGGGAAATGTATACAACATATACACTGACTAACAGCTGCCCAACATGGTGAGCATAGTCTAGTTAGACACTGTGGGACAGACGGCTAGTTGCTGAGGGCCAGAGCACAAGGAAAGAAACTGCTTGGGAGGAGGGGATTTTAGGAATACGATTAAGGTCTTTCTTTGGGGTGTTCCAATCCAAAGTCAGAGTCAGGTACATCTAATGTAGACCGAAGGGGCGGGTGGAGTCAGGACCATTCCAGTTAGGGGTTCCTTGTTTTAAGCCCACATGTGGTACTCATTTTCTGCTTATATCTCCCCCTGTGGGTGCATGTCTAAAGTGAACCGCCGCGTGACCACTTCCAATGTTCTGGGGGGGGCACCCTTGAGACAACAATCGTTCTGCGCTGTTCAAAGTTGCAATACGGAGTACCCCTAGAAGGGGAAAGTGGTCCCTCTGTAATCTGTTCCCTAACCACGCAGGACTCACTGGCACCGAGGATGAATACAAAACCTGTCTGGATGGCTAATGCGTTGTCGTCAGGGTTGACTCAACCATGGACGAGGGCACTGGAAAACCACTCGGGTGGTGTTAGCAAAATGAGTTCAGGCACGTAAACAGCTGAAAACAAACACACATTGTATATCTGAATGAGGCATACCACTGGGACGTTTGAGGGACTCACAGGGGTTTTATTGGTCTTTGGCTGTGAGACACACAGCTGGGTGAGCGGACACTGCTAAAGTCCACGGGAAGATCCGAATTACGTACTCCTCTCCTTCCACCTCTTTCGCCCAATCGATTGGATGAGAAAGCCAGAGCCCCCCTCCTTCAGTCATCACACCCAATAGGCTTGGAGGATAGAAAAGGAGAGGGGAGTATGCTGCTGAGATCTTCCCATGGGCTTTCAATTGCAGCGCCTGCTCTCCCAGCTGTGTGTGTGTGTGTCACAGCAAAAGACCAATAAACCCCCTGATAGTCCCCCTGACTCTGACACAGAGACTGAAAGTGGAGGTCATTGTGAACAGTATGTACAAGGTTTGAAGTACACACACACCCCACAAACAGGGAGACCAGTCCGTGGGGCCCTGGTCAGTTGCTGAGTGACACATGTAAACGGGCCGGGTTGCACAAATACACACACAGCTACACTGCAGAGGCCATTGGAGGGAGAAGCAGGACCGGTGAAAGATGTGAACAAACCAAACGCAGACTCGTTTGGTCTCTCACATGGTTTCTCACACACACACACACACACACACACACACACACACACACAAATGGAAACACTCAAGCTTGTTTCACTATACTTGCGCATTGTTTTTTTGGACAAAATAATATTTCCATAAAGAAGTTTTCCTTATCCCCTAAAATCATAAACCGAACCATAAAAGGGCATTTCACCCTGGGAGACTGGTAGGTGTTTAGTGTCATGTTTGAGAGACTTCTAGGTCAGTGAGATTTGTTTCACACATATTTGGACAGAAGGATCGCAGGAATGGGATTTGCCTGCTGAACACTCCAGCATGTCAGAACGTTTGTTGACGGAGGAGGGAGACCTGAAAAATAAATGCAGTCATGTTTTATTTCATTTTGGGCATAGTAGGTTGAGCTATTGAGAACTTTGGCTGGCAATCATTATGTAATAAAGCTACTCTTTAAATATGGTGATCGTAAAAACTGTAGGTTTCCTAAATCATTGGAGTGTAACGGTGTATGATAAGGATCAGTCTCCCCGGATGGAATTATTCTGACCTTATCTGACATTTTGTAAAACATGAAGTGATGTCATTCATAGAGCTAATGACTACATTTGTAGTTAAGTTAAGAAAGCAAGAATTTGCGTGTCATAATAGAATCCTTAATAGAAAAATATATTTTTACTGGTAAACTTAGGTTAATGTTGGTGTTTTCGCCAACTGTAGCAGGATAACAGCGAAGGTTCCCTACTGGGCATGTAAAAAAACATCGCCGTTCAAAGTAGAGTTCCCTATATGTGATCCGCCAGGCAAACGGTCAAACAGCAGGAAACGATCATTAAAAAAAGATATTTTCACGGGTAAATCTTTTGTCTGCAGGGTATAAGCCGGATTAACAGGAACATGCTGTTTATTGATGAGATCTGTTTTATGAACTTATTATGGGTGCACCAGGCAAACGAAACGTGAAAGAGAACCATTACACTTTTTTTTCATTTTATTCCTGCAGTCAGGGACAGAACATCCCAAAGGCAAGATCTATGTTCGTTTTCAAAACAATTATTTACTTCATTCTCTGTTCACCATTGTGAGTGAGGCAGTATTTACATTCGCTATGTATGCTGGAACTCTCTACCCTAAATTCAAAATTAGCTCGATTGTAGATTGTGTTGAGGAGAGGTAGTATTTTTAATCAAACAAATTAATAGTTGAAAACATTAGCAATTCATACATTAATTAGGTGAGCTATGGTGAAATTCCCATTTTAAATCAAACCTAACCCAAAAATCACACCTTACCCTGAATCTAAACTTTACCCTCCTACAAATAATCTTTAAATAACCCTCATCTCAAGCCTCAGGATAACCCTCAACCCACTCAACATATTACCGCAACACTACCATCAAATAAACAAAACGCCCACAGAGGGTCAAACTCAACCAAACCTCAGACGTGCACACCCCACCCGAGCTCCGCCCCTCCTCTGGGCCAGGCCTCCGTGGATGACAGGTTAATGATAAGAAAATATTTTTACAGGATTGCATTTCGACAGAGCCTGACAGAGCGAGGGCAGCGAGTGGCTTTACGGGCATCAAGTCTCGCGGGGCACTTTTATCTCTCCGTCAAATGTCCAGGTCTTTATGGGCAGAGTGGCGGCAAAGACAGACACAGACAGCACAGGCATGGGTAAGTTTCACTACGCCATCCATAAAGCCGCAGACGTATTGCCCCAGCCTTCTCCATTTCTTTCCCAGGTCTTTAACGGGCTGTACAGAACCCCCTAGCCTCTAACCTGAGCCCCCACCGTTTAAGAGGAGCACCCCAGCATGTAACAGGAGGCCCCCAGCCTCGAACAGGAGGCCCCCAGCCTCCATCCACAAAACAGGAGCACTCTTTAAACGGGAGAATAGCCTGTGTGTTATGGCCCTGACTTCTGCAAGTACTGCTTATCGGTTTGTTGGAACTCCACTCCCTCCCCCAAAATAAAAGCCTCACTTGTCTCAGAAATTCAGACAAGCAGAGCTGCAGTTTTGGAAAATATACCAGTCTGAGTTAATAGCAAAGCAAACACCTCTGGCTGACAGCTAGCGTGCTCTGGCTCCTTTCAACATGAGACTGCGTCTAAACTTTCCCTTTCTTTCACCCCCATCCACACCCAGTAAGACTTGAACGAGTCAATCGTTTGACCTGACCCCGTGAACCTTAACCTTTGGACCTTCCACCCTGTCAGCACCCCCACTAGGAGGTGAGCCTGGCAGTCTAAATTAGCCCCAAATTGCTGAAGCACACCACGGCTGTTAATGATTTGTCTCAACAAAAATGTAAAAAAGCAAGCCCGGCTAAAATAAAAGTCAGCCGAAGGATAACCGAGGATAACGCTGAGGCAATGAAAGTGAGAAAGAAATTATTACACAAAAAAAGTTCAACAAAAGGATCTACTGTGACTTGCTCTTGGTGGTCTCCCATCAAACCTAAATCAAACAAAACTTGATTGCCAAATGTCAGAAGGACTCCAAGGGCTCCAATGTTGGGGTGAAGGAGGAATCGGAGCAGGGAGAGGAAGGGGGGTGGGCGTTCAGCTCATAAACTTCACAGAGAGGGTGAAAATGGTTCTGGGGTTGGTTTGATCTCGTTTCGATGGGCACAGGTTCTCCGACAGGGGCGTCTGGAACAGAGGTTGGGGAAGATGGAGGCGAACAATTTGACTAAGCACCCCCAAACCAGTCAGTTGCTACCACAGAACAGAGAGCCAACTACCACATAACAGACTGTGTGGGAGAGTATAAATAAAAGAGAATAAATTGTTGTCAAACAGCAGAACTATGGAGCCGTCCACAGACCGACAAGGGAAGACAATAAAGACTGTGGTTCTCTCTGTTGGTTTTATATTTTTGTTTATCACTTCACTTTTGCAGCCATGACTGGTCGTGCATGCCATTAAAGCATATTGAACATAAATTAATTTGAGAAACAGAAAACACACCAAGAATATGTTCTCTCTTTCAATTGGGTACTGTATCGTACAAACAGAAACATTTCAACAAGCAAGCACAGAACCATACGTGAAATCAAGCAACATTTTTAAAGACACGGCATTAAAGCCTGAGCAAATTTTTCACCACTTCTGTGAGGTATAAACATTTTACAGTTTAGAAGCTCCTTTTGGCGTATCTAGTACTATCCAATCCTATTTACTGTACTTAATTGGGATATAACCTCAATAACGCAAGACATATGCTTGAAGATTAATTGCAGATATGCTATAATTTGGGTAACAAAAAAAATTGCATAGATTTGCAGTATTCTCATGCTCGCTTTACATACTCACCAGTACTATCCCCCCCACCCTAAACTAGGGATACAACGATGCACAGTATGTTATCGAATCATTCGGAACACCCCCTATAGTTCAATATGCACACGCAAACCACAGACTTACGACATGCCGGTTATTTTCCTATAATTACCAAAACATGCTTATTGCGCTGTTGACTACACACACGTCGTAGATTCAGATCCACAGAACCAGACGCAGAGCTTCTGAACAGGTGAGGCAGGCAACTGCTTGGGGCTCCTGAGGGCACCCGCAATGGCCACAACCCTCTACCCCTAAAACAACCAATGGATGATTTGCAATTACATCTCACCCTAAAGGGTCTCTGCAGGTTTCAGGAAGTTACATTTAATTTAATTACAAATTCAATTTATGACACATTTTACAACAACAACCCACGCAAAACATACATAAGAGCACAATTTGGACTGAAGTACCCGGGGTTGTTAGAGCAGTAAGCCTACTGCTAACAATAACGTTACTGGCTGTACTTAGCCGGACTGTTGTCTGTGATACGACCAAGAAAAACTGACAAATGCGGGCGTTTGTTGGAGGCTTTTCACAGCATTTTTGTTGTTTTGTGTTTCTCACACTTCTTAATGGATTCCAAAGATTCAATTCTCATAAATGTGTTTGAAAGACTTCTTGCAAAAAACACAGTGGGCTTTGTTTTCTTTCCCTTTCAAATTTCAAGCAAAGCTGGTGTCATCTAACAACTCCTGATGAATTTTCATTTTTCCATGGTACCGGCAGGATTTTTAACAGCCAATGCCCACTATGTAGATAGCGAAATTACCTAGCTTGATACTAGCTAGCTATCCATCTCATGAACAATGGTATTAGGAGAAAAGCAACCAACCGCCAAGTGTTTTGCTGACATCTAACATCCTAACTGAAATTGTGGTTTCTCACTGCGTGAGCTAAAATGCGTTCAGACAGAAGCAAATTTGAAGAGGCACTGCCGTCTTTCAAATCCACTGTGTGGGAACATTTTGGATTCAGTGTTCAATACGATGACAAGGGTAAGAAGACCGTAAACAGTAGAGTCTGCTAACATTGCTTTACCATTGTCCGCTACTCGAGCGGAAACACTTCTAACATGACAAAGTTATTCATACCGAACCTGTACCAATACCGTGACCCACAAACCGCAATACATATCAAACCATGTGCCCACTACAGCATTGCATCCCTACCCTAAACCGGCAAATTTTTTATGTGGACAAGCAAAAAAAAAATCCAGTCTCACTCCACAAGGGAAGAGGAGGAGGAAACAAGTTGGGTATTGTTTAAGCTTCTGTCTTACAAACGTTACACAGATACGAAGACCTACTGGATACCCCCCGTACCAGGTTGCGGACTTTTAGAGACAGGGCTTTCTCTGCCAATGCTCCAAAACTGTGGAACAGTCTACCACTCCACATCCGCTCTGCCCCATCCTTGCCCATATTCAAAAAGCACCCTAAAACCTATCTTTTCAATAAGTCCCCCCTCCCCCCTCATTTGTTAAGTGACCTTGGGTATTATGAAAGGCGCTATATAAGTATAAGTTATTATTATTATTATTATTATACTGACAGAGCGCACCTGAGTGCATGCTAATAGAAGGAAAAAAAGACTGAACAAATCCAATGCACTGTACAAATAGAAACCATTCCACAACAAAGAATTACATAATACACCAAGCACCAACTGGTCTACAAACAACACACCTTCATGAAAAAGACTTCGACTAGCTACCTGCAAATACCTCAGTCTCACTGTCACTCTTAATCTAAGGAGAGCGATGCGCATCAAAGTGACTCATAAATGTGAGGTCACACACGTACACACACAAGACAGAAAAGAGAGAGAGAGATGAAAGATGATTCCTGAGAGCTGTAGCGCTAAAAGCGGGGCATGTTTTGACCTGTCACCACATACCAGAAGATTTACACATGGAAGGGAGGAAAACAAAGACGAGCACAAGTACGCACGCACGCACACGCACAAACACACGCACGCACAGAACGACAGATGAAATTCTCAATAAAAGACTGAATCTGTCAGGATCGACAGGATCCAAAATATGTACATTTTTCGAAATAAGGCACAGTAGAACAACAACACAATTTCACCTGAACTTCACCAGAGCATCTTCGTGTGTGGAACAGAAATCGAAGGGAAATGTTTTCCCAACGCGGTTTATGGGACACGGTACCACCCGTAGACGAGGAGCCTGTCCCCCCCCCCGCCACCCCCTCCCCCACATCTATCAGCGAGTGAAAGCACAATGGGAGGATTTACCATGTCTGGGCCCCTCCTGTACCTTAATCACTGCATTATGGGCCCTGTCAACCTTATGAAAACAACCATCAGACACCGCCCGGAACCCCCATCCCCCCGCCGGCCCGGGCCCATGTTTGGATCAGGTGATGGATGGTTAGGAATGGACCCGGCACATGGATGCTGAGAAGGGTGGGGGTAGGGGCAAACCGTCAAAGAGGAGTTAGTGCCTTCACATTTAACTGGGGACCTCTCTCTTGTTCCCCTCTAACCAGGGACTCATTTTAGACCGGGGACACCAGATGGGCATGGCTAATAATCAGGTAAACCCGGCAAGCTCTGTGGAAAAAGACTGGCCAGGGTTGACATGCTGTGGATTGTCTTGTCTCTGGGGTTTGTTTGCGGACGCGCATATGCAGGCTGTGTGTCTCTACGTGCACATACCGCTTGTGTTTGTATGCGAGGGCCTTGTGGAGAGACAGGGACGTGTCTGTGCAGGCGGGGCTGTTTGTCATTTATAGATGAAGTCATGGGAACCCAAGGCACAGGTGACCATCTAACATGCAGGCTGGAACTACGCAGTACACTCTCAGTTTTAACACTACTCAGTCAGTTTTAACACTACTCATCATCGTCATCTCAGCTTACGGGACGGATTTTAACACATTGCGGAGTGTTTTTCTGCATGTCACAGAAATGTAGAACCCCAAGGGAACCGTGGACAATCTAAATGTTAATTCTACATTTCTGCATATCAAGGCTGTTACAACTTGAGCCCAAATTGAAATCCGTTAAGCTTCCTACTGAAATGTCTACTTAACATGCACACGCACCAAGGCAACGTGGCAGATTGATTGTTATTGACTAGTGAAGGTTGATGGCTTGCTCGCTGTGTGTGTATTTCAAGGCAGACAATTCCACCAAATGAGCTCGCCACAGCTGCTGCTAAAGACTCCTTTAAAACACTCAACTACCACCGCAAGCAACAAATATTCTTTACTCCTTTTCATCGTCTTCCCTCCGTTTCTCATTTGGCACCCATTTTGTCACTCTCCCCTTTGCTTTCCATCTGTCCCTTCCTCCCTCTTTCACTCACCAGCTCTTTCTTCCTTTCTGTGGAAACTTTAATGGTTTCCTGGGCTCAGTTCGAGACATTCTTTCAGAGCGAACAATAACAACAAGGGTGAGAGCCACTTTATATAACTCTTATTACCTCTCTACTAGGCACTGGGGGTGTGTGGGTGTTTTTCATGGACTTTGTACGTGTGCATACAGTGCATGCATGATAGCAGAGGCGACAGGTAGCCTAGTGGGGAGAGTGTTCGAATCTCTGTACCGACAAGGTGTAATAACTGTTGGCTGGCCTGTGAGCAATGCACACAACTCTGATTACTCCTGTAAGTTGCTCAGGATAAAAGCATCTGCTAAATGACATCAAATGTCATTGCGAAGGGGGCATTGAAAAGAATAGCTCTTAGTCAGGTCCCTACTAGTTTGGGTTTTTATGGGAAACTCAATCAGTTTGCCTAATTTTTTATACATTTTGCTGTGAAAAAGAAGTCGCCCTATCAGATGTAAAATGTTTAAATATTTCTGACACAGAATTGTCTTCCTGGCTATGACAGGACAACCGGTACTTGTCGATTTGCTAAATTCAATGAAAATCAAACAAGGAGAAGATAAATTTTTTGCAGTACAGTATATTGTGTTTAATATGGACACACATACTTCTTTGAAATAATTGGAAGGTTTGAGAAAAACAGGATTTTACCACCTCCTGTCTGCTCTGTACAAACTAAGTACAAATTAAAAACAACAATGGGAGCAAATGAAAAGTTGGTTGTGTAGCAATGCCAGATGACGATTGACCAAGGGAGTGAAGGAGAGAAAGAAAAAGGACACAAAGCAAGAAATAAAGTATAGGGAGGGAAAGAGACAGACAGAAAGAATGAAAGTAAGAAAGCAAAAAAAAAAAAAAAAAACAGACAGAAGGAATGAAAATAAGAAAGAAAAAAGAAAAGAAAAAATAATAGTGCAAAAGTCAGAGAAAGATTTGCCTTATCTAAGCTGCATAACAAACGTTTTTAAACATACATTGTTTTAACCACATTGAGATGTATGAGAATAACGGTGGCAATGCAATACATCTATGAGAAGTCAGCGCACATGGTTGAGGACCCCCCATTATCTGAGAGCAGAAACTGTTAAAGCATCCACAAAGAGGCTGGGCGCAATACTCTCCCAGAACCACTAGATGTCCCCTCACATACATATCAGTGGTAAGAGAGAAGGGATAAAATGTTCTTTAACAGGCTGGTGTGGCCTCAGGTAGTCCAGCAGTCTAAGCCGCAGCCTCTGCAAGGGTTCAAATCCAGCTCACCGCTCTTTCAGTAAAAATGCTCTCCTGTCTTTCCACACTTTCCGGTCAAGTAGGCTAATAAGAATAATAACAATAGAATGGATTCATACAGCCCATTTCAAGTCAAAGCCCTATACAACTCTGTTCATTCACCACGTACACCCACCATTATCAAGGGAGTTCATTGTATCTAGAACGTTCCTCTGCCTGTGAGTTCACACCTCATTCGGAGGGTGGAGGAAGGCGGAGAGATAAAGATGCAGTGAGTCAGGTGGAGGCAGCCAGATGGTCCTGTCCTCCATTCTCCTGCAGCTGTACCTTGGTGTGTGTGTCTGAGAATGTCCATGCCAAGTCACACCTCGTCTCGTCCAAAAAAACATCTATCCATGTGCCATAGCCTCCACACCTCAGACCTGGAGCCCCTCCAACAGGCCCGGCCAAAGGTCCTGCTGGGGAGATACAGGCTGGAAGTAGTCCAGACAAATCCACCGCTGTGCGGCTTCAGGGTGTTGGCCCACTCCGACGTGCAGATATGGGCTGGAAACTGGGGCAGAGACAGGGGTTGGAGAGGGTCCAACAGAGGCTGGATTGGCTGGCCGGAGCGGAAGGAGCAGGAAAGGTCAGGGTGAGGGAGACTCGACAAGAGGAGTCTAGAGAAGACAGCCATTGATCTGTCTCCAATCTGTCTGGGAGCGGTGTTCGGCCGTCACAGCGCCTGACCTCACGCAATCTCTCCCCCTGCTCCCTCGTTCTCTCAAGGCTTGTGCCTGGTCAGTCATGTCGCAGCTCATCTGTGGAGCGGTCTATCTCCATGCAAGCAGGCCAGATGTCTTTGATCACAATGGTTCATTGCCAAGCCATTTTTGTAAATGAGTACCAACCATCCTTAAATTGACAGCAGTGTGAAGTTAGAAATATACAAGTTGAAGAATAGTTTTTACAGCTATTTGTTTCTAAAAGATGTCAGATGATTAACACCAGGGGTGTCAAACCCTGCGCTCTGGTGTGAGAGAGAGAGTGAGAGAGTGACAAAGAGATAGAGGCAGAGTGAGAGTCAGAATGAGAGCAGTGTGACAGAAAGAGAGTGACAGGTGTGTGTATATTGATGAAGAACGTGTGTGTGTGTGTGTGTGTGTGTGTGTGTCTTTGCCTTATATCAAACATGGCAACAGGTGTCCAGGGTGTGAGCAAAATACTGATGGCCCTGGGAATATGGACAGTTGGCCTGTTATCATTAGCAACATGTGTATTGGGAAAATCCCCTGAAAACGAGTATTCAATTTTCTTTGCTTAAGCATGCTCATGCATTTCCAGTTTCTGCATTTTCTAATAATTTCAGAAAACATTCTCTCTGGAAAAGTATATACAACCCATTTTCAGTTGGGGGCTCGTGGAGTTGTTGAAGACAAAATGTGGTCCTGGGGGAAATGAGTTGAACAACCCGTCTACAATACGGTCATGCCAAACAACAAATACACAGCTACAAAATTCTGAATTTAGGCTATGTTCCAGACACATAGACAACTCATTTCCAGCAGTCCAAACTGAAATAATTATCGTGAGGAAAACAAGTCTGTGGTGAAAACGGTAAGAATTCCATAAAGTGAAAAGGGCAAAATTCCAGAGTGAGAAAAGCAGTGTCATAAAGTGTTCTAGAGTTTCATGAAGACCGTGCAATAGAACGTTGCATTCTACAGTTCTTACCAATGACCCTAGTAAAACAGTAGAACAAAATTGTTCGAGAACTTCCTCATAGCTTAACAGGTAGGTCGAGAGAAACTGAGAGCGAGCGACAAAACAAGAAAGACAGAAATGCTTTAGACCACCGGTGTCCAATGGCGTTCCAGTGGTGTTGTGGCTATTGGACGTTCCGGCGGCAGGACTGAGAAGCCCAGGAAACCTCTAGCAACACCACATCTTGTGACCAAAATAATCTCACAGGCGCGTCCGCGCATTAATTACGCTACTTCGGGGCACATATGCAAATAAGCCCCTAATGGGCAGACGAGGGTGTGTGTAGGTGGGAACGGAGCAACCTTGTCACCCCTGCTTCCATGTCTGCACTGGGGGTAAAATAGGCTGTGGTAAATAAGAGGATAGTGAATGGGTGTGACCCCTACGCACCCCTTCAGATGGGGTGAAGGGGCTGAATACCAGCGGGGGAGGGGCAGGAAACCGTGGTAACCAAGATGGGACTGACGTAACAGTTGGTTTAGGAAACTCTACAACCCTGCAGAAGCTCCCCAGGACATGCATGCAACCCCCCCCTCCCCCACCCAGACACCCAAACACAGAAAACGGGAGTTGCATCAAACAGACCTACCTACGCCTTGCTATTCACTGTCTTAGACTGAAGTTAAGGGAACAGTAGAAGGAACAGACCCATGAATGAACAATCAACGAGGCGACGGAGAGCTCAGAGACCACAACAGAGAGACCATGGAGATATGAATAAGGCTGGAGAATATCTGGGCCAATCTAACACACTTCATTATGGGGGTTTCCTGTCACCCAAACCTCCCTGTCCCAGTTACTGGCAAGCTGACTATGTTTGTAGAGAATGGTCAATCTGCAACCGTAGAGCCGAAGAAGAACCGTCCCATCTCTCGCGTTCTCCGACTTAGTTTTGAGCTAGAAACACAGGCTAGAACAGGTAGCAAATAAACTTAACAACATAGCCAAATACTGCAGACCTGTTGCCCCAAGCAAGAGGAAACGACATTACAGCAGCTACTGTAACTACAGAAGCCGTCCTCATCTAGTTGTGGCTTGAACGAAGCAGGTCCAACCAGAACAAAGCAGCAGCTAGGAGCCAAATGAAACGAATGGGCGGGTGTGATCCATGGGCGGTCTTCACTGGGCATTCCTTCCCTGCCGCAAGTCACAGATAGAACCTAATGTGAGTGTGTGCGTGTGTGATGCTGCTAATGTTTCTGTGTTACAGAAGTCGTCTCTGCAGTGAACTTTCCCTCAACTGCTAATGGTTCTACCAACCTTGTCTGTTCTTCTTTCCCTCAGTCCCTCAACTTTTATTTACATTCGAGACCTACATCCCTTCTTAGCTCTCTGCCTCTGTTTAAACTATGCATGAATCAGCTGTTCTGTTTTAATAGATTCCCTGTGGGTCTGTGCATTTCCAACGCAACGGCTGACATGGCGTCCTGCCCGTGTTTCAGCGATTAAACACGGACACCCGAAGGGCCTTCGAACCCACAACCCCATGATTTCCACGGACCAACACAGCTGATTCGACTGGGAGTACTGGGTCGAATGCAAACGCTGACGATTGGACCCCAACTGGGGCGTTGTTGGTCCACCGGCGGCCCCTACCGCGGCTGTCTGAAGCGGGCCCCATAACGCGGCTGTCTGAAGCGGGCCCCTACCGCGGCTGTCTGAAGCGGGCCCATAACGCGGCTGTCTGAAGCGGGCCCCTACCGTGGCTGTCTGAAGTTAAACTGAGGCAAGTGGTTCAACTGAGAGAGCGAGAGAACAAGGAAAGAAACATATGAAAGAGTACTAACACACTACTGTAAGTGGCTCTGTATAAGAGCATCTGTTCAATGACTTACATGGAAATGTAGAACATGTCTCTCTGTTGGACACAGGCTGCTCCTAGTCACAGCGGATAAAAGAGTATTGCTCTGATCGTACCGAAGTTACAATAACAGACATTCCTGGTAGCTGGAGAGGTGAAAGAGGACCAGCGTCTAGGGAGGGGGCGATCCCTTCTTCAGGTGTATCCACTCCCCCCCAAAACAGAATGACAGCTCTCAACAGGAGGATCGAGACAGCAACCAACACTATTGGTCTATATAGAGTATGGGGGTCATCCATTCTAATAACATGTCACACCACATACAGTGGGGAGAACAAGTATTTGATACACTGCCGATTTTGCAGGTTTTCCCACTTACAAAGCATGTAGAAGTCTAATTTTTATCATAGGTACTCTTCAACTGTGAGTGACTGAATCTAAAACTAAAATCCAGAAAATCACATTGTATGATTTGTAAGTAATTAATTTGCATTCTATTGCATGACAAGTATTTGATACATCAGAAAAGAAGAACTTAATATTTGGTACAGAAACCTTTGTTTGCAATTACAGAGATCGTTTACTGAAGTTCTTGACCAGGTTTGCACACACTGCAGCAGGGATTTTGGCCCACTCCTCCACAGACCTTCTCCAGATCCTTCAGGTTTCGGGGCTGATGCTGGGCAATACAGACTCTCAGCTCCCTCCAAACATTTTCTATTGGGTTCAGGTCTGGAGACTGGCTAGGCCACTCCAGGACCTTGAGATGCTTCTTACGGAGCCACTCCTTAATTGCCCTGGCTGTGTGTTTCGGGTCGTTGTCATGCTGGAAGACCCAGACACAGCCCATCTTCAATGCTCTTACAGAGGGAAGGAGGTTGTTGGCCAAGATCTTGCAATACATGGCCCCATCCATCCTCCCCTCAATACGGTGCAGTCGTCCTGTCCCCTTTGCAGAAAAGCATCCCCAAAGAATTATGTTTCCACCTCCATGCTTCACGGTTGGGATGGTGTTCTTGGGGCTGTACTCATCCTTCATCCTCCAAACACGGCGAGTGGAGTTAAGACCAAAAAGCTAAATTTTTGTCTCCTCAGACCACATGACCTTCTCCCATTCCTCCTCTGGATCATCCAGATGGTCATTGGCAAACTTCAGACAGGCCTGGACATGCGCTGGCTTGAGCAGGGGGACCTTGCGTGCTCTGCAGGATTTTAATCCATGACGGCGTAGTGTGTTACTAATGGTTTTCTTTAAGACTATGGTCCCAGCTCTCTTCAGGTCATTGACCAGGTCCTGCCGTGTAGTTCTGGGCTGATCCCTCACCTTCCTCATGATCATTGATGCCCCACAAGGTGAGATCTTGCATGGAGCCCCAGATGGAGATTGACCTTCATCTTGAGATTGACCTTCATCCCAGCCTTGTGCAGGTCTACAATTTTATCCCTGATGTTCTTACACAGCTCTCTGGTCTTGGCCATTGTGGAAAGGTTGGAGTCTGTTTGATTGAGTGTGTGGACAGGTGTCTTTTATACAGGTAACGAGTTAAAACAGGCGCACTTAATACAGGTAATGAGTGGAGAAAAGGAGGGCTTCTTAAAGAAAAACTAACAGGTCTGTGAGAGCCGGAATTCTTACTGGTTGGTAGGTGATCAAATACTTATGTCATGCAATAAAATGCTAATTAATTATTAAAAAATCATACAATGTGATTTTCTGGATTTTTGGATATCCTATACAGCAAAAGGACTACCCAAGTGGAATCCGTCATACAATTCATTAATCAATGCAGATGTGTATTCTCTCATGCTTGGGAGAAATTATGGGTAACTTACAAATCAGAACTGAGTAAAATAGAGTAGAAAGGAAAAGAAAATAGTATAATTTAGTAGAGCAGAGTAGAGTAGAACATAGTAGAGTAAAAAAAAAAAACAGTCAACATGTCATTATGTTACCTTGTATCTCATCTTGGGGCAGGAGTGGATGTAGAAGCCCAGGTAGTAGTAGCACAGTTTAGGGGACTGTTTCTGCAGCTGCCTGGTGAAGGCAATCTCCCTGGAGCAAAGAATGACATAAACAAAAAATATAATGAAAAAATAAATACATCTACAAAGGTTTGGTTAGGCTCTTGGTGGAGTACTCAAAATTATATATTTTCTGTATAGAAACCTTTAGCTGAGGACTTATTGCATCTGACAAACTCTGTCTGCCAGCCAATAGTTCTTAAAGATGCACTTATATCTGTGCAAGTAATACACATCCTTGTTGAAAAGTGACCAACCCCTGTCGATACTGCAATGAGACAACACTAAATTCTACATATTTGTTTAACCTCTATATTTTTTATGAATAAGCTGCGGTACCACATAAAACGTTTCATTCAAAACATTATTTTTTATAATGTTTTTGTAAAGAAGAGTCATTAATAATGACTTAAAATGCAGGTAAATCAACTGTATCAATCATAATAACAATTATGGCACTACATAATCACATCGGAAATATAATCGTTGAGGACCATTTCAAAATTGCAAATCTGGGATTTAAAATAAATAAGACCCTTTGCTATAAGGAAGTAAATGGTGGCCTATTCCCCATAGATTGAACTACAACACAGCTCTTTCTAAAGCAATTGAAATGCTGAACAAAAAGTGGAGGTCATTTTTGGAGGACTCCAACAAGGACGTTTTTGAGGCATCTCCAAATACAGAACATGCCTTGGTTTCTTCATGTCTTCACTTCATTCGCCGTTTCTTCCTTAATTGCATCCTTTTTCTTTTAAGCCTATTTTCCTCCACTTTCTCGCTCCCCTCCATTTCCTCCACATCGCCCCAGCTAAATGCTGGTCCTCTTCCATGCCTTTTGTTTTCACTCTTTCTTCTGTCGCTCCTTCTTTCACTCGCGCAAAATAGAGGGTGAGATCCCTTTTTCTTAAAATTTTTCGTATTTAAAAAAAAAAAAAAAAAAAAAAAAAAAGACATAAAATAGATGCGATGGAAAATAAAGAGACCCAGACGTGTAAAGAAGAAAAGAAAAGGAAAGATGGGGGAGGCCGTGGAGAGAAAGGGGGTTAGAGGAGAGGTGCTAGAAGGTCAGCCGGTTAGCTGCCAGGTTCCTGGGTTCCCATCCCCTCACCACAAAGGGCCGCCCCGGGGTTGAATGGGGGGGCGAGACCGGGAGAGGTGAGGGGCCCATTCACAAGGAGAGGACCCCCCCCTTCCCCCAGTGGCAGCAACTTCGCTCTGCCATTATCCTCTCTTCAGCGATCTGACGCTCCCGACAAGCCAATTATCAAGGCCTCCGCTCTCCTCCCCTCCTCGTTCTCCCTCTCTCCCCCTCGCCCTGTACAGCCCTGATTCATATGAATGCATACCGCGACATCGCGCTTCAGCTTCAGGCGGGGCCCACACTGCGCGGAGCCGGGTGCAAACTAGCACAAAAGACGCACTCACTGGAGCAATCCACTCAGGCAAACACGCCCGGTTGGTACAGGAAAGCTTTTTATGAACTGATAATGGAAAAACAAACAACTGCATGAAAACCAGACAACTCCAAAAGCAAACCTAAACAAGTCATTGACCAAATCAAAATGCCGTTTTTATACAAGACAAACTAAATCACACATTGCCACTAACACACAAGCACGTAGATGCTTGAGTGTTAACACACAGTGTTGTCAGTATGTCAGCTAAAAAGCCCCACACACACACACACAGTGCATTTTGGACAGGAGGGCCTCAGGCACAACCTGCAATCCCCATTGAACCCTCATTTGCCACCTCCCTGGGGCCTCTCCTTCCTAAACACAGTGCCTTGTTCTGAGCGAACCGCACCTTCACAGTACACACTGAGCCAGTGGAAGCCCTCGAAGCCCACACAATTTTCATAGACTATATTCACAGACGTGCGCGTGCATTTAAAAAAGGACCGAGCAGAAAAGCTCCACATTTGACAGGGTAAGTGGTATAAAGAACAAGCCAAGCTAATGAAACGCTGGGATCTGGTGAGTGTAAACAGTTTTTCCTCCACGCCGGACCGGTTTTTCCAGGGCCTCGTCTTGCTAGCCCGGAGACACTGAGAGACTCCTGTTACTCCTGGAGTCCCACTTCTGGAATAACATTAGGGGAAATGTGGTTCTCTTACAAGCAGGGTGTTCTTACGCATAGGTAGAATGCATGTGTGTACACACACACACACACACACACACACACACAGCCAATTCTCCAGATCACCCAGTCTGTCCACATCTGTGCAGAAATATTTTGAAAAGCTCTCTCACATTACTGGGTTACACTACAGAAAATGCCAGATGTGTGTGTGTGTGTGTGTTTACACTGTGTGATCCCTTAGTTGAAACCAGCAGACAGACACTGCCTCGTCCAGCGGGACAGATGAGACTGGTATTTACAAACACAGTCCTACAGTATAATACCTAGGAACTGACAGAACAGCAGGCCGAAGGGAGAAAGAGACCTAAGGAGAGAATGACGACTGACCTGAGAGCAGAGTAGGAGCCCAGCGACAGAGAGGCAAAGTCAGGATGGTAGTACAGATAGACAGAGGACACGCAGGTGGGCAGGATGTCCACCACCCCCACGGCCACAATGTGACCGTCCAGCCAGTACTGTTGATGGAAGGACCCGTATCCCGTCTCTGGACCGTCCGGAGACGTCTCCGCCTAGTGGACAGAGAGAGAATTACCTCACTTTGTCTGCACATAGTTACAACCAACAAGTAACATTATGAACCAACATAACATTATGAAAAACAACATTGGGCATGTCTGTCCTTCATAAACTAATGAAACCCAATTACTTTCCTTGGTTTTGACTATTATTGCTGCTAATGTGCTAATTCCTGTGATACGGTCAAGTCCAAAATGGCTCAAACTTCATTGATGGTAAAGGCCTATGGGCCAAACCCTGTTAGGCCATATCTTGCTGAAGAAAAAAAGAGAAAAAAAGAGTGAGCAAAGAATACAAGGAGAGAAAGGAGGTGACCGGAGTCATTTGGCTATTTCGCTTTACCCACACTCTCACACATACAGCACCAGCCATTGATGTGAAGAGGTACCTGTCCCCAAACATTTGACTGGTACTGTGCATGTTTGCTCTCATAGCCATGTGGTGACCTAAACCTGACCCAAAAGTACATGATCCCCATAACCTAGTCCTAAACCGAACCCTTATTCTAAGCATACTCTTACCTCAACCTCAATAACTTTAATGCCTAAACTTAAGCTAACGCTAACCGGTAATGCGTAAACCATAAAGCTTCAGTACCAACACTATACCCAACTGTACGTTTCTCCCTCAACCCTGAGCTAGTCATTTTCCCTAGTGAAGACCGGCCCGAAAACATGGCAGGGAGCAATTTCTCAGGTTCTTCTGTCTTGGTGGGGACATCTGGTCTCACAAGTATAGTTTTTGTGTGGATTGTGCGCACACATTACGACCAGCACTACCATTTGGGTCCCTCACAAGTATTATCCACAGGGGTATACAGTAGCCCGCTAATGGCTCCCAAATGTGGAGAGGGATCACACTGGGGGTGTAAGGGGGTCAAGAGAGGCCTGTTTGGAGCACAGAAACGCAGGGGAGAAGCCTTTTAATAAAAAAAGCCCTGCATGAGCAAAATTAATCTTTCCAGACAGGGGTGGAATGTGACCAAGCTTTCTCCTGGATATGTGTGTGTGTGTGTGTGTGTGTGTGTGTGTAAGCCCAATACAACTCCCATTTAGTACCTGAGAAAGATTGTATTTCTCACACATGTGCACGCTGGGTTTTTCAATCAACCGGCTTAACCGCTTTTCATCGCACAGACAGCCGGGGGGAGGGGGGCATATTATGCTTGGGGTGAAGTGTGTGTGTGTATGTTGTCAGAATGAAACAGGATCCCTCCGTCCCCCATCTGGGCCCGGTTAAGCCCATCGCAGACACCGCTAGTTATCACAACACAGGGCTAGATGCCCCCACTAATCCAAGCATCTGAGCCACCTGAAATCCCCCAGAATGCCGCTTGGCCACTGAGCCTGAACCAAACCACCCTGATAAAACAAAATGAAACCCGTCTGAATATTACACTCCCCAGAAACCCCGTTCACAGCGCTCGGACCTCCGGCTCGACCACGCCACCTTGCGGCTCCCCGACCCAGAGCAGGCCCACCACGGCAGGATCCCGCATTCCTCCAGTGCACCCCCGCCCCCTCTTTCCGGAGCGCTGGATGTGAAAACAGAGACTAAATCGCTCCAGCTAGTGGCGGCTGGGTTAACCAAACACTTGCTGATTACCTGTGTGACACAACATGGTGCTGGAAACAGGGACAGTGCTAATAATTCATTGTGTGTGTGTGTGTGTGGACAAAAATAGTATCAAGGAATAGCACTGCATTCACCCATACGTAGACTGATGGGAGGTAGCGGAACGAGGTGGGAGTGAAGAGGTGAAATGTGATGGGGTGGATTTGAAGGGAGTATACAGCCCTGTTGGTGACTGTACTAGCTGCGTCTGGGGGCCCCTAGCTGGCAGCGCACCTGGGGACCGGTTGGGGCCCCTGCACTTGGGCTCTGTCTGGAGCTGATGGGGGGAAATATCTGTCAGCGGAGTCATGCGCCCGGTTGACTTTCTTGGCACAGGCTCTCGGCGGCAAACACTGGATCCGTTGTCAGAGCGCGGTGTCGTTTTGAATTTAGCAAGACGTGTGATCGGGGGTCTGCGTATTTTCTCCAGGACGTGTGAGTGCGAGTTTCCTTACCCCCTCCGACTCACTCAGTGAGTCTGTAAGAGAAGGGTTTGGCCTGTGTATTGACGGTGTGTGTTTATGCAGCCGAAACCTGTTAAGAGACTCTGACCCACGTCTCACCTCTCAGAACAGCCTAATGGCCGTCCTTGCCATTGTGACAACAGTCTAAACATTCTCGGCTGCTAAACGCTCCACCCGCCCGAGCCCGCGAAAAGTGGGGTGCAAATCGCTCTCAGATGGGTGGCCTTTCCCTTCTGGTCGGGGGGGGAGGAGAGGGCAAAATGACAGTGGCTAGATTTTCATCCTTTTGCCCACACGGTTGCTGAAAAGGAAGCAAACGAAACAAGCCGGTGCCTACCTGAATGTCTAGTAGAGACTGATTTATGGACCTGTTAATTTCCGAAAACGCTAAAAGGTTTTGGTAACGATCAAATCCCAGTACTCCGTTGCTGATTTACAAGAGCGAGTGCAATAGTTCTTTTTTCATACTGACCCCTTATCAAACACAGAACTGAGGCAATGAAGTGCTACAATGAAGTGCTACCGACGGAGACATTACAAATGATAACATTCTGTAAGGTAGACAGATGGGGAGTGTGTCAGGCAGGCAGGCAGGCAGGCAGCAAGGCAGGCAGGCAGGCAGCAAGGCAGGCAGGCAGGCAGCAAGGCAGGCAGGCCGTTAGATGGAGTACTCAGCAACGCCTAGTTAAAGCCCACAAGGAAAACAAAGTCTGATTACCACGTAACTTGTCTGTCCGTAGGCTAGAATTCATTGCAACGGGATGCGCAGTGCTAGACAACACACGTCTACACACAAACAAAAAAAAGACAAACTACACTGGGTCGACAGATAATCTAGATTTTAACACATGTGGCTCAACTTTGAACTCAGAAGGCAGTTAAGATGCGAGGTGTAAAACGGCTGTGTGGTTTTGGAACATCACATGGACATCCTGTGTCTGTATGGAATATGAAAAACAGCATGAGTTAAGGTGGTGCTGAACAAACATATTTTGATTTCACAGAAACCAAACCGGATATATTCATTTAGAGATGCAAGCAAAGAATCCCGAGGTGTGCGTGTGTGTGTGTGTGTGTGTGTGGGGGGACTGGTTTATGTCGCTGAAGCTTGAGATCCATAAATGACCAATTAGCGCGCACACACCCCTGTTAACAAGCTTGTCACCTCGCAGAGCGACACAACAGGGCTTATTACACGGATAAAGACAACCAGAGAGACAAGAGGGGGGGTAGACAACAGCCTAAAGCCCATGGCAGACGCCGGGAAGGCAGACGGGGGACCAGATGTGTCAAGCCGGTTACACCTGTACCATACTGGCCATGGAGTCACTCAAGGAAACGCAGCTCACTGCATAAACAAACGGAAGGTTTCGTGAGCAACAGAGGTAATGGAGGAACTCTCAAACGGCGGTCCGGCTCTGTGAACCGTGACCCCCTGAGTCGCCACGTCCCATTTCAGCACCCTATTCCCTTTGTAGTGCACTCCTTTAGACCAGGGCCCCACATGCTGGTGCTGAGGGGGCACACTGGACGTAGGGGGCAGTTTGGGAAGGCCCGATCGCACCGGGCTGTCCAGACGTGTGCGTGAGCGAAGGAGCAGACCACAGCCGATGCTAATTATCCGAAATTTGTTTCGGCACGAAAGCTCTTTAATTGTAGGACGATGCAATGAACACAAAAACAAGCAAACAACTAGACAAAAAAGAAAAGAAAAAGAAGAGTCATGATTATTCAGAATCTTTGTGTCTTTGTGTGTGTGAAGGTGGTATTTTGGGAATAAATCTTGAGGTGGTGTAATCATTTGTTTTGGCCAGCAGTGTGTAGTCATTGCAATCCATAAGGATGTGGACCCATAAAAATAACTACTCGTTCAATGTCATCTCAAAGATGCTCTATGTAGTCGAGGTCTGAGGACAGCTCAGGCTACTCAAGCATCCTACACTAGAATATTTTAACATTTCCCAACTGACCAGTGTTGGTGACTGCTCGACCATTCCAGTGAATTCTAGGATAATAATGTTTTTCAGAGAAGTGGGACCTGGTGTAACAGTCTGCTGACATAGCCCGTCAGTGGCAAGGATCCAAGAGCTGTCCTCTTTTAGCTTTTTGGCCTCATCAAGCCATTCTCGCCCACAGGACTGCTGCTAACTGGATGTTTGTAGCACCCTTCCCTGTAAACTCTTGACTATTTCACATATGAAAAGCCCAGGAGGGAATCAGTTTCCAAGGTACAAGTGACAGCTAGGTTGTACCCTTCCATATTTAGATTCAAATTATTTTCTAATGATTTGCACCAGTTTTGGTACACCGGTAATTTTTTGATGTGATTGGTTACACTGGGTTACCTTTATCAATGAACATGGCTGGAATTCAGCATGACCATCCATGTGTCCAAATCTGTATAAACAAAAACAACCTTCCCCGGTGCTTATTCCCGTGACCAGAGACCAGCTGCTGGTTTTTCTTCACACCAACGGCCAACAGATTCCCTGTACTTGCGTGCGCACGCGCGCACATGCACTCACACACTCCAGACATACACCAGCCTGTCTCAGAGTCCAGTTAGAAGGCAGCAGGCCTTGTGTTCAGCGTGGTCTCATACAGAGCACAATCTGGACAACCCGCCTCCCTCTGAGCAGCCAAAAAGCCCTCCCATATGAAACAATACCCACTTCCTGAATCCTGCTGGAGGACCGTTGTAGAGGAAGTACAAGGATGAAGAGACTGTGAATGTGTGTTTGTACAGACCACATGTTAACTGCTAGGTAAGGATTTTATAACTGGAAAGCATACATTCATATTCAAGGCTAGCTAGCTACTGCTACTCTATTAGACCTGAAATAATTATTACTAAAAATAGAAAATAAGAAACCAGGCAAGCGTAGTTCAGCCGGCCGGCAATAGAAAGTGTTGCCATATCGAGATTCAAACCTGGGTCACCCATGTGAAAGGCTGTGTCGTTAACCACTACACCACAGAGCTGTACATTTGCTGGGTGTCAGTATAGCCTCTTGTCTCTATCTTGAACAAATCCTCTTTTGCCACTGGCCGTTTTAATAGTTAACTGGCCATTTGTGAATGACACTGATACAGTTGAAGTTTTAGTCTATATGGAATAATTCATAACACGTACATCGTTTCGCCTGCGAGGAGATACAAACTTGGGACCTATAGTTCACAAGTCCGCTTCACTAACTGCTTACGCGGTCCGGCAAAAATAATGATTGAAGTGTGTTGATGCTAGGGATGACAGATTTGCATCATACGGACCTGGATATTTTCAGATTGGGGATGTCTCATCTGGCCCCTCTAGGTTTACACAAATCACACATCACTGTTCTCACATAAAAGAAATACATTCATTGCATATGAAAACTTGATGGGCACACTCTTTCAGGATGCAGGCATACATAAACGTCTGTGGAACGACCCTGTACATACCTCGAGTGGCGAGTCACACAAGAACCTCCGGAACTGGTGCAGGAACGTGGGAGGGCAGGAACGTGGGAGGGCAGGAACGTGGGAGGGAAGAAAGAAAAAGAAACGGTTAGGTTTGAGGTTCACTCAGCGCGTAGTTTTCTAATTAAAGTAATTCTTCCTTTGCTATCACCTATGGTGAGACAAGCCCAGTCTGGAGCTTGTTAAGGGGTGATCTATCAAATCTGGAGTAGATTCAGTATGAAATTAAGAGGTAGAAACCTTGTATTACGTTTCCAAATTGAAACAAGTATTATGAATTTGATATAAAGCTTGGTATAGTGACATTGAGAAGCAGAATAAGTTCCATTGATATTTCAATAATGGGCATGCTATAATGATGCAATCGTGATTTGTATGATGATTGAGTATACAATATAAACATTTGATCACAAAAATAAATAAACCAAATGGGGTATATAAGTCAAATTATATAAACTAATACAGCACAACCTGGACTTACAATGAGAGGTCACAGTGTAAAAACAGCATTTCCTGTATTAACTATACTGCAAACTCTGCATCCAATTTATGGACGCACACCATGCAAGACTCTAACCCCCGACCACGAAATTATTTTGGTACACGAGAGCTCAATGACCAGGGGTCTGATCGAATCAGACTTTTCCAATAAAACATTGACCTACACCTTTTGTAATTTCCTGTGTACATTGAATTTGCTCACAGACACACAGAGTCCAATACCGATTTTCTGTTTCACAAGGAAATAACATTTCTCCCATTTGTTCATGTAACAATTATGTCCATGGGGTTTTTACTGTCTTTGCGGAAGGAGAGCGAGTGGTTGTAGAAAAATAAAACATACACCGATCAGCCATAACATTATGACCACAAGCCTAATATTGTGTAGGTCCCCCTTTGCCACCAAAACAGCCCTGACCCGTTGAGGCATGGACTCCACTAGACCACTGAAGGTGTGCTGTGGTATCTGGCACCAAGACGTTAGCAGCAGATCCTTTAAGTCCTGTAAGTTGAGAGGTGGGGCCTCCATGCATCGGACCTGTTTGTCCAGCACATCCCACAGATGCTCATATGGATTGGGATCTGGGGAATTTGGGAGCCAAGTCAACACCTTGAACTTATTGTTGTGTTCCTCATGGGCAACCTTACTGGTCTGTGTCTACACAGCCCCATACACAACAAACTGCGATGCACTGTGTGTTCTGACACCTTTCTATCAGTACCAGCATTAACTTTTGCAGCAATTTGCGCTACAGTAACTCTTCTGTTGGATCGGACAACACGGGCCAGCCTTCACTCCCCAGGTGCATTAACCGCTTTTCCTTCCTTATCGAACACTTTCGATAAGTACTGACCACTGCTGACCAGGAACACCCCACGATGGATGCAGTTTTGGAGATGCTCTGACCCAGTCGTCTAACCATCACAATTTGGCCCTTGTCAAAGTGTTCAGATCCTTACACTGGCCCATTTCTCCTGCTTCTAACACATCAACTTTGAGGACAGAATGTTCACTTGCTGCCTAATATATCCCACCCACTGACAAGTGCCATGAAAACGTGATTATCAGTGTTATTCATTTCACCTGTCAGTGGTCATAATGTTATGGGTGATCAGTGTAAATACAGGAGACAGATTCTGGACAGACATCACTATACAGTGGAGGGGGATGTGAAATAATGAAATAGCGCCCAAAAATAAAAGAATGTGTGTGAGCTGCTTGGTAAAAGGATATTAACTAAATGGCTGTTGACATCACTAGGTCTCGCTCTCCATCTCCGTTCCGTCTTTGTTTGTTTCTTTCTAGGAATTCACCAAAGCCAAATTGGCTGAAAAACTGCTAACGCCAGTTGATTTCACCGATGTCTAATTGACAGCCCTTTGTCCAATCAGAAAGAGTCAGGGGGATTAGGCACAACAGCCAAATTCTCATAGACATCCTGCCAACTACTTCTTAATACACTGCTTGCTCAAACGGAAAGTTGCAGCCAAAACTTGGAGGAAAACGCAATCTCTGGCTATAGCCCACAATTGAGCGTGAATTCCCTTGACTGGCCACAAGGAGTTGCTAGAGCCGCAGTTTAAACCATAATCTACGAGAGTCCCAGGCAAAGTCGGAATACCACGCTCAAGAATCAATCGACTGACCGCAGTGATTCAGCAGTACTGAGGGACGCACCATTTGGACCCCTAGAAATCGAGTTAAGATCAGTAACGGAAATGAAAGTGCATTAATTGTCCCCCAATGTAGAAAGATGGCAAACAAGTTACGAAAAAAATAATACTAGAGTTTTGACCCAGATGCAACCAATTTTTGCAATAATTATGCCAAATATGACACGCAAAGATGAATAATATCCTAATGTGACCTCTCTTGCTGGTTTCTCTTAACAACAGCAAATAGATTTTACACTTCTGTTATTTAGCAGACTCCCTTATGCAGAGACACTTACAGGAGCAATTACGGTTAAGTGCTACAGCAAAAAAAATTGTTTCACTTTGTCAGCATGGGGATTTGAACAAGCAACCTTGCGGGTAATGCTTATGCTCCAAACGCTTTGCAATCTGCCGCTATGAATATCGACAAAGCTTCCACCATTGTTAAGTCAGAGGAAGATTTGCTGCGGGAAACTTCAGGGATAATTCAAAAAACTTGTTACATGTTAGGATGCCAGTCACATTAAGCTCCCGGCCCTCTCATTCCCTCTTTGATTTGTTGTTGATTCGCTTTGTCTAGGTGACACCGGAGGGCCAGCGGTGTCATTCCTCCTGTCAACAACCCCAGAGAGGGCCGCTAGGGAACTGTGGGGGGGAACTGGGCCTGGAGCCTCAAACCACTGGTCCAAAGAGTCAGCCAGAAGACAACTAACTCACACGACCCACGGCTAATGCATATCCACACACACACACTCTTACGCAGAAACACACATACCGAATCACAAGTGTGCACAGCATTGTTTGTGTTTTACACACACACCCCAATTGGCCTCTGTCCCAGGAGTTACACAGAGTCAAGAGAGAAGAAGAATGAAAAAAACAATGTGACCAGCAGACGGTCAAGTCTGTGTGTGTGTGATCCGGGTCCATGCGCTCAGCAGACGGTCTAGTCTGTGTGTGTGTGTGTGTGTGTGTGTGATCCGGGTCCATGCGCTCAGCAGACGGTCTAGTCTGTGTGTGTGTGTGTGTGTGATCCGGGTCCATGCGCTCAGCAGACGGTCTAGTCTGTGTGTGTGTGTGTGTGTGTGTGTGATCCGGGTCCATGCGCTCAGCAGACGGTCTAGTCTGTGTGTGTGTGTGTGTGTGTGTGTGTGTGATCCGGGTCCATGCGCTTAGCAGACGGTCTAGTCTGTGTGTGTGTGTTCCTTTGTGTATTACTACACTAGTAAGAAGTAAATGTCCAAAGTACAGTAACCCAAGGTAACTGATTACTAGTGAGGACATCTTTCTGCTCCTCACTTTAATGTATTTTTTTAGGTTTGGAGTTAAAGCCAGGGTTCTCATAAGGTGCAGATGGTATTCAAATGAAGGATGTTGAACCCAGATTCCTGGTCCTCACAACCATAGAAAACTATTTTTTCAGTTGAGGTTAAGGCTAAGACTTGAGACTTAAGTATAAAGCACATATAGAGGAATACAGCCAATCCGAGTGAGTGATGAATGTCGATGGTTCACTGGGAGGGACAGTTCTGGCTCAGGAGAGAAACCTTCCATGAGAGAGTCAGTCGCTGTGTAGGCCTGTTCCCAGACTGTGGTGGGGATGAAATCGCAGGCGCGGCATGTCAGAGCCATCTCTCTCTTCCAGAGTTTGGCCCCGCTCTGAGGCACAGAGCATTAGTGTCACAGGCACAGTACATCAACAGTGACAGGCAGAGAGGAAAAGGTGTAGGACAGGCCTAGAACTTTCCACATTTTAATAGGGTGTAAGTCACTGCCTAACAGTCCAGCTGTGTCATTGCAGCCAGTTCTGGTCAGGGCACATCAGCAGTACCCAGCAGGTCTTGGGAAGGCAGTATAAGTTAGCACAACCGGCTGGCGAGATGACAGACGGAGGACTCGTCTCTACATGTTTGACTCGGCCAAACCTAATGTATTGCTGCAATGAGGATAGGCCATAATCAAAAACTGGACATCTTAATTTATTTTTAAGCAAGAGGGTGAGTATAACACGAACAACTAATCAAATTTTATCTAAAAGTATGTTGACATTCCACCTCCGACCCTCAGGCTTGTTGTCCCTAGAACACACGGTCATGGAGTGTCGAAGCGTGGGGGATTACCCAATTCACCGGTCGAAAGGAAACTCCAATTCTGCTTAAAAATGAGTCCTGCTCGCTCAGGGTCTGTGTCGAAGAACGATGGTTGCATCATCCCTACCAGCCCATCCTTACCAGCACGCACGCACGCACGGCAGTATAGAACTCTGAGGACCAACACTGTCACTCTGTCTCACAGAGACACTGAACTATCACCACCACATATAACCGTAGATCCTGGTTTGTTATGGTGTCCAATTAAATGTCAATTTGTTGCAGATTTGATGTATTCCGCCACCAGTGGTCTACCACAATCAGAACCATCGCACAAAGCCACGCGCACGCGCACACACCTGGTTTCGATCTATAAAAGTATCAGGAACAGTGCTCCCTGTGGTGCTAAATACTACAATCAGAACCGCACGCAGCCTCTAAAACCCTCAGCTCCACATCAGGAGAGATGGGAAATGGAGGGAATTACTCATTCAAACAGCAGCAACAAAATGCCATACAACTAATCACGCTGCTCCTAATCTCTCCCTCGTTCTCCACAGCCACAGGAAGACGCTCCGGACTGAAGATGCACGCGCGCACTTCGGCAACAGATAAAGCTGAAAAGTTAAAGGAGAAAAGCACACTGCTGCCCGGCCTTGTAGCGTTGATCTTCTGTCAAATTATCGAATGGGAAAAAAGCATGAGAGGACAAAGAGGCCGACAGGGAAGAAGACAGAGACAACAACAGAGACACACAATCAACATAAACAGTAGCAGAGAAACAGCCAGAGTCGAATTTGGCAAAGCTGGCAACACCCGCCCTCCTTTCTAGGCACACATCAGCAGGGACTTCTCAGTAATCGTACCCAGAGGGCCAAGCGTTTTTCCAATGTGTCCGCTCGGGCCACTTCCCCGGCTCTCCTGGAGCCTGGCAGCTCTGACCCAGGTCTGTCCACAAACAATGTACAGCAGGCTGTGTACAAACAGACACACACACTCAGAACGCACACCACCGAATTGCATGTAACGGCACAGGCCAACAAAGAAATGGTACAAACAGACAAAAGGGCGCATAAGCACGCTGACTTGCATTCCCACTACCAGTACTCGCTGTTTTACTGAAAAACCCAGCGAAGCAGGTGTGCGTTTCAGATCCCAAGGGGTCAGGACTACACCTCCTGTACAGCGCTGGTCCTCCTCGCCCTCACACGTGCAGTCCATCACTTCTTCCACACAACTCTCTCCCTTCCCTATAATAAACACTCATCTGTATACTATTAGGGAGGCAAGAAGCCATCACGGACGGACACACACAAACACACGCACACACGTGATGCAGCAAAGCAACACAACATTTAACGGACCATAGCTCCTCTCTGAAAAGCATTTGCCAACTTGTATGTCTCCCGTTCCCACCCCCATTTGAATTCTTTTTCTGTAAAGAAATTATTCAATCTATTATTTGAATTACGGTCAAACAATAATTTAGGAAATTGTGTAGAACAACATTTGCCATGGCTTTGCCTTTCTCTAAATGAAGCCCTTTGGATGGTCTTTCACCATCCACTTCTCGGTCCACAGCAAACCATTAGCCTGGATGACGTGCCTAGGGTACTACGGTCTGCCCTCAGGAGTAAAGACCATTTGAACAGGATTCGTTTAGTTGCGAATGAATGCCACATGTGCCACAGTCACGGCTCAGCACAACGGCAAAGACCAGCTACGATTCTCTGAATGTCTGGATAATGCTAAGTGTGCGTGAGTTCAGCCTGGGTAATGGATAGTGTGTTTCAGCGGACAACACGCTTTGGTGTGAGAGTTAAAAAAAGAAGAAAAGAAAAAAAGAGCCTTTGTTCCCACTAAGGGAGGAAACATGCCCACAAAAACACACAATATTAGTATTCCAGACATGCTCCGTGTGCAGAGTTTTATTCTGATTAAGTTAGACGGAAAGACAAAAGCATTTGAATTCAGACGGATGTGTTGGCCCACAGTTTTCCAGGACATGCCCCTAGATAAAACTGCCATGGATTAACCAACACCTCGGCAAACACCAACATGACCCGACTTCCCCTATGCAGCACTGGCCGTGGCAGGTCACCAGGAACCCTAATCAGCCGTCAGCACCTTTAACGATGCACTTTACTTCCCATTGCTCAGTAACTTCGGCTGGAAGGAGCACGCATGAGGAGAGGAGCTTCAGGCAGGTGAGGAAAGGGGATGGGCTGGTAGGGATGAAGGGAAATATGGGCTCAGTTTATGGAAGGTGACATATATTGAGAGGTTCCTGTCGTCTCTTCCCCTGGCTTTTTGGTGAAGGGACACAAACCATCTGTCATAGGCCAAAAGGACTGGCCTCAGTTTTTTGCATAATAGGCATTATTAGGTTAATAATGGGTCACCCAAGGGAAACATTTTTGCCATCAGGGCCGATATCTGGTCCTAGTCCGCCCCTAGGCTTAGGTACCTGCAGTGGTATTCCCTATGGCAGTGGTATTCAAATCTGGCCCTCAAAACTAGATCTACTCCATTTTTCAATGTCAACCCTCTTATCGGGGACTTAGCCTTCTGATCCCCCTGATCATTCAGTGCACACACCTCATGTCCCAGGTCTAAAATAAGTCCCTGAATAGATTGGACTGAAAAAATGGTGTGGAACGGTCTTCGAGGGCCAGGTTTGAACACCACTGCCCTATGGGGCTTGCATTTCTTGAGGGCCGGATATGCATGAGCAGTGCCAATGACATGTTTCCAGCATATTTCGAGGATTACATTTGGATCTGGCTCTACGAGCACAATAGAGTGGCCCAATAACAGCATGGAAGGAACACAGGGTGGGGGTTGGAGTGAGTGAGTGTGTGTGTGTGGGGGGGGGGGGGGCGTGTCTAAACTAACATGTACACAGGGTCAAATATGAAAGGTTGGAATTTACTAATCAGGGCAGGGTTGGTGAAGTCAAGCAGAATGGTGAGTGCCAGCCAAGGCAGAGGGACTGGGCTGTCGAGGGGTGCTTGTGCACATCTGTCCGAGTGGGCCCCTGGGGAGGCTCGAGTTACCCCAAATGGTTTAGTCCCAACCTCCCCAAGCTCCTTACCCCTGGCCAACTACACCATCTAAAACAATGGACTATTGTTTGGCTCAATCCTGGAATATTGTACATACACCAGACAAACTATAAACCATGATACTTTCCCTGTCATGAACCCCTCCACAAAAGCCCTACAATAAGCCTGTACATAAAACAAACGTCTATTCATTTGAAAGCTACCAGTCTGAACTAGGGCTGCTTAATTCCCCACTAGGATTGGGAAATAGTGTTTTTCACTTGTATGGTGGAGAAACAGGGCAAGTCATCAAAGCTGGATAATACACTATCTACACACCCTTACATTTGCCAATAGCTCAATATATACCACCATCAATACCTCAAGCTGGCAAAACCTGGTAACCTAATTCCACCTTCCTCCCAGACAAACAACAATCAATCATCAAATCTGGCAACGCAACATGCTGATGTTACAGCTGTGGACCGCACCTTTCCTTGCTTTCTTTGGAAGGTCCTAGTGTGCCCAACACAGCAGTAAAAAAAAAAAAGTAAAAGCAAACATTTGTGCACAACGTCGTTATTTTTAGTCCTTGTCTAGTTATGACACCGGGAAAGAATCCACCACCTCAGACAGAACTGGACAGCTTTTTATTATTCATTCATTTGCTCATTTTTACAAGGTGGAGAACTGGGAAATTCTCAAAGCGCCATTGGCAGGTAGCTAGCTAGGTAGGCCAGGGGCAGGTTTTTAGGGCCCTCGGGACAAAGGGCTCTCACAGGATCGAGTGAGCAAGGCAGCGTCATAAATGGCACCCTCTCTCACATGTAGTATTCTACTTCTGACCAGAGCTCTATCATATTAGGGGGTCCTTTGGAGTGTAGACAGAATATCCTGAGGCCGCATCCTGACTACAAGGCCTCTCTTCCACCTCCACCTCTCTTCCCCAAATGGCGGCTATTTTCGACCAGTTTATATGGCCTTCCAGAAACAAAAACGCCCCTGGTTTATAGCAACCATTTCAACTGCAGATGATTTATGGTTAGGGGATAAAACACACAAAGTTTTGCTCCACACTCAAAAATTTTACTTTATTTCCGGCGTAGCAATAATAATTCACTAGCCTGCTGTCTGTCTCAATTAAGCTGCGAATGAACCTTTTGTAGAAAGCTGTAGTTTAGTTGCGACAGAAAAGGGCTGAAAAATATTAAACGGGTATCACTAATCATTTGTATTTTCACAACCCTTTATGCTCATTTGCTATATCCCGCGCTTGGTTGTCTCACTTAGCCTAGTTAAAAGATAGGCAGTAGGAGGTTTTTACCCACTAAAGTAACAAAGCATTGTAGTAAAACATGTTAAATTGTTCTAGGGACAATATGGTCAACTCAAGAGAGGTGAAAATAATTTGTCGGATCCAACTTGCAGGATAGAAAAACTAATCGCACACTCTTTTCAGGCAATAAATATAATAAGGCCAAAATATATTAAAATTTTTTTTTTGCATATATTTGAAACAGCCCAGAATGCACTGTGGCCCACATCATGAAGAGGACCAACCAAGTAAGAAACACTAAATAGCTTGAGAATGCCATTAACTCTGGTGGTGTTGACCCCATCGCCTGCCCGCTGGATCACTGAGATACCGGTTTTGGAATATATCACTGGAAGTTAACTTTCAAATACAATGTACCTATTTCTGACATGTCAGCTAGCCAGCTCGGCTGCAAGCACCTATTGGACTCTCAGGGTAGAGCAGAGTAAGGAGCGTTGTTTTACAGAACAATGTAAAGCTCTGACAGGTTACTCCCTCACATACTTCTGGTAGGTATACATTTAATATAATCTTCAAAGCATTCCCCCACACTTAACCAAAATGACAATGTGCACATGACCACCCTAACTTGTCACAGATGGTTATTAAATAAAATCCCTATCCACCTAAGATAAGATTTCAGGAAAGTGCTAAATATCTCATGCCTTCTGTGCTTTTAGGCACACAGCATATCAAGTGTTTCTCTTCCTGGCTCAGGTAGATTACTCAGGGCAACTCTTAACAATAAATAAGCAAATTGCTATCTTTCTGAATGCAAAGGTCAGTTTTATTTGTCTTCTGTGGATTTGTACTGTTGTTAAGAATCTGGCAATTTGTAACTTGTTTGCTGCTCTAACTTCCTGGCTAGGCTTGATAGACACGTTAAATCGCTTGGTTATCTTGGCGGCTATGATGACTGCATAACATTTCTTGATAGCCCCTTAACAGCAAGGCCATTTCCCAATTTGTTTACTTGGGGGTCAATATGGTGATTCAGCTATATTGACCCCCAAGTAAGCAAGTTACGCAGTTATGTGTTAAGTCATTCAGTATTAATTTGAAAGGCAAACGTAGCAGGTTAGATATATACTCACAAATTTTTCACTGTATACACTGTAAGGAATAAGCTAGCTGTCTAGGTTATTTTTATGACATCTAACTGCCCAGCATGATCATGTAACTGTGCATTCTGTAATAATTTGTAAAATACAATGGTAAATTTGCATTGGTGCTAATGATATACATAAGACTGCAAATCCGTATGCAACATGGTTAAATGCTACCTAACCATGAAGGTAAGTACTTATTGTCTCTGAATAAAACAGTATGCTAAATAACAAAAATGCACATTAGCTCATGCGCTACCATGTACACACACCCAAACACCATTGACATGAACAAAATTCTTATAATAGATAGTGGATCCTTTATTAGTCCTAGAGGGAAAGTACACTATCCGCATTAGCTCAATTCCTGGTCTGATTCACGGGCTTATAAGTCCTGTTGTTGATAGTGGGGTATCATGCCAATAAGTTCCTGTACATTAGACTGAAATCAAGTGATTAATAACCTGGGGGTTTCCATGGAAGCATGTGTGACTTCCTCAATCCTCTGTGGAGTCCCATAAAAACCATATTCCCAATATAGAGCACTGCTTTCGAACAGAGCATGTATATGGGCCCTATTGTCTCTGGCAAAAGCAGTGCACTATAAAAGGAACAAAGATCACATTTAAGACACAGCGACATAATAGCCCAGAGTGGACTGAGTCCACACATAATGACATCATAGTGCGCAGTCACCCCGAGTTAATGGTTTGAGTTGACTCAATGATAAATCACTGTCAAAACACAATGGAACGCGCCCACACAATGGCCTGCAGAGTGGTCCAACGGTTAGACTAGCACATTACTATGCAAACAGACAGGCAGGTGACTAGCCGTGTCAACATCTTAGGCGGTCACGGGGAATCAAGGGCGTTGCAGGGAACGCGTGGAAATGCCGAGGCAGAAATCTCATCATACATTTTAAAAAGTCTAGCAGCTGAACCGGGTAAACATTTATTTCATGAGCGTTCACATTTAAGGAATAATTTGTAAAGCCATTGCATGCATATTCATATTTACTTCAAGTTAACTGCAAACAGAAAGGCCTTCAACCCTTCTACTGACAGTGCCGTGTATCTGAAGGAGCAGTATTTAATAGGGTGGCGGTGTACAGCACAGTGCATGGGAGCATTATGTGGTGGTGCATTAGCCTACAACGGGCGTGAGGGCGAAACTGCCACCGTACCTCGCTCTCGTTACACTCGGAGGGGGCGTCGCCATGAATGGCCATCTGGTAGCACGCATACAGCGCCGCCGACTGCTCATAGGTGGCTGCGAACTGAGGGTCGTCATCATTGACGGGCACTAGCCTCACCTTCAGGATGGGGAGTGAGAAGGGAGGCAGGAGTGGAGAAGTGGAGAGGGAGGAGTAGAGAGGAGGAGGGTGTGAGCAGAAATGGACGACGAGGACATCAGTTGGGAGAGCAGAGGGGCGGATCGGAGGGTGGACCGGGCTGAAAAGGGCTGATGGTTTGGAGGGACAATGAGCAACACCCCAAAACAAAGGGAGAGGTTTTACACCAACCCCACAAGCAGGTTATACTAAAGCAATTTAGACTGCCAGTCCCCCCCCCCAAAATATTTGGGTGATGAGATCAGTCATGCAAATCCAAAAAACAATTAAACAGAAAATAATGATTTTGGGAGCCCACGGTGGTTCTTGTCTTGGAAATTAGAAGTCCAGGGAAGCTGAAGATGAGGCTAGTGCATCGAACCCCAAGCCACTTCAAAGGCTAACAAAAAGGAACCTTTGGAATCCACAGTCCGTGTACATTAACATTCAAAACAGAGACCTAAGCTACATAGGCACATTCACTCTCTTATGCCCGCAGATGTGAGAAGAGAAAATAGCCTGAAGCACTGGGGTATGACGAAGACAAAAATCAGGCTGAGGTACAGCATAATGACCCAGCCTAAGAGAAGATGTCTTGTGCTACCAACAAAGCGGAGACCATCCTCTCACGTGTCTATAGCCACCACGGGACAAAAACAACCAACTAACACCGACACAGTACCTTAAGCTCTAGAGCAGAAAAAAGTGCAGGATGTTAGCTGTGAACGGTTGGAATAAAAACTAGCAGCAGAGATTTAATTTAAGTGCTGGGTGATGACGGGCCAGCAGGAAGGATGAGCGACGGAGCAACACAATTACTGGCTGCCCTCGTATCCAAACAGCAAGAGACAGCATCCAAAATGGCACTATTCCCTCCAGATCCTATTGGCCCTGCTAAAAAGGAGTGCAGTAACTAGGGGATTTGGTGTCATTTAAAACACAAGCCAGAGAATACCAACCCTGACAGAATAGAGCACCTGCACACCTCATCGTGGGGGGAAATGTTTTCCCTCATTTCCACGCATAAACACACACACACACATTCGGTTTTCTATCCTCGAGGAGACGAGAACAATAATTTTCCTGTTTTCCCTATCCCCTGATTCTAGCCTTTCCCCTAACCACAATAACAAAACCTTTAAGGCTAAACCGCACAAAACCTCTATCACTCAAACCAAATCAAATCCCATTTTATGTTTTAGCCTAAACATAGCCCATATCCTTGTGGGAACCGGTAAAAAACTGTTTATTATCCCCAGAATAACACAACCATACACGTAAGAGAGCTTTCTTGCGCACACACCCACACACTCCTTCATTGAAATTAAATGTGAGTTATCTTGACCTTTTCATCTCACCCAGTTCCAACCTCTTTACATTTCCTCTGGGGCAGCAGAGAGCCTGGAAGCGAGTGTGTTGGCCAGTAACTGAAACAGACTGCCATTGAGCATGGCTAACAACTCTAAAATCACCTGTAAGTCCCTGGATAAGAGCGCTTGCTATATGCACAAAGTGTAACGGTCTCCATTCTCATTCACAAAAACCCATTATCCATCTGTATCATCCTCCCTGCCTGAAGACACAGACCACTAGTGAGGGACTTCAGTCACACAGTGAACATGTGCTGTACTATTAGCCAAGCTCCAGACACCAGGTGGTCAGCGGGTTTGACCAATGCTAACAAGGCGCTCCTGACAAGGTGGTCACTAGTCTGCTGTCTGTCAATCCAAAGAAATGTCTGAATTTAATAATTTAATCTTAGCAGTGGTCACTGAGTTTTCAACTCAAAAGCAAGTTTTATAGTTAAAGGCAAGTCAATTCACTCTCATTATTGGTCATCATTTTAAAATCCAAAGGACGTATTACATTGAAATCAACCCAATCTAAGCGCTGGTCATGGTGCTTGGATATCGAAAGCAAATTCTTTATCCTCTCCCACCCTCCCTTCTCTGGGCCCACTGAGCAGGTTGACCCCTGACCTGGCTCTCAGTTGGCTTGTCTGGTGGGTCGTGGTGAATGGCCATCTGGTAGAGTTTGTAAACCTGGTAGGAGGCGTCGAAAGAGGCTTTGAACTGTGAACTGGGGGGGTTGGAGCGCACTAGCCTCACCTTTGAAGAGGGACGAGCAGAGAAGGGTTAGGGTTAAACAAGAGTGGCATTCAGAAAGGGCACTGTATGATAAGTGGTGGCAAATCCACACAAAATAGGTTCCATCACATTCAAATAACGAAAGAGAAAGAAAGAGACGATAAACTTAAGATTGACAAAAACACCTCTTCCTCTATAAACTGCTGCTTATGGGTGCCAGCTAGCTACAAAGCTGGCGGATATTCCATTTCTCCTTTTCATGCCACGCCAGTCGACGGGAATGGAAAAAGCTTTAAACCATCCAGGCTCTTTTCCTCCTCTGAGGTCCGTGGGAACATTTTCAAGCAGACATTTTGTATTATTGCATTAAACTGTTTTTGAGAGGAGACAATGTAAGCTTTCCATATTCCACATTTATGCGGGAGAGAAGACATGCAGGGCCAAGTACGATTTAACAAGGCCTGCGAGTGAATTAACCACAAAAGAAACAGCGTGCAGGACTCACTTTGTGTAGATGGTGAGGTGGCTTGGGTTCTGCCAGTTATTGACAATACAGTTATGTATTTCTGCAAGCACAGGTGTCTGTGCTACACCCAGAACAGCAGTGTTGAGAAAAGAGGTGTTTGTGCCTGCAAGGAGAGCGTTTGTGCCTCAGGTGAGAGCGGCGTAAGAACGGGAGTGAATACCACAAGAATCGAACACTTACCTGGGAGGCACTCCTGATTTTTTTGGGAATATCTTCATACATACATGACGTGTGTGTGTGTGTGTGTGTAGCGTTTGTTTGTAAAATGCGTGATTCAAGTGTACAATGTGTGTCTGTTTCACCACTGAAGTCGTCTTCCCAGTGTTTTACCATGACTAAATTAGAGTAGGACCAGTTTAAAACTGGCCCAAATGTCAGTCAGCCGGACCTTATGAATATAGACAAAGCTTAGAATGCAGTTTTGAGAATGAGAGAATTCAGCTCTCTGAACACTCCCTGACCTCCATTTTAATTAAACATCTTTGTTTTGAAGCTTTTGTTGGCCAATATGTCTCTGCCATTGGAATCCTCCTTGAAAGAAGCCTATGAGGGAATTTTACCCAGGGTTTATTTGAGTTGGACACCCACATGGCTCTCTTATGACTGCTTGGCGAGCACACACACACACACACGTGTCGTACATTCAAAAAGATGTTTTGCCACACGCATATAAGATAATAGTAAGGCCTCTTTAATTTACTTCTGAAACGCCAGAAACATTCTCTGACACGCTGAAGTTGTCTCACTGAGCCAAGAGAGAGCAGTTCAGCCGAGATAGTTCGTCGGAAACGTCACGTTCTCATAACAAACGGGACGAAACGGCTCCGACAGCACGACGCTGAACAGCTTCAAGAATGTTTCTGTAATGCCACTTAATACCAGCGGCTTGGGTGTACAGTTAATTAAAATGGAGAGATATTGACCTGCCAAAGCCCCCTGTGAGAAGCTGGGCTGCTCCGCATGTGGAATTCGGTGGGAGCCCAAATCCTGCTAACTTTAACAAAAAAATAAAACGCTCTGAAGTGATTGTGTACATTGGCTGACCAAGGAGAACATTTCCTGAGAAGAAAGCTCTGAAGTAGACTTCCCGGGTGTGTTCCGAGGGTCTGGGAATCGCTTGGCGACACTGACCCCTGCTGGTCAACATTGTTACATTCACGATTAAGATCAATCGGAGCAGGGGCACGGCTACCTGTCCAGGGTCAGCCAGTGTTGCATAAAACGTTCAAAGGGAAATTTGGAACGGCATGTCAAAGTTATTCTTCGTCAACACACTTCAATTCAATCCGATCCATGATGTTCAGTTCATCTGGATCAGGCAGAACGATGAAGAACCACTGAGCTCTGTATCATCTGAATTTCGGGTATTAACTGGTGTCCATCTGCACGCTTTAGAATCAGAAGCTAGAATGTCTCAGACTTACGCGTCGCTGTAAATCTCCGTAAATTGGCAGAAAACAAACAATTAACTTTCAAATCGGGCGGCTCAACCTTGCGGGCGCATTCGCTTAAGCAAATTGAATGACTAATCACCGCCGCCAATCGATGTAACCTCATTAGCTAAGATGAGCTGATTGCGAGATGTGTCTGGCTCGTCCCAACTCGCGGGACCCCAGGGAGACAGGTCAGGGAAGGAGCGGCTCATCTCAAAGTCTGGCTCACAGGTACATCTTAACCAGAATCTGACATCACTCTAGTCTCCTATCGGCCTCAACGTAGGAGGACAGCTCAATGCTTTATACTGGAGTGAGACCTCTCTTGACCTGGCTTTGTGTTCTAAATGGTCCCCTGTTAAGTTCACTAGTGCATTATATAGGAAATAGGGTCCATTTTAGAAACGGCCCTGACTGTGCTACGTCCCTGAGCCAAAAGCTAATTTCCATCACTTGTAAACAACGCGCAGCTCTGTGCGAGGCTTTTAACGTGATTACTTGGGCTAAACGGAGCCAGCGCGTGCTGTCGGGCATTTGTTTGGTTTGGCTTGTGCGTGTTGTGAGGTCGCTGGGTTTTCCACCTGGGTTCTGACGGTACCATCCTCCAAACGAGAGGCGTGCACGGTAAAGACACTGGGAAGAGGCCCTCTGATTGGTCTGGGCTGAAGGCATCCAAATATTACTTACCCCAATCCAGGTCCTTCAGAACAGAAGACGGCGAATTTGGATCTAAGGGAAGGAGCTAGCGGTTGTTCACTGGGTCTCTCACCTCGAGGCGATGCAGGGGACTACCGGGCAGGGATTCATCGATGAACTCCTCCAGGGCTTTGGGTTGGCTCGGAGGGACGGGCGTGGCGGCGGGGTTACAGGTCGGGACACTGCCGCTCTCCTGCTGTCTTTTCTGATCCTTCTGCAGACGGCGCTCCCTCCGTAGGTCCTTCGCCTTCCGACACACTGGCCTGCCGGGGTCTGGGCCCACCCCTGGAAGAGGGGGGGGGGGGGGGGGGTGGAAAGGTGAGGAGAGGACGTAGAAAGAAAAAATATATTGTTCGAAATCGGAATGTATGAGTGGGGTTAGAAGTTCTTTCTAAGCGTGCAAGTATCTGACAAGGTAAGAACACATCACCATCCAACGACAACCATGGGTGGGGCTTTTCTACAACGGTACAAAAATCCAAGAGTCACAAACTCTTATGAAATATATACACATACACATATACAATTACTACCGTGAGGAACAGAAGATCATGTTCTCTTTATGCAAGACTCCTGGGTGAGCTTTATTAGCTCAGTAGTGAGTGAAAGAGGTGGTAACTGCTAACCGCTGTCCCCCACGTTTGGTGCTATTTTGTGGGTGTGAGGCAAGGTTTTCAATGGCTTTGGCAGGCCCCCTTGGGGGAATAAGGGTTGCCTTGTATGCTTTACATACTCCCATGGGCACGCTCCCATGGTGAAAAGCACAGATATACGTACACAAATGCTTAACACAGAGCAAAATGGAAGTCGTTTTCACCTACCTCCAAAATGCTGTCAACATGACATCACCACTCCAGGACTTGTAAAACTACAGGGGTTGTGTTTGTTGACTCAGCTTTCTGCGCACACCGTCCGTTTCAAATGAAAGCATATTAAGATGGAAGCTCCACTGCCTAGGGGGAGTTTCCAATCGAAAAACAGAGACGTGTGCATACACAAGTTGGTTCAGATGAGGAAACATCAGCTCCCGGGTAAGTCAGTACTTTTTCAGAATCACAGATTACTGGACCTCAAGTAGGAAGGTGTGGCGTTCAGGTTTTATTAAAACATTCGAGGACCAACAAGCCACTTTGATTGGCCATATATTTTGGGCCCTGGAGGAAAAGCTATTGCTGATAGGTTAGTTTTAGGATTAGGAAATACTGTTGGGATTTTGGGGTTAAGATAAGGTAACGATCATGTTTGTGCAGAAAAAAAAACCTGTACGAAGTCCCTTCCTGTTCCATTAGTCTCTGTTCAAGAAAGATTATGCACCAGAATTGGTACAACGAAAAACACCTCTAACACACACATCTATATTCCACAATGCAGCTCCGTTCTCCATCCCTCCCCTGCTGGCCTGGAGCCAGGATCTCTAGTACTCCGGGCATCTCATGTCGACAGTTTACACGCCCACATCCTGTTTGGAGCAATAGGGAAGCGAGGCCCATTTCCTGCCTGTCCCGTTGCCAGCCACCAACCGAAAGCAAGACCTCCCTCTCGGTGGACAACACAGACCACAGAGACCCTGGAGGGGAGGGACGGGACCACAGGGAGCCTGTTAATACCTACTGACGTCAATGAAAGATTTAGTATTAGTTGTGCAAGTTGTGTTAACAGGGCAGCCCAATTCCGATCCCCTTTTCCACTCATTTATTCATAATTATGCTGCCTAAGTAAAAGCCGCCGGAGAGGAGATAAGTCCCTCATGCAGACATGGTCGATGTGCCATTGTCAGGCCGCTAACGTTATGGAGCAGCATGAGATCGTGCGTCCAGGCAGTACAGACCAAGGTACGGTGTTGAATATGGATGAGCCAATCGGATTCAATTACACATCATTCAGCTAAGAGAGACTGACTGCGGATCAGCGCTTTCATTATTCGTAAAGGAGCAGTGGCTTTTTGAATTAGTCTGATCCCAGATTACACAGAGTGAGTATATGAAACAAAGAGAAACCGACACAGAGATGGAGTGACAGAGAGAGAGGGGGGACTGGCCAACCAACCATTTAATTCATTTAGCAGATGCTCTCATCAGGAGCAATTAGGATGAAGCACTTTGCTCAAGGGTGGGTCTACAGACCTTTCACCTTGACACAGCAGAACTGACCTAGTAGCCGTACATTCAAACCACTGGGCTATTGGATGCCGAGAAACAGCGAAACTGATGCGCATAATTAAAGAATGTCGGAGGACTGAGGAGACAGTTGTATCTCCTTCTGTATATGCCTCCCCTTCTCTCAGTTTCCTGTTAGTCTTTAGAAGGTGACACTAAAGTGAGTGAACATTTCCGAGCAGGAGGTATAAACAGAGACCAGGAGTGTGACAGGACGGTCAAATGGTTTCCCTGTGCATGAGTGTTAACTAAACACAGTCAGGGCAAGATAAAGCGGTCCCAGAGCAGACCAGAACCACGATCTGGTTTGTGTTCGGATGAACGCTGTTTGACTGATCTGCAAACATGTGAACACCTGTCCAAAATCAGCTTGTCTGGTCCATGCCCTGAAAGAAACAGCCCTCCTAACACATCCCATCATTCACACTTGCTCTTTCACAGGGTTAGGGGACCCAGAGATGGAACACTGACCATTAAATTAATTTTGCCTAAACCTAAACCTTACCTAAACCTCAATAACTTAACTTGGATGCCTAAACTTAACCTAGCTCTAGACGTAAACCCAAACCTTACACTAAACCAAAGTTTTAATGCCTACACCTTAAACGATCACTAATCTTACACTATGGCCTATTGTACATTTTCCACTAAACCAAACCTCTGACCCAGAAATTGCATTTTCCCTAATAGGGACTGGACAAAAAAAAAAAAAGGTTTTGGTCCCTAAAAATACACAAACGTGGATCACACAAACACATGGACAAAGAGCGTGCAGCCATAGTAAAGACGACGCCTGACAGGTCTGTTCCTGTGGAAGACCGATTCCCCCACTTTAGCAGTTAACACTTCATAAAATCTATCTTCCCAGCCTCCCCCGTCACACACACACTAAGTAGTTCTATAAACACAGGAACACAGTGACATACAGTGCTTTTGGAAAGTTCAGACCCCTTAACTTTCTCCACATTTTGTGGTTATAGACTTCATTAATAATTTATGAAATGATCTTTAATAAGGCATTAAAGCTACACACAATACCCCCTAATAAAAATTTTAGCCAAATTAAGTAACCTGGCAATGGCCTTGGTCTGGAAGGGGACCGATCAGACAGCCAAAGTATTAGGGATGCAACCGTACAGTGGGCCCACCGTTCGGTATGTATTGCGGTTTGTGGGTCATGGTAATGGTACGGTTTTGGTATGAATGACATCATGTTAGAAGTGTTTCTGCTCGAGTAGCTGACCGTGGCAAAGCAATGCTCGCAGGCTGCACTTTGTTTATGGTCTTCTTACCCTTATTATCGTATTGACCAAAATGAATCCAAAATGTTCCCACACAGATGATTTGAAAGCCGGCGGTGCCTCGTCAAGTTTGCTTCTCTTCATCTCGCTAGTGCTCGCCATTGGCACGTCGGAGCTGAGAGAATATTTGTTTTTAGTTTCCCCTCTCTTCATGAGGCCAGGATGTCTGCAGGTCCTTACAAATTAATGTCTCTAAATAAAAGACCTTGTAAACTCTTAAATTGTCTTATTTCATCTTTGAAAGGTCATAAAAAAGTTTGAAGTACTGTTAGCATTGTGAACAGATGATGCAAAAAATAATGTGTGGTTTGTGAAAGCATTTTAGCCCTGGTCACATGCAGCGAGAAACCACAATTTCAGTCTGAATGTTAGATATCAGCGAGACACGTGACGGTTGGCTGCTTTTCCACTCCATCAATCAGGCCTTCATGGTAAAGTGGCTAGGTGGAAACTACTCCTAGGTAAAAGGCATATGACATGTCGTATGAAGGCCTCTGAGAGCATGAAGAAAATATGATTCGGTCTGATGAGACCGTAATCTAACGATTAGCCAAACAATTACATTTTTCACCTTGCTCGTAGATTTGATCTAGAAATCTTTCAGATACTGGTCAGGTGGTCCATGAGGCAAAAAAATAGGTCACCTCATGGAGAATAGGGTGCCACCTAGCCAGTGAGAGGGCAGTCACATTGCTGAAGTACGACCAGTTCTAATGCCTTGCTCTTCCTGTGTCTTAAGTGCTTTATCATGTAAGGTGTTCCCTCAAAGGGGTTTTAATTAATTTATTAAAGTTTTCACACAAGAGTGTTTTAGACAGAGTTGAAGTGAACTGAAAAGGAACACCTGGGATTGACAGGCTCCACTGAGCTTCATTTGCTGAAATGACAACAGGACAAGCAACAGCTCCTTTCATTGGCCTCAAGCACAGCACAGAGACTCCATGGTTCACCGCTGCCACCTGCTGTTCAGCTGGTGTACAAAGATATACTACACTTTATTTTTTTTAAATAAATCAGGCGTACCATCACACGAAGTGACCCATTTGTCATCCTGGTCAGATGAATATTGTGACTCACCTGGTTTCGGGGATGTCACCGGTCCTCTCCTGTCTGGGGACACTTTTCTGTCAGTTTCCAACTGGGCCGGGTTGGCGTCCCCTGCCACCTCGATTGATGTGGCTGTGACCTCAAGACCCTCCACCTGGGAAGGACAGATTTTAGCGGGGCCCCGCAGTGCTCCTTCCTCACACAGTGACTCCATTGGCTCCCCTGAATAGCACCAAAACACAGAAGAACAATTTGTGCAAATTTATGTCAATTCCAAAACCGTCATAAAAAGCTACACCTTTTCTGTCAGGAGGTCAATAACGAAGAACAGGATGTACTGTAGTTTCATTTAGCTAAAAAGGTGTTGTGGTCACACAAACAATAGGGGTTGCAAGCTCTTTTCCGACAATGCAGGACTGCACATCAAGGGCATAGGCAATAGTACTGCAGGAAGCCGGTCTAAACAAACCTGCCGTTGTTAAAATTGAATTTGCCAATTCAGTAAAGTGGGACGTGAGCGAGTCGATTTTCAGGCGGACGAACTGGGCCGCCGGTCCATCAAATAATCCAACGGCAGCTGCAGGTATGGGGGAGGCGAAACGTTGACATCTTAAACATAACGGGTCTGATTTAATGGGCTCTCACTAAGTATCACAATGATAACCCGGACACTCACCATTGAAAATGTATGTGGGAGGCGAAACGTTGACATCGTAAACATAACTGGTCTGATTTAATGGGCTCTCACTAAGTATCACAATGATAACCCGGACACTCACCATTGAAAATGTATGTGGGAGGCGAAACGTTGACATCGTAAACATAACTGGTCTGATTTAATGGGCTCTCACTAAGTATCACAATGATAACCCGGACACTCACCATTGAAAATGTATGTGGGAGGCGAAACGTTGACATCGTAAACATAACGGGTCTGCTTTAATGGGCTCTCACTAAGTATCACAATGATAACCCGGACACTCACCATTGAAAAGGTACAGGGGAGGCGAGACGTTGACATCGTAAACATAACGGGTCTGATTTAAGTGGAGCTAGCTTACACACGTCAAGTGTGGCATTTTTTTACAATCCAGCTTTACAAATGCCAAATGGATCTCTTACCATCGCACAGTCCTGTCGGCATTTCCCCTTTGGACAGAAACTTGCTCATCTTCTTCAACACCTTCTTGTGGGTTTTGGATGGTTGAAAATTCAAGGCATGACACCTTCAGAGAGAGAACAACCCACATATTAGTTATTTGATCGGAATATAACCCCCCCCCCCACACTATTATGAACAGAAGTCTGGCAAAACAACCATTTAAAGTCGGCCTCGGAGGGATTGATCATACAACAGAATTCTATGGAAGCAACCTTACGAAGTAAAGCATTCTTTACTTTTCATACTGTACATGAACATCTGTCTATTACATCCAGTCAATTAAAAGAAAATTATGCACGGTAAACTACCAGCTAGTACAGGCTAGAATGGATGTAATAGCTAACTAGTTGCTGTAGTAACATTATTTTATAAAAAATAAGTTTAAACAAAATCAAAGCAGTAACTGCCTTCTTCTGTCCAGTGTCATAGCGGTATCTATCGAAACAGCTCAGGTGTGCAACAAGAAGGTTATAATAAAGATGCAATAAAAAGGTCATGAAACTCATACCATGAAAATGTCATGCAACTCGGGGGAAAGTGAATCTTCTCATTGAACTATTGCTTCCTCATACACAAAGTTAGCCTAACTTTTGGCAATAGTTTCTAGGAATTTTACACTAAGTTGAAATAAAAATGGGAGTATAATGCTGATATGGATGTCAAACCCAATAAACTGTGAGTCAATGCCATCATAATTAATCAGCTATATTACAACAACAATGTTTGCCAGAACCACCGATTTTCGTACTGCAAGCTATGCTACAAGCGTACAAATGGGAGGTAGCATATACCAATCAGTCCACAACCTGAAACTGACAATTTCTAAAATGTTTAACAGTCAATTTATCCAAATTGAACTTGATTAACTATATTGTGAGCCGGGATGTAGTGCCCGGCTTCTATAATATTTCATGACACATTTGATGACTGTCCATCTTGTAAGATCAGAGTTTAAGGACTATTCCATTGAAAGTTTTACTGCAACTAGCACCAATCTGTGCAAGACCAAGAAGCAAAGCTGATTAATGGATGGTTAACAATAAAATATTAAGATAGTAAAGGAAAAACCTAGACTTATCTTGATTTGCATATTCATTTACATAGCATTTTAATTTACACTGGTATGTTCAAGATCTACAACGCAGGATTGTGTCCGTCAATCGTGGGAAAATCAAGCAGTATGCGTGCACATAGAACACAAATGTGATACAGTTCTGCCAGAATTGTAATTATACTTGCAAAACACCATGGGGGCTCTATCAAAAACGTGTTACACACTACTTCGCAAGGTGGTGTCTCGAGCTATCGGTGTCTGGAAGTGCATACAACTAAATAATCTAGTTATGGCTCTCCTTCAATGCATCTTGGGAAATATAGTGTAATATAAACAAGCCCTAAGCCAATGGCTACCACTTAATGAATTTCTCACAACTTTGTTATTGGCTACTGAAAAGGCAGCGCTTTCACACAATTAGGCATAAGTGTGAAACCAACATCTGTGAGGATATTGCTTATAATTGAAAAATAAATCTTGTTCAAGTTGATTAAGTATCGAGTTGGGTTAGTCTGCATTTTTCTATGAAGCAAGTACCTGGACTTTTCATTTTCCACTGCCAATGGCTTAGCACAATTAATATACCCCTAGTTTTATCTAGGTTGATTTTGTCAGTCTCTTTAATAATAAAATACCTGATGGTGTACTGTGGACAGCATGTCTTGTTCATGATGGGCTTGTACACATACTTCCCGCTTCTGTAGAGGAAACAGACAAGGACAAGGTCTCCTATTTGCCTCCAAAGGGTAAACAAAGTAGACATACTACAAAACTACTAAATAACACCATCTTAAACCCTGTGGGAGAAGTACACAGATTACATCCACATGTGGTCTCATGTACGCACTTCCAATGCAGCATTCATACATACACTGATCAGCCATAACATTATGACCACTGACAGGTGAAATGAATAACACTGATAATCACGTTATCATGGCACCTGTCAATGGGTGGGATATATTAGGCAGCAAGTGAACATTCTGTCCTCAAAGTTGATGTGTTAGAAGCAGGAAAAATGGGCGAGCATAAGGATCTGAGCGACTTTGACAAGGGCCAAATTGTGATGGCTAGACGAATGGGTCAGAACATCTCCAAAACTGCAGCCCTTGTGGGGTGTTCCCAGTCAGCAGTGGTCAGTACCTATCAAATGTGGTCCAAGGAAGAAAAAGTGTTGAACCAGTGACAGGGTCATGGGCAGGCAAGGCTCATTAATGCACTTGGGGAGCATAGGCTGGCCCGTGTGGTACGATCCAACAGACAAGCTACTGTAGCTCAAACTGCTGAAAAAGTTAATGCTGGTACTGATAGAAAGGTGTCAGAACACACAGCGCATCGCAGTTTGTTGCGTATGCGGCTGCATAGCCACAGAACAGTCAGGATGCCCATGCTGACATCTGTCCACTACCAAAAGTGCTTACAATGGGAACGTGAGCATCAGAATTGGACCATGAAACAATGAAAGAAGGTGGCCTGGTCTGATGAATCACGTTTTCTTATACATCACGTGGATGGCCAGGTGCGTGTACGTGGCTTACCTGGAGAACACATGACACCAGGATGCAGTATGGGAACAAGGCAAGCCAGCGGAGGCAGTGTGATGCTTTGGGCAATGTTCTGTTGGGAAACCTTGGATCCTTCCATTCATGTGGATGTTACTTTGACACCTACCACCTACCTAAGCATTGTTGCAGACCATGTACACCCTTTCATGGCAACGGTATTCTCTGATGGCATTGGCCTCTTTCAGCAGGATAATGCGCCCTGCCACAAAGCAAAAATGGTTCAGGAACTGTTTTAGGAAAACAACAAGTTCAAGGTGTTGACTTGCCCTCAAAATTCCCCAGATCTCAGTCCAATCAGGCATCTGTGGGATGTGCTGGACAAACAACTCCAATACATGGAGGCCCAATCTCGCAACTTACAGGACTTAAAGGATCTTCTGCTAATAACATCATGGTACCAGATATCACAGCACATCTTCAAAGATCTAGTGGAGTCCATGCCTCGACGGGTAAGGGCTGTTTTGGCGGTAAAAGGGGGACCAACACAATATTAGGCAGGTGGTCATAATGTTATGGCTGATCTGTGTATTTTGACATTGACATTGACACAGCACAATATGAAATTCTACAAAAACATTACTAAAAGTAAGACACATGACACTGATGAGCCAAAACCTTATGACCACCCGCCTAAAATGCTGTTGGTCCTCTGCATGCGCCCAAAACAGTACCGACCCGTCCTTTAAGTTGGGAGGTGGAGCCACTGTGGATCGGAATTTGTTTGTCCAGCACATCCCACAGATGCTCAATCGGATTGAGATCTGGAGAATTTGGAGGCCAAAGCAACACCTTGAACTCTCCATTATGTTCCTCAACTCATTCCCGAACAATGTGTGCAGTGTGGCAGGGAACATTAACCTCTTGAAAGTGGCCTGGCCTGCAACAATGTTTATATAGGTGGCACGTGGCAAATTGACTTCCACATGAATGCCCAGACCCAGGGATTCCCAGCAGAACATGGCCCAGAGCATCACACTCCCTCCACCGGCTGGTTGTCTTCCCATCCTGGTGCCATCACTTCCCCAGGTAAACAGCGCACACATACACAGCCATCCACATGATGTAAAAGAAAACAGGACTCATCGGAACAGACAACCTTCTTCCATTACTCCAAGGTCCAGTTCCCGACACTCGCATGCCTATTTTCAACAGTGGACGGGGTAATCATGGGTGTGATGCACTGTGTGTTGGGACATATTCCTCCCATAACAATTATTAAAATGTTCTATGACTTGTGCCACAGAAGGCCTTCTGTCAGTTTGGACCAGACGGGATAGCCTTAATTGCTCTCGCTCAACACCCTGGGCACCCAACACCCTGTTTTCGGTTTGTCCCTCCTCATTCCACGGTTGGTAGGTACTCACTACTGCAGACCAGGAGCACCGCACAAGCCTTGCCGTTTCAGAGATGCTCTAACTCAGTCATCTGGCCATAGCAATTTGGTCCTTGTCAAAGTTGCTCAGGTTTTTACTCCAGCATCTAACACGTTGACTACGAGAACTGATTGTTCGCTTGCCAACTAATCTACCCAAACCTTTACATGTGCAAGCCTAGTTCAGCCAGCCTGGGAAAATAAGAGATGAATATTGTGGCCTCCCCTGGAATCGTGACACCCCTAGTATTAACATCATGTTTGAATATTTCGCTAGAAACCATTAAGTATTGTGTTAAACTGAAACAAACGTTTCTTATTAAGTTTACATCCACCACAAATACCATATATGAACTATATGGCTTTTTCATTTGAAAGCATTCGTTTTTCTTTCAATCGGGAATGACATTGATACAATAACTATCAACATAGGTGAGGATAACTGACTTTTTCATCAAGTGAAAAGATGAGAGAATCATGGAAACCCCTACTTTTTTACTGCCCAAGGGTTTGTGATCTAGCTTATTTTACCGCAAAAAGCATGCATGGACATGTAATTCGAAATCCTACCAGAAATTGTCACAATATAACCGTAAACGGTTTTATTTTAGGTTTACAATAAAGTAGCTACTGAAGGTTGTAACTAGCGAAGTTTTTGTCTACCCTGACCCAAAAACCATGCACAGATGCGTACTAGGAGGTATTTTTGTTCAACCCCTTGAATTAAAGCTGAAAGTCTGCACTTCACAATGGATTTGAAATGAAACAACTGAGATGCAGTTGGTGGGTTACAAAATAATGAAGATTTCCGGTCCTAACTGTATTACACAACTTCTGGATAATCTCTTCACCAAATGGTTGTTTCATAATAAATGCTTGCATATTTTGTTCTAACAATAATTTAAACATGGATATATGACAGAATTTTTTTTATAGTGTGGAGCCATAAAAAAATAGGCAAACTCTTCCTTTAAGCAGGGAGAGCTAGGCTTTGGTGTCAAGAAAAGCGCAATAAATGAACTCATGTATTGGCATTTAAATTACTCTGGGCTTGAGGTCAACAGTGTCTGACTTACCGTCTCCATCCTCTATCTATGAGATCCTGGTAGTCTTGGACTGTCATGGCGTGGGACCACATACCTGACCAACACACAGAGAGGATTTGACATGTTAGAGCAGTCCATATAAATCTGAAAAGGTATTTGTTGCTTTAATATTATTCTACTCACAAAAAGGGGATAATTAAACCAGAAAAGGAACCAAGCAAGCCTAGTTCAGCTGGCACACAGTTAAAATTTAAAAACACGGTTGCCCTCATCAGATTTGAACCTGGGTCAATCGTCAGTCCTCCCCTGGTCAATCGTCAGTCCTCCCCTGGTCAATTTCACCCCACTGAACCTGGGTCCTCTTTAGGTTTCTTCCTAAAATTCGACCTTCTTAGGGAGTTTTTTCTAGCCACTGAAATTCAACACTACTGTTGTTTGCTCCTTGGGGTTTAAGGCTGGGTGTCTCTGTAAAGCACTTTGTAACAACTGCTGTTGTAAAAAGGGCTTTATAAATAAATTTGATTGATTGATGGTCAATCGTCAGTCCTCCCCTGGTCAATCGTCAGTGCTCCCCCGGTCAGTGCTCCCCCTGTCAATCGTCAGTGCTCCCCCTGTCAATCGTCAGTGCTCCCCCTGTCCATCGTCAGTGCTCCCCATGTCCATCGTCAGTGCTCCCCCTGTCCATCGTCAGTGCTCCCCCTGTCCATCGTCAGTGCTCCCCCTGTCAATCACCAGCAATCCCAGGGCTGACGATTGACCAGGGGAGGGCTGAAGCTTAAACGAGTGATGTTTGACAAGGGGAGAGTGGATACTTGACCAGTGTCGGGGTGACATTTGACCGGGGGAGGGCTGATGACCACGGAGGAGGAAGAACTGAGTTTTTGGGGAGCAATGATAATGTTCCTAATATGGATGCTGTAACTCTGTAATTGCTGACATCTCCGTCTTCCTGCTCTACCAATCGGAGTTCTATATTCTATGATTATGCATCCAGAGGAAACACAACCATCGAGTTTCACTTAATGTTTCCATGACGTGGTATCGGTTCGTGCAACAGAGACAGACAGAAACTTAAGAGAAAGGACAAACTCAGATCCGGCCCCGTGAGACATGACATTTCCCACAGAGCTTCAGCTCACTGACGAACTAACACACAAACCTCAGATATCAACACAGCCTGCTTGACCCCCCAACTTCCTAGAACCAAGGACTGAGCAAACTTTCCGGGTTTAACGCATGACCTCTCTCACACTCACACATACTGTACACACAATCGGCCATTCAGACAGAGCACCAGCTACCATCTGAATCAACATGAAAAAGTGGTTGCTGATCTTACACAGAGACAAAATCTAACCACATATTGGGTCATTGTTGTGTTCGATTGGGGCCCCACAGTCTGAGAACAAGTATGCCAGGTAGTTCTCAAATAAAGCAGTACAGTTTACCCCCTTAGCAATTCCGCTACATCCATAACAAAGGTTTTGCCGGTATAACTAACATTAACATTTTCACTTATGCTTTGATAACGCATCTTGTGTGCAGATGTCACATCCATAATGCTGGAATAGCTCTTCCTTAGAAAGAACCTTTTGACAGACTTCTACTAAACCCCTAGGACTACTCCACTGACTTGGCCAACGCTGCTGAAGGAAATCCTAGGGGAAACCCCTCAACAGACACCTGGAAGGACTACGCCAGACAAACCGGATTAGTCATAATGCTACTGTCGTCACGGAAAGCATATCACCTGCACAGCAGGCATGCAAGGCTGTCTGTCAGTCAGACCTGATATAAAACACTTTTCAGGCATAACATCATTCAGATGTGTGTGTAACAAAAGGCTTTCTACGAAGATAGCTGTGAGACAGAAGCAGAAAGAGTGCGCAGGTTATGTAGTTGCCTGTCACAATCGTATTATCCATTACTTTTATTCAAACATGGAATTCCTGATCTGCGGCAGCATTTGGTACAGTTAATCTGCTGTCAACAAGGCTGAGATCAACTCTGCGTCACAAAGGTTTTTTGCATTACCCAATCTGACGCTCTGCACTGTTGTCATTTTCCAAGAGCCATCTGCTGCCTTACGCATTGAATCATCCAATCCTCCTTTTCATCCGCCCCTCAGGGCTGTCAGGGTAAAATGATTGGCCAATACCCGTAGCCAAAACTCATAACTCAATCGCCAGATGTTGATAGTGATGTTTTGCCATTTCTGTACCTGGATATTAATTGAATGAGTATATGGCTTCTTGATTACATTTTTACTTTCAACAAATGCTAATTGAATAGTCAAAAAGTTATCTTTCTGTATATTTTAATAACCAAAGACTCACAAAAATACCTCTGATAATGAATGGAAATCTGAAAATGATAAACACACATTCTCTTTTAGTAATTGTACATAGCATGGATATAAAATGTAATAAATAAGGAATAGACAAAAGCATTCTTTTTTTTAAATAACAAAACAATATGACTTCAGCAAAAAAAATAAAAATCCTGAAGCATATTGGACACCACTTCAGATAAAAGCACAATCGATATGAAATAATCATCCAATAACAATTATTCAATATGCATCTATAATCCAGCAGGCCGATAACCAGCCATTGGGGATGCACCGATTTATCTCACACAGTCCTGATGTGGTGACGTGGGGATGTCATGTCTTCTCCATGGACACCTGCAACTGGCATCCCCCACGGCTGGGTTATAGGGCCTCGTATAAACACAAAGTAATTTGGCTCCATCAGATCCTTATTCCTTGCATGGCTTCTCCAATCATTGTGATGCAGATGACAACTACTTTGATCTAGGATACTCCCAGGGTGCAAAGAACCTTTTGTGACCCCCAACAAAACACTCTCTTACGTAAATTTGAAGGCTCACTCCTGCAGGTTCAAGCTCTGGAACATTTGTAATGGATGAGCTTATCCAAAACAGGAATATCAGGCACTTTTCATCTCATGCCTGGACTAGTCTAATGCAACTCGATGTTAGTTGGGCATGACTACTACATGCTTGTAGTATCAAACAAGTCCCACCAGTGGAAAATGTTAGCCTGGAGCTCTAGGCCTTCCTGGATCTACTACAAAACCATGGTGCTTGCCTCACTGCTCACTCTCTAATTGAAATAGTGTTTGCCAAAATCCGCAAACTAGTGTTTGCCAAAATCATTCAAAGAAGTGGCCCCTGAATGGCACAGCGCAAAAGTCACTGCCTCGCAATAAACTGCGTTCCTAGACCAGGGTTCAAATCCTGCTTGCGGATTAACCCAGAGGTTCCATGAAGGACAGTGCAACTCGCCAGCACAGTCTGGGTTTGGGGGAAGTAAGCCAAATCTATACGGTTGCAAAAAGGGATTACCTTCGGTAGTAATGTCCTTTCAGTGAAGTACCTTCTTATACTTTCACCACACGTAGCAGGCCTCCAGATTATCAGACTCAGATTAAGATAACCTCCCCAATGCCATTTATTCCTTGACGACAAGGCTAGCAAGTGATGTAGTAGAAGCAGGATCTAGAATATCTTAAGATTTCATTATAGTACACCTTCAACACCCTGCCCCCTCTTGACCTCAGAAGAGAGTCTCACTCTCACACACAGAGACAACAATCCCTTGGCATCTTCTTACACAGCCTTTTATAGCACTGTCTAGCAATCTGGCAAGTCTATCAGCAATTGACGGGTCGCATTACTAAAAGCCATGGCCTTTAATAGAGACTAAATTGCCTAGACTGAATTAGGGCTTAGGCCATCCATGATTTGACGTTTGAGTACGCCTACACAAGGAAGAGCTGGCCAGCATGTATCTCTTCCAGGTAGTCCATAATAAACTTTCCCTGCTCTTAGACAACTATTCATAACGATAAATCAATCAACCACAGGTTTAAATACTTTGGTCTTTCCCCCCCAAAGAAAAGTGTCATTGTTTGGAACTAGGAAGGCCCGGCCCATCCTATCTAATGATCAAACAGCAGGTTAATCGGACCGTCTTTACTTTGAACCATATCCAGACTGGGAGTGTTTGCTGTTCTGGGCTGGCTCAGTTTCATCATGACTCATGAAAGTATGGCATTTGGCCCGGAAATGATTCCTTTCTCTTTAGAGTGACATTTGCAGTTGGCAGAACAACCTCTCGAAACTCAGAATGTTTATATATATTGTCGACACAACACTGTCACAGAATTCGCTGGGTAGGAAGCCCAGTAACATGACAGACAGCTAAGCCTCTCTTTCCTGTCAGTTCAAAGTGAGGAGGACAGCAGTACCCACATGAATATGAAGTGCAGAAATGCACATTCACATTATCACCCCATCAAAATGGCCAAGATTCTCCAAGGTGTGCAGAAGGTCATTTGGGAATGAGGGTGCAATGCTGTGTAAACTGGCTCAGTAGGAGATATCAGATCATGCGACGGTTCCCCTTTAACTTCCTCGGTCAGTAATATCAAGCTAGGTGCAGTGTGATTTTATAGACTACAGGAGTGGGAGTCACATTATCGTGTCTATTTCTCCATACTGGATACAGATATTGACATAACATAGCTAGACTTACTACTGTAACGTAGTTCAGTTATTATTGTTTGGTGAGTTGAGTCAACAGCAGCTTAACCACAGCGCTACCGTTACTTACAAAGTACTGTACTGGGGCTAGCTTGTTAAACTAGCTATGAAGTTGTCAACCATGTCACGTGTGAAATTATATGCCAACATATTCTATCTACTATACCTTTCTGTTTCGTTAGGAGTTGGTTTTAATGGCTTACCCAGCAAGTGAAAAATGTCTAGCTACATGTACTGCAGTAGCTGGCTAACAATTAGCAAGCTAGCTAGCCAGCTAGCCATCTGTCAACGAACAGGCCTGGCTTTAAAGGACAGTAAAACAGATTTCCTCCAGGCATTTTACAAATCGCTTACCGTGAGAGAAGTTCCCCTTCTCATTTTTACAATAACCGCAGCGGTAGCCGTCATCGCCCCCAAAATACTCCACTATCGTGTAGGAGCTACTTGCTGCCATGTTCTGATATTCCTTCCTGAAATAACACCGTTTCAAAAAACCATGAACGGGCAAGCAATAGAGTAAACCAATAGAAGAAGAACGAAATGTGAATATGAAGATAGAAAAGTCTACTGCGCCCTCTGTCTTGTGAGGTGGGAATACACTACACCTGTATCTTTTTGTACCGCCTATGAATCCATCTATGTGCCTACAATCAACAGAACATTCACTATAATATAGAGAAACCTTTTCTTTGATGTTCAAAATCAAGACTTCATTTTTTTGTGTGCAACAGAACTCAGGAATTTGTTGGTCATGTACACTAAGAGAAAACATTTTTGTATAAGAATATTCCATTAAGCCGCCTGAAATTCTATTTCTTGAAACAAGATTATTATACAACAAAGACATAATTTAGTATGGTGCAGACTGGGGTATGCTTATGAGCGAGCAACTAAGCTTTTTCAAATCCACTCTGAGACATGTTTTCCTCAGGACCAAACACAGCGTGTGCAACTCTATTGTCCGGGTCTAAAAAAAGAGTCTAACTGTATTTGCATGTCAATGGAAATATACATATAAAGGGAGCATGGGGTTTACATGTGCTGAGTGTCATGGAGGCGGATAGAACAGATTGTGCTGACGTGGTTGTTCACCTGATTTTAATAACAATACTATGTCCTTTTCCCCCACACATAAAAGGGTCTGGGATGAGGACAGGTCTGTCCTGTTGACCTTCACAGCCATAATGGGTAAGGTAAGCAGAACATTTTCTTTACAAAAGCCAGAGCAGACAGCCTTAACAACCGTTAGTCATACTAGTGTAGGGTTTTGATGCAATCTTGGCTGTTGTATGATCCTTGGAAATTCTAGTCTGGTGTCGTTTTGCAAGCACTCAAAATATATTCACAAGTATATGCTGTGTTTCTTGTAAATCCAGATTTCAATTTAAACATAGTGAGCTAGTTTGACAAAAATCGAGAGATGTGCTTCTGCCTGTATTTCCATTAACTTTAGAGGCTCTCTGTTCAGATCATCTTCTATGAGGGCAGGAATTTTGAGGGACGCCATTATGAGTGCAGTGCTGATTGCGCTGACATGCACTCACACTTCTCCCGGTGTAACTCCATCCGAGTGGACAGTGGATGCTGGGTGGCCTATGAGAAACCAAACTATTCTGGATACCAGTACATGCTGACAAAGGGGAAGTATCCTGACCATCACCGCTGGGCCGGCTTCAATGACTGCATCCGCTCCTGTCGCCTCATCCCTACTGTGAGAAACTACTTTGTCAATGGCATGACACAAAAGAGCACAGTGTTTTATTCAGAAATATGTTAGTGTACCTGCCGTGCTAACTGGTTTTGAGCAATAAGAACTGCTTGTTCAGATTCAGATTCACATAAGCTTACATCAGCAGTCTTGAATGACTAAGACATTGCACATACCTGTTAGGAAAATAGTGTGACAAAGTTTTCCAAATATTCCAAGCCTTCACAATGATGACATGTTCTGACTCACGCCTGATATAGAAAAAAAAACTATATTTCCATTCTGTGAAGTGAATCCATTTGTCCTTTCGCAGTACAACGGAAACTACAGAATGAAGATCTTCGAGAGACCAGATTTTGGGGGCAAAATGACAGAGCTGAGCGACGACTGTCCCAACCTACAAGACCGCTTCCACCTGAGGGACATCTCATCCTGCAACGTCATGGAGGGTTACTGGATCCTCCACGAGCATCCCAACTACAGGGGCCGTCAATACATCCTTTGCCCTGGTGAATACAATAAGCACAGTGACTGGGGCAGCACAAGCTCCACCATCGGCTCTGTGCGCCGGGTCATCGAGCTGAAGCAAGCCAACCAATAAAGATGGAGTAATTCTCTAGATCTTCCTCCGACCAGGCTAAATCTCTCTAACAGCCTACTTAAGTCCAAATACCATTATGCACAGGGATGACAACAAAAGTCAATCTCAACATATGGTCGGTACAAGGAGACTGTACATTAGCAATTACACAAATTGATGAGAATATCGCTGGACTGAATAATACCAGTGTAGTTGTACAAAGTGCACAACGGGATTTATGCAGACAGAAGGGTATTCATTTTCATTGAAAGGTAAATCAGTGGACTGCGGGTATATTCATTTGTATCAATAACACAGCATGCAAGGCAAAGACAGTTGCAAATGAATTCTTCAACTGAGGAGCCTGCTTAAATTGTCGTGGTATTCTTACATTAGTCTGACCTAAATCAAAAAAACGTCAAAAACAAAGTAACTTTGTTAGATTATCAATGTAGCACGGTTTTAGAATTTAAGGAAATATTAACAGTTGATGTGTTGAAGTGTATGGCAATTTAATGTTGGTGTTGTTACGTAAATCAAGTTAAAGCAATCAGACTGTAATAATCACAACAATTATTCATAGAAAGAGCAACCAAATAAAATATGTATATTATAACATCCAAAATGTGTTTTTTCTATTGAATGTAAAATGAGAAAAGAAAGTACAGAACTGTACATCATTTATTAAGCATCTGTGGCAAAACAAAGAAACTCACAGAAGACTTGTTAGGTCTAACAGCCAAAACATGCCCATAACCATGAACAAAAGGAAAGCTAATATAAAAAGTCACAAAAATTAAGGCCATTTACCAATCATGATTGCAAATAATTTAACCATATACAAATTCATTGGGGGGGGGGGGGGGGGTTAAACAAAACAGAGCGTCCTTGGAGTCACTATAAAAATAAAACACTGTAGAGACCTTATGCATAACCGATAGGGATACAGCAAAATGTATTTATCACATACTCATGATTCCCTCTGGCCTGCAGGACCTTATTTCTTATCATAAACCAGGTGGTTTGAGTCCTGAATGCGAATCGACTGGAAGCCATGCGATATCAAACTGTAGCAAATAAATACGTTTTACTGTTCAAATTGCTTTGGTAACCAATAATTAACAGGAATAAGCTACTGGGGGATTGTGGTACATGGTCAATATACCACGGCTAAGACCTATATTCAGGCGCCTACATTTTGACCTTTCTTCTTACAACTTCTTCACAACTCTGTCATAGGACTTCGTAATGCTCTGATGCTGTAGCTGGAGAACACATGGTTTGTTGAGTGCCACAGTCACATTGGTTTGATCCACAGATGACATTGCAGTTGAAACGCTACAGTTGAAAAATATACCTTTGAGTTTCCACTCCCCACCTGACGGGACCAGTGCTGTATTTGAGTGTTTTGTAACTGACTGCAGTGACTTAGCTGGGGATCCGGTGTGGAACGGGGATGTTCTCATGAAGCATGGTGACTTAGCTGGGGATCCGGTGTGGAACGGGGATGTTCTCATGAAGCGTGGTGACTTAGCTGGGGATCCGGTGTGGAACGGGGATGTTCTCATGAAGCGTGGTGACTTAGCTGGGGATCCGGTGTGGAACGGGGATGTTCTCATGAAGCATGTTGACTTAGCTGGGGATCCGGTGTGGAACGGGGATGTTCTCATGAAGCATGGTGACTTAGCTGGGGATCCGGTGTGGAACAGGGATGTTCTCATGAAGCGTGGTGACTTAGCTGGGGATCCGGTGTGGAACGGGGATGTTCTCATGAAGGTACTTCATGCTGCCTGACTCTGAGAAGTCTGCCACCGTGTGGCCCTCCCCACGGAGGACCCATTTAGTGGTCAGCAGCCCCTCCAGGCCCACGGGGCCCCTGGCATGGATACGAGCCGTGCTGATGCCAACCTCAGCACCTGCAACACCCCAACAACAGTTTAGAACAAATGTAAACCAGTTAGTATACATACTATTAACACATTAAACATTGAAGGAGAACTGTGTGGAATCCTGCGACTGAAGTTCAAACAACCTCTTCCACTTCCCTTTCTGAATAAAACCGGAATAACACTAGCTAGTCAAGGAGGCTTCAGGGTGGGAGGGGGATATATTGCTGCGAGTGTCAAAAGTGAAAATGAGGAGACTACAAATCAATGCAAACTGATAGACAGACTGTCGAGAAAGTTTAAGCAAAATAAATCAGTGCATCTCAAATAACATATTTCAGAGGGTACCCACCAAGACCAAATCTGTATCCATCAGCAAAGCGCGAGCTAGCGTTCCAGAAGACACAAGCACTGTCCACCTGCTGCATGAACTGTTCAGCGGTCTCCTCTGTGAAAGAAAAAAAAAAACAGGAGGTATTTACTAAATCTTTTACAATGACTGAAAGCATAAGGGACCCTATGGAGGTATACAGAGGAAAATTACTTCATAGGCCAGTATCAAAAATAGTCAATATGAGGTCTGTGGTCCACACCTGGACCCAGAATGAAGATAAAACAGACCCAGTTGTAAAAAGGCTAATTCAGGCTTAAGGGTTAGGTTAAGTTCAGGCATAGGATTGGGAATAGGGAACATGACTTTCTTGGTTCAGGGCTCCACAAGTATAGAAAAACAAACTTGTGTTGGTGTGTATCTCTGTGTGTGTGTGTGTGTGTGTGTGTGTGTGTGTGTGTGTGTGTGTGCGCGCATAAGCAGGTGTGAAAGATTTGCTCACCGTTTTCAGTAACAATAACATCGGTGTGGGAGCTGCCGTATTTGTGGATGTGGTCCACGGCATCCTGCATGCTGTCCACCACCTCGATGCAGCACTCCAGGTCCCCATACTCAGTCCTCAGGGACTTGACCTCAGACGGGCTGAAGGTCAGGTAGGACGCAAACCTGGGTCCTGCATGGATCTTCACCTGAGAAAGGATGCAAGATGAGAGATTTCTGATGAAGACCATTTGACCGTAAACACTGTTCCACTGTAAAGTTAACTGACCCTTGAATTCCAAATCACAGGGAGATGCACACGTGAACAATAGTATCGTTTTGTGGAGGTGTTTGAAGACAAATGTTCGGTTTGAAGTGAAATACTACATTAAACTGGCCAGTTAGACGCTTTACAAATTAAAATAATAAAACAGAGCCATTTCTCATACAATTGGTCAGGTAGGGTGGCACAGTATTATGCAACTCAAACCGTTCTTTCTGTATTCTGCTGTGGGGTTCTTTGTTAAGTTCATAAATGGCTGCAGTTTCTCAAAGGTCTGTCTGGGCTGTGTAATGTCCATTAGAATAAGATACTGAGAAGGGCATTGCTGATAATGAGAATGCATTCTCAGTCATACTTATCTGGTAAAATAATAAAAGATTTAAAAAAAACTAAGAATTTGTGTTTGTGTGTCTCACCTGTTCCACTCTCAGCATGTCTACGATCTGGTCAAACATTGGAGTTCTCAGCAGGTCTTTGTTGAGTAGTAAGGTCTCCATGGCATTGCAGGCCGCAGGGTAGTCACATTTAGAATCTTTGACTGCAGAGGGAAGCTACATTTATCAGACGATCATTCACTTAAAAGGACTGGGTGTATGATTCAGCTCAACGCAAGCCCTAGAATTTCCAATAGAGTAGATGTATACCTGCTCCAATCCCTAAACTTAACCATTGCAACTTTATGCCTAAACCTAACCATCTGATGTTTTCCTGTCATATGGATTGGTTTTCAATAGTGTCAGGGATCTTCTACCACTTCAGCAGAAAATCAACTTAAAAGAAAATATTCCAAAATCAAGTTCTCAGTAGAATTTTGACTGGATTTGTACGTCTTCCTTCTTCAGTTATATAGAAAAAAAGGAGCTGGAAATGTTCAGTCTGTCAATGATGAAATCATTAGCCTTTGTCATTTGCCCTAAACAGCAAAACCTACATGGAATCCTGATTAGCAACTCAGCGGTGGAAAATTCAGAATGTTTTCAAAAGCATTCAGCAATCAACTTGTTGGGCTCCCCTGCTGTAGTTGCAAGTACTCCCAGTTCATGACGTCCACAGAATCATTTTTAAACATACAGGGAAACTATACTTTGTTTTTTAACAGTGGAGACATAAAGCACTCACTGATATCGATGGCCTTTTCAATGCAAGCTTCAGAGTCGATGTAGACGTGGCAGATTCCCTCACTGTGTCCCAACACAGGGATGCCCTTGGCGGCTCTCTGGATGTCTCTGACTAACTGGGATGAGCCTCGAGGGATGATCAGGTCTATCATCTTATCCAGCCTGCACAGGTCCTCTACCTCCTCACGTGTACTCACCTAACACAGACATACACTTTAGTATGGTATGATGCTAATTACAATTATAGGCTGGCTTAACACAGTCTAGCCCAGGTCCAACATCAGTGCTGAAAGAGATCTAATTCGAAAAACTCTGATGTTAACAGTTGAGCACGCAGTAACCTGAAACTCTAGTTCCGTCTCAGGTGTCCCATTAACACTGATCAGGCACTCACCAGCTGAATGGCGTCCTTCACCCCGTGGATGGAGAGGGCCTCCTGGGTCAGTTGATGCAGGATACGGTTGGTGTTGGCAGCTTCTTTACCCCCCTTCAGTAACAGAGAGTTCCCACTGGCGATGGCCAAAGCAGACACCTGTAGTACACACCAGTTCAAGTCCATACGACACTTCATCATGTTTCAGTCACACACCATCACAACAAAAAACATCATTACCGCCATGATCAGGTTTCTGAAAATAACAGACAGTGGGACCGCATTCCAAATCGACCCCTAAAACTTTGTTGGACTTAATTTGGCAAATGCTTGCCCTTCGATAGACACAGTGGACGTTTAACCTAACGGCTTGGATCAAATAAATCCCCTCAAATCTTAAGTGCAAAACAGATAAAGTTTAAATCAAAACTTTAAAAACAATCCAGCATTTTTGGGTGTCAAAGTGCTAGTCGAAAAAGGAAAGCATTATAACCAGAATTCTAAGTTTGGAGTTAGCCCATGGTTGGTGCAGCGGCGCGGCCCCTGTCGGTCTGGGGACTGACCTGAGGAAGACAGTCGGGCCTGGACTCGAAGATGACGAGCAGGACGCCGATGGGCACAGTGATCTGCTCCAGCTCCAGGTTGTTGGCCACTCTGGTCCTGCGGAGCACCTGGCCCACGCTGTACCGGGATGATATGGCGATCTGGCGCAGGCCGATGGCTAGGCTGTTCAACTTCGACGACGACAGACTCAACCTCGCCAGAAGGGGTTGGGAAAGACGACCTGGAGGGAAAATACACCGGAATAAAACCAACCCTGATAAAGGCTTGAATGGCTTAGCCGGTTGCAGTAACATGAACAAATGTGTTGGCCTACTGCATCCGCACCTGATGAGGCAGCAGCTTCCAAGTCTCTCTTGTTGGCACTGAGAATCTCCTCCTTCTTCTCAGTCAGCAAGTCAGCCAAACGACAAATGATCTCTCCTCTCTGGTGAACCAATACCGGCATGAATTATAACTCCATTTTCCTCATCGCAGATGATCGTTTGACCAATCACATCAGCTCGGAGAAGCTCAGACGTAGCCTGACAACTCGCGATGCTCGACTGCTCGCTAGATTTCAGTCTGACATTCGACCCCTTGCTGTCCCATGAGTGATGTCTAAATGAATGGCTGTAGTGTTGAGCTTCAGTGGAACAATGAAAAAATTAAGACAGCATTTGGCATTTCTGAATCAAAGGAACAGTGTTTGTGTGGCGATGCTGTGGGGAACTCCCACCTCATCTGGGTGAAGATTGGCCAGAACCCTGCCTGCCTGTCGGGCCATCTCAGTCTGCTGCTCCACTGTGGGACCTGCATTCAGAGATGATTATTACATGTTATCTGTACATGACAATAAATGTTACCCATTATAAGGAACTGCAACTTGACGGATATAGTATCTTCTAAACAGCTATTCACAGCTGATCTGTGAGCGTTACTGCTGGGTTGGAGACTCCGTGTAGTTCTTGCTGACTCACCGGCCGGCTTGACTTCAGAGAAGAAGGTGCCCACTTTCTTCCCCTCCACTATGTCTGTGATGACGTGGCCCGTGACCTTGGGGTCGGTGCCGTTGGCAATGACGACCGAGGTTCCGCCCTGAAGCGCCCACAGTGCAGACTTCACCTGGGAGGAAACAGTGTTCTGTTAAAACGCTGAAAAATAATTGAACATTTAGCCCTTACAGCCAGAAGCCAAGTTCCTCTCTTGGGTTTCTCCTTTCAGAGGGTTTCTTTGGCTATTTGCTAGAAATATTTGACTTATAAGGCCAACCGCACTATTTTAACACTAACGAGAAGTGTAAAACCTCCTTGAACTAGTGGTGGGTTGAGAGCTGCTAACCTTTGCTTCCATGCCCCCAATGCCCACTTTGGACTTGGAGCCATATCTGATAGATTGCTGGTCGCCAGGGTAGAAGATGTCAATGAGTTTGGCATCATCCGTTCCTGGTGGGCTGTCATACAGTCCTGTGGGATACCACATGGTCAATGTAGAAGCGTTTCATTTTAGCTGAGCGTAGATTAACAAAAAAAAGACACACCTTCAACATCGGACAGTGCAATAAGCAGGTCTGCTTTCATTTCAACGGCTAGTCTTGCAGCCAAGCTGTCATTATCTTTGATGTGTATTACCTGAAATTAAATGTTGTTAAAGCGTTTTAGATGAAACTGCATGACATCTTACAATGCACAAACAGCTTGTGACTCCTAAACATGCAGTTTTTCCAAGCCTAAAAGCTACTTTCTTAATAAGAAAGAATAAGATAAGTGCTATAAACGGCTCTGACATTCATAAAAAAAACAAATATATATAATAATAATGTACATAAATTTAGTATGCAAAAGGGTCAATAGGAAATCTCCAGGAGTTCGGATTCACCCTCAGAAGCAGTAATAAAAATGTAAATGATTAAAGAAACTAAGCAAAGTAAATAAAAAAAGTTTGATCAAGACAAATATGGAATTTAAGTGAAATATTTGTGAGCATAAAGACAATGGAAGAAAATAAATCTATGATTTTTTGTAATATGAGCCATTATGCAAGCCAACACAACAACACTACGCATTCCCAGCATGCCCTTCACAAAATACCCACATTTACCCCCTGCAGGTCACTGTTGGGAACAGGGGGCGGAACCACAGCGTCATTGGTGTTGATGATGGGCACAATGTTCATGCGAAGCAGCTCGTGAAGTGTGCTGTTCAGGTTGCGACGCTTCTGCTCATCGTGGAAGTCAAGGTTGGTCACCAGAATCTGTTCATGATGCAAAATACCAGAGTTTAATGGTTTAACATAGGCATATAGTAATTTCAAAAGACATTCTGCAGCAAACTGTTCATCTTCAAAACGGCAAAGATAAATAGGTCCACACCACGTTGGCGAAAAAAAAGTATAGAATAACAACAAGGTGGTAAGAGAAAATACAGTAGTACTTTAAAGTGTATTTGTATGTACCTGGGCAGTGCAGGTGCTGTACTGGGTGAACATGGCTTCATACAGAGCCATCAACCCGCTCTGCCCAGCGGCCGCACACGCCCGGGCTTCCAGAACCGGCAGTGACTGAAACCCAGAGAGACACTCTTAGTATCATCTAAAACCATCCCTCACTGTCCCCTATGCAAACCACAGGTCGTCAGTCATTAGATATCATCAGTCTACTGGTCAGTCATCAGATGTTCAGTCAGTCTAGTGGTCAGTCATTGGATGTTTCGTCTGTCATCAGATGTTCAGTCAGTCTAGTTGTCAGTCATTGGATGTTTCGTCTGTCATCAGATGTTCAGTCAGTTTAGTGACCAGTCATCAGATGTTTTGATCAGTCTAGTGGAAAGTCATTAGATGCCATCAACATAGTCGTCATTAGGTGGTTTGATTCACCATTTCTTTAAGCTGGTTCTGCCCGGAGTGCAAGGCTTGTCTGACGCTTTGAGAAAGCAGGATCTCATGTCTCAGTCTCTGCCTCCCGAAAGCTACGGCCCCACTGGTGACGATCATCATCTCCCTGCCTTGGTTCTGCAGCACAGCCACCTAAATGGCACATAAATAATAAGCATTAACACCAGGTTTTCAACAATTCTCTTACACCTTGAATACAGTTAAGGAAAAAACTATTTGATCCCCTGCGAGACAGTAACAAAAAACATGTCAAAAATATTTGCATTTTAATGAGTGAAATAAGTATTCAACCTCCCTGCAAAGCATGACTTAGTACTTGGTGGCAAAACCCTTGTTGGCAATCACATAGGTCAGACGTTTCTTGTAGTTGGCCACCTGGTTTGCACGCATCTCAGGAGGGATTTTGTCCCACTCCTCTTTGCAGATCTTCTCCAAGTCATTAAGGTTTTGAGGCTGACGTTTGGCAACTCGAACCTTCAGCTCCCTTCACAGATTTTCTATGGGATTTAGGTCTGGTGACTGGCTAGGTAACTCAAGGACTTTAATGTGCTTCTTCTTGAACCACTCCTTTGTTGCCTTGGGCGTGTGTTTTGGGTCAATGTCATGCTGGATTACCCATTCACGACCCATTTTCAATGCCCTGGCATTTGTCCTGTCCCCTTAGCAGAAAAACACCCCCAAAGCATAATGTTTCCACCTCCATGTTTGACGGTGGGGATGGTGTTCTTGGGGTCATAGGCAGCATTCCTCCTCCTCCAAACACAGCGAGTTGAGTTGATGCCAAAGAGCTGGAACACTTTCACCCAATTCTACTCTGAATCATTCAGATGTTCATTGGCAAACTTCAGACGGGCATGTACATGTGCTTTCTTGAGCAGGGGGACCTTGCAGGCTTTGCAGGATTTCAGTCCTTCACAGCATAATGTGTTACCAATTGTTTTCTTGGTGACTATGGTCCTAGCTGCCTTAAGATCATTGACAATATCACAACTAATTAAGTCAATTGGCAACAGGTCAGTAACATGATTGGGTATTCAAATATCATTCCAGAGAGGATGGGCCTGTCAGAAGTGAGGATCAGGAGGGATTCACCACTGTGTGGGCAAATAGTGCAACAAATCAAGAATAACGTTTCTCAACGTAAAATTGCAAAGAGTTTGTGGATCTCATGTACAATACATAAAGATTCAGAGAATCCAGAGAAATCACTGTATGCATGGGACAAGGCCAAAAAACAACAATGGATGGCCATGATCTTCGGGCCCTCAGGCCACACTGCACTAAAAACCACTGCTTGGGCTCAGGAACACTTTTGAAAACCATTGTCTGTGAACACCGTATGTCACTGCATCCACAAATGGGAGTTAAAATTCTACCATGCACAGAGGAAGCAATACAGAAAAAAGATTCAGAAACTTATCCTCAGTCACCAAATGCATATAGAGTATTGTTAAAAGAAGTTGCAATGCAACACAGTGGTTAAAATTCCTCTGTCCCAACTTTTTTTAAACATGTTGCTGGCATCCAAAAACAATAACATTTCTCAATTTTAACATTTGATATTTTTACATTTGATTAAATATAGGGATAAATGATATGCACATCACTGCAATCTATTTTTATATACATTTTACACAGCGTCACAACTTTTTGGGAAACAGGGTTGTACTTCGTACTCAAAGGTCATTATAACCAATAAATATGTTGTTGACATGGTTGTGACCTCACCTGCTCCACAATAGAGGCGAGGCGACCGAGGGCCAGGCCACACTCGTCTCCCCGTGTGACAACAGCGCTGCCCAGCTTCACCACAATGCGCTTTGCCTGTCGCAGTTCGCTGCGGTGCGCTGCAGACTTCCCAGGAGAATGGGTGACAGGGACTGCAACCGATAATAGGGACAATCCTTTGACGATACTTAGAGAAATTACGAGTGGCAGGTAGCAATGCAGATTTCACTGAGTCTACCTTTGGCATCAGAATATACCATTTACATTGAATTACTTTAGTAAACTCATCCAAAGCAAAGTACAAGTGATTTACAGCAGGAAGTAGGGTTGCAAGTGCCTTGCTCAAGGGAATAACATTTTATATTTCAATTATAATTTAGTCATCTATCAGACGTCTTCTCCAGAAAAACTTACAGGAGCAGTAAGGGTCATATGTCTTGCTCCCGACAAGAACAACAGAATCTCTCTTTTTAACTCTTCCAATTCCAAAACGTGAAATTATTGATGCAACTCCACAGAGCGTTCAGGTGTCAATTTGCACCAGCTTCTGTCTATCAATCCCAGCTTCTGCAGGACCCTCGGGTCACTGTGACCAGGATTCAACATTTCTGGCTGCACAAACACTGCTGTACTGCACGGCAAGGCAATGCCTGATTCCTCTACCAAACAGGCTCACAGTACATTTCTTAGGGTGTTCTGAGATTAATCTGACTATATTACATAGATTAGAGGGATTGAACACCTGACTCTAGAGGGCTGTGATATGGGAGTAGGAGAAATAACAGGGGACTAGACCCAGCGCAATGTGTTCAGGTGGAATGGAGATACTTACACTTGGCTTGGGACACTGCCCTGCTGAAGCCTGGGCAAACATTGGTCCTTGTCTTTAGATGGGAGCACAGAGCCAGCCTTTGCAACATTGCAACTTGACTTCAGGACCACTGCAAACAGTAATGATTTAATGATTAGATATTGACAGTCATATCCCCAAAAAAACATAATAAGGCTATGATGTAGTAGTACAAAACACCTAGCTTCATCAGCTCTCATTGTAGTAGGAAATTGCTTAATTCATTGCACCAAATGTTGCAAACTGTCAGTAATACAATACCTCGGTGTACCATAAAGAGTTTTCATTTACAAAATGTCTTCGGGAGCAATGACTAGCTAACTCAGCCAGGAAAACGTGATGGATCTCGTAAATGGAAGCTGTCAATCATACACGCAACAAGACACTGTCAAATGTCACTAGTTAGCTACCAAAAAGACAATAGAAAAGTTGCCACCTAGTTAACGTCATCAATAATATTCTGAATGGTACATTCTGAACAGTGTAGTGGTGTACAGTACAGTCCGGTGACAGTACTGTAGGGGAAAAACTGATTTTGATAGTCAAGTGATGGGACTGGTGAAATGTTAGCTAGCAAACTTAAGTAACATCTGTCAGCTAGCTAAATCAAGCTGTAGACTAACGTTACTACCGTTTACCCAGCTAGCTAACAACAGTAGCTAACGTTGCCGTTGTTCCGAATGTCATTGTCATGTGGCAGCAGCTAACTAGCAAACGCAGTAGCTTAGTATGCTAATATGTTCCCAGGTAGCGAGCAAGTAATTGCAAACAAAATAAATAAAATAATAGAAACGATAGAGAAAAAAACAATAGATATCTCACCAAGCAGCGCATAAAAGTCGAATTTTCCTGCTGCAGCAAAGTTGACAAGTGCTGAGCAAAGACACGTTGTTAGACTGCCACATCTACAATCATAACAATATTTTAGGACGTAGCTGCCGTATTCAACAATCACCTTAAGTCCATTGTCGTAAGTTAGCAATAGCGACTACGCCAGCTACGTAAATTACGGTTGTACTCTTACGCAAAATTGAAACTTGCATCATTTTTATTTTTTTTTTATTTATTTTTTTATTCAATGCCACAAGAACAAGAGGTATTACATACACAATAATACATACATTAGCTTAGAGAAAAAGAAAAAAAAGAAAAAGAAAGAGAGAGAAATACATTTTACAGATAATCCAGAGCTTTCAAAACATTACATGTTTTCATTGCTTTTTTGTTTTTAGTTTGTTGCAGAAGATGTATATATAAGGTAAAGTCATTTATAAAATGTGGAAAATTTGGTTTCTCTTGAGCCCACTTCTTTTTATGTATATGGTATTTTCCTAATAAAATGAATAACTGTATAATATGCTGTTCTTTACATTCTAAATTATCTTTCTGAGTATAAAAAAGCACATCAAAAACACAAATTTCCATCTTACACTTTAGTTTCCTATTAACAAAGGCTTCTAAATCTTTCCAAAATAATCTTGAGTAAATACAATGAAAAAAAAGATGCAAAATCGTTTCTTTCTCTAGTGCACAAAATTCACACGTATATGAAATATTTAGCTTAAATCTTTCCAAAACCTTTTTAGCAGGATACATTCTGTGAAGTATTTTGTAAGATACTTCTTTAATTTTGTTATTTACACAGAACTTATTTGGTAATTTCCATGCTCTATCCCAAGAGATTTCCCCAAATAAAGCAGACCAAAAGAATCTTGCTGCAGGAAAAGATACAGAACCAAGAACATTCCTTATAATCTTATTACTACAATTTTGTTTTAAAACAAAACTTGCATCATTCTCTACACTCGGTAACACTAGTCGACGCATAACTGAATATACAAATGAAGAATACAATGGGCTTTCAATTCCTTATAAATATTGCTTTTAAAACTGTGGCTATTCATGAAGATAGAAAAAAAATATTTGGTAGTATGATACCCAAACAGGGGTGCATGCATGCACCTCAGCTAAAATGTATCTGTAAAATATTCAGATGGACAGGAAAGCACACTGCAGACCAGGGCTCCAAACAGAAACAGCAGTATGGGGACTGATCAGCATACCCTAAAATTTCCCATCTATGTGGATCTCTACACAGACCCTGTAATGCCCCCATGCAGACACAACTTCTGCCTCACCTGCATAAGGGTGGAATGTGGACATCTCCAATGCAGGCCCCTTCTTCTACCCAGAGTGTCAGATCTTTCTGCCTTCTGACATCGCACTGGACGTGAACACCAGTCTTCAGGCCCAAGTACAGGACTTCACTACCAGGGTCTCTGCACCAATAGGACCCCACAGGATCTCACCTCCTGAAGCTCCATCCCCACCAATCTCTGTCATTCCATCCCCACCAGTCTCTGTCATTCCATCCCCACCAGTCTCTGTCATTCCATCCCCACCAGTCTCTGTCATTCCATCACCACCAGTCTATATCATTCCATCACCACCAGTCTCTGTCTAACCCTAACCCAGCACACCCTGGTAGAGATGAAGTCTTCACTGCCCTCTTTGAAGTTCAGGTGCTTATTTGTTCCCTCTGTGCACTGGTCGGCCCACACAAGAACCACCAGGCTGTTCAGCTGCAGTTGGCCTGCAACAACCTCAAGGAGAAACCACATCCTACAAACCAACAGATTAGCCTGGTTCCATATCTGTTCGTGCTGATGGCAAAAACTGTTAGAGTCATTGTCATTATGGTAATGATGACCCATTAGATTTGTCAAGACCTGGAACCAGGCTAGGCAAAGATTGCAATGAAAAAGTATCCCAATAAAAATTTAATGGATTTCCTGCTTTAAGAAATCCAGCACGAGTAGAAAAGGAACTATGAAGTAAACTTTCCAAGACACTGCATCATTAAACAAGAGGTGGCTGTTGGTTGCAGTGTGCGGTTAGTATTAAGGACCTTTGAGTTTCTCTAGACAGGGTAGGAGAAGTTAGGACTAAACCTTTTAAATCAGCTTTTTTCTGTAATATAAAAGCAACATCTAGGACCTATCCTTCTTATAGTGCCAGTTCTAGAGCCTATCATTGTTCATAGTAACTAGGACCTATCCTTCTTATAGTACCAGTTCTAGAGCCTATCATTATTCATAGTACCTTGGACCTATCCTTATAGTACCAGTCCTAGAGCCTATCATTCTTCATAGTACCTAGGACCTATCCTTCTTAAAGTACCAGTTCTAGAGCCTATCATTCTTCATAGTACCTAGGACCTACCCTTCTTATAGTACCAGTCCTAGAGCCTATCATTCTTCATAGTACCTAGGACCTATCCTTCTTGTAAGTACTGTTTCTAGAGCCTGTCCTCCCTTTATGGATCTGTAGAAAATGTTGGAGGCCAATATGAGCCAGCTGCTGAAGAGGAGGAATCTGGCAGAGCATGCGATTAATGACCTGGAGTCTGTGTTTACAAATGTGAACAAAACTCATCATGATGAGGTACAGTGGGGAGAACAAGTATTTGATATACTGCCGATTTTGCAGGTTTTCCTACTTACAAAGCATGTAGAGGTCTGTATCATAGGTACACTTCAACTGTGAGAGACGGAATCTAAAACAAAAATCCAGAAAATCGCATTGTATGATTTTTAAATAAAAAATGTAGCATTTTATTGCATGACATTAGTATTTGATCACCTAGCAACCAGTAAGAATTCTGGCTCTCACAGACCTGTTAGTTTTTCTTTAAGCAGCCCTCCTGTTCTCCACACATTACCTGTATTAACTGCACCTGTTTGAACTCCTTACCTGTATAAAAGACACCTGTCCACACACTAAATCAAACAGACTCCAACCACTCCACAATGGCCAAGACCAGAGAGCTGTGTAAGGACATCAGGTATAGAATTGTAGACCTGCACAAGGCTGGGATGGGCTACAGGACAATAGGCAAGCAGCTTGGTGAGAAGGCAACAACTGTTGTCGCAATTATTAGAAAATGGAAGAAGTTGAAGATGACGGTCAATCTCCCTCGGTCTGGGGCTCCATGCAAGATCTCACCTTGTGGGGCATCAATGATCATGAGGAAGGTGAGGGATCAGCCCAGAACTTCACGGCAGGACCTGGTCAATGACCTGAAGAGAGCTGGGACCACAGTCTCAAAGAAAACCATTAGTGACACACTACGCCGTCATGGATTAAAATCCTGCAGCGCACACACAATCTCCCTGCTCAAGCCAGCGCATGTCCAGGCCCGTCTGAAGTTTGCCAATGACCATCTGGAGGATCCAGAGCAGGAATGGGAGAAGGTCATGTGGTCTGATGAGACAAAAAGAGAGCTTTTTGGTCTAAACTCCACTCGCCGTGTTTTGAGGAAGAAGAAGGATGAGTACAACCCCAAGAACACCATCCCAACCGTGAGGCATGGAGGTGGAAACATCATTCTTTGGGGATGCTTTTCTGCAAAGGGGACAGGACGACTGCACCGTATTGAAAGGAGGATGAATGGGGCCATGTATCGCAAGATCTTGGCCAACAACCTCCTTCCCTCAGTATGAGCATTGAAGATGGGTCATGGCTGGGTCTTCCAGCATGACAACGACGCGAAACACACAGCCAGGGCAACTAAGGAGTGGCTCCGTAAGAAGCATCTCAAGGTCCTGGAGTGGCCTAGCCAGTCTCCAGACCTGAACCCAATAGAAAATGTTTGGAGGGAGCTGAGAGTCTGTATTGCCCAGCGTCAGCCCCGAAACCTGAAGGATCTGGAGAAGGTCTGTATGGAGGAGTGGGCCAAAATCCCTGCTCTAGTGTGTGCAAACCTGGTCAAGAACTACAGGAAACGTGTGATCTCTGTAATTGTAAACAAAGGTTTCTGTATCAAATATTAAGTTCTGCTTTTCTGATGTATCAAATACTTATGTCATGCAATAAAATGCAAATTAATTACTTTAAAATCATACAATGTGATTTTCTGGATTTTTGTTTTAGATTCCATCTCTCACATTTGAAGAGTACCTATGATATAAATTACAGACCTCTACATGCTTTGTAAGAAGCAAAATCGGCAGTGTATCAAATACTTGTTCTCCCCACCTTAGGAGATTGTAGTTTTATCACTGGGCCAGGCACCAAAGGGTTGCTGATTCGAATCCTAAAGTGGATAATGTGATAAATGTGTTGTTTTACATGTGAGCAAGTCACTATAACCTACTTGCTCCTGTATTTGTATCATGTAAGAGCGCATGCCAAATAACAAAATGTAATATTTATTTTTTCATTATTATTTTCATTATAAAGCATTGCATCCATTTCAGTGTTTTTCCATGAAGTTAATATATAATTGCACAAGCTTGATATTACAATACATTTTCTATTATATTACATTTTTGTAGCACTCTGCTATTGCCTACATGGACAGAATGTCTGAGAAGATTCAATCTCTGACTGAGGAAGATTAATTTTGGTCACAGAGGAAATATACATCAGAGTGGCTGGAGTCAAAAGGGAGATTATGGAGAGCCATATCCAGGAGATTGACTTCCTCAGAAGCACCGGCAAATCTCTTTTTCAAGAAAGCAATAACTTCTAATTGATCCAGGTACAGTTCTGTAACAGTACAAATTGAGGAGGAAAATCAGTGTCTATAGAAATGAATTGTTATAACAATATAGATTGATTGGATTGATTAACATTTTTGGAGTGTACCTAATGTAATTCATAGCAGTAATTGTTTCTAAAATGCTTTCCCTCTTTTTATTAATCCCAAGACACAGCTCAATATCTTGGGTTATTATTGCCACAACTTTTGTTTTCACAGTTTTTTATGTGATCCAACCAATGGTTGACAATAAACATTGTGGTGAGATAAAAATTACATCAAACCATTTCCCATATCAAGTAGGCACACCAAGTTAGAAACTGTCACTATGTCCCTGCCATAGGACACCTCTAGACCTGCTGCTCATTCAAAGTCAAGCTTTGTGCCTTGGAGAAGATGCAAACTGTGGAGAGACTGGTGGATGAGTTGTCTCAAGCTTTGCCTCAGCCCTTTCCACAGGTGTGTTCACGTAAGTACAAAACATTGTGAGGAAAATTGTAACCAATATTGTAGAAAAAGTATGAAAATACTTTGAGTAACTCTGGATAAGAGCGCCTGCCAAATTACTAAAATGTTAACGTAAACCGACCTTCACATAATTTTTCTTGCCTGTTTTCAGTGGCATTGGTAGGAAAAGCTGCATTAGGAATGCATGGAATTACTATGATAATAGAGACTACTTCACATTTTTCACTGCTTATTCACCACGATAAACACACAGGCTAGACTATATTTTTTCAATGCATTGTATGACCGCACTGCATCATTGTGGGTTGTAGATCTAAGAACACGGACGTTGAACCTGGAAATGGCCCTTCCAAATCTTCAGGTAACAGAAGATAGATTTGAGGTGTGCTGCAACCGGCAGCCCATTGGAGAGGACGCGGGTTCAGAGCGTAATGACTCGCAGTACAGTGTCTAAGCACAGGAGTCTTTCTCCTCTAGACTGATTTCCTGGGACGTAATTGCACAACAGTAAAATGATTTAACTTTCCGTTTTGGTCCGGATGCGTATTTTGTTGTTTAAACTGCATGTCTATAATGTCTATGTAGAAACACCATCACTCCTCAATTCGCCATAAAATTCCAAGTTTGAAAGCAAATGGTTTTGATGACATGGGGCACATGCACGACACAGTATACCATTTTCAGGGACCCATTTTGGCTCGACTACTGCACTTTTACCACCAGTGGTCAATAATATGGAAAAGCAGTGAATTTAAATGTGAGGGTTTTGATTTTAAGTTTGTAATGGCTGTTTAAAGGGGACTGAACCATGGAATACAATTTCTTCTGGTCCCTACACTTTCAGAAAAAAGAAAAAGTGGTACTTTTCAAACAGTTGATTTATCATGTTCTGACTATGTGTCTGATTGTTTCAGATTTATCTGCTTCTTGATGACATTGACACATCAAATGCAAGTATGAATGTAAAGCCTAAAGTCAGAATTAGACAGTGTCAACTTTGGACTAATGATGCAAACACACACACCTACCCAGTAAGACAGCCGTGAAGCCAATTGTCCAAATACATTTGGTCCCTTTAAATGGGGAAACTATGTTGTAATTTCCAAATGGTTAATCTGTTATTAAATTAAAGTACAGAGCAAAAACAACAAAACTTGTGAATTATCCCCAATCACTAATAATTATCTATGAAAAACAGTTTAAATAGGGGATTTTCCCTTTAAATAGCAGATTCTGAATAGATTGTTGAGAAAACTGTAATACAACAAAATGTGAAAATATCAACAGAGACAGATTTTATTTTAGAGAGAATGAACAGATATCCATAGATTTGGGGATCTTCAGCCCAGGTTAGAAAAACAAGTCAGAATAGTTAGATCTACAGCCACTGACAAATATGTTAATGCCTGCACTTGTTTGTATTCACATGCCAGCTACGCAGCTTGTATCTTTGACTTGATCCAGTTATTGAAGTGGGAGACTCGTGTGTAGACCCCGGGCTTGTTCTGTCTCCCGCACTGATCTCCCCAGCTCACAATGCCGTAGAGGACATGGGTGCCCTGTTTGTTGCAAGTCAGTGGCCCTCCAGAATCACCCTGTGAGTCATAACCAAGCATTCAGTAAACATGTGAAACATCAAATGGTACACAAATGGAAGGTTTTTTTAGTTTCTTTTACACCATCTCTGTAAAATACTGTATGCAAAGTAATTTGAATTCAATCATAATTCATTTACCTGTTTAATTTAGTGATAACCTAAGGCTTATCTTTCAAAAAAGACAAATGACAACCAGAAACCTAGGTAGCCTACTCTGTTATTGGAATTATTTACTTCATTCAGATTTAACTGATCTTTCTCCAGACACTCAATGTATAAATCTTCTCCAGACACAGTATGTGTTTGCAATCCCCAGTGTATTGGCTAAAAAAGCACACCCTTTATGCTGAATTAAAATTCCTGTACAGCCCCTCTGTTGAATCAATTCCAAAAGTATTTTTACCCATTCAGAGAAATATCTGAAGCACCTACCTGACACCACCATGTCCCCATCCCACGTACCCCAACCCCCAGGCCTTACTGACCTGGCAGGAATCCACTCCTCCCTGCATGTGACCGGCACAAAACATGGAGGTGTCCAAGACGGTCCCATAGACTTCAGCATCGGAGCAGCTCTCCTGGTTGATCAGCATCACCTGGGCATCCAGCAGGTTACTGGAGCCATATAACGCTTGAGGAGAAGGGGGTTATCAAAGAGGTTTATGACAAGAGAAAGTGAAGGGACACGATAGCACACACTGGCTATTTCTGGAAAGTTGAAACAAGACACAACTGGTGTATGACATGTACATGATCACATGAATAAACATGAGGCTCATGCATTTAATTCTATTCAGTTTGGATACAGCATTCATACACGTGAACCAGGTAATATAATCCAATATTGATGACAATGCCCAGGTATGAGAAGAATGAACATAAGCATTAGGAAATACATCAAATCATTCTCTTACAGTGCTCAGTGGCTCCCCATCCTGAGATGGTGCACTCAGTCCCATCAGGGAACACACCATCAGGCAAGCAGGCTACCCTCACAAACTGGCTCTCGTTGGCACAGCGGCCGTTCGCGCCTTTTAGCTTCAGCAGCGCTATGAGTCAGAAGGGAAATATAGGTGTTATGTTATATACTTTGCTGTCATTAGAACATAACAATGAGGACTGGGACAAATTCCATTTGAACTCAGTTCATTATATTGAGGTAGTAAATTAAACATCCAAATTCATGTTTTACTTACTGTAAAGCATTGTGGAAAATTTGAATTTACATCCTAAATTGCCTGAATTGAAACTGAATTGGTTAAAACATTGAAAACAGATCCTAAAGAAAATCATTCCATGCAAATGATATTACAAGGCGCTTTTGGAGAGATTGTAAATCACCTATGTCATTGTAAACTGCAGCGGGCGTTTCTCTGTAGTTCTCGTGTCTTATGGCTTTCTCCACATCGATCGTCTGCTCCGTGGGTTCATCCTTCCCTAATGACAAACCACCACCCACCACCTGCATCTGATGTTTTGGTTCGCTGGTCCAACACAACACAGTGCCAGGTAAGTCTTTCAAAGGGATTGCAATAAATAATGTAAACAGTTTTTTTATTTAGGAGATGCTCTTATCCAGGGTGACTGACAGTAGCAATTTGGGTTAGGTGCCTCAATCAAGGGAACTACATCTGTTACTTTTTTATTTTGATGGCTCGGGATTTGAAACACTACATTTTTGATTACTGGCCCGGTATGTCAGGAACATAGTATGGGTTCTGTAATGCTCTTATGCATGTAAAGTAATTTGAATTTAATCTCAGTAGCCAGTTAATTAGGAACATCCATCTAGTACTGGGTTGGACCACTCTACCTCCAGAACAGCCTAAACACTTCGATGCATGGGTTCTACCGGGTGTTGGAAAGTTCCACAGTGATGCTGGTCCATGCTGACTCAGCGACATCATGCAGTTGACACAGATTAGATGGATTTCCATCTTATCCCTAATATTGGCAGTTCCCAGCTCTAGCCTTTTGGGGGACCTAAGCAAAACTTCATTTGGGGCCAACTCTCCTCTATTGGGGGTGGGCTCCCAAGCAGTCAGAGGCCCCCTAGCGGTTGGGGGCCCTAAGCGACCACTTATGTTGCTTATGCCTTGAGCTGGCCCTGACTATTGTTGAGGTCTGGGGATCAGGGTGGCCACTTCAGTAAACTGTACTCACTGTTCCTGGAACCAATCTCAGATAGCATGTGCTTTGTAACGGAGCGTTATCCTGACTGAGGTATCCTCAACACTGTTGAGCACGATAAACTCAAGATGGGTGGCCATTTGTCAGTTAATGGAATGGGCGAGCCTGAATAAGCCCAAACATGCACAGTATATGTCACTTATTTTGTCCATTGTGACATTCATCTGATTATAACTGAATGCCTCAATTACTGTCAATGCCTCAGTAACTGAATGCCTCAATAACCGTCAATGCCTCAATAAATGTCAATGCCTCAGTAACTGAATGCCTCAATAACCGTCAATGCCTCAATAACTGAATGCCTCAATAACTGTCAATGCCTCAATAACTGAATGCCTCAATAACTGTCAAGCGATGACCATATGACTCCATATTCAAAAATGGGGTACTAATTAAAAGGCTAATGAGTGCAGATTGTAGTTATGCTTACATGCAGTGTCCAGCAGTCAAAGCCCAGCAGCTGCTGATGAGCACCGCTCCACAGATGTGTCTGTACGAGTGGATGGATCCTTGGGGTCTGACCTGCAGGGACAGCTGCCAGGGCTGGGCCCCTGGAATTGCTTTCAGGCCTCCGTAAATTCTGGTGATGGCCTTCTTCGGCTGGGTTTTCCCACAGGTGGCGAACTGCTGATCAGAGTGGGGTCTGGTTGAGGGCTTCACTGGTCCTGCCACAGGTTTGGCTGGTGTTGGTACAGGCTTGGGAATTGTGGTGGGCTGGGGACCAACAGGTGGCATAGGAGTAGCATCTGTGGGACCATGGAAGAAAAACATTGGGAATGTTCCAAGGTCTTACGCTGCTATACTATTGTGCTGGGGGATTGGATCAGTTCTCCTTCCCCTCTAAGTTCTCCTTCTCCACTATAAATTGTTGTTGATATGAGGAATGCACTTTCTGAATATTCCCAGTCTCTTCCAGTTTTAAACTTTAGGAGGACATGAGGTCCTGGTCCACACCTGGGGAGTACCTGGTTTGGGGGGCCCGTTGCTGTCCCTGTCCTTGTCCATCTGGTCATACTTCTGACCTAGTCTAAATTTAAATAAACTAGGAGAGGACTGGTCACCCCTCTGAGCCTGGGTCCTCTCTAGGTTTCTTCCTAAAATTCGGCCTTCTTAGGGAGTTTTTCCTAGCCACTGAAATTCAACACTACTGTTGTTTGCTCCTTGGGATTTAAGGCCGGGTGTCTCTGTAAAAGCACTTTGTGACAACTGCTGTTGTAAAAAGGGCTTTATAAATACATTTTATTGATTGATTGAATGTAAAGACTCAAGGCATTATCTCCTTAGGAAAAAGTATTTATCCAGACCTGCTAAAGGTGTTAATTCTGGCTCGATAATTGAAGGTTCAGATACAGGAATTCCAGGAGTTAACTCAGGATCATCTGTGGGAAGAAAGGAAAATAATTACATTTGATATTCAATTCAATAAAATGTTATGAGATATTATTTATCTGGACCTGTTGAAGGTATGACCAGTATGGGCTCATCAATTGTTGGTACAGGCTTGGGAATTCCAGTGGTAGGCTTGGGACCAGTAGGAGGTTCGGGAGCAGCTGTGGAAATTAGGATAAAACATGGGAAATTCTATTTAAACCATTCGACCTCAGCAAATATGATTACACCTGTTCTGTGCATGCAAAAGTTATCAGAGCTATGATAAAATGAAAGGATCACCTGTGGGCTTAACACACTTCCTGATGTCACAGAAATCCCAAAGCAGCTTCTGTCCCATTCTTATGAAGCACCATGGCTTCTTATCACCATCTGGGTTTCTGGAGTCAGTGAACAACAGAGTTTAATGTATACAGCAACATGTTTGAGTGAGAAATGATGCTTAAGTATGCATACTCTACTCATGTACTGTATAATACACGTATGCAATAATACAGTGCTGCCCCTGCTACATCGGCGTCGCATCAATGCCCCCAAATAAAGCTGGCAAGTTCTGCAACCTTTCAGGGGCAACCAGCAGGGCTCCCAGGGAGCAGCTTGGGGGAAGTGGTGGAATAGCTCAAAACAGCTGCATGAGCCAAAGGTGGAGATGCAGAACATGCTGTGGGAGAAGTGGAAAGATGCTGGAGAGGAGGAAGCGGCAGCAACTGAGGGCAGAGAGAAGGAGACCTCAGTCCACGCTGCCCTTACCATCGCTCAGCCCCAGCAAGCCGGGATCCTGCCAGGGAATGACAGTTTTTGTGGAAGAAGAGTGGAGCGGTTGCAGAGAGAATGACCACCTGAGTACCTCACGAACTGTCAACAGGAGGCCGCTCCAGAGACAATCCTGCCTCCCTACATTAGTGGCTTGCTTTACAACTACTCTCTCGTTTACACCCATCTTTCTTTAATAAAACACCCACGAGGGCCCTAAACACTTGCTTAGTGCTTATTCCCTGTGACTCTCTCTGTTAAGATATCTTTAATTGTTTAGCAAATATTTGTTATCCTTATTGTAATTGGGTAAACCAGGGCATTTATTTAAAAGTGCTTCAGAATGCAGTTCTGGGACCAGGTCCATATAATTGTTCAATATTAGTGTCAGCACTCACTCATACTTTGACACTGTGTGAATATGTGTTGAGACCTGCAGTAGTTATGTGGCCCCAGTCCATCATCATCTTCAAAGTCGTTGAAGGGATCAGTGCCTTTCTGCAGGATGAAGTGGGAGTTCCAGAACAAACATTCGTCTCCATCATCCGTCTCAGACACATTGCCGCGATAGGACTCCCCCTCATCCTCGACATTGTAGCAGTCGTCCGGGCCTACGGAAAATTATCACATCAGTTCAACTCAGAAAAGCAGCAGTTGTTGATAGATAGAAAAAAGGCAATTCTGCTTCAAATTCAATCAATTCAATTCACTCAATTCTCAATTAAAATGTTCCTCAAATGTCAGTTTAGTTTATTTCCTGAAATGGATGGATGACTCCAACTCAAATGTCTGACTGAAAATCTGTAATGGGCTGTATTTATTTACCAACATGGCAAAATTGTCCGCTAAAGCCTTTGGGGCAGAGGCACTCGAAGTTCATGCCGTCCTTCGTGCACTTGCCTCCATTCTTACACGGATTAGGCTCACACACAGCGGCTTGAAGAGAAACATCATTATAGAAACATCATATAGAAACATCATGCTAAAGAAGACCAAGAAGTCCATAACATGCAAATATTTTCTCACATAACTTAAGACATTATATCAAAGGCAAATTTCACTATTTTACATGTTCATGTTAGAAAGTAGTCTATGGACCAACATAAACTGTATTCAAATCTTTAAACAGCCATACTAACTTCAGAAAACTGTTAGAAGTAATGGGGGATTGTGAGCATTATGAATTTCTTATGGTCTAGTCATCATTTAATAACATCAAACTAGTTGATTTAAATTAAAATTTTGAATAATTTTATATTCTTTTAAATGCTGCCCGTTATTACTTACATCAATTTGTCGCTACAGTGGTGAGGTCTAAAGTAAAAAATTCTCCTTTAACCTTTTCATATATCTTTGAGGACACCACATTCACTTTAGAGGTCACTGGCCATAGTATACATGATGAGCTCTCACTTTTTTGGCAGTCTGGGGCCAAGAAGGGTAGTTTGCACTTGCATTCAAAGAAAGGTGGTTTTGAGGTCAACACACACTCGCCGTGCCCACAGATGCCCTTTTTACACCTCCTGATCCCTGTGTGAAGTGAGAACCAGTCAAATTCACATCTTTGTCTCATTACATCAGACTGTTACTTTTAAAACGAACCAATGAGTCAAATGTGGCATAGTCCTTGTTATCATTTATTAAACAAAGACAAAAACAATCTCATGAACTATTTGTATGTTATCCTGAGCTAATTCCTGGAGCAATAAGGATTATTGGCTCTGTTTCAAAGTAGCCACGTTTCGGTTATTGGTTTGGCTACTGCTCTGACAATCTGCCATATGCTATAACTATTAAAGCAATAAGAGTGTAAAGCTTTTTCTATTGACAGAGTTCTTATATTTTCCCTTCTTTACCTCTCTCGCATATCTTGCCCCTGAATGGCTTAGGGCAGTCACATTTGAACCTTCTTTTCCCCTTTTCCTCACATACACCATTGTTGAGGCAAGGATTTGGGTTGCATCGCCCTGCAATTTAAACACAATTAGGTATATTGAAACAATACCTGATTTTCGAATAGAAAGTGTGAAAATCCAGAACACTTGCATATTTCTGCATATTATTAATGATACGTTGGGACAGAGACAACGGTAGATACTGTAATATCATTAAAAGATTCCGAGAAGTCAGAGTAATCTCAGAACGCAAGGGACCAATGCAAAAGCCAAAAACAATATTGGATGGCCGTGATCTTCGGGCCCTCAAATGCCATTGCATTAAAAACAAACATGATTCTTTAGTGGACATCACTGCATGGGCTCAGGAACACTTCTGAAAACCACTGTCTGTGAACACAGTACGTCGCTGCATCCACAAAGGCAAATTAAAACTTTACCATGAAAAGAAGAAGCCATATATAAATAACTGCTGCCACCTTCTCTGGGTCCAGCTGAGACAAAATGAAAAACTGTCCTGTGGTGTGACAAATCAAAATGTGAAATTATTTTTGGGAATAATGGACGCGGCGTCCTCCAGACTAAGAGAGGGACCATCCGACTTGTTATAAGCGCACAGTTCCAATGCCAGCATCCGTGATGATAAGGGGGCACATTAGTGCATGTGGAATGTGTGACTTGCACATCTGTGAAGGCTATTGTTAATGCTGAACAATATACAGTATACAGGTTTTGGAGCAACATATGCTGCCATCCAGACAACATATTCTTCACGGAAGGCCTTGCTTATTTCAGCAAGACAATACCAAACCACATTGAGCATGTAACAGCATGGCTCCATAGTCAAAGAGTCTCAGTGCTAAACTGGCCTGCCTGCAGTCCAGACCTATGACCCTTTGAAAACATTGGGCATATTATAAAATGAAAAATACCACAAAGGAGACCCCAAACTATTGAGCAGCTGAAATCCTATATCAAGTAGGAATGGGAATACATTTCACTTTCAAAACTACAACAATTGGTCTCCTCAGTTCCCAAATGCTTACAGAGTGTTGTTAAAAGAAGAGGAGATGCCAACATTAACATGGTAAACATGCCCCAGTCCCAACTTTTTTCAAATGTGCTGCTGACATCAAATTCAATGTAGGCATGTATTTTTCCAAAAACAACAGCATTTCTCAGTTTCAACATTTCGTTATCATTGTGCTGTTTTCAATTAAATATAGGGGTAAATTATTTGCACATCATTGCATTCTGTTTTTATTTGCATTTCACGGAGCGTCCAACATTTCTGGAAACAGGGTCGTACATGACTAGAGTTACAATACCTATGTTCACAAAGTACGGTAAAAGATACATTTCTTTATTAGCCATGTTAGATTTTCCACACAAAAAAACAACAAAAAACAAAAGGAAAACGTGTTTGATCCTCAGTTTCCACCTCTTACCATACGGTTCTTGGAGTTCATAAAGCCACTCGGCATCATCACTGTCATCCTCACTTGGATCGTCTTCGACCTTAAAGAACGGGTCTAAAGTAGAGGGACACCGTTAAATACAAGCGTTGCCTGACATCATTGTTGCTCTTGTCTGTTTGTGAGTGCTTGCTTTGTGCGCTCATGCTTGCATTTGTGTAAGAATGTCTCAGTTTTGCATCATGTGCACATTCGTTAATGCATATTTGTTTATGTATACAGTATGTCCATAAGAGTGAAGACAATATAAAAAGCCTAATGTGTGTGATGAGCGAATGTGTTCAAGCGCTCACCCTTTACAATATCCTCATATCTTCCACGTCTTCTACCTGGACTTTTTTCTTTTTTTTTCTCGTGTTTACCGTGGGAAGGACCATGTTCGGAGGCTTCATGTTTTTCATGCTTCTTATGTTTCTCTAACTGAATAAATAATGTCACCGAGGTGTCATTATACTGTATCAAGTTATGTTCAATATTAGACAGGCCTGTGACGAATGTTACCCAAAATGTTACCCAACAGCACCATTTTAATGGTAGGCCAAATTCAAGCATTTACCAAACTCCAAAATTACAGTACACATTCATACCACCTAGGCATTATTATCAAATGTCACAGGGGGAAACGTAACTGGTGACAGCAAAATATAATATTAGAGACACGTAAAGGAAACCAAATACAATAGATATACTACTTCAATCCCACTATACATTTGCTCCCTCTATAACAAATATTGATTAATTCCTGATATTTCCACCATTGTCAAGTCAATAAAGAAGACCTACTTGAACAGGTAGGATCAGCAGCAGAAGAACGAGGCAGGAGAAGAGCAGCTTGGATTTCATGATGGCAGTGATGGATGTGCGGCTAAGAGAGTGATTCTGTCTGGATCGACCACATTATTTACCAAGCGTATGTGGTAAGATTAACCTTTGTATGAGCAAAGTGCTTTGGCATCTAGGTCTATCACCGGACATTGCTCTTCTATTGACTGTCAGTTTAACTCATTTCAACAGAGCTCACCTTCAGTTTTTTAAACCTTTAATATAAACAACCATACACACACTATTTGTAACTTGAACGCGATCCATCAAAGCAGTTGGGGGACTGAACAAGATTGTGAAGAGAAAGTGAGCACATTGGTTTAATTATCTATTGAATATCATTGGGGCTCAGAGATCCTATTTACAAAGACTGCCTGTTTGTTTGAGTCAGTGTCGACTTTGGATTCACATTGTCAGTTGTGTAGGCTACTCTTGAGTCAGGGGCCATGAAGTTTATTTCAGGCCAAACAGATGCCCTCTGGTGAAAAAATATCTCTGCACACAACAATACTTTATATTTTAGAAGGATTTCTCCAAAACTGGATCCGCATGAAGACCAATCTTGATTTTACTCTCAAATTTCAAACAGCAACTCAAATATGATTTAAGTTAAAGATCTGTATTGAATTAGTAGAACAGATAAAATTTACTTGAGACATTGGCTCAAATTGTTAAATGCAGTTGACTGAATGACAAAGCTTTTGAGAATAGAGTCAGCAGAAAAATCTAGGGAGCAGAGTTTGCATTCTTGGACACTAGAAATAATAATTTTGGAAATCACTAGGGAGAATCATTCTGGAATATAGGAGAAATCATTCTGGAATTTGGAAACAACTATTCTAAAAATCAAATGTTTCTTGAATTCAAGAGGAATTGTTCTTGAATTCACTAGGATGAATTATTCTGAAAAGCACAAGTAGGCGGATTTGCATTACAAATCACAATTGGCTTGGCGTTGGTACCGTTGTGGTCATGACCCGGGCACAACGCCAGGTGGATACAGTTCCTGAACGCCCCCGTGCAGAACGAGAAGAGTGGGGTCATGCAGTCCGCCCCTAGGAAAGACACCAGGCCTGCCGGAAAACTACAGAGCACCCCAATACGACTGAAGCGTTTTGAGGAGGGCAGCTGGTGGGGCACCCCATCGTGCCAGGCTGTGTACTCGCCATCAAAGAACTCCACAGCCCATGAGTCCGAGCCACGGCCCAGCCAGCAGTCCTCGGCACGGCCCTTGCGGGCGATGGTGGCGTAAGTGAGACCCAGCTCCCAGTAAGTCTTTCCTGACACGTCTATCTCCCAGTAGTGACGCCCGGAGCTAAAACCTTGCAGGCTGATCACGTTGAGGGTGGTGTCAAAGCGGCCTGGGAGCTCCGGCAGTTCCTGCCAGGCATCGGTGTAGGTGGCGCTGTCCCCCCTTGGAGAGATGATCAGCTTGGGGTGCGCTGTCTCAGGGTCCAGGGAAATGTCTGTACTGTCTGGGGAGGAAGGTGTGATTTACTGAGATGTTACTATCTGAATTCATAGATTAACATTTTGTGGGTATGGCAAGGCTTAACCACTAGCTTTTGTTTCTTTCATTACATTACTGAGACAATTCAAATTGTTAAAGGCAAAAAAAAACATACTGGATTACAAAGGGGAACTCACAGCTTTTGTTGAGTCTTTTGGTGATTGGGATCTGGGAGCAGATGACAACCAGCATTTTGTTGGCTAAGCTGAGGATCTGGTCAGCTTTAAGCTCATCCAGGTTTACTTGGCTAGGATCTGTCGTGCTCAGCACTTCTTTCACTCTGGGTGATAGAGGATAAACCAATCTTTACTGCATTGGGCACTCACATAGTGAAAAAACATCCATGTCCATAAAAGGTTTTCTAAGAAAGATACGAGCATGTGATATTACAAATACATTTTATTCAGATTTATTGATGTACCTTGATTCAATGGAAGTGTCCTAGAGACAAAGAAGGGAAAAAAAGTTAGTAACATTTATCAATATTCATTGTAGTTATTTTTAAATGGGAAAGAAGATTCCAATCACCATCATATCTTGCAGTAGAATCTCCCTCTGGGCCAGCTCAGCGGTGAGTCTAGCCAGATCTTGCTCTATTTCTCGGATGAGGGAGCAGTTTCTTTCCATCAGTTCTTCCAAGGCCATGACTGCAGCTCTCTCTTCCATCTCCAGCTGGTTCAGAGTCACCTTCAGGTCCTCATCCAGAACCTTCTGGATGTCCTCATATGTCTTTTTTAGAGTTTCCCTCATTACTAATGACTTGTTCTGGTTGGGTGAAAAACATTCAGTTTGGAAGTTATTTGGAACAGCTTTGTGCTTTATATGCTACCATGTTTTTATACCTTTATATAGGCACCCTTGGTAAAGATTAGCAAGGGTTGTACATATTTTTTATTGTATTTATTGTGCCAGTTTTAATATTCCACTCAAAATATGACAGACATTTTAGCTTTAGTTGAGTGGTTCAAAGAAAAAACTAATAATAATACAATAATAATAATAATAAAAATGTGTCACAATTATTGACACCCCTGTATTTAATAATTTGTGCACCCTCCCAGTGCCAAGATAAAAGCAATGTTCTCACAGGTTTTCGATTAAGTCTAGGTCAGAAGTCTAGGACAGCCAATGCAAAAATGTTATTATGTGGTGAGTGAGCAATTGTTTGTGAATCTCTAGCAATGCCTCTGATAATTTTTCATTATAAAAGACCCAAAACCTACATTGTTTTAGCCTCCTAGAAGATGCAGACAGATTTTGGCCTAGAATCTCCTGGTATTTGACAGTCTGCAATGCCATGCACCCCAATTTTTAGATTTTCTTAACCAAGGGTACCAATAATTGTATGTACAGTCCATTCATAAAGTCTCCAGTCCCCTTCACTTTTTCCACATTTAGGTTACTGCCTTATTCTGGATTAAATTGATTTCATTTCCCCCTCATCAATCTACATGTTATATCCTATAATGAGAAAGCAAAAACTGTTTTTCAGGACTTCTTTAAAAAAAAAGAGACATTCCATTTACATGTTTTCCCACCCCTTTACCCACTACTTTGTGGAAGCATCTTTGGCAGTGATAACTTCCCCTCTTGGGCATGACACTACAGTACTGAAACGGCTCTAATAAAAGTTTTAAATGAAAGACGGCTGAATACTGATTTGGATAAAATAACAGTTCTGGTTATATTAGATCTCAGTGCAGCATTTCACACTGTAGATCATAGAAATATTGTCTCTCCGGGACAGTCCTTTATTGGTTCAGATCTTATCTAGATGGCCAGAGTTACTTTGTCACCATTGGTAATCATGAATCTGATAGATGACTACGACATGCAGAGTTCCCCAAGGATCAGTTCTTGGACCACCATCTCTATATGCTATCTCTGGGCCAAATTCCATAGAACAACATTAACTACCACAGCTATGCCGATGATACTCAAATATATATGGCTCTCGAACCGTATGACTACAGCTCAATAGATTCACTGTGTCACTGTATAGAGCACATACATACCTGGATGAACCAGAATTGTCTACAATTAAACCAAGATAAAACATAGATTATTGTGTTTGGCAACAAAAATAAGAGAACTAGTATTAGTAAAGAGCTGGATTCTGGGGCCCTAAAAATCAGGGACCAAGTGTGTAATCTTGGTGTTCTGATAGACCTCACGTTCAATGTTCAAAGCAGTTACCAGAATCAAGGGCTTGGTGTCCCAAAAAGACCAAGAGAAGCTCATCCATGCTCTTATCTCTAGTAGGGTTGACTACTGTAATGGCATATTAACTGGACTCCCCAAAAAGACTGTAAAACAGCTGCAGCTTATCACTCCAGTTCATAAATCTTTGCACTGGCTTGCAGTCAGTTACACAACAGATTTTAAAGTTGTGCTTTTCGTCTATAAATCACTGGAATTTCTCCCTTTCTTCTCTGCAGTTCCTCTCAAGCTGTCAGGTTGGATGGGGAAGGTCACTGCACAGGTATTTGTTGGTATACTCCAAAGATGTTCAATCAGGGCCACTGAAGAACATTCACAGACTTGTCCCAAAGTCACTCCTGTCGTCTTGGCTGTGTGCTTAGGGTCATTGTTCTAGGTGAACTGTTGCCCCAGTCTCAGGTCCTGATTACTATGGAGCAGGTTTTCATCAAAGAGGTGTTTTTACTTTGCTTAGTTTATTTTTCCATAATTTCTGACTAGTCTCTCAGTCCCTGCCCCAGAAAAAACATCCCCAAACCATTATGCTGCCAACACCTAGCTTCACAATAGGGATGGTATTAGTCAGGTTATGAGTGATACCTGGTTTCCTCAGGACGTGAAGCATGGCATTCAGGCCAATGTGTTCAATCTTGGAGTTATCAGACCAGAGAAACTTGTTTGTCATGGTCTGAGAGGTGCCTTTTGGCAAACTTCAAATGCACGATGCACCTGAAATCAGTTTTGAGTGTCATAGCAAAGGATCTGAATACGTATGTAAATGTATTATTTGAGGAATTATGCGTAGATTGATGAGGAAAAAAAATATTTAATCCATTTTAAAATAAGGCTGTAACGTAACAAAATGTGTAATGTGTGTCTGAATACTTTCTGAATGCACTGCATACTTGAAAACATATTCACAATGACAAATTATCTCATATTATGCTTATCTCACAAATGGCTAAATGAAATTCCATTCTGTACCATATTTGATTATAAAACACTGAAATGACTAACATTGTTTTAATAATATGTAATATAATATATAGGAAGTATATATATAATATATATACTTCCATGCATTAACGTTTGGTAGAACTACCTATTACTGGAAAAACAGCATTACAGTAAGTCTTGTAGGGTAACTATCTACCCGCTTAGAAGTGTTGGGTCTTTGAAAGTTATTGTTGGCCTTATTGTTGTTGAGTGCAGAGTTTCAAGTGGCAGACTTTGGCAGTGCCTGGGTGGTGTGATTCCACTTCCTGATATGTAATCCATTGTGCTCACTGGGATATCCAAACACTTGGATGTTATTTTGTACCCTTTCTTTAATCTATCCATTTGTATCAGTTTATCTCTAACTTTGATAACGTGCTCTTTAGTCAAAATTTTCTTGCAGATTCAAAGTCTTACCAATAATGTTTCAACAGTGTGGCTCCGCAAAAAATGCGACAGCAACTTTGACAGCTCACAGGTTGAGGCCAGGGCTAAGGTAATTGTGTCCTCATTAGGGCAATTCTTTTCATCTATGTCAATTGAGAATTTGCAATGCAACCTATGAAAGCAACATATTTCATTTTAAAAATGTTCTTTCAAATATTTACCAATATATAACAAACGCCAACTAACAACAATTCATTTTGAGATTCAGTGTTTTAAAGTAAAATGTTGAAGCAGATGTACCATTTGTAATTCAGTACAAAAAGGGACTTTATCTGGGGATTTAATACTTTTGCACGACACTATATACCCTAGGACAGTGCAAATAACAAGCGGGTAATGTATTTAGGCCTCCAGAACCAAAGTTAAATAGCTCTGTATTAAAGGAACAATCTTTTTTTATTTATTTTAACTAATGACAATGCATTAGTCATAACATTCATTCATTGTTACATTTTCACTGTAAATTGTTACAGCTGTATCTTTTTATGGTTGCCATAGCTGGCTGGTCATTGGCCAATCATCTTTTCACAAGGACATGTGCTGGAAAATAGTGAGTAGTGCTGTGTCCACTGAAATACAATTGGCCATTAGCCAATAAGCACCTTTTTACTAGCTATTTTACAAGAAATCCAACTCAATATGGCCGACATCAAGTTTGTGTGTCCTTTCTATAGCTCCTTATGCAGTTACTTACAGTGATTTCGATTTGCTTTATGCTAATTTTCCTCATTCTGAACTTCACCGCTTCCCTTTGTCTCCTCAGACATTCCTGGTGATCCAACAGCATCTCCTGGAGAGAAAACATTTCAGACATCCTCAAAAATAACTAAAATGGATTCCCCCAAATTGTCTCTTTTGTAGTCCACGTAGCTCACACCTGATCCTGGGTCTTCATGTCCTTACTCTAAGCGATATTATCCGTCATACACCAATAAGGAGCATGACTAAAGATGTTGCCGAAGACATTGGTAAAAAACCAACAAGATTGAGTGCCATGTAAATCTTAGTACAAACTACTCATATCAGGCTGTTCTTGTGTCTGTACACTTGTGTTTATTTGATACTTTTCATTGTAAAGCCTGTCTCATACATTAAAAACCACTATAGCAGCACCGTACTGTAATCTAATACTTAGGCACCTCTAACAAATCCATAAGACTTTAGTTTCAGGTGGGGCAATGGGTTAATTTCATAGTGTAGGACAAAAAAATCCAGCTCAGTGGAGAACTTGACTGAAATAGACCTAATCAGTTTTTGTGACATTGGCCCTATCTGTATTGTCTAACCATGACCATGACTTTGTCAATAGGTTCAATAACTGTCATATGTATTTCAGTGCAGGAGCTCCACCACAATGTTAAGCTATTATTCTCAAATTTTCTGATAAAAAAAAATCTGACCCAGTTAACATTTAGTATAGCTCTATAAACTCATCCTTGACAAATAACAGTAGATAAACCTGTTCAATTGGAGCTATCAGGTGCAGGCTGTAAGCTAACAGGTTATTATACAGTTTGATAGTGTTCAGCTATACTGAATTTTCTTAACACATTGATTCATACCATCCTTTAAAATGATAATACAGTGGGGAGAACAAGTATTTGATACACTGCCGATTTTGCAGGTTTTCCTACTTACAAAGCATGTAGAAGTCTGTACTTTTTATCATAGGTACTCTTCAACTCTGAGACGGAATCTAAAACAAAAATCCAGAAAATCACATTGTATGATTTTTAAATAATTAATTAGCATTTTATTGCATGACATAAGTATTTGATCACCTACCAACCAGTAAGAATTCCGGCTCTCACAGACATTTTAGTTTTTCTTTAAGAAGCCCTCCTGTTCTCCACTCATTACCTGTATTAACTGCACCTGTTTGAACTCCTTACCTGTATAAAAGACACCTGTCCACACACTCAATCAAACAGACTCCAACCTCTCCACAATGGCCAAGACCAGAGAGCTGTGTAAGGACATCAGGGATAACATTGTAGACCTGCACAAGGCTGGGATGGGCTACAGGACAATAGGCAAGCAGCTTTGTGAGAAGGCAACAACTGTTGTCGCAATTATTAGAAAATGGAAGAAGTTGGAAGAAAATGGAAGAAAACCATTATTAACACTCTATGCCGTCATGGATTAAAATCCTGCAGCGCACGCAAGATCCCCCTGCTCAAGCCAGCGCATGTCCAGGCCTGTCTGAAGTTTGCCAATGACCATCTGGAGGATCCAGAGCAGGAATGGGAGAAGGTCATGTGGTCTGATGTGACAAAAATAGAGCTTTTTGGTCTGAACTCCACTCGCCATGTTTGGAGGAAGAAGAAGGATGAGTACAACTCCAAGAACACCATCCCAACCGTGAAGCGTGGAGGTGGAAACATCATTCTTTGGGGATGCTTTTCTGCAAAAGGGACAGGACGACTGCACAGTTTTGAGGGGAGGATGGATGGGGCCATGTATCGTGAGATCTTGGCCAACAACCTCCTTCCCTCTGTAAGAGCATTGAAGATGGGTAGAGGCTGGGTCTTCCAGCATGACAACGACCCGAAACACACAGCCAGGGCAATTAAGGAGTGGCCCCGTAAGAAGCATCTCAAGGTCCTGGAGTGGCCTAGCCAGTCTCCAGACCTGAACCCAAAAGAAAATCTTTAGAGGGAGCTGAAAGTCTGTATTGCCCAGCGACAGCCCCGAAACCTGAAGGATCTGGAGAAGGTCTGTATGGAGGAGTGGGACAAAATCCCTGCTGCAGTGTGTGAACTACAGGAAATGTATGATCTCTGTAATTGCAAACAAAGGTTTCTGTACCAAATATTAAGTTCTGCTTTTCTGATGTATCAAATACTTATGTCATGCAATAAAATGCTAATTAATTAAAAATCATACAATGTGATTTTCTGGATTTCTGTTTTAGATTCCGTCACTTACAGTTGAAGAGTACCAATGATAATGAGACTTCTACATGCTTTGTAAGTGGGAAAACCTGCAAAATCAGCAGTGTATCAAATACTTGTTGACCCCACTGTATGTGTATGTTTGAGACAGCTCCATGGGTGTCTGAGTCTATTGGCTACTATACTATTGTGCTGGGGGATTGGGTCAGTTCTCCTTCCTCACCAAGTTCTCCTTCTCCACTATAAATCATGTTGATATGAGGAATGCATTTTCTGAATTTTCCCAGTCTCCTCCCGTTTTGAACTTTAGGAGAACTTGAGGTCCTGGTCCAAACCTTTGGAATACCTGGTTTGGGGGGCCCGTTGCTGTCCCTGTCCTTCTCCATCTGGTCATACTTCTGGCATAGTCTACATTTAAATAGACTCTGGCTTTAGCCCACATGCATTTATTAATTATTCCAATTGGACTCTTAATATCTCACCCGGCAAAGCCAGAAGAGGACTGGTCATCCCTCTGAGCCTGGGTCCTCTCTAGGTTTTTTCCTAAAATTCGGCCTTCTTAGGGAGTTTTTCCTAGCCATTGAAATTCAACACTACTGTGGTTTCAGGCCGGGTGTTTCTGTAAAAGCACTCTGTGACAACTGCTGTTGTAGAAAGGGCTTCATAAAATACATTTGATTGATTGATTGAAGTCCAGGAATTCAGGTAAATGGTCCTATAAAACTTGATTGGAAGTTGTCATATTACCTGGTGTTTCCTGAATATAACAGATGAACCACACTGCTCAATATACTTTAATAGCTGGGTGGAGAATAGGTAAACTAAAACAGGCCATATTGTATTGTAGCCCAGGATCATGATACACACGGATTTAAAGCTTTATTTTTGCTTATATTTCAATACAACAAATGGCAGTGTGAGTTTCATTTATAAAACAGTCATCTCAAATACAGTTATTTTTTATACATTTAACATTTTTGTGTGGTCTTTGATAAATATTTGTGAGAAAAAAGGAATTGCTACTCCAATTTAATCAAAGGAAAACTGATTTTGGGTCATTTTCATGGGAGCCTGAGGGTGAAACTGTTTTGTTGGCGGGACAAGATGGCTGCTAATGTAGCCTATGCTGGCTACCTGGGTTGTATTCAATGGACATCAAATGAAAAAAATAAAATAAATATATATAATTTGTGAAACTTGGCGGGCAGAATAGTTAAATTATCAGTGAAAACAAATTTTAAAGCCCCAGTAGAGCTGTTGTTTTCAATATCAAATTATTTCTGTGTATCAATTTAGCTCTTACACAAAATAAGCATTATTTCACAATGTGTTATTTATTTAAAACTGATAGATATGTGGAAACATAAAAAAAAAACAGGAAAATCAAGCTAGTGACCACACTGGGCCTTTAAAAGGTCCTATACTTTACTGAATATGACCCGGATATAGAACTACATTATGTAGTTCTGAATGATGGCTTTTACAGACTCTAATAGCTGTGAGAGTAACATGGTTAACTGATTAGGATAACTGTTATGTGCTACAGCTATATATGGCAAGACCTAATACTTCCCATGATGAACACACTGTTAGCAATTGGATTTGACGCCAACACTGGACTAAAACGTTTCAGCTCAGATGAGGGCAAGCTGACCATTGACATATGAAGTCGACAGACATTCCAGATTTGCATGTGAACAGCATGTTTCATATGGCGCCATGAGATTCTACAAACAAACTTCCACAGGAATCAACAGCAACAAATATGAGGAAATAAGCAAGAAAAGTAAAGCAGTTCCATTCAAAGCAAAGCGAAAAACAAAACGGAAAAAGAAGCGCACCAGTCAAAAAGAACATGACTTAATTCATAATTCTTTCTCATTCTTTGTCACATTTGAACACTGAATAACTTTCATTCTTTACGCGTGAAGCCTTTCAAATGTATCTATTGGTTATTAAATCACGTATTCAGTCCAAAGAGGAAGCGAATAGGGAAAAAAGTCAATTTCATTGCTTCCCTGAATAAGTCAGAAAGAAAATCCAAAGAAATCCCACATCTCTGTTTATGTCGACAGAGTGCTATCTGAAGGGATGGGATGACTGCATGCTGCTCTGACTGCTAGAAGAGCTTGGCTTTCTTTTTCATGTCGTTGCGTTTCCACAGTGGAAGCCTGTCAAACTCCTGGATCTCCATTCCAAAGATGTCAAAGAACGTTTCTGGGGCTAAGTGGCGCTAGATTGAGAAAAGAGGTTGAGAAAAGAAGGGGGAGGAGGGGAGGGGGAATGTTGTGGTTAGCATTGATGCTCCTATAAGGTCATTGGAAAACTCTCAAGAAGCTACATGGATCGATGGGTACAGTAACTTCCTCAGTCGGTATTTCGTGTAGCATTCATTATAGTGAGCACCAGTATCTATCATCGCATGCAGAAATCGAATGATACCTCCAGTCTGGTTCTGTCCACCTCCCTGGGCAGTTTAGCTCGCCCTCTACTGGTTATCATGAGCATTTCATATGGTACAACCTTCAAAAGGGAGACACTCGTCAGTAAAGGCAATACTGGATCAAGTTTCAGAAGGAGATTCCTGAAGAGAACCCAAAGGTCCATCAAAACTGACCAAGGACCTATCCCATTAAACCCGGGGCAGGGTTTTGTGATAAATCCCTAATTTAAAGAGCATTTATGATCATGTTATTTTTTTATTAAGCATGTTCATTGCTGCAGTCAGCGAACATCATCTTTGAGGGGCAGTAGAAACTGACTGTCCATATGGATGGTTTTTACACTGATGGTCTAGAACTGGGTGTAGCCATGGGCGCCCGATTTATGGTATCATTTGATAGGGAGGTGCGTTATAAAATAACTTAAAGCCAAAATGGATACGTTACTGTGACATATTTTTGTTCAATTTAATTGTGAAGATGTACATTTCGATTCCTGGATACCTGTAATCTATCATGGCAGGTTGAAAAATGTAGGGTCACTTAAAAATGTCCTTGTTTTCCATGAAAAGGTTTGAACAGGGAATATAGCAAAATGAATAGATAATTATTTCTAACCTCTACATGGTTAGAAATCATTATTTTTAATTGAAATAATTGTGTCCTTCAAACTTTGCTTTTGTCAACGAATCAGAATTTGTAGCAATTACAGCCTTTCAGAGCTTTGGCATTCTAGTTGGCAATTGTTGAGGTAATTTGAAGAAATTTCACCCCATGCCTCCTGAAAACCCCCCTACAAGTTGGATTGGCTTGATGGGCACTTCTTACGTACCTGCGGTCATACTACTCCCACAACAGCTTAATAGGGTTGAGATCAGGTGACTGTGCTGGCCACTCTATTATAGACAGAATACCAGCTAACTTCTTCCCTAAATAGTTCTTTCATAGTTTGGAGCTGTGCTTTGAGTCATTGTCCTGTTGTAGGAGGAAATTGGCTCCAATCAAGCACCGTCCACAGGGCATGGCATGGTGTTGCAAAATGGAGTGATATCCCTTTTACCACCACCAAAGCACCCCTAGACCATCACATTTCCCCTCCACCATGCTTAACTCATGGTGTCAAGCACTCCTCTAGCATCTTTTCATTTGGTCTGCGTCTATTAAATATTCTCCTTTGTGATCCAAAACACATCAAACTTTTGTCTGTCCATAACACCTTTTTCCAATCTTCCTCTGTCCAGTTTCTGTGTTCTTTTGCCCATCTTAATCTTTTCTTTTTATAGCTATAGTTTACTGTGCCAACATAATTGCAAAAGGGTTTTGTTATGATCAATTTGCCTTTTAAAATGATAAATCTGGATTATCAAAAACCAAATGCCAATGGAACATAGGACTGATGGTTGCTGATAATGGACCTCTGTAGGCCTATGTAGTTACTCCATTAAAAAATGTTCCAGCTACAGTAGTCATTTACTACATTAATAATGTCTGCACTACTTCTGTTCAATGTGATGTAATAAAAAAATTACAAATAAAAACAAGGACATTTCTAAGTGATCCAACTTTTGAACGGTAGTGTAACTACAGTCAGGAACGACTAGGATGCAGGTAATAACAAGCAGCAGCAGGCTATAGTTACTGTCTTGTTTTACATGGACAAATCACGACTTTGCAGCCTGTTTCTAATTTCAGAAAGGAGAGGAAAGGGGAGTTTTGAGTTAGGCAAGATTGGGAAATCTGCTATCCCATGGGCTTTACAGCTAATTAAGCTATTATTCTAAGGGCTATTGCACTAACACAACTACATGAGATCCATAGAAACGTAGAGTGAGAGTTTTGCAAGAGCTTATTGAAATGTTATAATAAGCAACAAAAGAAGTGAATTTTTCTGTTATCTAAACTCAAAGTAGGCACACCATACAGGACAATCCAACAATGAAGGTGTAGCTCCTTCATAAAGTATACAGTGATTCAAATCTTTCAATATACATTTGGTGTTGGATTTTTCCACTGTATTTTCCATACAGTCCGTTTTGAAGCCATGAACAAATGAGCATGGAAAAGCTGGCATGCTAAGCAAGAGGTGACTCAGCTCACTATAACTTCTGTCTGGACTTCAACACAGTATCGTGAAAAATGGAGTACAGATTTGTTTTCACAAATCCGTAAAGGAACTGCATACAGGCTACTGTAGCTAGCTAAGCTGATGTTATAAGACAAACCGATAGTAAAAGAATCTAGTGTTGTCAGTATTTAGGTTTAACTCACAATTCCTTTCTTTTACATTACAACACGTGCTCTGATGCTGGTGTGCCAAGCTCACTTTGTAGCATAACCTTTCAGTTTTGTAGTGTAAATGTTCATTCAAAACTTAGCATTGTCATTGGAATTATACTTTTAGGGACTGGTCACATACAGTTGTAAATCTAGCTACAAGTGAAACAAATCACCAGATAAGTGCAATGTTTGTCTAAGAAGTATAAAGAAATAAGATACTTGCTTTTGGTTCCAACATATTAGGCATAGATACTCCCCTGTCCATTCTTGTAACGGCGGCACGGCCATCCCTTAAGTGCTACAGGATAGAACATACATACACATGTAATTGTGGTGAGGTACAGATACCATAGGTATCAGCTCCAGGACCCACTAGCCAAGCCACTGTACCATATAGCTACTATACGTAGCACTGTGAACATCTGGTCAATGCAGCACAAGTATTAGGGTATGGCTCTCAACGTTTACCATTAGTTTACACTATTAACTGTTTGGATAGCTTCTAATGTCACCTAGTGAAAACTTTTGATAGCCTGTCCTCTCGTGGACCAGAGCGGACAGTAGTATAAGAAACTTATTTCGACATTTAGTCCAACCGAAGACATTTTGAAACGACTTAACAGGCGATGAGACAAAGAATCCACTGAAGTAGATTTACAGTGGTTCAGTGTAGCCACAGTGACAATGAACATGTCTAAGCAGTGTTCTTTTTGTTCGATGGCAGCAGCATGCAGGATCACTGCATTGTGTTCACTTTGATGCAGGCATTTAGCTGGAGTGGGTTGACAGTCAAGATAGCATGTGGTTTGCGACCCTGGGAAATGAGTGAGCAAAACACATGCAAAATGAAAAACATAATGAACAGCATTTGTGGGTAAGCAAATGAGGGACATACCTGAAACTCTGCAAGACAAAATGGGACAGAGAAATGACTCACAGTTAATGTTTCACTTGTGTTAGTTCTCTTAAATTTTTTTTCTTTCCAAAACGGACTTAGAAAAATTTGGTATTTTTCTTCATATTAAACATATTGTAGCTATAACAGAATTGTAATTGTTGAAGTAGCTGTGAATATAACCAGCACTTTTTTTCCTGAACCACACTCACCTCGTCCTCCTCCACCCATGTCCCCATGGCTGTTATACTGAGTGAAATCTGTTGACTGAGGCTGTAGAGATAGAAAGCTTTGTAACAACAGAAACAACTTCCATATAATGCTCAGATTGATTTTTATAGTCGGATGGAACAAATAGTTGTGAGGTCTGACAGCGTCAGATCTTACCCGGTGTAACCCATTTCTTCCGTAACCAGGCAGTGATGAGGTTTTGGAATCATCTGAAAAAGAATAATGATGTGAAGCACCATTTTAATGAGGCTAAGTTAATCAGGCTGCCCTGTTATGTCCTGTCGTTTGAATGGTTCATGCTGTTGATTTGATAGGGTCACTTTTTGCCGTTTGAACAATATCGAGTTCATTGAAGTACCTCCCACAAGTGGGATTGGCTTGATCAGCACTTCTTATGTACCATACGTTCAAGCTGCTCCCACAGCAGCTCAGTAGGGTTGGGATCCGGTGACTGTGCTGGCCACTCCATTACAGACAGAAAACCAGCTGACTGCTTCTTCCCTAAACAGTTCTTGACGCTGACGTTGAGACTGGTGTTTTTTGAGGGTACAGTGCTATTTAATATAGCTTTAATATAGTTTGATTCTCAAACTAGACCCTAATGTATTTTTCCACTTGCTCAGTTGTGCACTGGGGCCTCCCACTCCTCTTTCTTTTCTGGTTAGAGCCAGTTTGCGCTGTTCTGTGGAGGGAGTAGTACACAGCATAATTTCCCAGAACAAGAATAAACTGATGAGTTCCAGAATACATTTCTTTGTTTCTGGCCATTTTGAGCCTGTAATCGAACCCACAATTGCTGATGCTCCAGATACTCAACTATTCTAAACAATGCCAGTTTTACTGCTTATTTAACCAGCAGTTTTCAGCTGTGCTAACATTCTAATGATCACTTACAATTATAAACTTGGAATAGCAAACACAACATGCCATTGGAACAAAGCATTAATGGTTGCTGATGAGGAGCCTCTTTATCGGCATACGCCTATGTAGATATTCCATTAGAAACCAGCCATTTCCAGCTACAATAATAATTTACAACATTAACAATGTCTACACTGTATTTCTGATCAATTTGATGTTATTTTAATGGACATAAGATATTGCTTTTCTTTCAAAAACAAAGACATTTCTAAGGGATACCAAATGTTTGAACTGTAGTGTACCTCCATCACATTTGGTTGGCTGGGGTTGATAGCGCTGAGCTGATTGGCTGCGTGCATGACGTTCTCTGATCTGGTCCTTCTCATTTTCCTCTTTCATAATCAGCTTCCCCAAACCAGACTGAATCTGCGGACATAGAATACACTGTCTTGATGAAACGTCATACATGAATGTCAAACACATTATGATCAAGTTTTAGAGCCGGGCAATGTGGACAAAAATAAGCATTGTTATAACTTGTTATATAACTGTATATATCTTCATAAATACAGTGCAAGTCATTGATCTTACACTCAAAAACTCATATGAATCTTTAATTGAGTGAAAATTGTTAAAGAAAATAAAATGTAATCATGAAATAATAAGAAAATTATTGGCACACCTGGATTTATTATTTGGTTCACCCCCCTTTGCCAAGATAGCAGGAGTGACTCACCTCCTATAATGTTTGACGAAGTGGGAGAACTCCCTCCACACAAAACCAAAAAAAAAATGATTTGAGCTGCTTTTGCAATAATATGGACTACTACAGTACACACTACAGACACAATGACGGTCTTCTGTAAGCCAACCCTACCTTGTCACAACACAACTGATTTGCTCAACCACATTAAGAAGGAAAGAAATTCCCAAAAATGTACCTTTAACAAGGCACACCTGTTAAATGATATGCATTCCAGGTGACTACCTTATGAAGGTGGTTGAGAGAATGCAAAGAGAGTGTGCAAAGCTGTCATCAAGGCAAAGGGTGGCTACTTTGATGAATATACAAAAGAGATTTTGGTCATTTGTTCACTTTAACTTTTGTTTGCTACATTATTTAATATGTGTAATTTCATAGTTTTGATGTCTTTGCTATTATTCTAAAATGTGGAAAATACTAAAACTAAAAAAATATCCTTTCCCTATTACCTGCTGGTATTATGTATGTAGACATTTTGAAATGTATAGTGAGCCATTGTGGGAGTAGGTGCATGCATCTCTGACCTTGTTGATATGCTCTTCGTGCAGTTGCTTTCTCTTCAGGGCCTCCTCCTCCTCCTCCTCTCTGGACCGTCTCCTTCCTCCTTCTGACCCTTGGAGGTGCATACACAACCCACTAATTAGCAAACACAAACACGGGTGCAGAGACACGAACACCCATATCCAGGTGCTAAACACAAAACTAAACTTAAAAACTATATAATATAATACTGAAATGATATGCATAATACAACGCCCCCATATGTGGACATGACATTCGCAAAAGCACTGTATTGGATATTTTTTAAGCATTTATTAAGTAAGTATTTATGAATTATTGGCTATGGTGGTGAAGAATGAAGAAATGAGCCACATGGGTGTGAAAAAACACAAATGAGACATAGTTGGCAAGACATGAACAGACAACACCAAGACAAGTGAAAGAACTCAGCTGCACGTAAGTGTCACACAGACATCAAGACAGCATTCACAAGATGAGCTTTCGGCTGTGAATTTGACACCCAGAAACAACGAGGTGAGGAAAGACATGTCAGTTTGAAACCAGTCTCAATCAGCTCTGTCCAAGTCATTTGTGAATGGTGTGTAGGTACCACAATCGATCCATTGATAAGCTGCGTGTACATGGCTTTAAAGGAGCAGTGCAAAGGAATCCTCTAGCAAGCCAAAAAAAAGGTTGTGGTCCGCACAACCACAGCCTTTCAAGGAGACCCTGTTCAGCATAGCAAGTTATGAATGTCAGCAAATTAATTCCAAATGTCGTTTCCAGAAAGCAAACAAAATATATAGTGGGAGCTGGGATGCAATTAAGCTTAGTGGTAGGGTTAAGCTACAAGTACATAAAAGTGAATTTCCGCCCTGTCCATAAAAACCCAGAGAACAACATTGTAGAGACATGTGGAGATCAGATAGAGTTAAATAAGCAAAATGGCCACCTAATTCCACCTACGATAGGATGAGGTGGTGCTGTTGACAGATAACTTAAATCTACGAAATCCAGTCTGATCCCCACAAATGTCTAGGGCTAGCGACTGGTGGTTGTTTCTGGACAGGGCTGACTTCAGTGCTTGGGTTGTGAGCCTGGAATGGCTGGAAGGTGGGGCGGTGCAAGCACGCTCACAGGGAGCTGACTGTACCTAAGGCAGCCAGAGCCAGGTAGGGGGAGCAGGGGGGCCAGTGGTCACTCTCGCTGGGTGAAGTGTCATCCGGAGGGGGGGCAAAGGCGGCAGGAAACGTGGCGGATCTGATGATGTCATCAGCGGACTTTCTTTTTGGAGTGGGTAAATCTGGGTCGGTAACCAGGGCAACTGGACTATCAGTGTCTGAATGAGATCTCCTGACCACAGCTGCACATTTCAAACAGCACCAGTCTGAAATGTTGTCCGGTAATCTCTATACGATTTGAGTTTCTTTCCCTGTGCGGTCGTATTCAGCAGCCGGCCATCTGTCCCACAGAGACTAATAAGACGACGCTCATCAAGCCTCCTCCAAACTGTTCACTAACTGTTAACCGCTGCTATACACCATACACAAAACTCTGCATCTACATACTACTCTGAAACTGTAAATAACTGTAAATCCAGTTATATTGTATACTCACCGCTCATACACCATTATCTTATTTGATCACCAGCCATTGTATATACTATTTGTATGTCAACTTTGTGTAGATTTGATGTATTCTCGCTCTGTTTTCTAACACTGCCAGTGCCATTATACCAAGTAACATTCTGATTGTATCTATGTTTAAATGTGATCCTGATCAAAGCAAAGTACCCTCTTTACACATACATTACACAATTATCCAGAGATTATACTGTATTGATATTTGTAGTGGGCTGGCTCTGTTGCCAAGATCTATATTTTCTGCACCTCGGATGCTCGACTCATCCCTAGAAATGTACCCATGTATATTCTGAAAGACTTTTAGGACAAAAAAACGCACTTCCCTTTACTTGTTATTGCTGCTGAGTCACGGAGCCCCCTCTGTCATCACAATCCAAAAACACATCAGCAAATGATACTACAAAGGGAACCCTGAACAGTCCTCGTAGATTAACGGGGTAATCTAGGCTCACATGCCTTGTTGTTTTATGTAGGCATTCCATGCTCGGAAAAGCGTTCAGAAAGTGAGTGGTCGGAGAGAGACTTCAAACAATGTTGACACATTGACATTGGAGGTGGTTACAAGACATGGTTACAATCAGACGTCAATGTGGTGATCACACAATGTCAATCCACACCGAGAAACCACAGTCAACAGGATCCTGACATTGCTCATTGACATCTGATGCAGCATTCCTATTCCACTCGTTTCCAAAGGTAAAATTATCAATCCGGACGAGGTTTCTTATAATCACCATTGTTTCATGGCAAAAAGCATGCCCCTGCTAAAATAATTATTATTACCCAATAGAAGGTTCTGACTGTTTTCTGTAAATAGTACCAATATTATTAAATATTCATGCCAAACATTATGCTGTTAATAATGAAAGAAGGTGATAAGTAGTGAATGTACCGTGCTGTTTGTAGATGGGTGGTTTTCTGTAAATGTTGATCCCCTGATCTGAAAGGGTTAAGAGAAAAATTCTGAAATGTGCATATATATGTATATCAGAACATCACATTGTATCACATCACAATGACACATGCCCATGTATTCGAATAATAAAGAAAAACCCCACAGCAACAGAAAGACGATGAAACAATATAAAAAGACAATGAAACGATCCAACACCAGCACTGACAACATCGTTAGACATTAAGGCGTGTTACCATGGTGACGTGACTGGTGTAAGAGGCACATAACACTAACATCCTTTAATGGAATGGGAGTCGGGTGACACCAAGGGACATGGTCACGGGTGACCAGGTGTCAGTGACAGGTTTACTCTGCTTGTGTCTCCTACCTGGGAGGTGGAAATGTTTCGGAGTCAGAGAGAGAGGCGGAGTTACCGGCCGGCTGTCTGGCCTTTGGGGAATTGGGGAGCTTCGACCGTTGGCTGGCTCAGTGCCTCCAATAACAAGAATCAAGAATAAAACATAAGCAAGGCAACCTTACAGAAAACAAACGTTTAGAGAACGTTATTCAGAGCCACCGTGTCTCTGAATCTTTCATATAGCAAGGGTTGCAGAATTCTGGGAACTTTCAATACATTCTTCTGTTTGCCCCAGAATCCCTGTTTGAAATAGAAGCAGGGCATCCAGAATCCATGCAGATGTTTTGGAGAATCAAGGAATTTATAGACAGTTTCAGTTTTGCAACCGTCAGTGCATCCGAAAAGTGCAGTCTGCCAAATTAGGATCTAGCAATACAAATGGTAGCATGGTGATTGAAAGGTTTTTCACATTTTGAGAATGTTTAATGGGATGCTGTTTTACCACATCACAGAATGAGCCACGGAAGATTCAAGCAATTATTGTACTGAAGATGAAGCATGGAACAGACAAGAAGCCAACCAGAGGACACAGTAGCATCCACAGGCTTGAATAGGGACTTTGGTACAGATTCACTCTATGAGTCCCTCAGCAGAAGTAGAAATTAACCTCTTGTATATAATTACGCTTTTAAAATGTTAGTCATTTACCAGCCGCTCTTTTCCAGAGAAAATTGCACAAAAGGCCAAACATACTGAAATAATATAAATATGATTTTTATTTGACATCATTTCACCAGGTCAGTTAACTGACATTTACATTTACAGCAATGGCCTGGGAAGCAATACGGGTTAACTGTCTAGCTCAGGGACCAAACAAATGAATGTTCAACATGCTGGCGCAGGGTTACTACCGGTCAGACACTCTAACCACTAGCTTCCACCTATTATCTGGTTTTATATAAAAAAAAGAAAAGATTCTGGTCTGTCAACCTACGGTAACTTGGCCAGAAAGGCATAAATCACTTTACATCAGCTGGGCATAACAGTATAAATCTGTACTCAGCAGCAGTTGACCCGTGGGTCATTATGATGAAGATGATGATGAAGATAATATTGGCGTGAGTGGTTTAATCATACAGTCAAAGGCTGTGAGAGGTAAGTGAGGTGACGGCTTGCCTGGGGAGTGCGGAACAGTGAAGGGGCTCTGGAGACTAGCCAGGGTGGCCCTGTCTTACCTTGGCTATGGGGGAGGAAGTGATGTCTGAAAGGGGAGGTGGGACGGGAGTCGTTAATGCTGGAGGAGCCCACACTGTTACTGCACAGGGCGGAGCAGAGCTTCTGCATGCCCGTCATTGCCTCTGTGGGTGAGGTATGGTTTGGGGGAGGGAGGGCAGGGTTGGGGGAAATGTGGAGGTAGGGTGTTGAGGTAAGTGCCACAGCCAGTAGATGTACCATAACAGGTAAAGGCAGGGATGTGGGGGGGGGTTAGAGCGGGATGAGGAAGAGCCGAAGGGGACCGGACGCAATTAGGGTGGGGGAGAGGTGGAGGTAAAGGAAAGACGGGGGGGGGGGCAGGGAGAAAATCAGCACCGGGTAAAAACTGGAAAAGAAGAAATTTGAGAAGAGGAGGAAAGTCTACTCCATTTAATTGAGGTGGAAATAAGCTGGCGGGTTGGTTTATAATAGCAATAAGACACCTTAGAAGCTTGTGGTATATGGTTGCTTTACTAGGGCTGAGGGCTATACTGAGGCACTCTGTGATTGGTCTTCAGAACAGCCTATAGCAGCAGTATATTGGCCATATACCATACCCTCTTATGCATCATTGCTGAATTTAAATTTTTGAATAGAAAACAGTGTTGTACAATAACTTTCATGAATAGCATTTAAGAGATACTGCAAGATGCTGGTCGGTAAAGATGCATTCTGGGACTTGCTATTATTAAAACACTTTTTTAAACTCCCATTTTGGGCTGGATGTGTAATATGTTAATAATATATTTGCATAATCTATAAGCAGAATCACTATTATACCTTAGTTAGCCATTCCAAGCTTAAAAAAAAGTGATTTTCATGACATTAACCATAATTTCCAGGCACCGTTTTTGGCTCAATAGCACCACTTTTACAACCAGTGGTCAAAAATAATGGACAACATCTTTAACTTGCTTTTTGAGAATACTTAAATATTTTATTGCATCTAGAATGAATGAAGCTAGTGCTAATGTATGTGAAATTACTAGAACTCTAACAGCATAGCTCACAGTATACCTTTGATTGACTATAAACTATCCATGCATTAATAATACATATTTAAAGGTGCAGTCCGGTCACACGATCATCCACCTGAATTTGCTTTCCAGATGAAATGTCCCACCTTGTAAACTAATCGTTGGTTAAGGAGAATTACAAAATTACAGTGACATCAAATTCTATCTCATTAAAAGGGCAAACCCCTTGCCATTTGACACCTGAACCTCATTTTGATGGGGATTGGGATGGGTAGTTATAAGTCAGACAAGTTGAGGTCACTTTAGCACAAGGTGTGATCCCCTTTATTAAGAAGGGGCAACCAAAGTGCACTTATAATAAAAAAACATGTATAAGCATTACAATTCCATATTCATGAAAATTACTACAAAATGTTACTAGGGTTGTTAGAGAAGATGGCTAGTTTATAGGTATGGAGGGGACACCACAAGCTGCAGTGAGGGAATAAGAATAAGGCGGGGCTAAGAAAGAGTGACAGGCATGAATGTCAGTCCTGTGAGAATTGTGAACAAGTAGTGTTCTTGGGAAAGTACGAGAATAGCGCAGAGGCCATCCATATTCAGTCTTCTGTAGTAATCTATGAAGACGAACACAAATCATACGCACCCACGCAAACTGAGACCCTCACAAACACTCACCTGGTCTGTGAAAATGCTGCGGCGAGCGCGACAGCGGCGTGTAACTATGGCGATTGTAGACAGGTGATCCGATGGAGCCCTGACTGGTGGACCTCTGGAGGATGCGTTCCCTCATGTCATAGCAGCCCTACGAGGACGACACCCTTCCATCACTTGTCAATCACAGAGTCAAATGTCTCTTTTCAATGGAGCTTGACCTGAACGTTTGCAGCTCAATGTGTACAGTTTATCCATGAGGAACGCAGCCCTTACCTCAGCGGATGGGGTAGGAGACATGTTTCTCGATGACTGAAAAAGAAAATCACTTTTTTTTTCAAGCTCGGAGCATTACTTCACCCCTCTATGGGGAGGGAAAACCTCCCTACAATGGCGTGCTTTTAAAACGTCTAGCCTATTTAACGCTTATAAAGTCCTCAGCGAATTTCAGCAAGTTTGTAAATTAGAAATGTCAGACTTAATTTTTCCTTGACAATGTATGATCTCTACATTAATGTGGTTTGTTTATATTCCAAAACAAACTGCAATGGTGAGAGAATCATTAGTTGGACTGCCTGATTTGCACACCTATATGTCAAAACACTGAGTATCTGAAGATAAGTTACTAAATAATTCACTATAGAAGGTGTAATCACATTGTAGACACAATAAATAGCACGGGGAGCGCAATATTTTGGTCCAGTATCCTATTTGAATATGCATTTAATTACCTGACATTACGGTAGCCGATCCAATGGGCTTCATTGGGGAGGTTTTTATTTTCCTGGTATATTTTTAAGCATTTTGAATAAAGAACTGTTTGGGATCAAAATAAGCTGTCTCAATTAGCCAAAATGACCCATCCCAAATAATGGCCATCCCAAATAACTAACAAGCTCCACAGTAAGATTAACACCATACAAACATTCTGTAACAAAGCAACAAACCAGCACCAAGTTATCATCAATCAAAATAGACGGTAGCTGTCCTACCCTGTCATCTGTCATGGGGGAACGTTCTCTTCTGGCGGTATGGAGCTGCGGACACAGGGAATCACTGAGCACTCTGATGGGTGCCAATAATAGGTTTCCTTTAGAAAGGTGAGTTTGTCATGCACTAGAATGTGATGTCATGCTAATCAAAAGATATAGACCCTGCAACCACAAACAAATGGATTGTCCGATACCTGACTTTTTCCCGTGGTGGAGATGAAAATGAATATGATTTATCTCTTCCGTCTCTCAATTGGAAACACACTCTCCGTGAAAGTCAGAATGAACGGCGTGGTTCAGTTTAACGCGACGCGTCACACATACATGCACTCCACACACTGGTCATGCATGATGGGTTATTAGTTACCTCTCCCACACTCTCCCTCCTCTCATCCTTCTCATCAAGGGACATGGTGTACAAAGGCTCATAGGTAATCAGATCAGGGCGCTCTATGTCGTAAATGGCTTTGACTTTGGGAATGGCGGCTAGGTCCCTGTAATCAAGGATCTCATTGTCTACTTTTGCCTAGGGACGGACACAGACAGAGAGACACACAGAGACAGAACGAGAAAGGTTACACAGCTAAAGAGCACACTACTCCAAAGGGTTACTAGTGAACACTAGCTAACACAATTAACAGGTTTCTCAGAAATGCGTTTTTTGTTGTTGTTGAGGATTCTAAAATTTGCTGCTGATTAAATATTCCAACCATGATTTCTGGTAAACCTTGGAATTTTTGTGTACAAGAATGATAAGTAACAAGAATGTTACAGGGTCAGGGCCTACAGAGGATGCTGTTAGGTTCTCTTCTGCTTTAGAATAAGTCAGGTCTTTCTGTACGTTAGCAGACACATAAATACAATACAGGCCACAACTAGCTGGTAGAAAAATACACAGAGTTTCATAGTTGAACTTAAAGGATCACTCCGGACACATTATCATCGATTTGCAAACAAATAATTTGTTCCCTAAGACAAAGTAAGACTGACATTCTAGCCTATTAAAACAGATAGATCTGTGTGTTCCAATTCCCTGATGACCTGCTGAATCTGAATTTGATTGTATGAGACAAGGTGAGGTCACATTTAGACAAGGTGAGATCACTTTTTTAAGTGTGTTATGGAGAAGCTTGGACATTTCAGAAGGGTGAACGTGACCGGAGTGGACCTTCAAGTTTCCCTACGGAAGACGTGGCCTCAATTCCGAAAATAGAAGTGGCCCATCCAGCCCAATAAGATGTAGTGTACGGTGGGCAGAACACACGGCCTAGAGCGATCCAGTGGTATAAGTTGCTGCCACATACACAGCAGACGAATGGGTTCGAATCCAGCCTACTGCTCTGTCAGCAAAACATGTCTCCACTATTACTCCCCACTGCCTCCATACAGTAAAGCTTCAGAATTCCCAAAAATACAGAAACAATATATATTAACTCACATAAATGGTATGACCCGGTGAGCCAGGTATGCTTGAACCAGGTCTGGAACAGATACTGTCGGATGATGACCTCGAAGGCTGCAAGAAGAGAACTCTTGGTTACATTATTAAACACACAGGCATCCCGGGCTAGTTTTTAGTTATCGTTCAGTTGCCTTGTGCCATGTCGTCCTGTCCACATAAATTGGCGAGCAGCCCCCCAAAAGTGGAAACGAACCCGGGTTCATTGACCCAGCACCTTGGCTGTTAGGCCGAAAGACTCAAACTTCTTGATGAGGTTGCTAACCAAGCATTGCGCTAAAGTGTGCAAAGAAATACATTTTGAATAATATCCACTCAATCACTATCTGTCTCCAACAAAAGGTTATATCACAGCTTAAACAACAAGTAAAATACACAGTATCTTGGAAGAACGTCATAAATCAGGACATTTGAACAGTGAACTAGTCATGTCCCCCAAATTACAAAATGGTACCTTGAAAGTAGTCAACTAAGTATTACAGGAATACAAGTATTACAGGAATACAATGCCATTTTCCTGGCATTCTTTCTTGATGCTAGCATTTTAGCATTTCTGGAACAAATCCCAGAGAGATTTATTAGCATTTTTCAGACATCATATCCAAATCATCCAAAAGTATTTGAAAACTATTGTGAAGTCCAATAAAGGCCTGTAGAGATTATGGGAATATTCCACAAACTCAGTTACAACATCGGTACCATTACTATGTGTTTGTGCCACAAACGGTAAGGAGCTAGCATTTGGAAACCGTGCTGGGAAACTTTACCAAACTTTACCAGGGATTACTATCAAAGCTTGCCGAAAGACTGCTTGCATTTCAAGGACACCAATGTGCCATTTTGTTATTTGGGTGAAGTGAACTATCCATTAAATACATACCTTCACATGGGAAAAGCACACTTCAGATGGTAACAAAATTACTGAATTAATGTTGATTTTCTACAGCCATTGACATGAACCATGTTTTCCCAACCACACGGTTGCTACGAATGTTTCTTAAACAATTTTTGGGGGTGAAAATAACCATGAATTTGTTGTTTCCTATCTATTCCCATGGAGGGGATGTTAAGCAACTCTAAAAAAATCAGGCACACCCAAGACAGTCAATGTATAACTTTAACCTTGTTCGTGATAAGGACTTTAGCGCAGAGTGTGACAAGACAGCCCTGTCTGATTTCCATCCTTCAACACCAAGCAGCACTGAGGCAATTTCGTGCTGCCTTCCGCAGGACCCCTGGGCATTGTTGATGAGCCGTGACGAGGATTCAAACACCTGACCGCAATGACGCAGCTGTACTGCAAGGCAGCGACACGAGGTCTTTCACATCAGCTCCAGATAAATCTGACGCGTTTTGCATAAAGACCAATTAGTGAAGGAAAAACAAATCAGAACTTGGCTGCCTCAGGGGACTTCATCTCATGCAAGCGATGTTGATGAATGGGTCAGATACGGGCCTGAACGATGGACATAAACAACGTCACCGCAAGCTGACACCAGCAGGGGGCAGCAGACCGCGCATCAAGTCCTATGAACTATGACCTATGCAACATCATGTTCAAAGTAACCCATGACGATGCCATTGCATAGCCAACAGCGAATACAGTACCTGCCTTTCTGTTTTGTGGAGGAGTAACAGTGACGGAGGCAACGGCTGTGGAGGAAGGTAAGGGAGAGGGGGGGTTCACAGACGGTCACACAACTGGGGTCTGTGCTGGGCCTTCTCTTCAACCTGACTTAGACAGAGCCCTTTCCGCTCAGACCCGGCCACGGATCGCAATCCATTTCAATCCCGACCACTCTGGATGTAAACGGTACTTCCAATTCCGTTTTTCTCTCCGTGCTTTTGAATTCGAAACTTCAGTTTACTTTCGGTGATATTGACTGAATTGAAATGCAACTGACCCGAAACCTGCGTCTCACACAGACATAGAGTGAGGGAAAAACACAAACCACATGTACAGGGGGTGGACATAGGGTGGACACAGGGTTAAAGGGCAAGTAACCTCTGGCGCCTTCATCACTGAATACATGATATGGCCCAAACCAGGTGTACGGTCGGCCCCAGAGGCCTGCCTTCTGGTTGTGCCATTCAGTCGGTCACTCAGCAAGATACACTACAGGGTAACTATAATCGCACCACTAAGCCAGAGCGGTGGATCACTGAACGGGGACTCGACACGCCAGTGTTGTCCAAGGGCAAAACAAAGGATGCAGACTGACCATGATGGACTGACTGTTGGATTTCGCTCGGCCAACAACACTGTTGGATAAACCTGTAGCATAGTGATACTAGCCAGTGAGCATACCACAACACACTCAGCACCATACACCATCTGAAGCAGGTCTGACAGAACTGACAGTGTCTGGAATGGAGGGACAGAAAAACACACAGCTCATCCAGCGCTAAGCCGGAGATATTTTGGGAAATAGAGGCACCGTTTAGATAAAGCTGGTTAGGAAAACCCTGCTGAATGTCAACTTAGTTGGCCGAAGGGGCAAGGGGTGACGACCATTCCACACGTAAATGATCAGCGATCAAAGAAATGCATGTGGCTCAACTAAGAGATGAACCCCAATACGTCCACAGGAAAGGGGTGGTTGGGCCTGAGGAATCTCATCCGATTAATTCTCTGGGAGCCTACCAGACCCATTAACTGATACCATGTCTGCATTGTCAAGGACAGAGCCAGCCTCATATGGTGCCTTGTCTCTTCTAGTTGGCTCAAAATGCCAGGCCACTTCCCCTCCCCCGTCAGTAACACGAGACTTGGATGAAGCCCAAGTCCAAGGGGATGAAAGCAGAGCTAATATCAACTTCAATTTTCGCTGGAACGCAACCCGTCGAGTGTAACTGGGTGCAGCCAGCCACAGAAGATGGGACGGACAACAGCAGCAGAAGCATGACCCTGGTGAGAATTGGTGGAAGCAATGTTGAAGCCCCATGAACGAGGGCTTGGTCCTTCCAGCAAGAGCTTTTACTGGAGGGGTATATTGTTTACGACAAATTATTTGTACTGTTCGAAATGAGATAGTGGATAGAGATAGATGGGAGACAAATTAAAAGGATGGAATCAGGGTTATGAACTCCAGTCCGGAGTTATATTATACGTGTTTTGGTTGGTTACAGCTAGGCTGCAGACTCTGCACCCGTAGTGAGAACAAGGAATAAACCCTGGGGAGACAGTTCACAGCGATAACACCCAGAGGGATTTGAGGGAATTTAAGTTGACACTGCAAAGAACTGGTAGCAGTGGAGCATTTCAGAATGGGCAGGGCTTCCAGGCCAACTCAACGCCGATTTGTATTACGGTTGCATGCGCGTGTGTGGAGGCACCCCCCCCCCCCCACCACCACCACCACCCCAGCGTTTCGTGCAGAGCGACCAACTAAAAGGCCACCAGCATCGAGTCGAACATACACAGCCATTTTCAGTTTGCTCCCTGCCCATCTGCGTTAAGCCCAAACCCTTTTGTGTTTTGCAGTGTTTAGTGGTCTGGGTTAACACACCCAGTGCTGTGGTGGAGCTTGAAATCACACCGTACAAATCTGTAAATACCAAAGGCTGAGGGACAAAGGTTATAAAGGAGCAAACTAGGACGGGATGATGCAGAGGAGACACTCGAAATGTGAACAAGACCAAGGCACACGAGGGAACTGATACTTTCTATTAGGTTCTTACCCGCTCCCTCTGTCTCTCCTCGGTCCGGGTCGTGTCCTTACAGCCAGGGTGCCATACAGTTGATCCTGCGGAAGAGGAGCGACACGGTCCGAGAACGGTTTGCCAACATCCAGAAGCATTGTAAGACCTAACATCTGTCTAAGATCTAAACCAGGCTGACCTTATCGGGCAGCACATGAATAAACCACCAAATGCTCCATTAACATCACCAGTCTGTCTAGCTAACGCACCTTGCAGGTACATTTCTTCTCCTTCCGTGAACATCTGGTTACACCTGCTGCATCGTGCACAGGTGGGGTGGTAGTGTTTGTCCCCTGCCTGGAAACAAGACACACACGAACGATACACACAGTAACACACGCGCGCACACACACAGAAGAAAACGTAAAAATACTCAGTGACAAGAATAGTAATGGCATTCTAATAATAATAATAATAATAATATTTTATAGTAATATGAACCTTCTCTGACTATGCTCACTGTTTCATGGTTTATGTGAATGTGTCTACTACTAAACAGGTAAGTTCACTGAGAATGCAATCTAATTCAAAGCCAATATCTGTGGAAAGGTTACAGGGGGATGAGTAGGGATAAGAGGGGTTGGATGACAATGGTGGAAGCTAGGGATGATTAGATGGCCATCATGGTACGGCCAGATTGGAAACGTAGCCAGGGTGCCAGGGTCAACACCCTTACTTTGACAGAGCCAAGGGAACTGAGCCCATGCAGGTCAGGTAACCTCTATAGTGTAACATCCGAAAGAACATCAGACACAGGGCAATGTCTACTACACCCCCCTGGGGTACTGGTCATAAGACCAGAGGGAAGAGTGGCCCAGTTGGCCTTCCGGTAGCACTTCCTGCAACATGGTGTCTCCCATTCATGGGACCACCCCACCTTAGATTTAGAGGCGAGCCAGTAGTGGGAAGCAGGTGATCGTAATGTCCAGTGCATTTCTTCACAGGTACCTTTCCATGAAACTAATCAAGTATTGTCAGCTGGTGAAATCTACATATCCCATTCAACCAGGCACAACACAGGATTCACTGTCTAGCACCATCCATCAACGTGCCTTCTAATTTAGCGGCTATCATCCCTTTTTTCCTAGGTAAATCCCATAATACCCTCCCTGAAAATTGCAGTCAGGGTTACAGTACTTCAGAACTGCATAATGAGGTGCTTTGCATGCAGAGTGACATTTCTCACAAAAGCGTTTAAGAACAGGACTCTGACCAAAAGAGATACTTACCCAAATGGAGTAATGAACAGCCCCAACCAACCAGCATCAACACTCACCAGCTCTAACTGACAAGTGCCACTTTGCAGATACGGAGTCATTTGCATTTTCACTATTTATTTTCAGGCTTGGCTGCACCTGTACGTCTAATCTGAAGCCATGGGTGTCAAATTTGAACTAGTTTGCCACAGCAGGAAACATTCCCTAGAGCAACATGAAATGTGACCTATTATAATGTATGAACACTATTTTAGGCGTTGATAAGATGTTTTGAAATGCAAGTCTGACATTTCAGTGAAAACAACAAACTTCAAAAGCTTTCTTAAACCTCAAATACACTTCACAGTTCAATATCCTTTATTCCAAGAAAGTTACCCATATAAAAATATCTTTTTTGAATGCATAAAGTATGCATTGTGTAATTTTTGGCCCTTGGTAGTGAAAGTGGTGCTGTTCAAAACAGTAAAATAGGTCTGTGAGAGTTGATTGCTCTGTCACGTTGGGGCCAAGTTGTTCCCTGTGCAATGTGTTATTTTTATTCATTTGATTATTATTCATCTTGTTCATCTCAGACCGCATCTTATGGGGCCAGTCCTTAATTGCCCTGGCTGTGTGTTTCGGGTCGTTGTCATGCTGGAAGACCCAGCCACAACCCATCTTCAATGCTCTTACAGAAGGAAGGAGGTTGTTGGCCAAGATCTCGCGATACATGGCCCCATCCATCCTCCCCTCAATACAGTGCAGTCGTCCTGTCCCCTTTGCAGAAAAGCATCCCCAAAGAATTATGTTTCCACCTCCACGCTTCACGGTTGGGATGGTGTTCTTGGGGTTGTACTCATCCTTCTTCTTCCTCCAAACATGGCAAGTGGAGTTTAGACCAAAAAGCTATATTTTTGTCTCATCAGACCACATGACCTTCTCCCATTCCTCCTCTGGATCATCCAGATGGTCATTGGCAAACATCAGACGGGCCTGGACATGCGCTGGCTTGAGCAGGGGGACCTTGCGTGCACTACAGGATTTTAATCCATGACGGCATAGTGTGTTACTAATGGTTTTGGCCATTTTGTCTCTCTGGTCTTGGCCATTGTGGAGAGGTTGGAGTCTGTTTGATTGAGTGTGTGGACAGGTGTCTTTTATACAGGTGACGATTTCAAACAGGTGTAGTTAATACAGGTAATGAGTGGAGAACAGGAAGGCTTCATAAAGGAAAACTAAGTAGGCTTTGTAAGTAGGAAAACCTGCAAAATCAGCAGTGTATCAAATACTTGTTCTCCCCACTGTACATTTGTATAAAACATTTATTGCACAATTATTTTTCACTTATTTTTTTTCTTTTTGGTATGTGTTCTCCTGCAACCAATTTTTCAGATTAGGTTCCTTCATTAATTTTGTTAATGTTGACAGGATCGCCAACATCTGAATATCTGTTGCTATTCTAGTTGGTCCTGTCATTTCTCTTTACTGCTCTGTCAGTCTATCTGACGCTCTCTCACTTTGTCTTTCTCACCCTCTCTCTGTCGTGCTGTCTCTCATCCTCTTTCCCTCTCCCTCTGTCTTTCTCTTCCTCTCTTTTCAATCCCGTTAGTGGCCTGCCTATCGGCAGTCAACGACGTAGTCAGGCTCGTCGTTATGGGACATAATAGCAATGCCTTACTAATCCTCTAATAACACTGTTCTGTATGACAGTAATAGGAGAAGGCCATGTCTCATCTCACTGTATAGCCAGTGGATAAGTCAAAAGCCCTGGGTGTCTGTCTGATATCGTGTAGCCTGATGCATTACAGAGGTCACATACCCAGTACAGCTACATGCTCTGATTTGCATATTGTTGGCGACAACTGAGGCTATTGAAGATTGTAAGAAGGTTTAGAAATGGAACACTATTTCAGTCAGGACAGTGGGTGTGTTGGTGTATGTCCCTGTGTCTGCATGAGACACGGCATGTATGATCCACATGATCACACATCATACAAACTTTCAACTAACAATGTATTCAAGGTTGCAATGTACTCCTTAAATGGCATGTTGTTATGGGGGATTGAAACATGGGGAAATGATTGGCTGCAAATGCATGAAATGCCGTAGAAAAACTATATTCAGAAAGCAATTTACTGTTAAATAACCATGCCAAGAATATGCCCAGACTATTAAAAAATGAAATAGTTTACCAGATAAATTATGAAAAATTACATAACACAAAATGTAATAAATATATATAAACATCTACAGTAATTAACTACGTCTTTGCAAAATGCCCCATAAGTGTGGACCAAGAATATACTTCAGACACAAGACAAATGATGAACAACAATCGTTATTATATTTTTTTACCCCAAGAACAATTCCAGACTGTATAATACACCTACTTACCTTACAGGGTGTGTGTGTGATATAGAGATACTGTGTCCTGCATAATGTCAAAGTGTTAAATAAAATCCATAAACCTTCACCTCATATCGCTAATAACACAGACCAGGCGTCCCATGTGGACGTGTTGAACCAATCAGAACAATGGGCCTTAACTACAAATCAGCCAATCAGAAGACTGTCATAGGCAGGTGGGAGGGATAGATTGTGGGTAGGTGATCACCTCCAGCACTTTGCCTGTGATAAACTGCTGGCACGCCTCGCACTGGACCCCAAAATGGATCTGGTAGTCCTTCTCACAATACGGTGCACCGTCCCTGTGTGAGGCAAGACGTAGAGAGAGAGAAACAAAAATACATTTTTGAAGAAACCTTTGTGGGTCGTGGCAAGACTTGCAACAGGGATGAACTCTGAACTGTTCATTTTGAGAGTGCTGACTTACTTGCTGATGTATTCTCCCGTGAGAACCTTCTGACAGGCCTTGCACTTAAAGCAGCCCAGGTGCCACTGTTTCTCCAGAGCTAAGAGAGCCTGACCGTTCTTAATATCCCGACCACAGCCCGTACAGCCTGTTAGACACACACATACACAGTCACACGGGGGATTAACGACTGTTCAAAACCTTGACACTAGGTGGTGACAGATGTTCAGTAGGCGCGGCCGACTAACGGGTGTTTCCAAACACTTCTGTAAATTGCATTTTAGCGGCATCACCGCAAACTTTTAGCCTTATATTAGGTATTTAAGTATCAACAAAAGCTTCTCCAGGGTTCGAAGTAAACACCTTTTCCTGATCTCAGTCATCAAATAGCGGGAGAGAAAAATTGTGAGAAAAGGAGCGAGAGAGAGCCATGTAGGACAACGCGGCTCGTATAAATAGGGTGAGATGATGACGTGAGGAGCCATCATCTCTTATTTATGGGCGACCTTGTATTTAAACTGGCAACAGAGGGAAACCAGGGTGTGTGATTCAAAAGGCGACTGACAACAGAAAGTAGTCCAGAACAGGGCTAATCCTGGACTTCTCATCCGTTCCGTACTAGTCCAATTACATATTGTACCTTTTAAATGTTTCTGGTTGCATGCCATACAGTGATCATTTAAAATAAGGTTTTCTTTATCCTAACTTGTCTACAGACAAGGTATGACAGCAATCTTTTTTTTTTTTTTTACTTTCACTGGCACTGTTTGGGAAATTCTAATGTTTTGGTATTTGTGGAACAAATCCTGGGACTGATAATAGATTATATAATTGCATCCAAATCATCTAAAATTACAACAGAAAAAATATTACGAAGCTACCCAAAGTCACTTAAAGAAGATTTGTACAGGGATTTTGAATATGGATTTTGTGCCATGGATGTTAAAACATTACCAGCCACAGCAATTAAAAATAAACCAAACCATGGATTTCTGTCATACCGTATGCATAAACTATTTACAATGAAAAGAAAGCAATACGCAATTTTGGAATTTTTGTGAATTATTCTTTCACTGAACAGCGTCCAAAGATGAACTCCAGTAAATTGAGGAACTGCCTAGTTATGCATAATTTACCAGTCGGCTGTCTCTGCGTTATTCATACAGTAACATGGCTATTCCTGCTGGAGCCTGGTGGGGGAGGAGGAGAGGGGAGTGGAGACAAAGAGGGGAGGAGGACCCCACCCAGGCCCCCCCATTTTGCTCTACTGATGCCAGAACTGACTAAAATAGTATTGCTGAGCTGGTCTGAACCATTCTGATTTAAAAAGTTCTGGTGTTAATCTGGTTGTTTTTTCAGACCTCATCTCAAATGCCCGGAAATTGAGTTTGAGTATTAGTTCAAGGTAACTAACCCAATCCCAGTGGAGAGGAAGGCTACTCACAGTTGGAATCAATGATGTCCTTCCCGGGTCCTGGTGACGTAGGCTGAACACAGTATTGACACAGACAGTCTTTGCCGTTGAAGGTCACCCTATCCCCAGCAGGAAACGGTCGTCTTTAACAGAGATGGATAGAAACATGACGGTCAGATACCTAACGGTCAACAATGGTCAGTTAAAAAACAATAAAAGATCAGACAGACGCGTGAACGTGTGTCAGTACCGCCAAAGTGATTTTATCCCTATAAAGGCAAAGGCGATCAATGTAAACAAGAACACCCAATCAAAACTGATGTCAGCGACATAAACGATGAGGTAATCGCAATGCTCTCAACTCGAAACCAAGGTCCCGTGAATATGTCCTCCCGTCTCAAAAACCCTCTCCCGAATTCATGTGGCACATCCCATTTCACAACATCAGTAAGCCCCTTCACGCAGGAGTGTTCAGGCGAGGGGCCGGTGTTCTTACTTGCAGATGGTGCAGACGAAGCAGGCCGGGTGGTAGGTCTTGCCCAGGGCAGTGACCACCTCTCCCTCCACAAAGTCTCCACAGCCGTTGCAGCGGGTCCCATGCATACGCTGGTAGTCCAGGGTACACAGGTAGTCCCCATTCTTCATGAAGAAGCCCCCCTGAGCCAAGTCACAGCCACACACTGCAGAGAGAGTCAGTCAAGTCAGTCACACGTCGTCTTTAGCCTCATTCCTTCCATCCCGTCCATTGGACCCAAACCAGTCACACATCCATTCATGTATTTATTGATTCATCCCTCCGTCCATCCATTTGTTGGTTTTCCCTGTGTATGACTAAAGAGTTAGGGGGTCTGTGCGTCCATTAGTCTGCCTTTATGTGTCCCATTAGAGGAACCACTCTGACCGGGGCTACGAATGTGGGGGGGTGGGGTCCAGACTAGAAAATCATCCGTAAGTAAAACACCAAATGCCTCTGTGGTTATGTAAGATAAGTGTATTGTTCTGTTTCCAGAGAAAATAATAATATATTCCATATTCATTATTTGAGATAGTGAATATAAATCCATGAGAAAGTCTTCTGGCACTTTCCATATGGAATTGCTACTATTTGTTGTACAACCTTGTTTCTAAAAAAGTTAAGATGCGTAAAATGCAAATAAAAACAAAATGCAATGATGTGCAAATCATTCATCCCTTAATTTTACTGAAAATAGTTCAAAGACAACATATCAAATGTTGAAACTGAGAAATGTTTGTGTTTTTGGAAAAATACATGCCCATTTTGAATTTGATGCCAGCAACACATTTCAAAAAAGTTGGGACAGAGGCATGTTTACCACTGCATTGCATTACTTCTTTTAAGAAGAACACTCTGTAAGTGTTTGGGAATTGATGAGACCAAGTGATGTAGTTTTGAAAGTGAAATGTATTCCCATTCTTGCTTGATACAGGATTTCAGCAGCTCAACAGTTCAGGGTCTCCTTTGTCGTATTTTTCATTTCATAATGCGAATGTTTTCAATGGGTGAATGTTTTCAATGGGTGACAGGTCTGGACTGCAGGCAGGACAGTTTAACACCTGGACTCTTTTACTACGGAGCCATGCTGTTGTAATATGTGTAGAATGTAGTTTGGCATTATCTTGCTGAAATAATCAAAGCCTTCCCTGAAAAAGATTTAATCTGGATGGCAGCATATGTTGCTCCAAAAGCTGTATATTGTTCAGCATTAATAGTGCCTTCACAGGTGTCCAAGTCACCCACGCCATGTGCACTAATTCACTGAACTGTGCGTTAAAAAGAAGCTGGATGGTCCCTCTCCTTTTCAGTCTGGAGGAAGCGGCGTCCCAGATTCCCAAAAGCTTTTCCAGTCTTTTGTTGCCCCTGTCCCAGCTTTTTTGAAATGTTTTGCTGCCATCAAAGTGGGCATATATTATTCAAAAGCAGTAACATTTCTCAGTTTCAACATGTTGTCTTTGTACCATTTTCAATTGAATATAAGATTTAAACGATTTGCACATCATTGCATTGTTTTTCTTTACATTTAACACAGCATTCAAAATTTTTTGGAAACAGGTTGTATTTGACACTCTTTAGAACTTTAACTCCTAATCTACAGTCCACACAATTCACCATTCATTTATTGCTCTACTTTTCACCAGGGCCTTGTGAAAAGTAGTGCACAATGTAGGGTGTAAGGGGTCATTTGGAACATATCCTTGATGTCTGCCAAATATGAAATTGTACTTTTCCTACTGATAAGGTAGACTTTGAATAGATTACTCCCTATTTAAGCCTTTTTGGGTATTTCCTCCTATTCAATTCTCAGCCTTGACATATCCAGACATGAAAGAAGACATACAAAAATAAATCAGAGAACAATTTAAACACTCCAGTTGGGCAGTACTACAGGAGGCTGTTTATGGATAATTTGCCCTAATTCCACAGGGCTCTTGTAAAATAAATGCACTATTTTGGGGAATTCTATTTGGGATACTGACCCTGACTTCAATGAACAAATAAAGAATATTCCAAAATTGTTAAATAAAGTTGTTGGATCCAGCTATTGAAATCTGAGGGAAGGGCAGGTATGTCTGTGTCATTATTCTCAGCCCGGTCTGACCTCCCCACCAATCCCAGAAGATGTATGACTATAATTGATACGGCCCTCTGACATGCCCTCTAGCACTGATGACATTTGCTGACTGTCTTAACATATACATACATACATACATACATATGTACATATACATGCACATATAAATATACATACATGCATATATATATATATATATATATATATATATATGTATACATATTTCTACTTTATTGGACAAGTACATGAAGAAAGATACATGAGAGACTTTCTGCTGAAAGTCGGTTGGACTGGAACCCACACCAGAGCAGTACATGTGCATGTGCACCAGAGGCAGCAACTAAGACCCCTGGATCACCCTGGGACACATCATTGCTGATTTCCACTGAAGTGGCATCATAACATATTCATTATGACACTAATATCCTCCACTGTCAAGATGGAAATAGTCTTAACCTTTGAGATCCCTTTCAGCCAGTTTGCTTGAATCAGATGTGGATATCTCTGCTTTAAAAGAATATTGAAATAATACTGTAACTATCACCGACTTAAACACATCTACCCAGGCTCCACTGCGGTAAAAACCTTGGGGATGAGGTTGGCCATGGCAAGGAGTCTCACAACGGCTGCAGTTTACTTTATAAGTAACAGTTGAACCTCTTGATGTGTTTATCTTGGACCACCAGCTCAGTGGACTGGGAGCTGGCTGGGGATTTATCAAAACTGGTTTGTTCTCAAATAGTCAGCAACACCCAAGAATTGAAGTGTCAGCACAGCGTGCTGGTTGGCAACAGTGTTTGGAAACTCTATTCCCTGATTCACGCTGATATACAAACATTTTATAATTTGTTTTTTCATGATGCAACGGAGAGTATAGGTATGCACAAAAACAAATGACACAACCACTTTATGATGTGTGGTCTCTTTCACGCAGGACATACATTTCTATCCCCATCCTCAGGCCCTCAGCTACTGGCCATCTCTTCCACAGAAATAACAAGACTATGCTCACCACATCAAGCAACCACCAGACTGTTAACTAAACATAACTCTGCTCATCTCACTGCATTGAGATATACTAAACTGAAACTGGAAATATATTCCACATATATTCTCACTGCTCACATTCCATTATCTTACTACCTCGTTTCCAAAAAAGTTGTGATGCTGCATAAAATGTAAATAAAAACAGAATGCAATAACATGCAAATCATTTAATTGAGTACAAATCCTTTAATTAGTACAAAGACAACATATCAAATGTCAGAACTGAGAAATGTTACTGTTTTTGGAAAAATACCCATTTTTAATTTGATGCCAGCAAGTTGTTTAAAAAAACAATACTTTGTAAGCGTTTTGAAAACTGAGGAGAACAATTGCTGTAGTTTTCAAATTGTAATGTACTCTCTTTCTTGCTTATTATAGGATTTCAGCTGCTCAACAGTTCAGGGTCTCATTTGTCATATTTCTCATTTCATAATGCACAGTATGTTTACAATGGGTGACAGGTCTGGACTACAGACAGGCCAGTTTAGCACCCAGACTCTTTTACTATGGAGCCATGCTGTTGTAATACGTGCAGAATGGAGTTTGGCATTGTCTTGCTGAAAAGACATTGTCTGGATGGCAGCATACCAAAACCTGTATATATTGTTCAGTATTTATGTGGCCTTCACAGATGTGCAAGACACCCATGCCATGTGCCACTAATGCACCCCCATACCATCATTGATGCTGGCTTTTGCACTGTGCACTGATAACAAGCCGTAAGGGTCCAATGCTCTTTAGCCCGGAGGATACAGCGTCCAATGATTCCCAAAAATAATCTCACATTTTGATTAGTCAGACCACAGGACCGTTTTACACTTTGCCTCAGTCCATCTGAAATGAGCTCAGACCCAGAAAAGGTGCTGGATGTTGTTCATATATGGTTTCTTCTTTGAGCCCATGCAGTGATTTCCAGTACAGAATTATCGGTTTTTAATGCAGTTCCTGAGGGCCCAAAGATCACGGTCACCCAATATTGGTTTTTCGACCTTGTCCCTTGCGTACAGAGATTTCTCCGGATTCTCTGAATCGTTTAATGCTATTATGTACCGTGGATGATGAGATCCCCAAAACCTTTGCAATTTTACGTTGAGGAACGTTTTTCTTAAGTTATTGCACCATTTGCCCGTGCAGTCTTTCACAGAGTGGTGAACCCCTCCCCATCCTTACTTCTGAAAGACTCATCCTCTCTGGGATGCTCTTTTTATGACGAATCATGTTACTAACCTGTTGCCAATTAACCTAATTAGTTGTGAGATTCTGTTTTTATTTCCATTTCTCACAGTGTCCCAACTTCTTCGGAAACCAGGTTGTATATGCTCATTACACAAAATACAATTCTGTATCTGTGCATGTACTTTGTAAATAAAGGTGATTCCGATAAAAAACTATTAAATGTGTTATAAATATGTACAGGGTCAAGAATATCTATAGCTCAAGTTATTGTGAATTTTTATCCAGCTCATGCTTCAATAATCCAATGCTTTACTCTAATTGGAACTGAAAGTAAAACCCCACTACCACAGTTGACCATTAGCACAGACATTTCACAAGCAAGTTCAATCAGTGATGCATAGCAAATCCACCCATTCCTCTCTAGATTACTTAGTAAGTGTATGATGCTTGTAATGCCAGGGTTGTGAGTTAAATTCCCATGGGGGCCAGTATGAAAATATATGCACTCGCTCCTAGTTAACTTAAGTGTAAAAAATGCCCCAAAACATAGTCTACCAAAAGTGGGTGATTCTAAAATGAGGGGGTAATAGAAAAAGAGTAAAAGCTAAACGTTATTATATTTGGCCCTGCCATTTCAACATGAAGTTGTACAATCCCAAACATCCCTTTCCAATGGTCCTACAGCAGTTAATTAGGGACAACAGTCTTGCAAACGGATTTAACAACAACCTTGCCAGATCTGGGATTTGGTGACTGGTCAGGCCACCTGCCACCACTATCAGTATGCGGAGAGGTTGAGTTATATAAGCCGAGGTGATAAAAACATTTCTTGTTCAGTAACACTCTCTTTGTAGCGCAGTGTTTTGACAAGTACGAAGACAACTTAATCATAGCCATACAATTACCAAATGAGTCATACACCGTGGCTATAACAAAAGACAACATCACCGAAAATCCCACTGAATTTAGAAAAAGCCTGAGAGGTCTGGGCTAGCAGCCCGAAATTGTTTGACGCTTGAGATATGTCTAATCATCGTTATGCAATGAACCACACTCAATCTCAGGGATGAATGGGAAGGAGAAAGAATAATGTTTAATCAGATTAAGGCTCAGAGCTGGGGCCGTGACAAGTTCCTAACCTAATCAAAATGAATGTGAACCATTGGCTAAAGGTACAGCCCAGATGTTTTCGAAATGACTCTCTTGTGCAGTATTAGCGACCAATGGCCAAAATGTAGTGCTCCATATAGTAGACGAGGTCCAATTCCAGACACAGTCAGATGGATTGGTCCTTAGCTCTAGTCTGAGGCAGGTTAAGGTCCCACAAGCCAGCTGGGTTTGCATGCCAGGTTACAGAATTTGGTGGTGTTTAAGGCTCGTGTTTTTTTATGAGAGGCTAAAGCAAAGCCATTCGCAAATTGAATGTAAAATGCGTGGATGGTGCCAGGGAAAGCTTTTCTCTGAGCTGAGCACGCAATGGGTTCTTCAGTAGACGTGCTCAGATAATATCTGGGGTTAGTCCTCAGGAATGCGAACGCCTGTTTAAATAAAACTACATTTTTCCTTTTCTGAGATTTCCAGTTTGGTGTACAAGGCATATACAGCAGTCACAGGACACGCCAAAATAAATGCTTCAAAACAGCACAATAAACTAAACAACCATCTCATGTCTTTGAGGTCTATAAAGGCATGTCAAATCAAAAAACATGTCGCTCTTTTCTACTTTACAATAATAAATGTCCATTGGCTCAAACTGTGTTTACTTCCAGTCTCTGAAATCATTTCTAAATCTGCGCACTGCTAGATTATTGTAGCCATGTACATCTCCAAACTTCCACAGAGCCTGGTTCTCAAGGCAAATATTGTTGATACCTGATTCTACTGCTACACCATTTAATCCGTATTCCAGTGTAGCCCAGCAGCCTGTGTAGACAAACACAAGATGATATGCCCACCCCATTTCATCAGGAAAGGGAACAAAACTGAATGTATCACAAGTAGCTAGTCTGTTACCTTCAAATACACTGCAAGTAATGTTTGAGGGGGAAAAAAACAATATCACATTTTTCCAAAGGCCCCCCCTTTAGAATGTAATGTGTAGATAGTGGGTAATATGGGAAACAGGTTGCAATTTAATTTAATTAACAATAGTACTACACAGGGCAAGTACAGTTGCTCTTTTGCACACAAACACACCCCCATTGCACAGTGCTCGTAAGGACAGTGACACCAACAACACCAGGCAGAGCGATTTAGGGTCTAATCTCGGCGTGGGAAGAATCTGTACTTAGATGTGATGGTGAGCAATGCCAAATCTAAAACAGTCAGAGATTAGCCCTAACAACTTCGACAGTAAGGGTGTCAGGGATAGCCCAGTGATAGCCAATATTGTCAACTGTAAAACTGTAGACTAGCTGGCACCTCTGTGGGTGGCCAAGGCCAACTACAAGTCAATCTGAACTGAGATAACTCTTAAGGAAAGATATAGTGTAATCGCTGCCAGGTCGGACTGTTGTAATGGTATCATAGCTATGTGGCTTTGAATGCCATAGTACACTGTGATGACCTGGCTAACTAACTAGCTAAGAGCAGCATTTGTGTAGTTTATGGTTTGTTTAAAGGGGCTAAGAGTTTCTACATCTTTTAAGAATATGTATCCAATTATTAACAAAGTAAATGTAAACAAAGAATATACAGCCTCAAAACATTCTTCCAACTACATTTTCATATCATGGAGGTTCAGTCCTTTCCTCCATAAATCTGTTTATAAATTGCTTCAGACAAATCCCTCATCTTTTTAAAGAAACATTCAACTGCTGAGTCACACAGTGAAGTCTGCCAACTAGAATCCAAAATGTCCTCAAATTATGTTAATTCCTTCAACGAGGCCCCCCAGCTGCCAATCAGTGTGGACCTTTTGCCTGTTCAGATAGGATGGAGCTGATTTGATCTAATTATAACACAAAAATGACCTTTGAGGATTATTTTGGAATGTTTTTTTGGTGTTTAAAGTTAAATAACTATCTTAAAAACAATGACCAGCAACAGCAGTCCACTTTTCTTAGCAATTATTTTTAATTCATGTGACTATATTCACTTGTTATTTTAAAACAGTTGAACATCAAAATAATTTAATTGATAGATAAACTAAGCAAGCTGGCTTAACGACCCAAGCAAAAGCAAACTAACATTATAATAGCAGTGTAATACAGCCTTATAATTGCATTACTAAAATGGATCGAGTCCAAACATGACCAACATGTTCTTACAAATAAGAAATATTGAAATAATTACGTGATTACAACTTGCTAGTCCTCTGACTGGAACAGATGATGTCGTTGTTTTGTTCAGGAGAACCTCATTTACATCAGTCAGGTAACTTTACAGCTTAACAACCCTGAAGAGCCTCCTATTGCCTACTGTACAGTTATGAACATATGTACCATTACAGCCTTCCCCAAACATGTTCTACAGTGTTTGGTACTGACCTTTACAGGTGAAACACTTCAGGTGGAAGTGCTTGGACTGCACCCGCAACACCTCCCCTTTACATGGCTGTCCACACTTGTAGCACTGGATCAGAGGCTTCTCACTGGAATGGTGTGTGTCCTGTGCATGCGCCACTAGAACAGAAGAGATGAGGGTGAGCCACAGTAAGCAAAAACACACATAAACACATGTCACACGGCAGGTTTCCTAAACACAGATTAGGCCTAGTCCTAAACATTAACTATTAACAGTAGGGTAGAACGTTTTAATGCAGCATACTGTAAATGATGGTGCATTATGGGTATATATTACATACCCAGAAATGAAACATTACCACACTGATTTTCTTTCATTGTTCTTATACAACTATATCCAATGGATATTATCCCTATGTACTGGTTTTGGGAGGGCAAAATGCATACTGCCTCAAGAGTCGGAGAGATCAAATGTGCTATGATCGAAAAGACAAAACAGATCCTATATCCGCAGTCATAATGTGAAACGCTTTCTGAATACAAGCCCCGGGACTAGGCTTAATTAATGTCTATGAAACCTGCCCTATGAAATATAAATAGACTGTGCATTAGTATGCTGTAGCCTTTGCACCTCAAGCAGGCAGAGGCTCTGTCTCTCGACATGGGGTCGTAAATAACGACCGACTGCTGAGGAACCATGACAGTGAAAAGAACACCGTGCGTGTGCACCCGCACACACACAGACACGCACACACAGACACACACAGGACACACACAGACACAAAAAGACAACTTCACACCACTCCTCTACTGCTGCAGCAGCCACATCACACATTTAAAAGCTCCAGAATATTTTCTAAAGCGTCCGCTCAGCATCATCAAAGCATGTGACTCGAAAGAAGCAACGCACGTAAGACCACACACACACAAAACCTACACGGACATACACCCAGAAACAGACAGACGCACAGAACTGGAACATGAAAGGAGTCCTGCCTGTACTCTTGTCTCCCCTAGAATGGACCCTTCGAATGAAACATTAAAGATGACTATTGCTGAGTGTCCAGGAATAGTATCATGACAAATCGATCGTCTGCTGACGAAGTTATTCATGACCTTGTGCTACCTCTATGGAGGGTGTAACTCTGCCCATTATGGCATCCATATTACAACACCCTCAAATCCCACTGAGATTTAGTCTGTATGACTATGTACAGCGCACATCTGAAATTATTTGGTAACACTAATATACACTCACCTAAAGGATTATTAGGAACACCATACTAATACTGTGTTTGACCCCCTTTCGCCTTCAGAACTGCCTTAATTCTACGTGGCATTGATTCAACAAGGTGCTGAAAGCATTCTTTAGAAATGTTGGCCCATATTGATAGGATAGCATCTTGCAGTTGATGGAGATTTGTGGGATGCACATCCAGGGCACGAAGCTCCCGTTCCACCACATCCCAAAGATGCTCTATTGGGTTGAGATCTGGTGACTGTGGGGGCCATTTCAGTACAGTGAACTCATTGTCATGTTCAAAAAAACAATTTGAAATGATTCGAGCTTTGTGACATTATCCTGCTGGAAGTAGCCATCAGAGGATGGGTACATGGTGATCATAAAGGGATGGCCATGGTCAGAAACAATGCTCAGGTAGGCCGTTGCATTTAAACAATGCCCAATTGGCACTAAGGGGCCTAAAGTGTGCCAAGAAAACATCCCCCACACCATTACACCACCACCACCAGCCTGCACTGTAACAAGGCATGATGGATCCATGTTCTCATTGTGTTTACGCCAAATTCTGACTCTACCATCTGAATGTCTCAACAGAAATCGAGACCCATCAGACCAGGCAACATTCTTCAAGTCTTCAACTGTCCAATTTTGGTGAGCTCGTGCAAATTGTAGCCTCTTTTTCCTATTTGTAGTGGAGATGAGTAGTACCCAGTGGGGTCTTCTGCTGTTGTAGCCCATCCGCCTCAAGGTTGTGCGTGTTGTGGCTTCACAAATGCTTTGCTGCATACCTCGGTTGTAACGAGTGGTTATTTCAGTCAAATTTGCTCTTCTATCAGCTTGAATCAGTCGGCCCATTCTCCTCTGACCTCTAGCATCAACAAGGCATTTTCACCCACAGGACTGCCGCATACTGGATGTTTTTCCCTTTTCATTCCATTCTTTGTAAACCCTAGAAATGGTTGTGCGTGAAAATCCCAGTAACTGAGCAGATTGTGAAATACTCAGACCAGCCCGTCTGGCACCAACAACCATGCCACACTCAAAATTGCTTAAATCACCTTTCTTTCCCATTCTGGCATTCAGTTTGGAGTTCAGGAGATTGTCTTGACCAGGACCACACCCCTAAATGCATTGAAGCAACCACCATGTGATTGGTTAATTAGATAATTGCATTAATGAGAAATTGAACAGGTGTTCCTAATAATCCTTTAGGTGAGTGTGTATATATGGCGCAGTTATATTATATTAAGCGTGTACGCCTCTTAAAATGTCTGACAATCTGTAATTATTTGATGATCCTGACTAAATAGCTTCAAAATATGAGTCTGCATGAATTGAAATGAGGCACAACCTTAGAAAGAGCTATTTAAAGGCATATACAGTAAATTATGTACGTTTTCCCAAGTTTAAGGCATTTTTCTTTAAGTAATTAGTCAGAGACGTATCGGAACACAGGAATCTGCGACAGTATACTTCCACATTCCAAAATTTCTGACAAAAGAAACACCTTCAGCAAAAATGTTCACTTCAAGTCTGACTCTGTCAAATGCCACTGTAAGCCTCCATTTCACGTGCTACAACACACGTGAGGAGAAATCAGGACCCTACACAAACTAATTCATAGGTGGGTCTGAACTGAAAGTGATGGGGGACGAACATTCCCATCAGTGGTTTAAGGGATGACAAGGAAAGATGGCGAGAAAGAGTGGGAGAAGAGAGACAGGGAGAGGGGAAGAAAGGGCCCGTCTCCTTTATGTCGTCAATGTGATTACGCACAGAGCTGTGAGTCATCCCACAATGACAACGGTCTCAGACCTGAGTGGCAGTGAACAGAGATGAGCACCAGTGGGGGAAACAACCCAGTACTTACACAACATGACATGGCACATGACATGGCACTGGATCTATTGAGTAGAAAATACCCAAAACTAACCCTGGTCTCTTTAAACATGTTGGTTCTGGGATCTGAGACCAAAGAAATCCTTCATTTACTTTTTACTATTGAAAAGCGATTTCTTCAGAAAATGTGCTAACTTTAGAGCTAACTGTTTCTTTTTTACACATTTTCTAACTTTTAAGTGATAGGCTATTCATGCATGATGTCAAATTGGGATTTGGAATGTGGGCGGGAGTTCAGGAAGCATTAGGTGAAATTGCTTCAGATTACCTCAACAAATTGACAACTAGAATGCCAAAGGTCTGCAAGGCTGTAATTGCTGCGAAAGAAAGGATTCTTTGAAAATAACATTTGAAGGACACAGTTATTATTTATATAAAAAATCATTATTTCTAACCCTGTCAATGACTAGTTCCTATTCATTTTGCTATATTTCCTATTCAAACTAATTTAATGTATGTTGTCATGGAAAACAAGGACATTTCTAAGTGACCCCAAACTTTTGAACGGTAGTGTCTGTGTAATGTAAAACGTAACAGTCTGGCAACCCAGCCAGGCCCCCCCACCCACCACAGCCTGCAATGCTTTAGGGGGCAACAGGCAGACAGAAGCGGCCCATAAATCCATGGTCGTAGGGGAACAAAACCCAGCAGAGCATCCCCAGGTTCAGCCCACAGAAATGCCTTCTGCTAGGCCGCAACCCGCCAGTCACAACCCCCATCTCCAACCCCTGAAAGGAAGCCTCAGTATAAGCAATAAAGGTTGCAGATTATGCACAAGAGGTAACTGGAGAAGGCCATATTGAATCCCCTGAGGACCCATTTTCCCGTTACACGTGCGGTGCTGGTAAATAACAAGCGTGTGTTATTGATGGATGGAGAGGAGAAACAGCCGGAAATAATTTACTCTCAGTCGGTTCAGGGAACTCAAAGCTGTAACTTTCGATTTGCTACAGTCTTAGGTAAAAACGGGTTAACCAGAAAAAGGGACAAGCATTTCCTTCATTCTGTGTTCTGTCTAGTCGTTAACAAAAATGTGTGAACTCAAATTGATTTGGAATATTATTACTCAGAAGATTAAAGACAATATTTGATTAGCATGTTTTAAGTTCACAAAAAAGGTTGCTTCCCTAGCTGAGAAACAGGTGTCCTTCAAGCATAAAAGAAAAGATAAAAACTATGGGTACACATGCTATCTTTTCAAATAAACACAGATACACATGAGCGTAAGCACACATGCACATACACCATATCGCCAAAACTGGCCATCTGGCCACTACAGAAGGTTTTTCCAAACATATCTTTTGTCTTCAAGGTCAGTATTTCCCATCCCTCTACTCAACCCCACCCCAGACGTATCACGTTTGGGTTTCAACTCTAAACAGGCAGACCTGATTCAAGTGGTTGTTGATTAGTTGACTAATTGAATCATGTTTGCCAGTTTAGGATTCAAATATAATTTTCAGGCGCTCCAATTGGCACAGTGGCCCAAGTCACTGGCTGCAGAGCAGTTTCATTGTGGACACGTGTTCAAATCCTCAACGCTGGCTATCGTCATTGCTCATGGAGTCCAGTATAAGGTGGTGCAAACTGTCTCAACGACACCTGGGTTGACACCTTGTCGTTCTCAAGCCACTCCTTGTGGTACAGTAGGTCAGGTGCCTGCCAGCTGAACTGTGTTTGTTGGTTGGGTAATGCATTTACCACCAGTGACTTTGCCACATAAAACCTCCTGGTTGAGGGTGAAATGTAATGAAGTTTAAAGGAAGCAGCGATGTCAAAAAGAGCGATGGGAACAAGAGGGTTGGAAACCCGGCACTACAGACAGGGCCCTGTATGTGTCTGCCATGTCCCTTTCACAAAGACACGAGTCTGGTTCTGGGTGTCAAATTCAAACAAACCCTCTGGGATCCGGAATTCTGAGGTGGCATGGGCCACAGTGAATCTAAACTCTTATTCTCTCAAATCTAACTGCCCAGTAAAGAGTGTCTGTGGCGTGTGCATGAATGAAAGCCCACAGTGAAAAATGGAAGGCATGGAAGACATAGAAAAGTTTCTAGAAAAAATAGCCAAATCATGTATTTTTTATGATTTTTTTTCTCATATATTTTAATGCTTAACACATGCATTTTGAGTACAGGAAATACATTTAAAATACATTATTCGGCACAACAACAAAAGCACCTTCAGTAAGCCTTGCCCATGGGGGTGAAGGTGGTGCTACTCTCCCTGACACCGACATAACGAGGCATCCTCTATGAATATGTATAATTTGATTCACAACCCCTACCCCCCAACCAACCTCCAGCCCCCTGAACCAGCGCCCCAGACAAAGCACTTCAAACATTGGCACAAATTGGGTGGAACGTATCTCCCTCTACCAGGCCCCCCAAACTCTGAATAACTAATCCCTGGGGACCAAACAGAATAATGATGGTTTATAAATGGCTGGCTGTGATGAACCATGGGGATAGCGGTTCGCGGGGAGCTCTTACGGTCACTGGTGCTTGTCATGTATGACCCAGCTGGTGGTACAAATTGTGTAGATAGAGACAAAGACTGTCTTGTTAACATATGTATGTATGTGTGTGTATGTGACAGCATGTCATCTGGCGTTTATTGTAATAGAGAAGCTGTGTGTGTACAGGACTGGCCTTTCGTATTCTGTCCAAAAACAATACAAATCCTTCCTTAAATTTGTGTCACAATTGCATTCAAATGACCTTATCATGATTCTCACCATCAGAGTGCATTCATCGTCTACATCCAAAATCCAAGACAAATGTGAACTCTATCTTCCACGTCTATCTTTCACATTTCTTTTTATGATAACTCTTCCACTGTTCTACGGTTCAGATTTAGCTCGGACAGCGGTCAGGATATTTCTTACATAGGAGCAATAATAATGGTTGTCCTGAAAAGCCAGTACGAACGGGGAAGCCTTTCCAGCAGCATAAAGTGCAGGTGGAATTGTTGCACTATCTGAAGGAAAAAGGGGTTCTACTATCTCCCTCCTTAAACTGATTTCAAGGGGATTCAGGGCTCAGACCTGGGTGGGTTGACCTAAGCCTGCTCTGATTGAGTCAAAAAACTCAAAGAATGCTTCCTGACTGGCACAACCATCTAAAGCAGTTCACTACAAAGGGAAGAGGGTTCCATTTGGATCACACCCATTTTGCTTTACATTGTTGCTCTGTAAGCTCTGCTACTTTACTGCGGCTCGATACCGCAAGGATGTTCAGCTATCCTTTCATGAAGAGAAAAGGGGAAAGTGAAACAGACGAGGGAGAGGGGGTGGTTGAAAAGACAGAGAGAGGGATAAGAGAAATAGTGGGCAAAGAGGGAGAGAGTGAGAGGGGTTGGAAGAAGAGAAAGGGGCAAATAGAGACTGCAGGGTTGCAGAGAGGGAAGTGAGGGAGGAGAGACAGGTAGGGGGAATATGTGAGATGGGGAGAGTGGTAGAGGGAAAATGAAGAAAAAGAGAGAGAAGAGATAGAGGAAGAGACGCTTGCTCCACAGAGAAAGCACTACTGCAGTGTCTGCAAAATCAGCAGGCTGTGAGAAGAGGTCGTGAGAGGCCCATGTATAGAAATGACTGTGACGATGATTAACTACAGTCTGTGCAGCCCGGTTTCCCTGACACAAGGTAGAAATGCCAGGCGAGCCGGCGTTAGTGAGGACGCACGCAGTTATGAGACAGACAAAACAGAAGCAAACACTAATGGCAAAGAGCAGAAGTAGCTCAACCCTCCTCAGGTGTGTTTTGTTTTCCCACGTGTCACACATTAAGCACAGATGCTACCGCATGTCTGTCTGTGGGTTTTAGCTATTTAAAAAAGCAATGTGGTAGCCAAAGGAGGATCCTGTTAAGTGGAGACTGACTGGTGAAATGCCAAAAAAATTAAATAAGAATTAGCTTAAAAAGACTTTCAAATGATTGTGCTCACCAGGCTTTATAAAGCACTGATTGTACTTGACATCTCTATAGCCTCCACACATATACGCAACGGTCACTGCCAGTAATGATTCAAACAACTCCTTGATATGACTAATTTAATGACTGATGTGCTGACACATAGACTACCAACTCGCACAAGTACACACAGTAGAGCCAACCCGTCTGAGCTGCATTTAGAAAGCACACACATTGTCCTCAACACTGTACGAGCGCGGGCGCGCGCACACACACACATACACACACGATACATATTAATGCAAGATATAGATGGATTTTAGTAAGAAATGCCTCACTATGAACGTAGCTATACCGCAGACAACAATGAGGTGTACCTTTTAGTCGGTTGCTATAGTTACAGCTGCAGACCGAATGTGCGCGCGCGTGTTCGACAGGCTGGTCTCTCTGCGCAGTGTGTATCGCTATCAATGCTGCTCCACTTTCCTTCTGTACTCAGATACACATACATACAGATTACCTTTACCGCCATAGCTGACGACTAATACTGGGCATCGAGCCATTCGATTCACCGTTTCGCCAAGAAAGCATCACTCCAACCTCAACATCTTAATATTTACAGATGAAAAACACTATCAACCGCAGTCGGACAAAAATATCAACGGGCACATTTCAGCATAGGGGAGAATAACTGCTTTTTTATTTAATTTGTTTATAACTCCTTGGTACCTCAATGGGATATTTCATCCTGTGTGGATTCTTTGGATTGGTAAAACATTACAAAACGTGTTTGCTGAATGCTGGTCCGCAGTTAGCCTACATCAGTAAATGCAATCCTAAATCCCTGACAGAGCCACAAAACACTCCTAATAGACAAGAAAGCTGACAAACTAAACAAATCTCACTAACACATCAACTCCAACACGATTTGGTTACCTTTATCCTTGACCATGACCATTGGTATCCAGGTAAAACTGAACAGAGGAAGACGATTGTAGGTACAATGTCCAAAGATATGTATTTTTTAGAGCGACAAATGTTCTATGCAAGCTGGAGAGAGATGTGAGGTGCGGGAGACAAGCACGAAACAAATACAGAAGCATGGGGTATGCCTCCTGCCAGCAAATTGTCTTTTCCCTCCCTCCCTCTCTCTCCACCTCCCCTCTCTCCACCTCCCCTCCCCCTCACGCTCCCTTGTTTCCCTGTTGTGTGAATCCAAGGAGGAGCACCATGTGAAAAATATTCACACCGAACCCGCAAAACCTACCCTCATCAAGCCGCCATGCTCTTTCAATCTCTTGACCCGTCTCTATATATTTTAGTTGCGCTTTACATACTAAAATCGTTGCTATTGACCCCAGTCTCAAACTAGACAGAAGACCCACTACTCCTGAGGGAGAGGTAAGTCTTGTTTGCTTCTCAGCCTACGAAAGACTGCCAATACCCTAATCAATTAACCCGCTGTTGACCAGAGCTGAGTCGCAGGCGACCGACCCACAAGGAGACCACAGAACGCGCCAAGGTTAAGGACATCCTTAATCTCACGCACACCTGTCACTTTTACATTGCACTACAGTTGTAAAGTTGTATATTTATTATTATTGGCGTGTGTTTTTGTATAGGGTTATTACTGATTGATTGTGTTATCTTATTTTTTATTATTATAATTACTGTTACTTTTTAACTTTTAACTGCACTGTCGGGAGTAGTAAAACCAAGCATTTCATTGCCGTAACTCGTTATTGCAAATGACAAATAAACCTTTTGAACCTTGAACCTTCAACCACCCGTTCAGACATCCTGCCCTCACTGCTGAGCCACTCCCCAAAACGTGACAGAGTAAGGGAGAACGTTGTGTTTTGCATGAGCTTATCATCAATGTGTAGCATTTTAAACATTAATCCAACAGCAAAAGTGACACATATATATATTTTGAGATTTACATATGGCATTGTGAAATATAATATGGTGATAAGCAATCTCTACAGTATCAAAATCATATCTCTCCCATCACAGAAGTTTGAATGCTCCAGTTAGAACTTCCATTTTTGTATTGTAGGCTTATCTGAAATCATGCTAGAGATTTTGTCTTGATGTGGCCTGGTCTAATCCTCATCTAAATATGTTTGAGTCCTTTCAGATCCTATTATGGGCATCAGGGTACAATATGGTGTATGGCATAAGGCCATGGAGGTCATAGGTCATTTAAGAGTTTGGTGCTCCCTGGGCTGTTGGAAGTAATGAAGGATAGCCATAGAAACTGTGTTATAGTGTTTTGCAATACTCATCTATCTATACATATTTAGATTCCATATGAGGTCCGGAAATTACCTCATGTAATTCCTATTTAAAGTGACATGGGACATTACCTTTTTTACAGGTTGCCTACATTCCAGATGGAATCCCAAATGATTTCCCAGTTAAATAAATGCCAAGTAAACAAATAAATACTTATTGGTAACTGTTGTGAATATGCTGCAGTATGAAAAATCCAGATTTTCCTTTCATTAAATCATTCAGATTATTTCAATGTAATAAATCGGTATCTCTATTTCTCTCGCTTTGATTAAGTTATTCTTCATTCGGCACAGCTGTAACCCTCGACTCTGACACATTCAAATCCGGAAACCTAACCACCATTGTTGTTTCTAACAGGTAAGTAATGGAGATCCAACACAATGTCACTTTTAATACGACGGCTAGAGTAGATGGGATTGGCGCACGCACATTCGGTCCAGCATCGGCCCACTTAACCTAATTAACAACCACACCTTCACTAAAGTCCTCAACTCTTCTTGTGGCAGGGAGAGAAAGATAGGCCTTGGCCAGGGACTTTCACGCTTTTCCGTCAAGTAAGCATATTTGTATTAGGTGTATTCACATTAATATATTGCAGTGTCAACTGTGCCATCTGCTGGATAACATAAGACCTACAGTTTTGGCACATTACATATTGATTTGTATACTGTAAGCCATGAGTCAGCATTTTGTTAACAGTTTAAGAAAACATAGGTGAATTCAGTATGCTGCCACTGAGGCAGAATTCTGTCTGAAAAAGGTCATTTTAAAAAGGTAATTTTAACACATTGTATTTGCCTCAAGCTCTCTTTCAAGGATTGTAAATGAAAGTATCTCAGTCATTACGCAGATGCCCTAATGCTGAGCGACTTACGGAAGCAATTCAGATTAAGCGCCCATCTCAAGGGCACAACAACAGTTTGTTTACACTGTCAGCTTGGGGATTCAAACCAGGAATATTTTAGTACCAGGCCAACGCTAACCACTAGGCTGGCCAAAAATAAAGGGATATATGTCAGAGTCACGTCAAAACCTGTGTATGTATGGTAGATTGGATACATGTCAAAGTCATGTCAAAACCTGTGTATGTATGGTAGATTGGATACATGTCAAAGTCATGTCAAAAACTGTATGTATGGTAGATGGGATACATGTCAGAGTCATGTCAAAACCTGTGTCTGTATGGTAGATGGGATACATGTCTTTGGGCTGTATGGTTGAAAATATTTTTTACTTTTTTATTTGTGCTTTTAAATGCATTACTGAGTGACCATTGCCCTAATGAGCAACCATTTGTTTGGGGAGGGGTATATTTGACTGGAAGATAAAAACAGCAAGACACTTGTTGCTTGAGCCACATAACTGTATTGTAGCAGAATCCAAACAACGTATATCCTCAACCATACATTTGTACAAACGTATATCAAATAACAGGGTTGTCTAGCATTTGTAAGAAATTAAAAACACTTCCAAGACAGACTCCTACAGTTTGTGTCCATAACGCGTAGTACAGTTCCCTCCTTCCAGTCCTGCTCAATTACTTTCATGTACTGAATCCCGGAATGGCTCCCTAGTTGCTATAAAGTGCACTGTATTGGTCAGAAGCAATGAAATAGGCTGCAATTTGACTGAGACCGGTGCAATCACCAGACCAATAAATCCTTAACATACCTCACAAACATTTGAGATCTTTCTGATGTAATTTTGTAAATATTATCTGCTTTTCAGGTTGGGAAAATATCATAACCGGATTACTACAAACTGGTCTCTGTCGTCAGCAGGTGAACAGGTCTTGAAAAGTCAAGAGGTCACACAATTTTATGTCTTCATGTGGTCAGATCACCATGAGTATGACCCAAAAAAGTACTTTTCTGTTTGACAAAACCTCTTCTTACAACCAATGTACAACCTGACCATGTTCAGAAATGACATGTATTTTCAACAGATAATTTTAAATCCAGAAGATCTAGAGGGATGTTTTTATTAACTTAAACCCTTAAATGTAAAGTCCTAATGGGTCAAAGATAGTGCAATATTTTCAACTCTTATTTTACCACGTAAATTTACTTTAAAACACATTTATATCAGTAGCCATTTGAGCTAACTGCCTTGTTTTGGGACAGAACAACAGATTTTTTTCTTTGCCAGCTCAGGGATTTGATCTTAACCTTTCGGTTATTTTTCAGATGCTCTAATTGCTAGGATACCTATAGCCCTAAGGGACAGAAACCGGGTGCTATTTTGGATGCAGCCCATTTCTCCCAGCCTAGCGTGCAGGCAGTGGATAAATAATGTTTAGATAGTCCTCATGCACGCTGTAATCCTGATGTAAGCCACTATGTTGTTTTCTCACTTGGCAGCTTGTGGCTCTTTTCCCTGCATGCGTTTTATATTACACGTTTCGAGAGGACAGCAAGTAAATGTACTTCTCTGCAATACATGTAGCACTTTTTGGAATACAGAATGATTGTGTAATACACCACTCACATGGACACACACGCACAGTCATACACACAACAACACACTTGGAGAAACGTGCAAACACACACACAAATGCTGGTGCTGCATCTCCCGAAGTGGCATGCCTAAATTACTCACTTTCAAATTGTGTTATTTTCTGAACAGACTGATAGAAAGTTTCTTTCTGCAAAAATGTATACTTTGAAATTTGCACATTCTAGATTGTGTTGAGGAGATCTTGTGTTGTTATGACACATATGAATCACTGATAACAATAGTCATTTGTACATTAAGTAGTTATGCCCTTCATAGGCCGCTGAACGACGGAGCAATCCACTTGGAGCAATCCATTTTAGGAACCACCTGCACAGATTTTTTTCCACTTACGTGCTTTACATTCTACTTCTGTGGCATACATTTTGAAAAGTTTTGACCAACCGACAACACTCCATAAAATCGAGTTAGTCTGCTAGTAACTCAAAGTTAGGGTTACATTTTGTTACTGTAATGCCTGATGGTGACTTGGTGTAAGTAAACATGTCCTTACACACACAACCTGAGCGTTCATGAGCATGCAGACAGAGGAAACGAGATGGCAAAGTTTTTAGAAGATCTGTTTCGAAAGCATAGAAAATAGTCTAAGCTGCTTGTTCAATCAGGAAGTCTACACCAGTATTCTTACATGTCAGAAGGAACACATTCTCTGGCCTACGGCCTCGATTGAGATCACAGATGTCTAAGCTGCCTCAAAGAGTAGCTGGATCTCTACAAGTCTAGGTCGAGGCAGCCATGTTCAATTACTAACCACTGCAGCAGCAGTATATGTACAGCTTAGACCATTGCACCACCACTCATCCTAAACGTAACCATCAAAATTTAATATGTATGGACAAACGCTGAAGTCAGACAGTAAGATCTTGTTAATCAAACAGTACTCAAATGTTTGTAGATCTAGATGTATTCATGAAAAAATGTGCACAGTTTTAGGTGAAGAGTGAAAAGATGAACTGATGTACTCAAGATGGCAGAAAAACAAAAAAGAAAGGTGTTACTAATTGGTGCTGTAAACCCTTTTGCAGTACAGCAGTGTCATAGCACTCAGTGGTTAAAATCATGGTCATGGCAGACTGAAAATGCTTGGGGGGATTGCACGTGGCGGGGTTGGTGTCAGACAGAAGTGCCTTGCCTAATCGGGCTTGCAACATATCGAAGTAGGCTGGGCACCTGCAAGCTCAGTTGTGATTGGCTGGTGAGACATTCTTGACCAGGTTCGCACACACGGCAGCAGGGATTTTGGCCCACTCCTCCATACAGACCTTCTCCAGATCCTTCAGGTTTCGGGGCTGTCGCTGGGCAATACAGACTCTCAGCTCCCTCCAAAGATTTTCTATTGGGTTCAGGTCTGGATACTGGCTAGGCCACTCCAGGACCTTGAGATACTTCTTACGGAGTAACTCCTTAGTAGCCCTGGCTGTGTGTTTCAGGTTGTTGTCATGCTGGAAGACCCAGCCACGACCCATCTTCAATGCTCTTACTGAGGGAAGGAGGTTGTTGGCCAAGATCTCGCAATACACGTTCCCATCCATCCTCCCCTCAATACAGTGCAGTCGTCCTGTCGCCTTTGCAGAAAAGCATCCCCAAAGAATGATGTTTCCACCTCCATGCTTCACGGTTGTGATGGTGTTCTTGGGGTTGTACTCATCCTTCTTCTTCCTCCAAACATGTCGAGTGGAGTTTAGACCAAAACTCTATTTTTGTCTCATCAGACCACATGATCTTCTCCCATTCCTCCTCTGGATCATCCAGATGGTAATTGGGAAACTTCAGACGGGCCTGGACATGCGCTGGCTTGAGCAGGGGGACCTTGTGTGCGCTGCAGGATTTAAATCCATGACGGCGTAGTGTGTTACAAATGGTTTTCTTTGAGACTGTGGTCCCAGCTCTCTTCAGGTCATTGACCATGATAAAAATTACAGACCTCTACATGCTTTGTAAGTAGGAAAACCTCAAATACTTGTTCTCTCTGCTGTATATGTGTTAATTGGACTTGAACATTTTTGAATTATAACAATAAATAAAATTTAAGCTGCAAGCAGAATTGAAGGGGTTCAGCATTTAGTCATTATTGGCGTTATTGCACCATTAGTTTCAAAACCCTGTGTATGCATGCCAAATATAATCACACTGAGTGACATTGATCAACTGATAGTGTCATAGATCCTCTGGCCAAACTGAATGTACTTGGAAAATGTTCAATTTTAAGACTTTTTTTACGCTTGCATATTAACCATTATTGGTGTTTGATTAATATGTGCCAGACAACATCCATGTGAATGTTTATTGGTGGAGTAGCAGTTGAAGCATTTTTCACAAATGCATCTATATTGGTAGATATAATGACTCCCAAGAGCAAATATGTTCCTTGTCAGGAGATTGACCTATGTACCCATTTTTTAGAAAGTGTTTTTTTGCACAGCTGGCAACTCAATAGCGCCACATTTTTTAAGTAGTGGCATTATTTGATAAATGTGTACCATGTTGCATAATGACCAAAACCCTGCCCATTTAAATATTTTGTAGGTAGATAGCAACCATGTTTTGTTATAACAGTCCAACGTTTTTTTTTTTTTGAGAGACCTTGCTCTACAGATGTCAAATGTCAAGTTCCATGAAGATTGGTAATTTGGTACTATAGAAGGCATTTTTTAAGTGTTTTCGAAGCCTTTTTGCGCAGAATTCAAAATGGTGTGAAACCAAATACTTAACAATTCCATCTGTAAAAACAAATTCCTTGTGAAGAGACAGGCCAAGAAAATATAATACTGAACGGAAACAAATGCAATAGGGTTTAAATCAATAAAAAGAAGACAAACAAGTACACGGACAGACAGTCACAGACAGACCAACAGATTATTCCTGCCCACGCCTACCCCATTCCACAGCCCTACCTGGTGCTAGATCAATAAGTCGCTCACTCAGGTAATAGTCATTGGGATTGATGAACGGCAGCTGCTGCATGTAGACCTTGGGGATGAGGTAGAGCACCTCGGCAACTTCCCCGTCCTCAATGACGGACAGGCGCTTGACCGAGTCTTGCCGTCTGACGCGCGTGGGGCGGTCCACTCTGTGGCTACGGCTGGAGCTGCACAGCTTGCTCAGGCGGGTGAGGGTGGGCATGTCGCCCGACTCCCCCTCAGCCGTGCCACAGAGCAAGGTGCAGCACTCTAAATACAACTCAGCCAGAGTCCCAGGAGGGCTCTCAGCTCTAACAGGTCACTTTAAACTCTAACCTCCAGAGGAAAACGTGGGAGGGAAAGGCCTCAGAAATCAGAAATCCATCATCGCAGGTCATGCAAGAGATCCACTGAGTAGTCGTCCAAAGCAGTATGCTGTAAGTCGTCTCCTAAAAATCAGCTAGATGTGGACATATGAGACTTCCAGACCGAACATGCATTTCTGGCTTTAGTGTTGAGGTCAAGACACTGTTTTGAAGGCAGAGAGCATAGACCATTGAGCCAACAGGTACGCAGCAAAGCAGAGCAGGGGAAAAGAGGCTTACACTGCATCTTCAACCCAGCCAGATCAGCCAGCTTCGTCCCTCTCTTCCTTAAGCAGCTTAAAGCTGACGTAGACTTCATGATTATCTTCAGGGTGGGGTTTGGTGGCCTGGGTATATCTTTGTCACACTTGAAGCCTCTTGTATATGATGGGTTCTATGGCCTAGTAATGTTAAAAAGAGTAATGCCCCTGGGCACACTCATTCTCTGGGAACAGGTCACTTTAACAAGATTAACATCTTAATACATTTGTGGTAATTACTTTCTCATCATTTTCAATAGTTCCAGATTTGCTGTTTACAGACATTTGTTCAGTTAAGAGAATTGAGTTTCAATAAAACAAACCCCTATTTTCAGTATGTTGTGTTTATTACACTTTGTAAAATAACATGACTGCAATTTTGCTTTAGAAAGCTCTCAGAACAGGAAGCTCTCAGAACAGGATCACAGGAAGACAATAATTCACAAACAAATAGTGGTAACGATAATAGGTTCATTGTTTGTCTACAATGGGCGTTATATATAGTTAAACAATAATACACAATACCAGTAGACCATTTCTTTATTTACATACTCGCTTAGTGGATCCAGGTTACACTGTTCTCTAAACATGCAACATAGCAGACACATTCATCCAAACACTAACTGCATAAATTTTTCATTACGTATGTGTTCCCTGCATGAATTGAATGACCTTGGTGATGCTAGTACCACGATTTTACCGCATTGATCCAAATCACAATAACATCCCATTACTTTGCATATCATGTTGCATTCCCCTACTTCTTCAAAACAATGAGCAGCACGGATCTGATTCTCCCGATATATTATTTTGACCTTAAACTCAATTGAAACCTTTTACCTAAGCCAAACCCTTAAGGAACCATTAGCCATATTCCTCAAGGGGGCCGGCAAAATTTAAATAGGTTACATTTTTCTTGTTTTGAAATCCTCATAGGGATTTTCAGTCCGCAACACCAGGATTGCAAAACATTAACACACACACAAACACACACAGTCTCTAAGTCTTAGGATTAGAGGGATAGAAATTATTAGAGACAACAGGCTTGGACCATCAATATTTGGGTTTACATTTAGATAATCTTTATCCCAAGATAAAGAGGATGTCCCTTAACTAGCCCCCTCGTTTCATCCCTCTTTGAATGTGTTCAACTTTGTGAATTAAAGATAACACATTCTGTCTCCTTGATTGAGTACTGGATTTCCCATTATGTGCCAAATTTAGACATCATCAAGCTCTCCAGTGGGAGTTAATGCACTGTGCGGGATGAACAGGCAGTGAAGTTAACTGTTTTCATACCAGTTTACACTGAGCAAAGCCTACAGTGGAAAAAATGTCAAAGTGCTCTCATGTTACAACTGAAAGCTTAGCCAGTTAGATTGAATTGTGTGTTGATCCTTAGAGTGTACACACCACTTATCATTCTGCAAGGCATACCATTTCGAATTGAATGAGTGACTGACTGACTGACTGCCCCCTGTTAGAGATGCAGACTACCAGGCCAAAGTTCTCACGCTGGAGCCTCATCACAGGCAAAACAAATGCATTAGAATTTGTTCAGGATAGACATACACTTCGCCGGCTACAACCTTCAGTAGCGTTATATGTTATTGTAAGCCTAAAATAAAACTGTTTACAGTTATATTGCGACTATTTCTGGTGGATTTTCGAAGTACGCATCCGTGCATTCGTTTTGGGGTAATATAGACTAAACCACAAACCCTTGGGCAGTAAAAGAGGGATTTCCACGATTCTCTTGTCTCTTCACTTGACGATAATGTCAGTTATCATCACCTATATTGATAGTTATTGTATCAATGTCATTCACAAATGAAAGAAAAAAGAACGTTGTTGTGCCATGAAATGAAATAGCTTTGGCAGTGTAAAGTTCATCTTCAGTCTCGCTAGCAATTGCTCAATTCTTATGACTATTCCAAGTAGTGAGTTAGTAGATACTAGTAAGCCTATTACTGGCTAATAAGCTGTTAAAACAGTCGGTGGCAAAAGCCATACATTTCATTGATGCTATCTGTGGTGGAAGTAAACTTACTAAGAAACGTTAGTCAGTTTAACACAATGCTTAATGGTGTCTTGCTAAATATTAAAACTTGGTGTGATGCGTGACAAAATGATTTAATCTTGAGAAGCTATACCGATACTCCACAAAGGTATAGCTCTGTGGTGTAATGGTTAAGCTTCTCATTCGGGTAGATCCAGGGTTCAAGTCCAGCGAGGGCAACAACATTCATCACTTCTATTCGCAGGCTGGCTGAACTTGGCTTACCTGGTTCCTTTTCTTATTTGTTATTATAGCTGAATTACCTTTAAGTAAAACCAAAACAAATATGGAATGTATTTCATGGAATTTAGAGGGGGTTTTTTGTACATACATAGTCATACTACTGTAGCATTTATTTTTTGCAGGTGGTGGAAAACTAAACCATGGATATCAATTTCTCTTGACTCATAGACTAATACTTTCAGGTTGAGAAACCATCAAACACCAAGTTGTAAAATAGTTTAAATTCCTTTAAGGTCACACATTCCACTTAATAACCCATTTTGTTTTTATTAACACCCCTAAAGTTATTTAATTTCCATAAAAGAGTTAATGTCATGTTAAAACACCACCAAACCCCAAGAACACAATGCAAGAGAGAAAGATGACAGAGCAGAAGGAAACTAGGGTTTGGCATCTTTCACTGAATGTTCAGTGTATCCATTAAACATACGTCACATCTGCTCCGCGGCAAACAGCAAGGCTGCGAGAATGCTAGGCAGAGCATCCTATACTGACATCAATGTTTCATTCACCTATCTTTCCATTTATCACCCACTAAAACTAGCCTAGCCTATGTTCACCAGTCCAACGATAAGGATTCAATGAAATGAATCCAAAAGGATGGTGAAGCGTGGAAACCAATGAGACAGAGGACAAAAGCAGAAACATGGTCTGTTTTCTGACATGCTGGTCTGTTCTGCTGCGCTGGGGCACTGCCCAGATCATCCGCACTCCTCCATTGTAACGCCTATCTTAAGGTGCAGCTACCGTAGCTCGAGTCCCGTTCAGCCCTTCTCCCACTGGAACCCACACAAAAACACAGAGGCACTCCAAGATCAGCGCGTGGCAAAACCATATAAACAACCGCATCCCAATGTCATCCTAGACATTCACATCTCGTGGATCATTGAGAGAAAATAATCTCTTAAAATCCTCAGCGCCAGGTCTGTTTCTTCCCTTCAACCCTCCTGCAAACTGCCCGGGACATATCAGTCTCTCTCTCTCTCTCTCTCTCTCTCTCTCTCTCTCTCTCTTACCGTCTAGTCCGAAGCAGGAGCCGATTTTCTGGGCGTAGTTGCAGAGCCCACCGTCAGATGGTGGTTGTTTCTGCTGCTCCACTGTGCTCCTCTCCCCCATGTCTTCCACACACACTCCGACGGATGCACTCACACACACGCTGCCCTGTCCCGGCACTGATATCACTCCTTCGTTTTCTTTCTCATCAATAATGCAGCGGGCACACACACACACACACACACACACACAGAGGTACAAACACACACGCACACACAGACACACAGAAGGAGAGTCAGACAGAGGCTAAATGCACTCAAGCACACACGTGCGCATGCGGAGGGGAAAGTGCTGAGGCGGAAGGGTCTTCGCGCAGCTAAGCACGAGCAGGCAGCCCCTGTCCTGGGGTCAGACTAAGGAGAAACAAAGGGACTGGGTAATGCGACGCTTTGAAATGGCTTCCCATTCAGCACAGCTTCCGGCAGATTCTACTGCAGTGCTACAGGTGGGTCGATCTCGCTGGCCAATGCCCTGAGAAAGGGTGTGGTTTTGGACTGGATTAAGAGCGGTGCGGGACTGGGACAGGAAATGAGATAAAAGGATGGCCCTACCTAGTGCTTCGCCTTCCTGGGACACTTTTTTCGCAGGATCAACAGCTTGATAGCATAAGAGTTCACTGGAGGCAGGACATGTTACGGCTCTAGCTGGAGATATTGCCTGCATCCACGCCTCCAGGCTTCGGACGGTCATCGTCCCCGGTCGCTTGGACCGGTTGAAATCAACACCCCATGGTCTGTTCAGTTCCCCGGTCACTCCTACCCAATCCCCTCCTAATCCTAGTTCTGCATGAAATAACATACTTTTCTGTAAATTAAGTTGATAGATAAAAAGGAAGACCTGATAACATGAATGACACTCGTTTAGTAGACGCGCTTATTCTGAGTGACTTATGACAGAAACTTCAACCCGAAACCACAGTGTTACAGGTGACTACCAAGCCCTACCGACTGCCTTGCATTGCCCCAGGGAAAGATAAATGGAAAGATTGGTGTCTAGAAGTCATTTCAATGAAGCAAAGCCTTAATCATGAATTGGATTTCACAAAAACGTTGAGAAAAATGTAAGCAAAACTTAAGTAGGAGAAAAGAAATGCTAGAGTGTGACTAGACAAGGCACCCCAGGCTTACTCCGCGATTATGTGGTTGTGGTGCATCCAGGATTCAAATATCAGTAATGTGTTGGACCACTGTGCCAGTCAGGGAGGACGTTTACAATGGTTCCACCTGAGTGAGTCTGAACACATCAGAGATCACTACAATGACACACCCTACTCATCCTTTTTGTCTCCTAACAACTCTTCCAGGTAACGTAATCCAAAAGTAACTGAAAGTACTCAGATCAAGTTGCTAACAAGGAGGATCAAGAAGACAAGATGGACCAAAGTGCCTAAATTGATAAACATGTCAGAGTAAAAGCTTTATGCAAGCAGGGAAATTAAGCAGGTACATTTTAGAGGGCGTGGTGAGTGCATGGACAGAATGTCTCTGAAGGCTACTGTATTTCAAGGCAGGTTTGCAAATGGAGGACAATACCAAAGTGAAGCCCAACAGAGCCACGGTGAGCTGAATACTAGAATAGGCTGGGGGCTAAAAGGGTTTTAATGCTAAGAGGTTGGTAATGGCAGATGGACTGTTAAGTGTGGTTGAAGATACATGGAAATATAGTATAAATGTCGAAGGGAGTTGGAAGGGCAGTGCACTGCTGAAGTATCAAAGCATTTTGTCTACTTTTTACTCTATGCTGGATTTGGAATCAAACAAAGATATTGAAGTTCAGAAGGTCAGTGTTAATGGGAAGGCATTTTTATGTCCACATCCCTTTAGAAATGACAACACGTTTTGTATTTTAGGAGTTTAGGAATGTCAGTATCTAAAATGTCAGTATTCTTACGCAGGACATTGCTGGATTAGTTAAACTGCCATGTCGGATAAATGGCCAGAGATGTGATTCGAAACATGATATGTGCAGCCATTTAGGTATTATCTATTGTTCAATGAACTGTGTTATCTGGAGTCAATTGTCTCATAGGCTTATCATTTATTAGGCTAATAGTTTAACTCAGTTTATGTGCATGCTTGCTTCAATCAGGAAGGGCCTCATAGAGAGAGGAAGCATCCAGCCCAAATGCAAGCATATTCACTACATGGTAAAGTGCTTTTGACCCAAGCCAAACAGGCTCTTATCTGACATAGTACACAATAAAGGGAATAGGGCGCCATTTGGGTATTTGGTTAAATGAACTGATAACGATTGGCTGGTTGAACACTGAACTGGCTTTAAGCAATGCTAATCACATCTGCATACCATAGCAGGCTGCCTAACGGAGAGCTCTAAGCCGCATTGATCCCCAATATCAGCCCCTGGAGATCAAGGAGCTCCTTCAATACAAAGTCAGCTTTCCCAGAAAACCCTGGTAGTAATGGGCCAGACATGCTCACTGTTAGACTGTCCCTCTCTGTCTCTCTCTCAAAGCACTCAACTTGTCCAGTACTGTGGCAACCACGACTTAATGGACTTTCTTCACTGAAATTATTAATTGAAGCTCAAGCAAAGAAATCAATGATAAAACATGTTTATAATGAATTTGATTTATTTTCTCAATCGCATGTCTTCATCTCTGTCCAGTCTTTCGGTCCTGCAAGACACAACTGTATTCAGTATCTCTAACCACAATCGGATGCAGTAACAGCTTGAGGTTGTTTATCTCATTCATGCTAATTAATTACAATTGCCCTCAAGTGCAGGACACAACAAACCTGTTCACTGTTAACAGTTTACCCTGTGGACGCAAGTCCACACATGTTCACATTACTGGTGACTGATATGTTAAGTAATAAACTGTACTGCCATGTGTATTCATTATTAAGGAATACTGGAAGTAAAGTAACAAGGCCACCTAATGAAGTATTTCCCAGGTCGAAATAGAAACTAATTAATCTCAATGTAATGCCTACAGGTAAAATGGCATAGTTACAAGTATAAGCTTTTAATAACTCTGTCTTTTTTGGTATTTTTTTGAGTGAGCCCAAGCCAGGAAAGCAATATGCACTGTATAACATGACAAAACACAATACAAAGAAAAAAAATGGTAGGTGTGCATAAGAGAGTTTAAATGGCAGATTTAAAAACATTTTCACTTTTTGTCAGCAGGCCTCCAATGTATAATTTAAGATTGACAATTGGAATAAAATGACTTGCTATCAGGTTCTTCTGCTATGTGTCCCAAGATGATGGGGCATGAAATCTTAAAATACGCTTACCAAACTCAGTTCCTGCATTAGGTATAATACAACTTGTAAGTGAAGTGTTCCAATATCTATCATACATGATTTCTTTCTAACTTGGAAACATATAATTTATTTAAAATGGCTGTTATCTAGTTAGTTATAACTGCATCAAAATATGTTAGTGTGTTATAATGTGTTAGATGGAGGGTTTAAGTGAACTGTTACCAAATGTTTTCATTTTTATTGTACATTATGTTTGCTAATCAGGTTACTCTGCTTTGCATTCAGCTTGCCGTCCAAATATTTCCCAACAAAAAAAACAATCATTGATTTTTAAAATAACCTACGTACCAAATTAGATGATTTCCGGTGAAATGGGTGAGGGAGGTGACCTTGCAAAGTCAGCATCTTTGTTCAGTAGTTATAGTGCCACCATCTGGCTTGTTGGTGTAATTTTGTAAATACCTGGGGCTGTATTCACAAAACATTTTATCTTACTAGGAGGTCTCCCAAACTGCAGTAAAAGTACCTAACTAAGAGTCACCGAATAAAACCTATTCACAAAACTGCTAATACCAACTGTTACTAAGGAATAGGGAAAAATCTTAAGCCAAGAGAAAGGCCAGGGTTGACCCCATTGCTATGGATGATGTCATGTTCCACAAATAAGCTTACTAACTATGCCCACAGTGATTGGCTGACAGGGGAGGGGTGTCTGTCAGGTACTTCATCAAAGTAATACTTTAGAACGATGTGTCATGTTGCCATATTAAAATAAAGATAGTAAAATAAACATCTAGGCTAAGTGTCACTGATTAAACATGAACCCAAGAATGATATACTGACTAGTCAAAATAATCTCAACTAATTGTCAGCCTTGAACAAGTCTGGCAGGTCATAAACAAATGCACGTTCATCTTTTGATGGTGCAATTATTTGTGCAGTATAGATGTGTCCCATCTATAGCACCAACTACACTGGATGATCCAGCTATGGCCATGAAGTCAGCTTTGTCTCTTTGTAGCTGGTGAGCAAATCGAGAGGAAACTGAATGATTTGTTTGGCAATATGGGGTCTGGAGAGGCCATTTATTACTTGATGTAATATTCTGCGGACAGATGACTAAGATATACATAGTTCGTCTGTGCTGCATGGCTGCATTTCCCTGCGGCCAAGTAGCATAGACTTGATCTCCGGTGTCATTGGGTTGTTTCTGTTGGTGGAGTGACTGCATCCCTGATTAGCTCTACTATGATCATAATACCCTCGTGATTAAGGCGATACCTTGTTAAAGGCTTAGTATCATTAAAGGTTTCTAAAATGTTGACAGGACTACGGGGCAGATTGCCAGCAGCAACCATTTAGGATTGTTTGTGACTTGGTCTTAGTGACTTAGGAGTCCTCAGTACTACCCTTACCTTCACAGACTGAGGAGCTGGATTTAGCGCTAAAACACTTTGTGAAATAACCTTAGACCAAAAATGTAGGAGTCCTAAAATTAGGACTGACAGACTCATTGTTAGGACTGACACGACAGTCTGAGATGAGAACAAAAACAGGGGACTTACTAGTCATGGAAGTTCTCTTTAAACAACTGTAATATCAATAACTTGTAAAGGAAATATGTTTTCTATTTGTAAAAACATTTGATTTAAATGTAATAAACCTGTTAAATGTAATAAACATGAACATATAACTCCATTTACTGGATCACAATTTCCACTGTTCTCTTAGTGTCATTTTGGCAAATTCCCGTGGTGAGGTACATCACATTTCCAAGGTCCCAGACTTTTCAGATCCTGAAACACAAAAGGAAATGTGACACTTTTGTGCAACCTAGATGACTTTGATTCATGTAGTTATTCAATATGCATACCATAATAGGATCACTCAGCTTTTTCTGAACAAGTACTGTGTTTTTAGTCAATTCAAACAATAGACAGTAACTCATTCCTTAGTTGCAAAATGGTTAATGCTTTGCCCTGAAGGGATTGCTTTGTAGAACAGGCTTAGCATACATAGCTAGATACCATAACTGCTGAATTTAGGGAATTTATGAGAAAATGTATCACTCACACACTCTCTGCTCAATGTCAATGACAACCAGTGCCGGCTCTAGCCTTTTGTGGGCCCTAAGCAAAATTTGATTGGCAGCACCCTCTCCCCCATCGGTCGGGGGATTCCTAGCGGTCAGAGGCGCCCTAGAAGTCGGGGGCCCTAAGAAACGATTACAGTGGGGAGAAAAAGTATTTGATACACTGCTGATTTTGCAGGTTTTCCTACTTACAAAGCATGTAGAGGTCTGTAATTTTTTTCATCGGTACTCTTCAACTGTGAGAGGCGGAATCTAAAACAAACATCCAAAAAATCACATTGTATGATTTTTAAATAATTAATTTGCATTTTATTGCATGACAAGTAATTGTAAACCTGCACAAGGCTGGGATGGGCTACAAGACAATAGGCAAGCAGCTTGGTGAGAAGGCAACAACTGTTGGCGCAGTTATTAGAAAATGGAAGAAGTTCAAGATGATGGTCAATCTCCCTCGGTCTGGGGCTCCATGCAAGATCTCACCTCGTGGGGCATCAATGATCATGAGGAAGGTGAGGGATAAGCCCAGAACTACACGGCAGAACCTGGTCAATGACCTGAAGAGAGCTGGGATCACAGTCTCAAAGAAAACCATTAGTAACACACTATGCCGTCATGGATTTAAATCCTGCAGCGCACGCAAGGTCCCCCTGCTCAAGCCAGTGCATGTCCAGGCCTGTATGAAGTTTGCCAATGACCATCTGGATGATCCAGAGGAGGAATGGGAGAAGGTCATGTGGTCTGATGAGACAAAAATAGAGCTTTTTGGTCTAAACTCCACTCGACATGTTTGGAGGAAGAAGGAAGAGTACAACCCCAAGAACACCATCCCAACCGTGAAGCATGGAGGTGGAAACATAATTCTTTGGGGATGCTTTTCTGCAAAGGGGACAGGACGACTGCACTGTATTGAGGGGAGGATGGATGGGGCCATGTACCGCGAGATCTTGGCCAACAACCTCCTTCCCTCAGTGAGAGCATTGAAGATGGGTCTTGGCTGGGTCTTCCAGCATGACAACGACCCGAAACACACAGCCAGGGCAACTAAGGAGTGGCTCCGTAAGAATCATCTCAAGGCCCTGGAGTGGCCTAGCCAGTCTCCAGATCTAAACCCAATAGAAAATATTTGGAGGGAGCTGAAAGTCCATATTGCCCAGCGACAGCCCCGAAACCGTGAAGATCTGTATGGAGGAGGGGGCCAAAATCCCTGCTGCAGTGTGTGCAAACCTGGTCAAGAACTACAGGAAACGTATGATCTCTGTAATTGCAAACAAATGTTTCTGTACCAAATATTAAGTTCTGCTTTTCTGATGTATCAAATACTTATGTCATGCAATAAAATGCAAATTAATTACTTAAAAATCATACAATGTGATTTTCTGGATGGTTTTAGATTCGATCACTCACAGTTGAAGAGTACCTATGATAAAAATTATAGACTTCTACATGCTTTGTAAGTGGGAAAACCTGCAAAATTGGCAGTGTATCAAATCCTTGTTCTCCCCACTGTATGTCGCTTATGCCTAGAATCGACCATAATTCAACCCATTGTGAAGATTTGACATTCATTGATATTATTACCTTGCCTAAATCACCACCAATTGAATCATTCTTTGGGGACTTTAGGCAGAACATTCTGTTCTCCCAATATAGGTGCCGCAATCTGTGGCTAAGAAAAGCAGCATGAGGCATAAATACACACTTTTCAGACTTGTTTCAAAAGTAAGATTTTAGGACAACATTCGGTAACTCCACCTATTTCTCTGTGTCATAATCCTATCTAGTTAATTGAGTTGGTAGATTTCTAGAGGGAATTTCAAAAGGTGAAAGCTAGTAAATTCACATAAAAAAGTGCTGAGATGCTCATATTTCTTCAAACACTTGTATTCCCTGATTGTCAATGACTTAGTTGGAATCCCAATCCATAGGTGCACAACCTTTAACTGAGGCTGTAAGGTCCAGTGTTTATGTTCAATACTCAATCTGCCAAATCCTTATTCTGGACAGATATAGGCTAGTAGAAACTAGGACACTAATATTTGTTCAAACTCTTCACAGTTGTATTCCTTGAGACTGTGAGAAAGCTGATACACCCTGTCATGTAGTTGTGCAGTTTAGTACATCCAGACTGGAAATAGATAGTTTTTATCAAAAATAATTATAATTCATTATACATAACAGTATTGTTTAACATTGTCGAGCCAATGTGTTATGTCTCAAATTTTTATATTTTCATCACTTTGAACGAGGGACTTATTCTCAAGGCGAAAATAGAAAGAGGTAGGAATCTTCTATTGTGGCTCAGGGCCATAGTTGCTACCTTCTTAGGAGTGATGGGCATTGCTAGTCTTTTCGGTAAGCCTGCTCTTGATGCTCCTAGAGCACCCTACGGATTCTGCACTATGAGTCTGGAAACCCGTGAAACATTCTGGGGGGTCCCACTTAGGCTGGGAGTATCCGATATACACCATTCAAGGCCTGGGTAACTCTACTGGACCTCCCCTATCCAACGAGAACACCCACACCAGTGGTTGCTCAATGGTTCCCATGCAGGAGCTGTACAAGTCAGATTTGACAATTAATTTGTTGAATACTGCCATTCAAAGCCTGGGTAACTCTCCTGGATCTCCCCTATTCAACTAGGCTATTCATCTGGCAGCCCTACGGTTGCCTCACTATGACTCTGGGAACTATGACTAAATTCCACTGTTGGAAAGAGTAGGCTACATTGAACAAAGCAATTCTTCCACTTCCAGAGCCATTGTTCTGGCTGGGAGTATCACATTTACACCTTTACACCTCCGGCCGCTGTGCATTGTGTCCGGGAAATATAATTTCTATCAAATGGTTGTTGAACAGTGTAAACAATTCAAAAAAGCTCTCCGGGGGGGCACTGCTCTTAGGAGAGCTGTGAAACACACTGAAAACCTGGTTTACTCTCCTGTCCCCTATGCAACTAGACAACTCACATATCCGGCCGCCCGACGGTTGCGGCGATATGCGTAGGGGAAAGCCTGGAAACATTCTATAGGCGTCCAGAATATGTTTTTGAGACCGGGAAAGGAGTGTCCAATTAACATAATCCAAAGCCTGGGTAACTCTGCTGGATCTTGCCTATTTACACCCACACCTCTGGCGTCCGTTCAATCGGATACTTAAAACGGGAGTATCCGATTTGCATCCACATCTCTTAAGTCTGTTCATCTGACCTTAACCTAGCCTACTGGAAAACCAAGATATGATCTCTCCCTTATGTATTCTTGTTGCAGTGCAAATATGCAATCTTTAAAGAATACTTCTGTATCTTTTCTGAAAATAATCGCTGTTTATGATTGGAAAGTAAGGAAATGAAGGAGCCAAATAAACGAGCGATTCGGTTCAGAACGTTCACTAAAAAGGGTCGTACAATATGAGCCGCTCCTTTACGAACAACCCATCACTACTTATACTAACGTTCTGCTAGGAACAGAATATTATGATGGCAGCAACTTGGATTTCTTTTTGTCAAGATAAAAGCCCTCATATCACGGCTTTGTGTTGTGTATTATTTATTATACATATATAATAAATTGCAGCCAAATGATTTTTTTTGAATGGTTTTAAACAAATACAATGACTAATTCATGGAAATAATACATTTTAGATCATATGTTTAACAGGACATTCTGACCCGCCATCTCCAATGGCTTCAACGTAACCCTATTAAAGTGTTCTACACAAGTTGACATATGCTGGAAAAACTAGACTACATGACATGGGATATGGCATTTGAGAAATATTCAGTAGAGTGTGTAGAATCTGCATGTAGTGTTATTTCATGGGGCAATACATGCTGCTTACACCTTGCATTGGGGCCACTGGAGTGGGCGGGTTAGAATGTGCAGCTAGACGTATCATCCATGTTGCCCCATTAAATTATGCAATATACTGACTCTACACACCCTACTGATTATTTCTTGAGTCACATGTTCCACTTTACATTTTACCGTTTACTTTCTCTGTATAAGGCACTTTAGATAGGCCACTTGGTATATAATGCATTGCATTAGGACCAATAGCGTGGGTGCATTATCACATGCTGCTATACATCATCTGTATTGTCTCAAGAATTTGACAAATAGTTTCAAAACACCCTACTGAGCATTTCTCTGGTCCACATCACATAACCTAGTTCTCCCACTATAAGCCAGTATAGATAAAAAACGTTATGTACGTTGTATGTTTTAATATATATTTTAAATGTTTTACTATCTTTAGAATGAATTATACACATTCCAATGCATTGACATAAGGCTTTTATTTTGAAGGTTTCCTCATAACCAAACGAATGTGACGTCATCGTTAGTGCTGCTATCAGAATACTAGTTCGACTTCTAACACACAGGAGACGTACATACCTAGAGATGGTCTTTTTTAATGCCTTTTAATTAAATAGTTTGAAAGGATACAGTAGTGTTTTGTTTTTGGGTACAGTAGCAACACCTTAACTTGTGGAGAGATGTCGACGCGGTCGGAGAGAGAAAAAGCCCAGAAATTGAATGAGCAGCATCAGGCCATTCTGTCCAAAATGCTCCGCGAGGACGACAACAAGTACTGCGCTGACTGTGAGGCGAAAGGTAGGCTAACGCGCTAATCTCGGCTGTTGGAATCTAGACAGTGATGCTGACAGCTCTAACGGGTTTCCTATGGCTAATGTCATCAATATTCTGGATGAAAATTAAACGTGATGGTGTTCCACATACACAATTCTAACGTGACGCACACAGGGGAGTCAGAGTTTACCTTGTGTCTGTGTGTAAAAGAGAGCAAGCTAGCTAACAGACATTGGCCAAGCTACACCGGTCATACCATTTGACAGATTTGTTAGCTTGTTAGCTTAGCTCGATTGTTTAGCAGTACAGAACATGGTAATGTATTGGCTCCGATGTCCTCCGTAATTTATTTATGAACGGAAAACACGTCGAAGAGCAGTATATACTCACTTGAGATTAATCCGTCTCAAGTACTGTACTATTGCCAGCATACACAAGCCACGGGCAAATTATAAAATGCTGATAACCCTGACTGTCAAACAGGTTTTGTTTCAGCAAGCTAGCCACCCACCTGTGTTTAATAAACGCCTCTTGCGTCACGATGACGTGTTTCTATACCATTTACCCGGCATAATTCGTTGTCAGACAGTCCTTACTTTGGTTTTAATATCAGCTGCAAAATTCATGGTCAACACAACAAACGAAAAATGATCAGTCGACATCATGACCCTATTTCATATAGTTTCAATGGCATGTCTTTAAGTTAGTAATGGCTGTTGCATAGCTCTGAGAATCCACACTGGTAGACAGACCAATATTGTACTTCTTTTAACTTTGATTTTGCTGACCTTCCAATCCAGAGCTCCTTGCATACATTAATTGGAAACTAGGTGGCCATGATGCTTTGATTTGAAATGTAGCCAGTACACAAGGGCCAACACCCCTACTCTTACGATAAGTGGTATTGGATCTTAGCGACCACAGAGTTTTCTCACACACACATGTTCCCGTCAGAAAGATGGGCCCCCTACGCATGGCAGTGTTTGCTTCACTGACCTGGCACACTGGGATTTGATCTTTATCCCAGAAGGCTCCCTACTGGCTCCCCAACCCATTCCCCAGCAGCACCTGGTGTCAAATACAGGGACCTATCAGCACCAGCCCTGCTTAGCTTAAGAGGCAAGCTAGCAGAGGGATGCACAGCACTGTACAATTGACTTCTTGTACTAGGGATACAGCCATGATACACTCACCCACTGTTAAGCCAGGGCAACCTGGGATTTGAGGAGGTAGAAGGGTTCTGGATCAGTTTAGGATTCTACCTTTAATAGTGCAAGTATTTTCCAGTATGCAACTACAATGAAGTACAAAAGTATTTGGACAGGTTTTGGGGGGTGGTTCTTTATTCCAGCACTTTGAGTTTAAAGTGACACAAAAGCTGTGGGGTTAAAGTGCAGACTGCCAGCTTTGAATTTAGGTTATGTTTATCCATAGAAAAACCTTTCAGAAATTACAGCACATTTTGTACATTGCCCTAATTTTGTGTGCAAAACTTATTTAGACAAATCAACATTATGTACAATGAAGTTGTAATGTTTAGTACTTGTTCACATCCGTTAAATGTAATAATTGCTTGAAGTCTGCGACTCATAGACTTCACAGAAAGTTGGATTTTTTTTTGGTGATGCTCTGCCAGGCCTTTACCGCTGGCATCTTTAGTTTTTGGTTATTTTGGTCCTTTTTACCCTCCATCTTCAGGTGAAGAGACATCTTCAGCATGTGCAAGCCATGCTCAATTGGATTCAAAACAGGTTATCATCTTGGCCAGTGAATAATGTTTTGTCTTTTTGGACCTGAAAAATGTCCTGGTAGCAACAGTGCATTCGGAAAGTATTCAGACCCCTTTATTTTTTCTACTTCTTGTTATGTTACAAACGTATCCTAAAATGGATTGCATGTATTTTTTTTCCTCCGAAATCTACACACATTACTATGATGACCAAGGAAAAAATATTTATTTGCAAATGTGTTAACCCTTCAGAAACATCACATTAATATGAGTATTCAAACCCCTTCTCTCTTTTCTTAGCTGAAGCACCTATGGCAGCAATTACAAACTTGAGTCTTCGTGGGTATGAAGCTACAAGCTTGGCGCACCTGTATATGGGGAGTTCAATCATGGTTTCCTCAGACCAGATAATCTTGTTTCTCATGGTTTGAGAGTCCTTCTGGCTCACACCAAGCAGGCTGTCATATACAGTTTACTGGGGAGTGGCTTCTGTCTGGCCATTCTATAATAAAGGCCTGATTAGACGCGTTTCCACCAAACATACCCAGAACCTTTAGTTTCAAGGAAAAACTTATTTTTCAAGGAACTATAGGGTTCCTTCAGCCCATGTGGTGTTGTTCCACCACGGTCTAAAGAGCTGTGAAGATTAGGCAAATTAGTCTGCTGTTCTCACGTATGTTCTCACTCTGACGTATGCACGTACTGTACGACACTGCAACAGCACAGTAACCATGGAGGAGATTGAAGTTGTGCTGCTGTTGGTCGTCTTTTATTGAATTTTACGAGCTATTGCGGAAATTGACCTTGAGATTACTGAGAAGCATTCACGCTAACGCGCATAGTTTTTATTTTTTATTTTATTATGTTGTGATTTAATAAACATTTGAGCATTGTGTCTGATACACACGAGAAGCAAGTGCACAATAAGCTTCCTGGTCACTTAGATTATCCACCCTGCTTTTGTATCAGACCTCTGAATACAAGGCAAACAATACGGGTTGGAGACCAATCACGTGCTGAATTAGGTATGGGTTAAAATAAAATTTCGAGCTCCAAGGAAATGTTGGAGCATTTAAGTACTTTCACCAAATGTAGAAATGCTTCAGATAATTACAGTTGGCTGAGTTGGTAGCTTTTATAATTTCACTTTGGCGTAAAACGAATTGTTACACAAATAATGAATCGTTGGAGACAGAATTAGAAGGCACACTGTATATTGTGTAAGTGTGTGTGATTGATATTGGCTGCTGTAATAGTTGAAATCTATGCAAGTTCAGCCTGAGGAAAAAGCCTAAGGATTTGCTATTAAAACAAAAACACACTTGAAACTATATCCGAACAACATTAGTTGGATGATTGACATGCAACAGATTATGCGCCCCTTATACATAAATATATAGCTAGGACATTAATTCCCGACCAAGGTGACAACTTTTACGGTTACCTTGAAATAATGCATATGAAATCCTGATATTTATAAAACTGTGTGTCGAAACCCTTTGTATGATCGCTTAATGCAATTAACCAGTGGGCTGCGTCTCCTCGACGTTTGCCTTCGCTCCAATTACATCTGTCATTCTTCGTATATGTTCTTCTGTTTTAGTAAGTCCCTGGTTCTAGACCCTGGTTCCGGCAGTGGAAATGCAGTGAGTTCCTCGAATAGTTCCTGAGTAAAGTAGCCGCGTTTCCACTGCAGGAATTGTTGGAGTGCTGCAGCAATATATGTATCTTTTCGAAGCATGTCAGATCAATTGAATTTACTACAGGTGGAGAAGCTGTAGAAACATCTCATGTATGATCAATGGAAACATGATACACCTGAGCTCAATTTCGAGTGTCATAGCAAAGGGCTTCTTCAATACTAAGGTAAATTACTGATTTCTGTTATTTTTTATTTTTTTATAAATTTGCAAAACATTCTAAAACCTGTTTTTGCTTTGGCACTATGGGATATAGTGATTGATAAAAAAATAAATAAATCGACCTTAATACATTTTAGAATAAGGCAGTAATGTAACAAAATGTGGAAGAAATGCAGAGGTCTGAATACTTTCTGAATGCACTATATGGTCCACGTAGTCCAATGGATTTAGAGGTATTTTCTTGTTTACTCAAATACAATCAGGTTCTGTACACTTCATTACTCCTCCTTATGCTGCCGTCAGCAGTCACCAATCATCAAGGAATACAATGTGAGCCACTTCCAGTTGTAGCTCCAAATGCCCTGGTCATAACACTACATCCACCATGTTTCACAGATTTTGTCTTATATTTTGGATTATGGGCAGTATTTTTCTTCTAAACATTCCTCTTTAGGTATTTTCGGTTTAATTTAATATCTCTCATTGGTCTGTAAGACCTGCTCCAGAACCCTACAGGCTCTTTAAACCACTTTTTTTAAACAAACTGTAATCTGGCTATTCTGGTCATTAATATTACTAGTGGTTTGTGTCATGTGGTGTCCTCTCTGTAGTTCTGCTGGTGACGTCTTCTCCACGTGATAGTCTTTGACCCAGGTTTGTCTACCTCCTGGAGTGTCCTTGACTCATGGATTGTTGTTCTGGGGTTTTACTTCACCTTATAGATTTCCATGATCATTTACTACAATGGTCTTCCTTTCTCTACCAGGTTGTTTGAGATTTCTGACCTCAAAAGTGCTTGGTTTCTTCTTGTTAATGTACCAGAATGTTGTTTTTGGCACACCTATTGTTATAGCTAAGTCTCAAATCACAAACCAATCAATCTGAACTGATGGGACAATGAACAAAACATGCTGTAATTTATAAATGGTTCATCTGATATAGGTGAACATAACATCATTGTATGTTTTCAAATCCGAAGTGCTGGAACACAAAGGAAAAACTAAATGTCAGTCAGTTTAAATGTTCAGGAGTTCACTTAAAAAAAAAAAGTACAATAAAAAAAAGTGCACATTATGCTTCTTGTGAAAACGGTCAGCTTAGCCTAGAGCCCTGGGTAATGGCTCCTGTTTGGTTCTAATCTGCGGTCCTTTTTCCCCTGTTCTTAGAATTGTAATCCTGCTTTATGTAAGCAAGCATTGCATTATGGCTCAGTCAGGTAAGAGTAAGTATCAGTGTTTGTTTATTAGGTGAAAGCGCCACCCAATCTGCACCCATGGGCTCTGTGTGTGTGTAAGTTCTCACACTGCATCCCCCTCTGTTTGCACCCGTGTGCATGCGTGTGTGTGTGTGAGTGAGAAGGGAGCACCCCTGTTCTGGAGACCACTTCGCCTTGAGGCTAGGACAGCAGAGTCCATGCTCCTTTTCAGAAAATGTCCAAAATCTACCCCCCACCTCACCCCGTTATTGTCCAATTGAACTAATGCTTGCAATTTTATTTTGTCTTTCTTCTAGCACTGACTGATAGTTACTTAGGGATAGTTCGACCCAGATTCATATTTAGGTGAAATTCTGCTTACCCTGAGTTGTCCTTAAAGGTCCTTGAAGGTCCATGGAGTCCTTTTTCACAACAAGCTATTATTCACCTCTGTCTCAAACTGGAATTAGCATTATTAGCACCGTCCAAATTAATGAATGCAAAAGCTGCATTACAAGGGGAAAAAAACTCAAATAATACTTCACTAAATTCAATGTGTCAACCCTATTATTGTTTTATTTTTTGACTGCATACTGATGAAACAGCTGGTGGAATTTGGTGTCTTCAAACTAGTCCCTTGGAACTATATTGTGTTGCTGGCACACAGCTCTGTTATTCAGTGATTATGTATTGGGTAGCTAGCGAATGCTAAGTGGTTGTTTTCAAAGTAACATTGACACGTCCCTTTCCTGTGAAAACATGTATTGATAACATTGAAGGGAATGCAACAATGACAGGATCTTTGAGGTAAACAACACCACTATTCTTAGTTTGAAGTGTTTTGGAACATTTTGAATGATGCTAATAACCTCCTAAAACCTGAGCTTTGATAATATGAGCATTGTTAATTTCTCTTGGGTATTTGGAATTAGCCGGACCTGATAAGTATAATATCTAAGCATTGTCTTTGAACAGGAACTACTTTTTGAGGAACATTATGTCCTCGTATGATGGGTTTATTTTGCTAAAACATAGTGTCCTCATATGCGGCCACAGGGTCTCAGGAGGATAATGCTAATTCCAGGATGGGCCTGAGGTTGTTGCTTGTGGAAAATGACTCCCTGGGCCATCAAGGACCACTCAAGGAATTTCACACACACATTAATCTAGGGTTGAACTATCCCTTTAATTTGGGTAAAATATCCTGACTGCTACTGAACAGTGTGGTTGTCCCACCTAACTATGAAGGTGAATGTCACTAACTGGAAATCCCTGCATAACACTGTCTGCTAAATGACAATATAATGTGATGGAAATGAGAAGCATTGCACCTTTAGCACTGTTACATAAATGTGGCATATTTCCTTTCTACATACAGCCTTTCTCTATCTCCCTCTCTCCTCCTCTTTCTCTCCCCTCATCACCTTGCCCAGGCTCTGGTTTCCACCTCTCCAGTGTCCACACAATGGGAAAGCAAAATGACCCAGCATCCTTCACTTCTTTGCCTTACATGGCCTAGAAAGATAGGAGGAAGCTTTGTGTTCTTTTTTTAGAGGCTCCGCACCTACATTTCAGATTTCACCATTATGCTTTTACCGGTTTTCCGGCCTTTGAGATCTGAGCTGAAGAAAGAGGAGCCCTGAGCATCAGTCTCAGTCTGTGGGTTTATTCCGTGTGGACTACAGACCGGGGGGTTAGTGGTAAGACCAGGCTTAGGGGTCAACTCTCCTCTACAGTCAGAAATCTGTTCTCTGCTGCAGTCTTCCTCTGATGTCATGTGGCAGGCAGGGCGGATGGCAGTCTGACTTCAGACGTCACTAGCATGGGCCTGCAGCGCTCTGGCTTCACCCACTCTTGCCTTTAATATGCGAGCAGGCACAGACATGTTGCACTTCACTTTTTCCCTATCTCCTTCTGTCTTCCCCTCCGTTTCCTCTCTCCTTTTCTCTTACGCTCACACACGCGATGCTATTTTTAACCTAGACCGCAGCCTGACAGGTGGGCTGTATGCTTTAACACATCTGAGAGGAAGAGTGACTTCCATTGTTAGGATGGAGACATGAGCAGCTTAGCATTGTGTACACTTTGGCTGAGGATAGCGATGGCGTGGACTCTGCAGCTAGCATTAACGGTCACTGCTGTGCCTTGCTCAGTTCTCTCCACTGCCTTGCTCTGCTCAGTCCACCAGTCCCCTCCTGGTGAGTTCAGCGCTTTAGTTAGCTTGATAGAACATAGTCTGCCGCGCTGTCCATCACTCCCGGACAGGAATGACACACCTCTTTGTTCACTTGGCCTGTCTCTAGCCCGGACGTGCGCTATGACGTGCGCTATGCTGTCTTCTCGCCCTGTCTTTGCCTCAGCCGTCTCCTTTCTGTTGATGACAGGTCTGTGTCGGTGAGACCTAACTGTCATGGCTGCTCCTGTGACACAGGAAGATAAGTTGCTGCATACAGATGTGCCTCTATTCCTTTCAAGACCAAAAATATATAGAATCAAATTGTCGTTTATCGCGATGAATCACGGTTCTGGATTTTGCACCAATTTAAACCTAAAGAAAAAAAAATCTTGTTTAAAAGCAGCCCATTGTGTCCTAGGGGCTGGTACAACACTGCAGTGTGGGTTTGATTCCAGCTTACCGCATTGTAAAAACACTGTTAACTCTATTTCCCATTTTCTCTCCATCTTTAAAGTATGAATGTTTTTAGTAGAATGTTCCCCAAAACAACGCGTCACTGTAACATTTTGTAAATAGCTTGTAATAGCATATTATTACAAAAATGGGTAAAATTTTTGTGAGTTTTAAATGTAAAATATGACTGTCTTGCGGACTGGTTGCTATGGTATTGGCGTGACTAGTGTAATGAGTGACTCACCTGAGCTGCTTTACTCTGTGGAATTCCACCCTGCTTGCCAGCGTCGCTACGCCTGTACAGTCAACTCACTGCCTTATGTTTCTCATATGAGAAGTTATTTTTTCTATTCCCTTATAAACCAGTGTGGGCATTTGTGTTGTCACCCCAGCTTACTCTCTTGTGCTGGGACAGTAGCATGTGTTTCCATTTTGTCATTTAGCAGATGGACTGAGTCTTTACCTTAGTAACTTACCATTAGTATATCTTAGAATGGCTGTGTAAGGCAACCAGTTATTAATTGTATTTCTCTTTAGTTTTCTCAAATCAGTAAGTGTTTTATGAACATGAATGGGTGGTTACCACAATTGCAAAAGCAAACAAGTTTTGGCTGCAATAATAATACATTTGCCTATTGTGACCTATATATCAATAAAAAGGCTAAATAATGAACATGGAAAATGATGCTCAATAATGAAAGAAATACGGAGTATGGTATGACATTGTCATATTATGGTCTCTGGTTGATATACTCCCAAATTTCTTTATGGGTCTGTGTGTGTCTGAAGGAAATGGATGTCTCTAATATGGTTCTGGCCATACATTTGGCAGGAGCATAAATAACAACTTCATTCATATACTGGCTTGTTTACATTACGAGAGAGAGAGAATAAAATGCTAGATTGACTTATCTTAGTCTGCATGTATTTCCATACCGTTTGAATTTACGCGTTTGTGGCTGTCATTCATGGGAAAATCGAGCAATGGGTCTGTACACTGCACAGAAACGTGATACATCTCCTACAAAATTAGCACTTAGGAAACTGTCAAAAAGTGGCCCAAGCTACTGTACCTCAGAAGGTGGTGTCTGGAGCTATCGATGTACACAACAAAATAATCTAGCATCTCGTGTTCTTTGACATGTCTTGGAAAGTGTAGCATAATGCTAACTAGCCCTTAGTGTCCCTAAATAGTGTAGTCCTTTAACAAGTGCTTTTCATTTTATGAGCAGTGTGCACGTAATGTTTTCTCTATAAAGCTGGGTCTTCCTGTGGTGCTGTAACTCGATAACAAGGCCATTCTTACTGAGTCTATACATTAGCCACTTTATACTCTCTGTTTAAGGCTAGGTAGTTTTCCAATGTGCTGTCGTTTATATTAGGTATGAACATTTGTGTCCAATACCGATGGCAGTGTTCAGATTCCCCAGTTGGCTGCTGCCAGTGTTTTGTCATTTCTGTACCTCTGTACCCTGGTATACATTTAAATAAAAAAAAAATAGCTTCTGATGATGCTTCTTATTTCAACAAATGTAAATTATACTTACGTTCTATAAATGAAATTACGTTAGGTAAAGAAATTTCGAGTGTTAATTACATTTGCAAATGTCATTGTTGTTCTCTGTACAAGGTTTAATTTGCTAAGGAGTCATTTGTTTTAATTAGCTGTCTTTCTGAAGGTTTAGTGCTCTGACATAGTTTGTTGCCTTAAAAGCGCGGTGACCGTGGTGATGGAGACAAGTGCACTTGCGTACTGCCACCACACGTATGCTGACTTCCAACCCTAATGTCCTGTTGTCATTTACATTGTTGGTAGTAGTATCAGTTTTAACTAAGGCGAACATTGACAAAAAAAAAACTGAATTGCTGGCTTCAGGAGACTTTCAGGTAAAATGTATCTTGTGCTCGGAATTTAATCTTTCAATGATCCACTCTGGCACTGCCCACATTGTTGTTGCTGCCCGCTCTCCTTCCCTGTCCCCAACTAAAGACCACGCACACTCTGAAGTTGCTTGAGAGGCTGGTCTGGTTAGTGGGCTTGATTCATGTGACTGGCTCTGACTATTGGGACAGTGTGATCTGTGTTTCTCAAGTCTCACATGAATACAGTAGTACCAGGAGCTCAATAACCTTAAGAACTGTGTTGGAATTTGACAGATTATTTATATAACAACAAAATGGCGTTTTGTTATCTAAAAAAGTTTGTCAGGATTTTTGTTGTTGATGTTGCTGTGGTGGCTTTACTTGCCGTGCCGGAGCGCAGCTGTAAAATGGACGCCGCAGATATGCTGGGAAGCACAATCGGTTTGAAATATTGGACACATTTCAAACAGTAATATAGTTTTTTTCCCTGAATCTTCCGATGCCTATTGCTGGCCGATATATCAGTGCATCCCTTGTTTTTAGTTAACGTAATTTATTGTATCAAGTAGTTGGTTCTCTCTCTGGGTCTCTCTCTGGATCTCTCTGACTTCTCCTTGAAACCCTGTTTTTCTGTGTAGCTGGAGGCTCAGACCCCATAATATTTTATGTCTCTGGATGTTAACCTCACCCAACAATTCCTTTACTTAATAATATTTGTAAGCCTTGCTTAACAATGCCTAGTTTGATATCCTGCAAGTGGCTCTGGCCGGCCATTCAATGAAGCCAGTGTTTATTCTAATTATATACATCAACTCTCAACATAAAGGCTGTGAACAGCCCTCCCATCTCCTCCGCCCTCAGGAGGACATGTGATGCCTCAAATCACCAGCAGGTGGTGCCAAAAGCCCAATAATCGAGTTAGAGCAAAATCTAATCATCTCTCAGCCCCGTATATTCTGTTGTCCATTAATGCCACTGAATACATTTCGTTAGGACACTGATGTTGCCTAGTAATTGAAAATATCCTCCTGGATATTGCTGAATTGGAATATTACAAACAATGTAACCGTGTCAATGGCTTAATGGCTTAGCTCAAAATCATCAGGTCAGAGGCTCAACTCCATCAGCAGCACATTTTGCAAAGGAAAATGGCTCCTTGCCACCGATGTCAGTGCGTAATATCAAATGCCAATCAAATAGTTTCCTTCCTCTAATCAGACTGAATCACACCAAATTGTTACAAACTAATACACACAAATATCCGTCTATGGGTCTTCACTGAAACAGTAATGTAACGGGAACATGGTGCGCTGCAGCCGGCCACCAATAGAGTGCAATAGAGTGCTGTTTCTCGGCGCCAGAGGTGGAAGTGGAGGCCTTGAACCAATAGCAGATCTAGGGTCAGGTCCTAAATGCTTTCTTCGCCTTTACTGCGGTGGTTCTCACCCCCATAACAGCATCTGCCATTTCATGTATTCCGAGGTGAGCTCACCCAGTTCAGTTGATCTGCTCCTTCCTGCTGCCAGGCCCTTGTGTGGGTGTGTCATCTAGTTTACATGTCAGGGGCTCTGCAGGGAGAGCTTTTAGAACAGTTCATTAACAGCAGCAGGCCTGTCTGATCCTTTATCCACGACCACCACGTCTAGCCTTCCATCAGTGCTTGAGCTCATCTTTAATCCCCTCCGTCACCTGTTCCCCAAGCACTTTGTCATTGATTTGATTTTCCACAGCTTTGAATAATGGTGAGGAGTAGGGAAGCTATTGAGACAGGGAACTGTCTTCAACCTGGACAGTCAGCTGCTGGCTTCCCTGTACCACACACACACACACACACACACACACACTTCTTGCCATGTCCATGGGTAGACTGTAGGGGCCTTAATTTCACGCTCCGCTGCCTGTCTCCCTGAGTTGGAGACATCTTCTGTCAGCCGCTGGGGCTCCAGGGCTGCCTGTCGGTCCCTCTTTCTCTCTGTATATGTAGGCAGTCAGTGGTTGGTGTCAGGCAGCGGGTTCTGACTGATCAGCTTATCAATGTTCTTCAGTCTGGATCCGGCTTAGCTGAATGAATCTGTGTGTTAGTTCTGGGCTGGGGCAAAAACCTGACGTGTGTGTGTGTGTGTAGGTCCTCGGTGGGCATCGTGGAACCTGGGGGTCTTCATGTGTATTCGCTGCGCTGGCATCCATAGGAACCTGGGAGTCCACATTTCTAGAGTGAAATCTGTCAACCTGGACCAGTGGACACAAGAACAGATCCAGGTAAGGTGGGAGTGAGTGTGGTTGGAGGTGTGGAAAACCAGGGCCTGAATATGGATTTTGAGAAATAGGGGGTGGCTTGTTTTGAGGGTGCGCTGAGGGGGGCGTGGAGATGCTTCAACAACAGAATGAATCCCAGAACCCTGTTGGACTGAAGGTCCATGTTCCAGTAGACGAAGAACTCTTATCCTTCATCGAATATACTGCATGGAAAAATTATCTAATGTCCTTTTATTAAACAAGTAAAAAACAATGTAGCGCACACTTCAGGGGAAGAAATGTGTTTTACACTAACTGGGAGGCCTTCTGGTTGTACTCCCTTGTGAGGAACTGTCACTGATGTTTGGTAACCGAGCCCCTGCTTTGGCTGTATCACTGCTGACTCATTCAATTACTGCTGTTGTCCTTGTGCTGTCTCTCATTTACATATTTATATAGACAGAGCTTGGCCCTTGTTTTTGAGGGACACCGTTCTATTAGATAATTCAACATTTGTATGTAGTCTTGGATCTCCCCGGCTCACTTTGGGGATCTTGGGATTTCCGTTCTCCGACCGGGCCGGTTGAACCCCAGTGTGCGCGCGTGAGTCTGTGCGCGCGTGAGCCTGTCACTGTGTGTGTCTGTGCGCGTCACTGTGTGTGTGTCTGTGCGCGTCACTGTGTGTGTCTGTGCGCGTCACTGTGTGTGTGTCTGTGCGCGTCACTGTGTGTGTGTCTGTGCGCGTCACTGTGTGTGTCTGTGCGCGTCACTGTCTGTCTGTGTCTGTGTCTGTGTCTGTCTATGTCTGTGTCTGTGTCTGTCTGTCTATGTCTGTGTCTGTCTGTCTATGTCTGTGTCTGTGTCTGTCTGTCTATGTATGTGTCTGTCTGTCTATGTCTGTGTGTGTGTCTGTCTGTCTATGTCTGTGTCTGTCTGTCTATGTCTGTCTGTCTATGTCTGTGTGTGTGTCTGTCTATGTCTGTCTGTGTCTGTGTGTGTGTGTCTGTGTGTGTCTGTCTATGTCTGTGTGTGTGTCTGTCTATGTCTGTGTGTGTGTCTGTGTCTGTCTGTCTATGTCTGTGTCTGTCTATGTCTGTGTCTGTCTGTCTATGTCTGTGTCTGTCTGTCTATGTCTGTGTCTGTCTGTGTGTGTCTGTGTCTGTCTGTCTATGTCTGTGTCTGTCTGTCTATGTCTGTGTCTGTCTGTCTATGTCTGTGTGTGTGTCTGTCTGTTTTTGTCTGTGTGTGTGTGTCTGTCTGTCTATGTCTGTGTGTGTGTCTGTCTATGTCTGTCTATGTCTGTGTGTGTGTGTGTCTGTGTCTGTCTGTCTATGTCTGTGTCTGTCTGTCTATGTCTGTGTGTGTGTCTGTCTATGTCTGTGTGTGTGTCTGTGTCTGTCTGTCTATGTCTGTGTCTGTCTATGTCTGTGTCTGTCTGTCTATGTCTGTGTCTGTCTGTCTATTTCTGTGTCTGTCTGTCTATGTCTGTGTCTGTCTGTCTATGTCTGTGTCTGTCTGTGTGTGTCTGTGTCTGTCTGTCTATGTCTGTGTCTGTCTGTCTATGTCTGTGTGTGTCTGTCTGTCTATGTCTGTCTATGTCTGTCTATGTCTGTCTGTGTCTGTGTGTGTCTGTGTGTGTCTGTGTGTGTCTGTGTGTGTCTGTGTCTGTCTGTGTCTGTGTGTGTCTGTCTGTGTCTGTGTGTGTCTGTCTGTGTCTGTCTGTGTCTGTGTGTGTCTGTGTCTGTGTGTGTCTGTCTGTGTCTGTGTGTGTCTGTCTGTGTCTGTCTGTGTCTGTGTGTGTCTGTCTGTGTGTGTCTGTCTGTCTATGTCTGTCTGTCTATGTCTGTCTGTCTATGTCTGTCTGTCTATGTCTGTGTCTGTCTGTGTCTGTGTGTGTCTGTCTATGTTTGTCTGTCTATGTCTGTCTGTGTGTGTCTGTGTGTGTCTGTGTTTGTGTGTGTTTGTGTGTGTTTGTGCGTGTCAGTGCAACTGTGGGTCTGTTTGCCAACCTGTGTTTTTTTATTTTTATTTATGTGTGTCATTATCAAGTAAAAACTACCTAAGGAATATAAACACCATTTTGAAGCCATATTGCAGTTTATCTTCATTTATTTGAAAGACTTTGCCCTCCGTTTTATATATGTGATTCATTATTAATGTGTCTGATGATACTGAAGGCTTTTATCTCCATCTGTGTGTGTAGAGTATGGTGGACATGGGGAACAACAAGGCCAAACACCTGTATGAAGCCCATCTCCCAGACAACTTCAGACGGCCACAGACCGACCAGTATCCTTTTGACTGTGTGTGTCTGTGTTGTGTATAAAACCTGTGTCTGGGTTAGTAATTAACCCGTCCCTTTGTTTGTGCATTTGTCGTTGACAGCCATCTCATGGTTACTTCACTTAGGAACCAGTGATTAGTCATTTAGGAACCAGTGATGAGGATACACATCACCTTAAAAGTGTAACATAACAGCATGGTGTCTGTGGATGTAGGTAACACAACATAACAGCATGGTGTCTGTGGATAAAGGTAACACAACATAACAGCATGGTGTCTGTGGATAAAGGTAACACAACATAACAGCATGGTGTCTGTGGATAAAGGTAACACAACATAACAGCATGGTGTCTGTGGATGTAGGTAACACAACATAACAGCATGGTCTCTGTGGATGTAGGTAACACAACATAACAGCATGGTGTCTGTGGATGAAGGTAACACAACATAACAGCATGGTGTCTGTGGATAAAGGTAACACAACATAACAGCATGGTGTCTGTGGATGTAGGTAACACAACATAACAGCATGGTGTCTGTGGATGTAGGTAACACAACATAACAGCATGGTGTCTGTGGATGTAGGTAACACAACATAACAGCATGGTGTCTGTGGATGTAGGTAACACAACATAACAGCATGGTGTCTGTGGATGTAGGTAACACAACATAACAGCATGGTGTCTGTGGATGTAGGTAACACAACATAACAGCATGGTGTCTGTGGATGTAGGTAACACAACATAACAGCATGGTGTCTGTGGATGAAGGTAACACAACATAACAGCATGGTGTCTGTGGATGAAGGTAACACAACATAACAGCATGGTGTCTGTGGATGAAGGTAACACAACATAACAGCATGGTGTCTGTGGATGTAGGTAACACAACATAACAGCATGGTGTCTGTGGATGAAGGTAACACAACATAACAGCATGGTGTCTGTGGATGAAGGTAACACAACATAACAGCATGGTGTTTTGAAGAGTGTTATAGAACATAACAGCATGAAGCCTTCTGTTGTGGAGAGGACAGAGGACGCTGTTCCTGTTAAAACTGACTGAATTCACACTGTCAGCCTGTTTCTGGAATACATCATCTGGTGTCTAGCTTTTATTTTAGGGTGGTCATCAGTTTTTCATGTTTTCTAAATGAAGTTGCTTCTGACAGCAGCTCAGAGCCCATAGGGTTAGAGCTAGCTGGACAGTTTAGGAGGCAGGCTGCCGCGCCATACCGTCCATGTAGATAATTGGAGTATTTGAAATGTAAGGCTAGTTGTGGCTTTGCTTTCATGTTTTCAATCTCCCCTCAACCTTTTTTGACATATGCTTCTTGAACCTTTTCATTACACGGTTATTTTGTCAGTCTTTCTTAGCTCCACTTACCTCTCCCATCTCTTTATTAAAATGATTCTACCTCCCATGTTTTCAGGTTCTCATTCTCTCCTTCTTTAGTCCCCTATACAATATCTTTTTGATGAGTATGTTCATGTTTTAACAGTGCGATAACCAAATCAGAATAGTTGGACCATAAAGAAATGGCTAGATCTGGATCCCCTATATTTCAAATGCATACCATCAAATAGTTTTCTTAGCGCTGTTTCTGTACCACGCATATCAGTCCGGAATTTGCAAATCAATACTGGATTGATGTGAATAATCATAGTGTCACAGACCGGGGCGTTCCGGCTTTGCCTCTCCAAAGGATCCTCCCAAGAACCTTTTTGGAGTGGAACTTCAGCCCAGGCCTCTGGCTCTAGCATGAATAAAGATTTGCCCACAGAAGCAGAACACACGCATACCTTTTTTTTCTTTTTCAAGGGTCCATATTTTCACCAACTCTGACAGTGTCTTTCCTTCCTACTCAAAGTGAATTTTATTCTCTCCCTCTCTGTTCCTTACCTCCCCAGACTCTTCTCCTCCCTCCACTCTTCCTCCAGGTTCAGTAGCGGGGGGGGGGGGGGGGTCCACTGTTTCATTCCTTAACCCTTCACCTCAGAGCAGTGGAGTTCTTCATCCGGGATAAATACGAAAGGAAGAAATACTATGACCAGAATGGCCCCAAAACAGCTGCTGTAAGTCTACGTACCGTTCAAACACACACATCCATCACTTTCTACAACACAGGTCTGTTAAACAGCAGCTGCCAATAACTGTGTGTCTGTGTGTGTGTAGCGTGTTTTGGTATGTGAATGTCCTGTGTATGGAGTTATGCGTTAGGTGTGTGTGACGTTGTGCGAGGCATGTTGTGGGTGGCTGCATGCTGCTAAGGGACAAAACGTGTGTGGGTATTTCAGTCATGCCCATCTGTGTTCACACACACCTCTCAGATCACGGAGCGTGTAAAGTACATTTTCACTCACTATTTTATGCACACTTATCAGAGAGAGATCTCGCTCTTCTCCTCTTCCTGTGTGTGTGTGTGTGTGTGTGTGTGTGTGTGTGTGCCCCTCTATTTTTCTCCGTACATTGATCTAGTATCTATTTCTGAAACCCACACATACATGGCCTTTTTATATGCCAGTTAATTATTAAAAACAACTCATTATCACTGTTATTTTGCCTGGCTATAGGTTGGGGGCACAGTGTCTGTATTAGGAGATCTTGGAAAAGATGTCTAGTTGAGCACAAAGAGTCTTTCTGAATAGGGTGTGTACTATAAGAATATTAATGTGTTCATTTGTACCCATGAGAATGTGCTGCGCATCACGTTTGTGTGTGCCTGTATTTGAGAGAGAGCGAGATGGAGAATAGAGTCCTTGTTTCAATTCCCACATCCAATCCATCACTTGGTTAACAATGATGCATTGTGGGTAGGACCACATCTGATGTAACAGTCCACGCATGCATGAGCACATTGTTCTGCCACAGCCTGTGTGCTTGTGTGTGTGTGTGTGTGTGTCCGAAACATAATCTGACCTTCACTGCATTAACGACAGAAGTTTCAACTGTGTGTGTTTGTACACGAATGCGGATGTGCATAACATTTCATTAGTGCCTCTGAACTAAACCAGACCACCTGACTCTACTACACTGGGGACAATCAGTGTTCCACACTCCCACAGAGACATTTCTATGGTGGGATTTAGGCTTGGCTGCACTTAGGTCTGCTAAGATATCTCTATTTCAAAGCAGGAACCAAATTAAACCTTATGTATATAGTACATTTATAACAGGAGAACCTCAAACAAACAAACTGCAAAAAAGATACGACTATAAAAATGTTTTGAATACGTGTCAAAAATCAGTCAAATTAAATTGTGAAAGGGAAACTGTTTCCCCTAGGCAATACACAGGAAATTGCGTTTAGCTAAATTCCAGCCTATTACAGTGACTATTACAGTTGTTTTTAGATCAAACCAAACTGGATGTGTTTAGAGACCCTGCTATGTAAATCATGTCAGGTGCCCCGCCCCTTCTTCCCATTTACAGCAGGGAATCAACAGGTGTTTAGAGATTTGACTCTGCTATGTCAGTCCCTTGAAGTGCATGGGGATCAAAGTGTATATTATAGTGGCCGTTTGTGGCATGATGTTACAATGTACCTACAGTATTGCCAGAGTTTACTCTGGAAACAAATACTCATTTAAAGTGTAACATCACTGAAGTAGCTGTTGTCGTCAACATTGTCAAACGAGATGATTAGTGGGAGAATAATCCAGCTAAACAAACTTACGTGACTGATAACAAGGCCATAATACTTCCATTGTCCCTCTGTCGTGTTTCACTCTGTCGGGTTTCACTCTGTCGGGTTTCACTCTGTCGGGTTTCACTCTGTCGGGTTTCACTCTGTCGGGTTTCACTCTGTCGGGTTTCACTCTGTCGGGTTTCTTCCTTTCTATTTTCTACTACCTTCTGTACTTCTGTCTTTCTATTTTGTCTCTCTCTGTCCCTACCCAGCACACCCCAGCTCCATCCTAATAGTGCCTGTTAGTTCAGTTTTTGCCTCTGCCTCTGTTCTCGGCATCAAAGTAAGATAAAAGAAAACTACAGAACAGAAATCTCCAGAATATACCTTGAGTCTCAGCTAGGCCCCTCTTTTTATCCAGAGGCGAGAAATACTGGTTTGATGAATAACAGAGAGGGAAAGCTCTCTGCTTGTGAGTCCCCCCTCCGGTAGTTTAGAGAGTAGGGGGGATATGCACAGATTTGGAAACTGATGCAATTCTCTCTCACGCTCTTCTCCAAGCACATACTTTGCCTACCGTTAGGAATCGATTGCTACCAAGTGCTGGTGACTTTTTGCTACCAGGCTAAACAACACTGTATGTGGGCCCGGGTGGGTCTGTCCAGGGAGACGCCATGGCTTAGCTTTACTCCCCTGTGTTGCTGGGCTACCAGTGGACCTTCAGTCAGTCTCTGACCTAGAGTGGTTGGCAGAGAAAAGCTAGGAGAAGCCGAGTTGGCAGTAGACTGTAGAAAGCAGGCTCTTACTCTCTCTTTCTCTCTCTCTGTCATTTCCATGGGGCTTTATTGGCATGGGAAACGCAAGCAAGTGGAAAATACGCCAAAATAAAATAAAAAGAATTAACATGGACAAAATAGATGCTTAGGTGTTCAAAGTAATTGCACGCGAGAGGTTTTCTAAAGGATCACTGTTCCGGTGTCTGTCTCTGTGGTTCTTTGTCTCTGGGCGGTTGGGGGTGGGGCCAGGCTGTCACTCAGGTGATCAGATTCAGCCACTTGACTTGGCCCACACAGAAAGGGCCTTTGTGGAGTCACAGACGCTAACACACACTTAATCAATCAATGAGGATCAATCTCTAGTCAACAAAGGTCCACCACTCGCAGCAGAATTGCTGTATGCTTTGTTTAGTGTGTATGCGGTGTGTGTTCGTGTGTGTGTTCGTGTGTGTGTTCGTGTGTGTGTGTTCGTGTGTGTGTTCGTGTGTGTGTGTGTGTGTGTGTGTGTGCGTGCGTGCGTGCTTGCGACCTTGTGGTGAAGGTGATGACAATGTTTTCTTTGTTAGGCTCTGCTAATACCAACGACCGAGCTTACACCCGTGGCCTCTTGCTAATCCTGCTCTTTTCATCTTCCACTGCTGCCTCTCTGTCTCTGTCCCTTCTCTATCACTCTTCCATCATCTTTCCTTTCCACTATCCGTCCCTGCAGAAGTCTTCTGATGCTGCTTCAGGCTCTACATCTCCTTCCTCTCCAGCTGCTGCTGCTGAGAAGAACAGACAGGAGGTCTGAGGTTTTGCATTAGTGCCCCCCTTCCTGTTGTTGCTGCAAAGCTGCCTCCCTGTGCTGCTCCTTCCTGTGTGCTGGGCTCTGCTGTTCTGTGGCGCTGCTCTTAATGGTTTTCCAATTCCCCCTCATCACATAGCGCTATCTCCTGGGGGGGTGCGGCTGCTTTGCTCGTGTGAGGGAGGGAGATATCTCAATCCTGTGGTAAAGAGGTTAAATGGCTGAATAATGGACGCTGCTAGAGTTCTAAGGCACAAGGCCACTGACTCGCACTGAGTGGACTGACTCGCACTGAGTGGACTGACTCGCACTGAGTGGACTGACTCGCACTGAGTGGACTGACTCGCACTGAGTGGACTGACTCGCACTGAGTGGACTGACTCGCACTGAGTGGACTGACTCGCACTGAGTGGACTGACTCGCACTGAGTGGACTGACTCGCACTGAGTGGACAATCACCAAGCTGTTAGAATTCCGTATTAGCTTTTGATACTCATATTTACGACAGAACAAGGCAGTGTAATATTTTGTACTGTTTGAATGAGAGCTGAATCACTTCTCTTGCTGGATTAATCTAGTTGTACTGTAAATATTTTGCAGTACTAATCAAACTGCCATATACATTTAAAAAAATAAAAAATAATGTTTTAGTAGATTTTGCCTGTTTTATAATACATTTCCTGGAGTCATACTCATTCTATGAACAGTGACCTTAATCTTAAATCTCATCCTAACCTTAACCATTTCCTTATCCCATACACTTAAACCTAACACTAACCTTTAACCTTTTTTAACATCTTTTTGATAGTTTATTGATAGTATGATCATCTGTAGAGCATCTCCAGATGCTAATTTAGACTTTTCAAATTAAGTGTAACCAGGTTTTTCAAACTTGTGTGTGTCCTATCCCGCATTCATCTTGTATGGGTTGAAATTGCTGACCGGCAGTGTCTGTTTTTTTTGACAGAAGGAACGAGAGAAGAAGGAGGAAAAGAAGAGAGAAAAAGACCCTGAGAAAGTGAACAGACCAAGCTCCTCTGAGAAGGTAAAGATGGATCGTGGGAGACAGGGATAGATTAAAGAGACACAGGAAAACACAGTGCTTGAGGTGATTTGACATTTTGTTTGTGTGCGTGCAGAATGGGGCATGTTCTGTAATTGTAGTCCAGGGTTATGGTGAGTAATGTGCATGCACGCTTATATTTGTGTGCACGCACTTATGCGCAGATGCTCATGGAGCTTTTTCTATTGTGACTGAGTGGCTGTAGGTCCTGGTGAATAATGCAGCTTGTGTGTGTTTTCTGGGTCATGGTTGGTTATGTGAATAATTCCATGGCCCCTGGAATAGCGTTGTGTTTCTGAGTCTGAGAATTCCCAGAAAACTGTACCAGGCTATAATAAACACTGCAGGAACCAAACATCACCCTCCTGAACTCACACTAAGGATTGTCTGCTTCTGTTGCTAAAGATCAAGAATTCTACATTTGGCAAACAAGGTCTGAACACTACTTCTAGTTTTAAGAAGACTTATAGAACAGGCTGCTATAAAAAGTATTGAGTGTGTATATACACTGAACAAAATTATAAAGGCAACACTTTTGTTTTTGCCCCCATTTATCATGAGCTGAACTCAAAGATTTCCTTCAAATATTGTTCACAAATCTGTCTAAATCTGTGTTAGTGAGCACTTCTCATTTGCTGAGATAATCCATCCACCTCACATGTGTTGCATATCAAGATACTGATTAGACAGGATGATTATTGCACAGGTGTGCCTTAGGCTGGTCCACAATAAAAGGCCACTCTAAAATGTGCAGTTTCACTGCATTGGGGGGGTCCGGCGGGTTCTGGGGGGGTCCAAAAACCAGTCAGTATCTGGTGTGACCACCATTTGCCTCACGCAGTGCAACACATCTCTTTCGCATAGAGTTGATCAGGTTGTTGATTGTGGCCTGTGGAATGTTGGTCCACTCCTCTTCAATGGCTGTGGGAAGTTGCTGGATATTTGCAGGAACTGGAACACGCTGTTGTATACGCCGATCCAGAGCATCCCAAACATGCTCAATGGGTGACATGTCCGGTGAGTATGCTGGCCATGCAAGATCTGGGATGTTTTCAGCTTCCAGGAATTGTGAAGAGATCCTAGCAACATGGGGCCATGGCTGGTCTCAGACAATCTTGGAGGTGAAGATGTTGGATGTGGAGGTCCTGGGCTGGTGTGGTTACACGTGGTCTGCGGTTGTGAGGCCGGTTGGATGTACTGCCAAATTCTCAGAAACGCCTTTGGAGACAGCTTATGGTAGAGAAATGAACATTAAATTCAGGGGCAACAGCTCTGGTGGACATTCCTGCATGCCAATTGCACGCTCCCTCAAAACGTGCGACATCTGTGGCATTGTGCTGTGTGATGGAACTGCACATTTTAGAGTGGCCTTTTATTGTGGCCAGCCTAAGGCACACCTGTGCAATAATCATGCTGTCTAATCAGCATCTTGAAATGCCACACCTGTGAGGTAGATGGATTATCTCAGCAAAGGAGAAGTGCTCACTAACACAGATATAGACAGATTTGAGAGAAATAGGCTTTTGTGTACAGAGAAAGTCTTAGATCTTTGAGTTCAGCTCATGATAAATGGGGGCAAAAACAAAAGTGTTGCCTTTATAATTTTGTTCAGTGTGTATTAACCTACACACACACACACACACACACACACACCACTATTGGACATTCAGGTCACACGTTTCATAGAACAGTCATTCCTTTGGATGCACACAGGGATCCATTAAGATGTCTCGGACAGTGGAAAATACTCACTGAACACACATGGTCATCGCTAGGTTTTACTGAATACACACCAGCTGACCACAGTTCCATTTGAACACTTTCAATAATGCCAAAGTGAGTGACCCAGGGAGTGTGTCATTTTCTGACCCGACTCGACCCTGTCAGAGCTCCAGACTCGAGAGCAAAGCATGCTGGGAATCTGAAAGTAGGCGAATGTGCCCTCTGTGCTGACCTGCAGATTGATTGAAGTGCATGTGTTCCTGTGGGTTGTGTAGGTGCGTGTGTGTGCCAGACAGACACGCAGTGTGTGTAGTAGATTTGTTAATTCTGGCACTTGCTCAGTTCCTCACTTCTACTTATCAGTTGGGCAACTGCTGTTGATGGGTCTGGTGTTGTGTATGAGAGACTGGGTTGTCAGGCCATCATTTGAGCCAATATTGGCCTGCTGTGGATGGGTCTGGTGTTGTTTATGAGAGACTGGGTTGCTGCTATCAGCATACATGTTACCCCCAAATGATTGGCACTCTAGACAAAGATTAGCAAAAATGTCTGTTTAAAAGAAACTATGCTGGAAAAATACACATATATTTTCTGTAAAACTATTTTATACAGTTAATCAAAGAACATGTCATTTTTATTCTTAACAAGAAATCCCTTTTCGTACTCAATAATATACTGTACCCTCCACAATTATTGGAGCCCTCGGATCAGTCCCTTTTTTTTCAACATCGTGCCTTCCAAATGTATTGACACCCCTTCACTTTCTACACATTTTGTTGTGTTACGGACTTGACTAATTCTAATAAATCTTAGGACTACATCTTTGGGATTTCATTTTTTTGGTGTGGGAGCAAATGTCCCCTCACAATACCCCATAATGAAAAGTATTCACACTTGGCTGGACTATTCAGTATTCAGACCATTTGCTATGACACTCAAAATTGAGCTCAGGTGGATCCTGTTTCCATTGATCATCCTTGAGATGTTTTACAACTTGCCTGGAGTCCATCTGTAGTTTATTTAGTTGATTGGGCATGATTTGAAAACTCACACACCTGGCTAAATAGCCTAAGGTCCCACTGTTGACAGTATATGTCAGAGCAAAAATCAAGCCAAGAGACCGAAGGAATTGTCCATAGAGCTCCTTGACAGGATTGTGTCGAGGCACAGATCTTTACAAAACATTTTGTCATTAAAGGTCCCAAAATCACTTTTAAATTAGAGAAGTTTGGAGCCTCGACTTGAACCTGATCAGACATCTCTGGAGGGACCTAAGAAAATTTTGTTCTGTGACTCCCCATCCGACCTGACAGAGCTTGAGAGGACATACAGAGAAACATGGAAGAAACTCCCCAAATACAGGTGTGCCAAACTCGTAGCGTCACACACAATAAGACTCAAGGCTGTAATCACCTTGAGTCTTAGGGTGCTTCAACAAAGTACTGAGTAAAGGGGGGCTGAATACTTATATAAATGTGATTCCCCCCCCCCCTTTTCTTTGTAAAGCATTTGAACAAAATGCCTGAAAACATGTTTGTGCTCAGTCATTGTGGGGTATAGTGTGTAGATTGATGAGGAAAATATATATATTTGTTCCATCTTAGAATAAGGGTGTAACATAACAATATGTAAAAAAGCAAAAGGATTGGAATACTTTCTCGATGGACTGTAGCTTTCATTCCTGAGTGTATATTTCTGTTACAATTGGCTTCTGTTCAGTCCAGTGAGTCACAGCTGTCCCTTGCTGTGAGTTACGTGGGTCAAGTCAGCCAGGCTAGTAAGTGCTTGCTATACCGTTACAAAAAACACCTAGGTCTACTGTAAGTTATTTCTACCAAGAAGAAACACCAGCTACTGAAGCTAGGGTTGTACTCATTTCTTTCTCACAATTGCACTACTGTAGTTTTAAAAAAATGAATGATGATGAAATAGGTCTGTCATTTGTAATTTATTAAATTAGGTGACCTTTTTGTTGACAGGGTTGATGTAGGGATTCAGTATTCTTTGTCCAAATATGTCAGATATGACAACTTATCTTGTATGTACTTTGGCATGTCTGTTGACATGCTTAAAAGCGGTTAATCTCAGATGGTGTAGAAGAGTAAACATGCCGACAGTCTGGCTTTTCTCTGCCTCTTTCTCTCTGTTCCCGCTTCTCAACAGAAAAATAAAGAGAAATAAAAATAAAACACACACACACACGCATCAAATGCACACGCACACTGTAATTGTCTCCACGTCCACACTCCCACACGCTAAATCCCCTTATAGAACACTCCTGGGAGGATTGGAAGGAGGGAGGTGTCTACATCCTCTTTATTTATGTCTTATATACTGTAGGACTATAGACAACCTGGTGCTGCTTTTTAGACTCCATTAGACAATCTTGCCACATGGCTTTTCACAGAGTAAATTGACGCAGCGGATATGAATGTGAATCAGATTGTCAATCAGTCAGTTGACATGGCCAGTTTTATTTCTGCTTCGTAGCTAAACCTAAACCCATATAAGCCTCTGGCTGGATAGTATCCCGTGCAAAAACACAGGCGCAGGATAAACTCACCACTCATATCCCATTGCCTTATATGATCGCCACTCAGTGTACATAATTGTATGTCAGCTTTGAGTAGCCTACGTTTGGTTTATTCTGTCCCTACGTGTTGTCTACCACGAGCAGCACCATTACACCAAGGTACATTTGGTGTGTGTATAAAGGTAGTTCTGACTCTGCTCTTTGTTAATGTCACAGACAGGACTATTATGTTTTCAGAGATAATGTGCGGATCCCTTACACAGGAACCAATGGGTTCTCTGGCAGCTGTACAACCTCCTCAACAGTCTGACGTACTGTATAGGTCTAGTGGGCTCCGAGACAGGGGGAGAGATGATGGAATGATCTGGGATAATCAGTGGTATGAATTAGTGAGATCCGTGACGCGGCTGTTCTTCTGAGCACCATGGTCTGGGGTTTACATGCTCTGCCATTAGCTTGGAGATTCCAGATAGTGTTTGTACGTGGCTATAACATGTAGATTTGAGATCGCCATATAAACCAGCCTTATAGACTGGAGGTACAGGCTAGCGTCTGGCCGATGCTGGCTGGGTAACTTAGCTTCCACCGGCTGTGATCCCAATCAGCATCTGATTACTTCAGTACCCTACTGTGAGGGGTTTAACTGGGATTATCAGTCTTTACTACTGAAGGCTGGGAAAGCGATGCAGTTTTTGCTACACACACACATTCAAATTCTTTGTTTTCCCCGTCTCTGCAGCTCACCCGATCACACCTCGCCTCTTCATCACTCTCTCCATCTGTACCCCCACCCCCCCCATATGGACATTGCCCATGGGCTGTAATTAGTCTCCAGCCATTCTGGCCTGACAGCATCTGTTGGTCTCTGACAGCTCTCATTGGCTTCCCTCTGACTGAGCGCAAAGTCAGTGTGAGCCGTGCGACGTGTGGAGAGTCACGTGTGGAGAGTCACGTGTGGAAGGTTGCATGTAGGCCTGACCCCATAGGTGGATTCTAGTGGCGTAGTTTCTCCTGAGACACCTGCCTGATCAGTGCGTGTATCAGCTGTGAGTCTTCCTATCACTCTACACTGTTGGGGGTGTGGTGGGCACAAGATGCTTTTGAGTGTTCACTCATAAGTGTGATTCTGAATGGAAAAAAATATGGAATTATTTTAAAAGATATCTTTGGCTTGAATAGGCTGTCCAAAAACATATTGTCCATGTGCACGTTCAGAACCAAAAGCGAGCCTGTTTTAATTAACCGCATTGCCTTGCAAACGTGGGTGCCCATATCTAGATGTCATACAGCACTTACTCTATATCATTCACCCTGGTTTGGCCTTATAAAAAGAGGTACTTTTAAACCTACTTTCAAATTCTATATAAAAACAGTTTGAAAATGCTAGAATCCCATCTTTATCAGAACAGTAAGGCTGTTGTCTACAATTTCACGGTTCTTGTTCATGCTCGCTGTGTGTATAGAAAATTGCACAGCATCAATATTAGGCTAAGATGTAACAGTCTGGGGAATATCTTATTATATTCGTGAGGAAGAAAGGAGGCCTATCCATTTGTCGATGTGCACTGCTCCCCAGAGTGAGTGGGCAGAGTGTAGAAATGCCAGTCTCTCCATCCGTTCCTAAGGCATCTTCTGCGTACATGTATGCTGTATGACTGGTTTCATATATGATCTGCTTCCCATGGCAGACTTCAAGCTTCCGGTTGCCATGGCGCCTTTATTATAGCCTTGGCCAATCACTATTTTAAAAACTGTATTTTTAATATGCATTATTCTTGAATAACTTTTAGTTTTTGAGTTGCTAATCAAATGCTGATCAGTTGTCTAATAATGTTTTCCTTTCATCCATAAACATTTTACCAAAATGTTACTTTTCTGCAATCAACTCATTGTTGCTAGTTGATTGTTTTCTTTTGAATATTTGTCTTGAAAATCTTCGACTGAGGTTTCATCTATTATCTGGAGGTCTACAAAGGACTAAAATGAAGGACATTCAGATCTACTCCGGAGTGTTTCTTTGTAGTTTTAGGAGAATTGAACGGTTGGGTTGGTGATGAGCTTGGGGAGTGACTTCTGCACCCCAGAGTCCTTCAGAGTGGGTCCAGACATTGAGGACTGAGAGTGAGTGGAGGGTGGGTCGACAGCTTTGGAGAGGTTGTGGTTGGATGGCAGAGATGGGTGGGCTGTGCTGCCTGTCTGCTTCCAGAGGACCTGCTCATCTCCCTCGTGAAACACATTCACCCTCACTCTGATAATGTATTATGGAAAAGTAGAAGATTGAATTTGTTGACCGATTGATCAGTCAAATGTACTGGCGAGAGAATCAGTCATGCACTATTTATTTATTTTTGTCAGGGAAATCTATTTCCATGTGTGTTTGTGTCCATTATGTCTCTGTTTGCTGTGCCGTGTGTGTGTGTGATGTTGCATTTACAATACCAGTCAAAATATGGACGCAAGTACTCATTCAAGGGTATTTCTTCATTTTTACTATTCTTCACATTGTGTAATAATAATAATTAATAATAATTATAATAGAACTATGAAATAACATATACAGTATCATGTAGTAACCAAAAGGGTGTTAAACAAATTAAAATACATTTATATTTTAGATTCTTCAACGTAGCCCCCCTTTGTCTTGATGACATCTTTGCACATTCTTGGCATTCTCTCAGGCAGGTCATGAGAAAGTCACCTGGAATGCTTTTCCAGCAGTATTGAAATACAACTCTGTTTCCAAAAAAGTTGGGATGCTGCGTGAAATGCAAATAAAAACAGAATGCAATGATATGCAAATTTATCTCTATATTTAATTGAAAATGGTACACAGACATATCAAATGTTGAATCCGAGAAATGTTATTGATTTAGAAAAAATATATGCCCATATTGAATTTGGTGCCAGCAACACATTGTGACAGGGGCATATTTACCACTGTGTTGCATCACCTCTTCTTTTAACAATACTCTGTAAGCGTTAGGGAACTGAGGAGACCAGTTTCTGTAGTTTTGAAAGTGAGATGTTTTCCCATTCTTGCTTGATATTGGATTTCAGCTGCTCAACAGTTTGGGATCTCCTTTGTCATATTTTTTGTTTCATAATGCACCAAATGTTTTCAGTGGGTGACAGTTCCGGACTGCAGGCAGGCCAGTTGAGCCCCCAGACTCTTACTACAGAGCCATGCTGTTGTAATACGAGCAGAATGTGGGTTGGCATTGTCTTGCTGAAATAAGCAAGGCCTTCCCTGAAAAAGACGTTGTCTGGGTGGCAGCATATGTTGCTCCAAATCCTCTATGTTGTTCTTCACAGATGTGCAAGTCACCCATGCTATGTGCACTAATGCACCCCCTTACCATCACGGATGCTGGCTTTTGAACTGTGCGCTGATAACAAGCCAAATGGTCCCTATCCTCTTTTGCCGGTAGTACGTACTGCCCACGATTCCCAAAAATTATAAAAATTCTTGATTCATCTGACCACAGGACAGTGTTCCGCATCGCCTCAGTCCATCTTAAATGAGCTCAGGCCCAGAGAAGGTGGCGATGGTTCTGGATCTTGTTTATATCTGGTTTCTTCTTTGCATGGTAGAATTTTAACTTGCATTTGTGGATGCTGCGACATACTGCGTTCACAGACAATGGTTTTCGGAAGTGTTCCTGAGCCCATGCTGTGATTTAGACTACAAAATCGTGTCTGTTTTTAATGCAGTCATGCCTGAGGGCCCGAAGATCACGGCCATCCAATATTGGTTTTCGTCCTTGTCCTTTGCGTACTGCGATTTCACAGAATTCTCTGAACCTTTTAATGATATTGTGTACCGTGGATAATGAGATCCCCAAATTCTATGCAATTTAACGTTGAGAGACGTTTTTCTTAAATTGTTGTACTATTTGCCTGTGCAGTCTTTTTAGTCATTTTACGCAGCGTCCTAAAGTTTTTGGAGATGAGGTTCTAGTTCCCACATATGCTTTTTCTTCACTCTGCTGTCCAAGTCATCTCAATTGGGTTGAGGTTCGGGGATTGCGGAGGCCCGGTCATCTTATGCGGCGCATCACTTTTGATCAGGTAGCTCCTATACAGCCTATGGGTGTGTTTTAGGTGATATTGTACTGTTGAAAAACAAATGGTACTCCCACTACGCGCAAACCAGATGGATGCTGTATCGCTGCCGAATGCTGTAGTAGCCATGCTGGTTGAGTGTGCCTTGATTTCCAAATAAATCACTAATAGTGTCACCAGCAAAGCACCATCACACCTCCTACATGCTTCACGGTGGGAACAATACACGCAGAGATCATCCATTCACCCACTCTGTCTCACACAGACATGGCAGTTGGAACCAAAAATCGGAAAATGTGGACTTCTCAGACCGAAGGACAGATTCCCACTGGTGTAAAGTCAATTTCTTATTTTTTCTTGGCCCAAACAAGTCTCGTCTTATTACTGCTTTCCTTCAGTAGTGGTTTATTTGCAGCAATTTCACCATAAAGGCCTGAACAGTTGATGTTGGATGTGCCTTTTACTTCAACTCTGTGAAGCATTAATTTAGGCTCCAATCTGAGCTGCAGTTAATTGCCAGTTGCTGCGGCTGGTAACTCTAATGAACTCATCCTCTGTAGCAGAGGTAACTCTAATGAACTCATCCTCTGTAGCAGAGGTAACTCTGGGTAATGTAGGATGTATGTCACTTGTGTTGTGGTATGTGTGTGAGATATGCTCTGTGGGATGTACAGTATCTCACAGAAGTGAGTACACCCCTCACATTTTTGTAAATATTTGGTTATCTTTTCATGTGACAACACTGTAGAAATGACAGTTTGCTACAATGTAAATTAGTGAGTGTACAGTTTGTATAACAGTGTACATTTGCTGTCCCCCCAAAATAACACACTTGTGTTGTGGTGTGTGTGTGTGTGTGTGTGTGTGAGATATGGTCTGTGGGTTGTGTGGAAAGAGAATACTGTGTAACACTGGAGTAGCCTGTTTAGGAAGGGGCACAGATTTCTTGTGATTTGCACACACCCACCCTCCACCACCACCACCACCACCACCACCACCACCACCACCTGCCTTGGGTGAAGACAGCCTGGGGGGAGGGGGGTGGTGGCAGGTAGTCCCTGGGTCTTCACCACTCAGTCACAAGCTGCTCTGCTACATCCGTTTCTCCCTCCTTCCTTTCTCCTCTCTCTGTTTTCTTCCTCCCCAAACAGTGAGGTCTCTCCCTCCCATTGGTGCGGAAGCATGTGTTTTCTTTTTCTTTTCGGGCCATGAATAAAATATCAAAGGAGAACAAGCGCTGTTCACTGTGTGGAAGTAGGAGTGTATGCTACAGTAAGTCTGGGGATTTGATGGGGCATTGTATCTGAGACTGGATGGAGATCAGCTAAAACACACACGTACACACACTGATAGACAACACATACACATACACATGCTACACCATGTGCCTCCTCTTGTCGATAGCGGTTAGTTTCAGCAAAAGGTGCAAAGGCTGTTCAAAGGAGAATCCAATGCCTAACACACACAGACACACACACACACACACACAGACACACACAGACCTACGTGCACAAACACAGCAGGCAGCCCAAATTGGCTGCATCCTGTGTCCGCCTCCCCGCCTGGCACAGGGGTGGCGAGGGGGTTAATCGATAGCATAGCCACAGGGTGGATAATCAATAGCCTGGACGGTTTCCTCAGCGCTCTCGACCCCCCCCAACGCTGTCAGCCAGGACACCCTGGAAAAATATGGTGGAAATTACAGCTGCATTTCCTGGAAGTCCACGTTTTGTACTTGGTGCCCTTGTTGCAAGTGAATGTGTGACTCGGTTCAGCCCTGTGCCTGTTTGGGCTGTGACCGATGACTGACTCAAACTGTGCCTGCACTGTTCCTGTGAAACTACCAGATAAGCATTTAGAAAGCCTTTTGTGTAAAGCCACCTAATTAAAAGTTTGGAACGACTGCATACAGTATCTGCCCTTTGTAACGTATCTCCTGACCAAAGAGGGTGTAATTCAGGATTATAATTTTTTTTTTTACCCCCTCCTCCAAGCTTGGATGGGGTGTAAAAAGCCATAAATGCAATTACTTTATGTAAAGTGGCTGAGTTGTGTTATATAAAAACAAACTTGGAAACAATGCTGGCATTAAAGTGACCCTGGCGGAGGTTTTTGATGTGGAATAGCCAATCTGCAACGAGATTAAGAGGTATCTTTAGTGTGATATCTGTATAAGCACCGCCCTCTAGCCAAGGAACTTTACTTCAGAGAGAGAGAGACACACACACACACACACTAGGCATACCACACACACAATACAGTTTTCCAAAGCTCAGTTCGATAGGCACTGTTTGACAGTTTGCACATTAGAGTTCCATTGATCTAGCCTAAGCTGTCTGTGTTGTTGATGGAACTGAGACCACACACACACACACACACACACACACACTGCTGATGAGAGGAACATTCAGGAACAGTCAGTGTGTGAGATGTGTGTCTGTTTTAGACTTTGATATGTATGTGTGTGCGTGTGTGTGTGTGTATATATATATATATATATATATATATATATATATATATATATATATATATATATATATATATATATATAATGATAATACACGCGCACACACACATTTATTTTGGATTTTCTTTTTTCCCTGGGCTGGCAGTCACGCATCAACTGCCAGATATTGGCCCTTACTATTCCCAACGATCTGGAGCGTGTGAACTGTGTGTGCGTGTGTGTGTTTTTGCTGTTTAAACTGAGGGACTTTTCGCTGACTGTCAGATGAATTTAGCTCTGGAAACACTATGTGGCAGCTTAGGATCTCCCCTATGTGACAAAACCTTTTAGACAAGGTGTGTGTATGTGGGTTTATGCATGTGTGTGCGTGCCTCAGACTGTCAGGGGTTGTTAAAGTCGGCGATGCTGCAATAGTTCTGCACCATCCATCCCAGAAACACTGTCACCCCAAAACTTCACCATGCTAGGGCTGACCTCATTTGGTCCCCAAAACTTCACCATGCTAGGGCTGACCTCATTTGGTCCCCAAAACTTCACCATGCTAGGGCTGACCTCATTTGGTCCCCAAAACTTCACTATGCTAGGGCTGACCTCATTTGGTCCCCAAAACTTCACCATGCTAGGGCTGACCTCATTTGGTCCCCAAAACTTCACCATGCTAGGGCTGACCTCATTTGGTCCCCAAAACTTCACCATGCTAGGGCTGACCTCATTTGGTCCCCAAAACTTCACCATGCTAGGGCTGACCTCATTTGGTCCCCAAAACTTCACCATGCTAGGGCTGACCTCATTTGGTCCCAAAAATGCTTTGTGGATATTCTCCAAGCGAGGCCAGGTTGCAAGATGTTTTTGAATGGCACTGTAGTACTAAATGAAAATAATTAGTGATGTAATGCATAATTTAAAAGGTTACCTGTCAAAAAGACAAACCAAAAGCTTTGTGCATCTTCACTACTTATCAGCATTGGAGCACAAACCTGTGTGCTCATTCAGATTAGAGGAGAGAAAGCACTTGTGTCATTTCCCCATTCAAGCCTTAAAAAAACCGGTTACATTTACGTTTATATTACACTGTTTAGCAATCTCCTACACCCCTGAAAATCTTGAAAGCCTTTTATCTGAGCAGTGAGTGTTGCGTAGTTTTCCCTGTCCAAGTGATCCACACAGTTTCAATTTTGTTGAGGTTTGCTAATATGTACACTGTGTGTGTTATATCTGTAGACTTCTCCTCTAAGGTCTTAATCAGAGGGGGTGCGGGGTCATTATCATGTTGAAATCACTACTTTAACTAGTCAAGGATGGCAATTCCTCTTAAGACTTCTCACGGTCAAAGCTACTCAGACACATCCTGAGCAATCGCTTCACTGTATTTCTTTCTGTCCCTCAAGGAAGTAACCTTTAAGTACAGTTTAGATGCAGACATCTTTTAGGGTCTTCCAGTGCATTTTTTTGTCTTCAACTTGCCCAGTTTCTTTAAATGTCTTAATGACATTTCTTATACCAATCTCACAATATATCAATTACCTTTTAGAGAACGCTCCAAATTCTTGTTACTTTTGCTGTATGAATGTTTTTTTATTCTGATGTTATAATGCTTCATATAATAACGTGTATCTTTGCCAGAACAATAATGAGCTTTACAGTTTTATAGGTCTATTTGCTGTTCAACATGTGGAAAATCTGAAACTGTTGTATACAAGAAAGCCATATAATTCTGCTAGTTCATATGTCAGGAGAAATGACATGCTATCCCGATTAGTAATAACTGGTAAATATGATTGACTTAATAATACATATGAAGCCCTGCTGTTCTTGGCAGACTTAACTCTACACGGATGAGGACCCAGGCGTAGGGAGAACAGAGGACATTACATTAAAGAATTAAGTAACAAAACAGAAAGTACAAGACAACCATTACAATGGCATGAGAACCAAATAATGACTGACAAGATTCACAAGGGAAGAAGGAACTTCGATTGTTCAGTATTGTTGAAGTCACCAGTGGCGTTTGTTGATGTTGGAGCTGAGGTAGGTAGAATTCTTTGTGCTCTATAGGGATACAGAGTCTAGGTAGACTTTGCATTTGTAAATTGGGAACTTATTCCAAACACTGTTTCGTAATACCATCGTCTTACTGATATTCAGCATCAGGGTTGACTGATTTGGGCAGAGGATTTACGGACAGAAGAACCAGATCAGTTGCAAACCGTAGACTTGATTTCCGGCCATTGCCCTTGCCAAATCACTGATATAAACATTATAGTGTGGGGCTCAAACTGCAGCCGTCTCACTTTACACCATTGGGGGAAGGAATATCTTTATTGACACTTAATGACATTTAACTGCATACTTGCTTTCCAATAATTTGTAAAACACATTATTTGAATACATTTTGTCAGTTAAGGTTTGAATGGTCTGTAAACAGTCTTCTATTTTGATGTTTTCTTCACATATGGTTTGTACTGGGGAAATATTGAAGTATGCTGTCGATGATAAAGCATATGATTTTTTTTTAAGTTTGCTGTTGATGCAGATTTCTTAGCACTGGGTGTGTTTGTCTTCATTCAGGAGCCATTTTGACACACATCTCCAGACAGGGGCAGCTTTATTATTCTCTTTTCCAGTCTTAATAAGGCACTTGTCAGGCTGCCTGCTGACATCCCTCTTTGACAGAGTCATAGAAGAGTCTGTTTTCCCCTGTCAGAGCATTCTTCCCGAGATGAGCAGTTGTCATGGAACTGTGTACACTGTTCCTCGCTGCTGTGTTGATGGTATTTGTTGTTAGGGACTTTATTTGCTGTTCTTAGTTCGTTCCTAGAATATCGATTTGTGCTGGAATGTTATTCATTCAGGTTGCTTTTACCAATGCTTTGCTAAAACACTGTTTTTAATATCCGGAGGTGTGAAGGAACTAATTACAAATATCCTCATTGCATTAATTGAGTAGCTTTTCTGATGTCAGTAGTAAGTAATTTTGCTGCCTAAGAAAAAGTACTATTACTTCAACCATATTTTTCTTTAGTAGGATATGTCAGTATTATTTTACATAGGGTGGGTTGGATGGATGGATGGGTGGGTGGGTGACAGACCTTAGTTCCTACTGTTCATTCATTTATGATGTGGTTTTATTTTTAAATGGAAATACAGATTATAGTCTTAGACATGGCTATCTATTATCTTGTAGCCTACATGAAAATATTCTAGTTATCAGTTAAAACATTTTGCGTTTTAAAAACCAATAGGCCTGTTTAGAATTCTTATGTAATATTTTGTTATTTAATCTTGATCATCTGGGTAAACTATTATAGAGCACTACTGTAGTCCAAAGTTGGAGTGCATTTGGGAAAATAGTTTAAAGCTATATATCTGGGCAGTAATTTTCCTTGGTCGCAAAAAACACTATATACAAATATACACAAATATGATGTAAACAGAAGGCTAATTGATAACGTGTTATAAAGAAATTGGAAGAAACTTGCCCAAAAATGTACAGGGAGGGGGAACAAATTTGATCCCCTGCTGATTTTGCATGTTTGCCCACTGACAAAGAAATGATCAGTCTAAAATTTTAACGGTATGTTTATTTGAACATTGAGAGACAGAATAACAACAACAAAAATCCAGAAAAACGCATGTCAAAACTGTTATAAATTGATTTGCATTTTAATGAGTGAAATAAGTATTCGACCCCTCTGCAAAACATGACTTAGTACTTGGTGGCAAAACCCTTGTTGGCAAGTACATAGGTCAGACGTTTCTTGTAGTTGGCCACCTGGTTTGCACGCATCTCAGGAGGGATTTTGTCCCACTCCTCTTTGCAGATCTTCTCCAAGTCATTAGAGTTTTGAGGCTGACATTTGGCAGCTTGAACCTTCAGCTCCCTCCACAGATTTTCTATGGGATTAAGGTCTGGCTAGGCCACTTCAGGACCTTAATGTGCTTCTTCTTGAGCCACTACTTTATTGCCTTGGCTGTGTGTTTTGGTTCATTGTCATTCTGGAATACCCATCCATGACCCATTTTCAATGCCCTGGCTGAGGGAAGGAGGTTCTCACCCAAGATTTGACGGTACATGGCCCCATCCATCGTCCCTTTGATCCGGTGAAGTTGTCCTTTCCCCTTAGCAGAAAAACACCCCCAAAGCATAATGTTTCCACCTCCATGTTTGATGGTGGGGATGGTGTTCTTGGGGTCATAGGCAGCATTCCTCCTCCTCCAAACACGGTGAGTTGAGTTGATGCCAAAGAGCTTGATTTTGGTCTCATCTGACCACAACACTTTCACTCAGTTCTCCACTGAATCATTCAGATGTTCATTGGCAAACTTCCCGACGGGCCTGTACATGTGCAAAGGGATCATGCGGGCGCTGCAGGATTTCAGTCCTTCATGGCATAGTGTGTTACCAATTGTTTTCTTGTCCCAGCTGACTTGAGATCATTGACAAGATCTTCCTGTATAGTTCTGGGCTGATTCCTCACCGTTCTCATAATCATTGCAACTCCACAAGGTGAGATCTTGCATGGAGCCCCAGACTGAGGGAGATTGACAGTTCTTTTGTGTTTCTTTCCATTTGCAGATAATCAAAAAGAAATTCACCTTCTCACCAAGCTGCTTGGCGATGGTCTTGTAGCCCATTCCAGCCTTGTCTAGGTCTACAATCTTGTCCCTGACATCCTTAGACAGCTCTTTGGTCTTGGCCATGGTGGAGAGTTTGGAATCTGATTGATTGATTGCTTCTGTGAACAGGTGTGTTTTATACAGGTAACAAGCTGAGATTAGGAGCACTCCCTTTAAGTGTGCTCCTAATCTTGCTCTTTACCTGTATAAAAGACCCCTGGTAGCCAGACATCTTTTGGATTGAGAGGGGATGAAATACGTATTTCACTTATTAAAATGCAAATCAATTTTTTTTTTGTTATTCTGTCTCTCCCTGTTCAAATAAACCTACCATTAAAATTATAGACAATTTCTTTGTCAGTGGGCAAACTTACAAAATCAGCAGGGGATCAAACACTTTGACATCACTACTATATATCAAGGTCAGCATAATTCATTTAAAAGCAAATTACTTTGTGTACTTTTTAAATGAACTACTATATTAACAAAATCATTCTAATTCTACTTGAGTCAAGTACAAATAAACAGTACTCTTTTTGCTCCTGTCGATATCTCAAAAGTTTTTTTGCTTTCTGTGTGAATTTACTTTTTTTCACTGTATACTAGCAGCTAGAGTCTACACTAACCTACTTGGTATGCAGCTTTGTGCTGCTGTGCTCTAGGTATGAAGTTGATCTTAATGGACATGGAAGGGAGTGTGTAGCTGGTCTTCCATCCAAGCAGGATAGTGACAGATTACAATGCTTACTCCGTTTGCTTGGTGTTATTGGAGGTCTCTGCGCTCACCTCAGATTAAGTTTCCACTGTCTACATCAACTACGTCTTGTCCTGAGTCAAATTGCTTGCAGCAAATTAGTCATGCCCCTCATCAACTAGAGCCAGCCCTCATAAACCAATGGTCAACTAGAGCCAGCCCTCATAACCAATGGTCAACCAGAGCCAGCCCTCATAACCAATGGTCAACTAGAGCCAGCCCTCATAACCAATGGTCAATTAGAGCCAGCCCTCATAACCAATGGTCAACTAGAGCCAGCCCTCATAACCAATGGTCAACTAGATCCAGCCCTTATAACCGATGATCAACTAGATCCAGCCCTTATAACCGATGATCAACTAGAGCCGGCACTCATAACCGATGATCAACTAGAGCCGGCACTCATAAATGATGATCAACTAGAGCCGGCCCTCATAACCGATGATCAACTTGTCAGCCCTCATAAGCGATGATCAACTTGAGCCAGCCCTCATCAGCAATGATCAAGTAGAGCCGACCTTCATCAGCAATGATCAAGTAGAGCCGACCTTCATCAGCAATGATCAAGTAGAGCCGACCTTCACCAGCAATGATCAAGTAGAGCCGACCTTCACCAGCAATGATCAAGTAGAGCCGACCTTCACCAGCAATGATCAAGTACGGCCAGCCCTCATCAGCAATGATCAAGTAGAGCCAGCCCTCATAACCAATGATCAAGAAGAGCCAGCCCTCTGCACCATCGCAAGGTCTGACGATGGGTCTGATGTTTTCATCCCGGTACCAAACCGCAGTCAGAGTACCGTTGGCTAGCACGTGGAGGTCTGTGCGATTCTCCAAGGATATGCCTCCCCAGACAATCACTGACCCACCACCAAACCAGTCATGGTGTTCTCTGGCGAATGCCAATCAAGCGGCATAGTGCTGGGCTGTGAGCATAGGTCCCACTAGAAGACGTCGAGCCCTCAAGCCACCCCCATGGAGTCTGTTTCTGACAGTTTGGTCAGAAACAGGAACACCAGTATCCCGCTGGAGTTCATTTTGTTAGGTATCTGGCTGTGCTCCTCTTGTTCCTCCTCGCACAAAGAAGCAGATACTAGTCCTGCTGCAGGGTTTATGTCCTTCTACAACCCTGTCCAGCTCTCCTTGTGTAACGTCCTGTCTCCCGGTATCTCCTCCATGCTCTTGAGACTGTACTGGGAGACACAGCAAACCTTCTCGTGATGGCACGTATGGATGTGCCATCCTGGAGGAGCTGGACTACCTGTGCAACTGGAATGGGCTGCAAGTACCGCCTCATGCTGCCAGTAGTGAAAAGGACACTATGCATAATGCTAAACTAGAGAGAGAAATTGTCTGTGGCCACCACCTGCAAAACCATTCCCTTTTTGGGGGTTGTCTTGCTGTTGCCTCTCCAGTGCTCCTGTTGTCACTTTTTTCATTTACACAAAAAATCTTCTATGCTTCTTAACGGGACAGACTGATATCCCTGACGTTTAATTTACTTGGTGTTATACTGTGATTACGTTTTTCCTTAATTTTATTGAGCATTGTGGTTAGAGATGACATTTGCCAATGTGTGGGTCTCAGTATGGCTGACTACTGTATCTGTAGTTTGTGTAACAGTGTACCAGTAGACTAAATAATAATGGTGCATAATTCTGCTCAACCCTTTAACAGTATACAGCTCCGGAAACAATTAAGAGACCACTGCACATTTTTCTTTCCTTTCCAAAAAAGTTGAAAAGGAATCTTTTGAGTGAGGAACAGAAAGCGTTCAATTTTAACCCTTCTGTTCCTCACTCAAAACCTTCCCTTTTGGCTTTTTTGGAAAGGAAAGAAAAAGGTGCAGTGGTCTCAATTATTTCCAGAGCAGTATAATTGTCCCGTCATTCAATGTTTTTTAGACCTGTGTAAATGTGTGTTTTGTTTAACTCTGTGCTGACTCGGCTTGCCTTTTCCCTTTTCTTCCATGTCCTCAGAAGAAGCTGGATCTTCAAGCAGACTCCAGAGCCAGTCCCAAGAGGACCCCGGAGCCGGTCATTGACCTACTTGGCCTGGGTAAGGACATCCCAGATGCTAGAAAGGCTCTTGAACGTTCATATTGCTTTATTAAAATGCACATCATTATGCATAAAGCCCAAAGAGTCTTTATACCAGAAGAGGGCATACATTATTTTCCTAAAATTCTGAATTAACCAATTGAGAATCAAAGTTACAGTTGTCCTCATAAGTTTGCATACCCTGGCAGAAATTGTGAAATTTTGGCATTGGTTATGAAAATACGACTTGCAGTTACAAAACTGTTCTCTCATTCTAAGGGGTTATATAATATTTTGCATAGACTAATTTTACATGAACATAGAAGACATCCATTTATGAAATAACATTTTACCTGGGCTAGTGGACATTTTGGCCTACTAGCCTGGATGGCTAGTGCCAAAAATCCTTAAGATACACCACTGTGTATAATATATACTGTGGCAGAAATTGTGACATTTTGGCATTGTTTTTGAAAATATGACTGATCATGCAAAAAAAAAATCACATAGTTGTTTGGATCCTTTGTAAATCATAATGATAACAGAAATCACCCAAATGGCCCTGATCAAAAGTTTACATACCGTTGAATGCTTGGCCTTGTTACAGAAACACAAGGTGACACACACAGATGACAATGGCAATTAAAGGAGAATTTCCCACACCTGTGGCTTTTAAATTGCAATTAGTGTCTGTGTACAAACAGTCAATGAGTTTGTTAGCTCTCACGTGGATGCACTGAGCAGGCTAGATACTGAGCCATGGGGAGCACAAAAGAACTGTCGAAAGAGCTGTGTTACAAGGTAATGGAACTTTATAAAGATGGAAAAGAATATGAAACGATATCCAAAGCCTTGCAAATGCCTGTCAGTAATGTTCAGTCACTTATTAAGAAGTGGAAAATTTGGGGATCTCTTGATACCAAGCCAAGGTCAGGTAGACCAAGAAAGATTTCAGCCAAAACTGCAAGAAGAATTGTTGAGGATACAAAGACAAATCCACATGTAACCTCAGGAGAAATACAGGCTGCTCTGGAAAAAGACGGTGTGGTTGTTTCAAGGAGCGCAATACAACGATACTTGAACAAAAATTTGCTGCAGCTCGAGTTGCCAGAAAGAAGCCTTGACTGCGCCAAAGCCACAAAAAAGCCTAGTTACAATATGCCCGACAACACCTTGACACGCCTCACAGCTTCTGGCACACTGTAATTTGGAGTAATGAGACCAAAATAGAGCTTTATGGCCCATAAGCGCTATGTTTGGAGAGGGGTCAAGAAGGCCTATAGTGAACAGAATACCATCCCCACTATGATGCATGGTGGTGGATGTTTTGGGGGTGTGTGAGCTCTAAAGGCACGGGGAGTCTTGTGAAAATTAATGGTAAGATGAATGCAGCATGTTATCAGAAAATACTAGCAGACAATTTGGATTCTTCTGCACAAAAGCTGCCATGGGACGCTCTTGAACTTTCCAGCATGACAATGCTTGAACGCACAAGGCCAAGTTGGTGGTTACAGCAGAAAAAGCTGAAGGTTCAGGAGTGGCCATCACAGGCTCCTGACCTTAATATCATCAAGCCACTCTGGGGAGATCTCAAACATGCGGTTCATGCAAGATGACCAAAGACTTTGCATGACCTGGGGGAATTTTGCCAAGATGAATGGGAAGCTATACCACCTGCAAGAATTTGGGGCCTCATAGACAACTATTACAAAATACTGCATGCTGTCATTGATGCTAAAGGGGGCAATACACAGTATTTAGAACTAAGGGTATGCAGACTTTTGAACAGTGGTCAGTTAATTTTTTTTCTTTGTTGCCATGTTTTGTTTTATGATTGTGCCATTCTGTTATGACCTACAGTTGAATGTGAATCCCATAAGAAATAAAAGATGTGTTTTGCCTGCTCACTCATGGTTACAAATAGTTACATATATTACCAATTCTCCAAGGTTATGCTAACTTTTGGCCACAATTGAATATCGCACCTAAAATCAGAATAGTTATTTTTCTTAGCCTTAGATGTAGATGGCATTGTAAGCACCGATCTGGAAGAGATTCATTCCATCTCTACAACCCTATTAAGTGTATGTGCCAAAACCTGATTAACCAATTTATTTAAGGTGTTAGCCCAAATTCCAGATATCTCTTATCTGACCACTGACTTATTTGACCACTGTAGAAGGCTTTGTGTGCTAAACCCCTGACTCAAGCAATCTTTTTGTGTTGTCTGTCCATTTTCTTGTTATATTTTACCTATTTAAATGTTCACAAACTTCTTAAGTAAAGCCCAATCTAGTCTTGCTCATATGCTCCATAATAAAACCTTTTAAACGGGACCAGGACATAAACCCTGTTCACAATGTGATGCAGTGCCTTATAATGTTGATCAACCCTCCAATGAGCCATCTCTTTCTCTCCTGTTTAACTCTCCCTCCCTTGTGGGGGAGTATGACAAAGTGAATGAACTACTTAGAGGGGTGAGAGGTGTCAGGTTTTTTTAAACTGATGTGGCGACTGGATTGGAGGTTGAGATCAATCTTAAAGGGACGCAAATTAAACTGTGTCTTTCTGATAGAGCCCTATACATTTCCATGGCTCCTCTCGCCATTTTTAAATAGGTGGTCAGATGATGGCCCACCTCTCACCAGCCTATCGCCATAGGAACCGTGGTGCTGTGGGGTAAAAGAGAAATGGAAGAGCCTGTGGCGGCGGTTTCTCATCTCCTCACCCTTCCTCTGATCTCACTCCCCATCATGCACCCCTCACGACTCACACCCCCCCCCCCTTTCTTTCTCTCTGTCTCTAATGGTTTTCCCTGTTCTTTCTCTCAAGGGGCTCAATTTTGTTCACACTTAAAGGGCTAAATTATGGATGTTCTTTCAGAGCGTTATATAAAGACAACCATCAAACTGTCTCACATCTTTTTCTTTCTCTCTCTCTCTCCGTCAATTCAATTGTGCAGGTTTGTTGGTCCGTCAGACCCTGTCACTCATCTCCTGGCAGGCAGCAATGTAGCATACTTGCCAATGCGCAGCCCTATGCATCCTCCGCCAAACAGTGACTACCCTACCCTACTTCTAGAAACATCTCAAATAAAGCCTCAAATAATGATTTCAAATTTGGGGAATTGTTATATGTCTTTTAAATTGTCAGGAAATGCAGCTGTATCAGGTTTTGAGTTGGTGCAATGATTGCGTGATGATTACCGTTTTGCCTCTGCAGGGAGCCAAGTTTTCCTGTGTCTATCCATTTCCTATTTTCTTTGCCACCCTCTGTGGGATCCCGGGGAACTGTCTACCCTTTTCAGTGGCAGGCCTGACTGATCCTGTACTTTCCATCAAGTAACCATGATAAAATATTTTGTCGTAGTCTGCTGTTGTTTTAGGGCTAGATATCACAGCATTTCGCTTTGTGTTTGTGTTTCCAAATAGGTTGTGTCGTTTTGTTCATTCTAAGCTGTTGAACAGGTTTGTGAACCCCAGGACCAGTTGGATAAATGGACGTTGATGGGTGTTGCAGGGCTTGGTAGTAATATGAGAGGGTTGTTTCCATGGCTCCAAACTTAATTGCTACTTTGTGCTATTTATTATTTGGGAGTTATGGCTACCTCTGTTCTGCCTGGTGGTCTGGTAGATTATGTACTAGGTGGTTTCACCTCTTGAGATGAGAAGGCATTAAGACAGTGTTTCTCGTCCTGATGCATTCTTACTTCTCGTTCTCTCTTATGACAAATGTCCAACTGTATTTCTCCCTTCATTGAGAGAAGCTGCAATGTTTCTGTAGGGTCTCCATCAACCAACATCCCTGTCCACTACCAGCTCTCAAACACTCACTCGCTCATTCTCCCTCTCTCCCCCTGCCTCTCTCATTGCCCCTCTATCTCTCACTGCCTCTTGGGCTCCTATCCTATTTGAAGTATAGATTTCTGATTACAAAAAAAGCCTATGAAAACAATTATTAGTTTGTGATCCACAAATGGAAATTCAATATAATGTGGAGTTGGGAACGGATCACTGTGGATTCAGATAATGACCACCAGAAAGGAATCTGCTGTTGTTTGTGCTCCTGGCACATTGAGTCTTCTAACCCAGAGTAAATAATCTTCCCAAGAGTCACAACCCACACTCAACACTTTCCTTTATTATTTTTCTCTCTCGGATGTGCCATCAGGTGGAGCTACAACCAGTTCCACCGCACCAGTTAGCGATGAGGACATCTTTGGTCCAATGGTTTCCAACCCTCTGCCGTCAAGCGACAACACTCAGGTACCATCACTGACCTGGCAACGCCTCTCACGCCACAACCCAACCAACATTGCCTTCTTCCTTTTTCACACTCTTTCTGTTTTTCTATCTCTCTCACTGCATCTCTCTTTCACTCCTACATCTGTCACCCTCCCTCCCTCTGTAGCTCTCTCTCTTTCTCCGACCCTTTATTTCTGTCCATCACTCTCTGTTTCTGTCTTCCTCAAACGTCTGTGATAGTCCCCTGTGAAGACAATGTCTGGCTCAAGTGACAACAGACTGCAGCGCCAGCCTTTATGTTCCTCTGCATTAGGAACACAGTAACACCCCTCTGTGTTTACACACACCTTTACCTGCCCACACACACACAAACAGTGTCGAGAGGTCCTACGATATTGTTTTAGTTTCTTAGTGTAAACAGGCAGTGTTCCCCAGATCCCCTGTCTCAGCTGACACTGTCGCTTTGTTAGGGCCTGTCAGATGAAAGGATCTGGATGTCACCAGAGGGAGAGGAGTGGGAGGAGGGTGGCAGTGGCAGAGCATTATGGGAGGGAGGGAAGCGAGGACAGCGGAGGAGAGAGGCAAATCTTAGCATCGCATGGAAGAGAGAGAGCAGCTGTCTCATCAGTCCCAGAACAGATGTGGAGTGAGAGAGAGAGTGAGAAAGAGACGGGGGAGGGGGGAGGGGGGGACTGAAAGAGAGCACTGGGGAAAGGGAGGTAGGAGATGTGAGGCGTGCATTATGGGGAGTTGGATCAGAGAAAGGGCGATGAAATTAGTGCCACAGAAGGTTTTTAAGTGGAGGAATGGAATATATCTGCTTTCTTATGATTCTGAGTGTCACATTTATGAAATAATTACTATGAATGTAAGACCATAGCTGACTAACCACCCAGTTGTTGTGTAGTCTCCTGCTTTTGAGAGGAACTGGCTACTCTACCTAGAGACTTACAGCATTTATGCTAAGTGCTAGCTAAATGCTAACTCCAGTTATTTCCCAACTCCACGCAGAGACATCAATATGGTATCCGCGATCTAATCTGACTCTAGAGTGAGAAAAACAAGTTACTAAATAAAACACTGGGCTGTGAGAGGGGCCACTGTAATGTCTCTGTCCCCCTCCTTCACTCCCTTGGCCCTCCCTTTACCACCACACACACACACACACAGAACATGGATCACCTCCCTCTTGTTTCACAGCTCACAGCACACACCAGCTACACGCCTCTGGGAGTTGGCCATCCCTGGACAAGACACTGCCCCAGACTCTGAGCATGAAGAGCAATTATGGCTAGTTGGTTCCACTACCTCCATCAACCGAGGCTAGCCTGTTACCAAACCCCCACCTGCCCTTTCCTCCACTTATCCGTCATACCGTTGCAATGTTGGTGTGCGGACACAGTCCAGAGACACAGGGAAGTAATACACTTAAACCCACACATCACTTTCCTACTGGCTGCTTATGATTGTTTCTTCCATCTGAGCTGAGCTGCGGTGAACACACACACACACACACACACACACCAGACACCATGGAACTGCTTTCCCTTAGCTATTAAACTGCATTTCGATGTTTTCTGCTATCTCTAAATGTGTCAATTATGAAAATGCGATTAAAGCCCTCCATGTGCTGGGATTTGGGTTATAGCAAGGAGGCCTTTCTGTCTGTGAGTTTAGTGAGAGACAAAGCGGCACAGGAATGAGGAAGACAGGGTGTTGTTCCCATCAGGCGGTTATTAGTCTTTCAGTCTCCTCTCTCCTTGTCTATCTGTAGCCCAGTGTGTGTTCACTAAAATAACACACCCACCCCCTGCACCTACAGACGCATTGCGAACACAGACACACAACCTTCTCTTGGGTTGGACACTAATAATCAGGATTGTCAGCTGCAGATGGTTTATCAAAAGTCGTGTGCGTGTGTCTGGGGGGGTTGTTACTGGGTGGGGGGGGGGGGGATAAGTGGGTCTGGGAGTGCGTGCAGTGTTTGTGTGTGTATGTGGGTCTGGGCGTGTGTTTGGGTCTGTCTGTGTGTGTGTGTGTGTGGGTCTGAGCGTGGGGGGAGGGGGACCGCAACACAAGCTGCTAGTTGTGGTGTGCCTGAGTGTAGAAGTGTATGAATACTGACACAGTGGGAAAAGGCTGTTGGATGGAAATGCCACTTCTAATTCTCAGCTTTGTGGGAAATCAACGGTGGGGAATATAACCCCCTGACTGGATAGAGTGGAGGAGGATCTCAATACATGTACCTGTACTGCTGCATATCTGTGTACAGCCCAATTTATTCCCTCCACATTGGCCAGTCTCACAGTCCTTGTTCTCCTCTTCTCCCTGTCCTCTCTCTCCTCCTCCCTCTCCTCCTCCTCTCCCCCTCTCCTTCTACTTTACTAATGAGCCAGAAGGTTGTGAGACCGACACACAGATGATCATACATTAGAAGCAGGCTCCTCATTGGGGCACATGCAAATGCCTGGGTATTTATAGAACGTTGATACATATTTCAACACTCCAGAGCCTCCTGCTTGTCACCTTCATCTGTCTCTGCCCTAATACAGTGTAAATGGAGTGTGTCTGTGTGTTTGTGTGTGTGTGTGTGTGTGTGTGTGTACACGCACAGACAGTAAAGGTCATGCTCATGAATGTTTAAGTCTCTGCAGCAATTACACATTGTGTGTGTGTGTGTGTGTAATCCCCGCTATTTTCGTGAGTGTGTTTAATCACTGCTGAGTGTGTGTGTGTGTGTGTGTGTGTGTGTGGGTGTGTGTGTGTGTGTGTGTGTGTGTGTGTGTGTGTGTGTGTGTGTGTGTGTGTGTGTGTGTGTGTGTGTGTGTGTGTGTGTGTGTGTGTGTGTGTGTGTGTGTGTGTGAGAGCGATATGATGTGTCTGGGTGTGTGAGTGAGTCACTGCCCTTGTTCTTGGCTCAGTTGATTCTATTCTGTTTCCTTGTGCAAAGACCCGAGTGTGTTTGTGTCTGTACGTGTGTGTGTGTGTGTCTGTACGTGTGTGTGTATGCTTGTGCGTGCATGCGTCTTGAGTCTGGCTCCTTGTGTGGTGGGGCGCGGCTCCTCTGGTATGGTCGGGCATGGTGCTTGTAATATCAGCATACACGGTTTGATTCCCAGGGCCACCCGTGTGCGTACTGTTTTCCTGCATTACTGTAATGCTGGTTAAAGCATCTGCTGAATGCCATAGATTATTATGCTATATATTATTCATGATCGCTCTGTCTCTCTCTTCGTCTTTTCTCTGTCTCACCTTTATCCCTGTCTTTCTTTCACATGTCCTCTCCTCTTCATCTCCACTTCGCTTTTACAGCCTACCTTTGTTCACCTTTTTCCAATCCCCGTGCATTAGACTTAACCCTTTGCGTTCAGTTAAAATGCTGTGGCTGTACATCGGTATATGATCTCAGAGCCCAGGCTCATTACAGTGTCTCATATGTTTGTAAACAACTACCGCTCCTAACAAAAATGTCCTCGTTCCATGAAAGAATTGTCTACTTAATAATGGCTACTTTTGCTTATATTTAGCTAAGGCAAGGACATACTGTGAAGTGGGGAAGTGTCTATGTTCTGAAAGATAACACATTTGAAAGTCACTAAATTGATTTGAAGTCATACAAGCAAATCGCAGACTCCAGAATCCAACTGGAACTTTCACATATCCATTTATGAGAACTCGTGTCATTCACTGTGCCAGTTTGTTTTATCTTTGTTTGCTGTACATTTACAAAGGATCATGATATGCTTTATACCCTGAGTCAGCCTGAATAGAATGTCTGTGTGTGTCACATCGTGAAGCAGGGAACACACACTTCAATGCACTCATGACTCATGCTGCCCCATATATTCTTTCTGTTGGCCTGAATTGCCTTGAGAAAGCCTAACACTAGCAGATCCACCTAGTCATTCAAAGGAAGCCCACCTGACCCAGATCGCATGAGCAGTAAATGTGTGATGTTGGGGACACAGGGCTGTTCTCCAAGCTCCAAGTTGTCCATTGATCATTCAGGCAATTCATTAAGTTATTTGTATAACACTTTATTGTTGTTGAAAACACATCTTTTTTTTTTAAATGCTTTATTTGCAACAAAAGTTGTGATTTCAAGATGTGTTCCTGAGTACTGAGTGTAGACCGATTTCCACATTTAAAGGGTTAATTGGTATGTGTGTCAGCCACTGTGTCACTCTATTCATCTCTCCTGTGCAGCCATCTAATTAATATCATCCATCTCACTTAAAGTGACATCACCTTTATTCCTTCCCGCTGTATCGGTCATTACGTGTTTTTGCACCCCTCTCATGCTTTTAAGAAAATCCATTTGGTCAGAGTCATTTAGCAGACGCTCTTATCCTGAGCGACTTACAGTAGTGAGTGCATGCATTTATATACTATTTTGTACACCCACACAGCAGCCGTCACACACGTTGTCTGTGATGTGTTCATTTCCTGCCAGGCAGTCTCCAGTACAGCCTCGTCAGCGGGGTCAGCAGGGGGGTCGCTCGGCACTCCCCAAGCTGAGGTGGACCTCTTCAGTGAGAAGGGCAGCAGTGCCAAGACGGAGGAGGGGGCCAAGAAGCCCCTGTCCAAGGACTCAATCCTGTCCCTGTACAGCACCACCACAGTCAGCCCCCAGCCTGCAGCCACAGGTAATGTTCCAGACAGCAGGGGGGGTCTCCCAACCCACAGTTAGAGCCCAGGGGTCACCGGTCCAAATCCCTGAGCTGACAAAAAGAAAAATCTGTTGGTGTTGCCTTGGCGAGGCCTGTAAGTTGCTCTGGGTAAATGTGTCTGGCAATGTACCCAAATGTAAATGTAACATTTCTTATTCTTAATTTGGCACTGTTGCAGCCGAAATCTAGTGGAGGCAACTTTGAGGATGTATTGGTCCTGCTGACGTTGTAGTGAGCGTTGACCCAGAGTGCGTGTGCGTGTGTTCCTCTAGCTGCTATGTATCTGGGCCAGCCTCCGATACAGCAGTTCCCCAGTCAGCCTTCTGGACAGCCCAACTTCCAGGCCTTCCCAGCGATGGGCGGAGCTATACCACCCACCACCATGATGGGAGGGGTTATGGCCCAGGGAGGTGGAGCAATCATGGCACAGAACTCCAGCATGATGAGCGGCATGGCAGTGCCAGACGGTTACATGGGCATGCAGCAAGGCATGATGGGGCCTCAAGGCGGAGCTATGCCTGCGGGGGCAGGATCTTCACAGATGTACGGAGCCATGCAGCAGGGCCAGTGGAATATGAACCAGGTGACGCACAGGCGCTTAGCGCACACCTCTCGCACAATACAGACATTCTGGTGGTGAAGAGAAGGACTGACCCCATCATATTTATGCATTTCTCTCTCACAGGTGACCCAGCAGATGTCAGGCATGGCCATGAATGGTGGGGTGGCAGCTCCGCCTGGTTTTGTCCAACCAGGTGCTCCCATGGGAGGGTGGGCGGGGCCTCCTTCAGGCCAAACCCTCAGCACCCAGCTGTGGAAGTGAGGGGTGTTGGGGGGTTCAGAATGGGAGAGCAACCGTGTTCCCCTTTCTCCTTTACCCTGCCCCACTGAGCCCAGAACAGGAAACAACACACGGAGGGCCATCTACGGACTGCTTCCCTGTTCTCCCTCCTCCCCTTTTATCATCCTCTAGAGTCACCCCCCCCTTCTCCCACTCTGTGTGTTAAGAAGGGTAAAGGGCAAGAGGGTTGAGTCTCGAGGTGAAAACAGATTGGCAGCTGTGTGTCGTCTGCAACTTTTACTTTCCCTTCTTTTTCCTGTTTCTTTCTTTCCTTTTTGTAAAACAATAAGCTGCTGGACAAATAAAACAGAGTATAATGATCATAATATATCATTACCTAAACTGATACTGAGTAAATAGATATTTAAGTGAAAGATATGGCTTTTATGTCGGTGACTTTTCCGCCCCCTCCTCCCCAAACAGTCTTATGTGTGTATATTATACTGTCTCCTCCCAATTGTCCCCCTGGGCCTATCAGAGCCCCTGTAGCAATGGTATGATCCAGTGCTGTAATGTGTCATGTTGTCTTCGACCACCCCACCCTTTTACTGTGGTGTTTAGTTGTGTGCAGTACAAGAACAAGCACAGTCATGTCTGATTCACACTACAGGGCCAAACCTAGCCGGGCTGAACTGGCCTGACCTGGTTAAACATCCACCATAGGTGCTGAAACCCACTGGAAATGACCGAAGAAGACTATCTGAGGCAACTCAGTGGGGGGGGGGGGGCGGGGGGGTCAAGCCGGCCGTGTAATGTGAAGCAGGCATTAGTCTGAGGCAAATAAACCTGGACGACAGTAGACACTGACACGAGAGGTGTGTGTGTGTCGAGGAAGTGGGGGGCACCAACATAAGTCACAGTGATGACATGAAGAGCCTGATGATTTGGGAAGTGCGGTGACGTGATGAGCTTAATGGAGTTGTCAGGAATCAGAACAGGTGGCACCACATCACGTGTACTTGACTGCACCTCCCTGTGGTGACATAGTCTCCATCTAATCTTTCTTTATGTCATTCAATATATTACATTGTAGGGAAATGAATACAATTGAACAATAGGGGGCGAGTGGGTTTGCGCTAAGAAGGTACCGACAGAACATACGCACACACAAGCACACATACAAACTGACACTGTAGTGTAGCTCAGATGTGGAGATTCTACACATACAGAATCACTCTGCCATGCAATAACGAGAGGACACAGGAGCGCGCCCGTGTACACCCAGGAGAACGTGTCATCCAGGTTTATTTCTAATGGTGTTTACATTTTCTGGTGCCTAGTACAGAGAAAACGGATATTTTTTTCGTGCATTTTACAGTGAATAGACGTTTTTGTCCAATGACTCTTTTATTGTAAAGTTGTTGTTTTTCATTTTTTTCCTTATTTTTTTTGTTTCCTACTTTTACGAGTGGGTCATTTGGAATAAAAGTTGTTCTACAGGAGTTTGTCTTTATTCCATGTGTGGCACAAACACTGGAAGACCAGGAGATCCACATTTGTGTTGGCTGTGCAGACCAGGTTGCTAACTAAGGTCAATTATCTAGTTTGTCATCTTGTTGATACATAAACATACACAAACCTTGTTTCATATTATCTGATCTTACATACCCCACAATCAGACACATACACGCAAACACTTACGGAAAGATGTTCTTGTTTTGTCCACACATTTCAGTCGAAAAACCTATTTAATGAGGGAGTGGGCCTCATATTGCAGTATGACCACAAAGTCCTCTGGGTAAGCACAGGTCAGGAAATGATTTCCCCTTGAGGAACAAATGGACAAAAATGGACAGTACTTTTCTGTGTTTCAAAATGCATATTTGTGTTACTTGTTATTTCTGGAGCGTTTATCACGTAAGGACCTCGAGGTCAGCAGTAATTTTGCGTGCGAATTCAAACTTTCGAATGTGAAATGTATTAAGTTTATTGGAAGTGATATTGGCGTACATGGGAGGTCTGGAAAACGAAGCATGCATCGGCGCAAAGCGGGCGTGGTCCATGATGGTGGCACGTTATTTTCAATGTAAATTGCTCACTGTCGTAAACGCCGATTCATGGGCGCTGCCATTAAACTACTTCCAGTTTCACAAGCCCATTTCTGCAGTAATTCAGTATGTGTGCAATGAATTTGAGCATAATTTTTCACGTACTTCATTCCCAGTGTTCATTGCAACTTTAGTTGTCGTACTGGGGACTACAACTGAAGAAAACTATCTGTTGCTCAGTTGTCATTCATCATTGTTGATATTGCGAGCATCAATTGTAGCGTTGTTTATATGCATTATCATTTTGTATTCAAAATAACATTGATTAATGTTAGTAATATAGTTAACATCATTAATGTTAGTCAACGTATTTATTGTAATTAAAGTTCTCTTACATTTAGCAAATTTATCTACTATGTCAACGTAATTAATAAAAATCCTTCTCCACTTGGCAAGAGCAAAACGGAAAGCTCTTTTGCAGCGAAAAGAGATTTTGCCAAGTCGGCTTCGTCATGAGGAAATCACATAAACATAGTACGTTTCAAATGTAACGCTTCTTATGCACGCTGCATTCTCACATACTATACCGTATGCTTTTAGGGAGTTTCTCAGAAGAGCACACTTGAAAGAACGGGAGAACAGTGGACGCAAGTACGCATTTTGAAACGCAGCCCTTTACTCAGGCCGTTAACCATTAAACAGATGGTCAATATGCTTCCCCTCAATCTCTAGCATGCTAACGAGAGAGGTCTGCTCTGCTCTGCTTACATTCTCTACACTCCTGCTACAGATGACTGTTTCCACTGAGGTGTCTCCTTTTCCTACTGTTTCTGGGACACCCCATTCACAGAGCAGGAGCAATTAGCAGAACAGAGCTGCCCCAAATCCGAACAGAAATGAGGGAAGTTGGGCATGTCTCGGCTTCATTTGCTGTGCACATAAATCCACCAATGACAACATTCAGGCAGCAGTTTCCATCCATGCAATTGGTCCAGTCCATTGTCTCTTAATCCATATCAACGCGCTGAAACTTCAGTTCCAAAATGACTATCAGTCTGTGACCAATGGGCTTGTTGATTGTCCTTCATCGTCACGCCCCCTAGACCTCGATGACCACACTATCCTGTCGGTGTTTAGGCTCGTTCCCCAGATTCACCTTCTCTGTACGAGTGTGCCACACCAACACCTGGGACAGAGGGGAGAGATGGTTAGAGTGTGAAAACACACAGGAGATGCTTAGAGGTACAGAAATAATTGGGTAGGGGAAAGCAAGGGTTCCAGAACAGCACAGAGCCAGCAGTGTAAACTGGTGTGCAGTTCAAATATTCACACATAACAAGCTCTGAGACACCAAGGCAATGACTGAATGGACTGATATTTTTACCTTTTACTGTGGCCCATTAAGAATGTCTTCCAACCCTTCCAATTGGGGTAATGTGTCAGTTCACCCCTATATCTGTGAGTTCACTCCTATTACCAACCCAGGGGATCATAGTAATCTGTGAGTTCACTCCTATTACCAACCCAGGGGATCATAGTAATCTGTGAGTTCACTCCTATTACCATCCCAGTGGATCATAGTAATCTGTGAGTTCACTCCTATTACCAACCCAGGGGATCATAGTAATCTGTGAGTTCACTCCTATTACCAACCCAGTGGATCATAGTAATCTGTGAGTTCACTCCTATTTCCAACCCAGTGGATCATAGTAATCTGTGAGTTCACTCCTATTTCCAACCGAGTGGATCGTGGTAATTTGTGAGTTCATTCCTATTTCCAACTCAGTGGATCATGGTAATTTGTGAGTTCACTCCTATTTCCAACCTAGTGGATCATAGTAATCTGTGAGTTCACTCATATTACCAACCCAGTGGATCATAGTAATCTGGGAGTTCACTCCTTTTACCAACCCAGTGGATCATAGTAATCTGTGAGTTCACTCCTATTTCCAACCCAGTGGATCATAGTAATCTGTGAGTTCACTCCTATTTCCAACCCAGTGGATCATAGTAATCTGTGAGTTCACTCCTATTACCAACCCAGTGGATTATAGTAATCTGTGAGTTCACTCCTATTACCAACCCAGTGGATCATAGTAATCAGTGAGTTCATTCCTATTTCCAAACCAGTGTATCATGGTAATTTGTGAGTTCTCTCCTATTTCCAACCCAGTGGATCATGGTAATTTGTGAGTTCTCTCCTATTTCCAACCCAGTGGATCATGGTAATTTGTGAGTTCTCTCCTATTTCCAACCCAGTGGCTCATGGTAATTTGTGAGTTCTCTCCTATTTCCAAACCAGTGGATCATGGTAATTTGTGAGTTCTCTCCTATTTCCAACCCAGTGGATCATGGTAATTTGTGAGTTCTCTCCTATTTCCAACCCAGTGGATCATGGTAATTTGTGAGTTCTCTCCTATTTCCAACCCAGTGGGTAGTGCTAATCTGTGAGTTCACTTATTGCGGGAAATGGATTGTTTGGTGTGCAATGCCATCCATTCACAGGCTCCACTCAGGTGAAACATGTCATTTCTTGCACACAGGGGCTGCTAATTGGGCTGTTTTGCATATCGAACTAGACCAATGCTGCAGTCTGTGAAGTGGTGCAGAAGGGTGGCCTGTGTGTGTGTGCGTGCGTGCAGTTTGTCCACACTCTATTGTTCTCCGGAACCTTTTCCCTGTTATTCCCCTCACTCTTCCCTTTTAGCTCTCATTATCTCCAAGTTCTGCAGTATTCTGGTACTGTCTATGCTGATGATTGGAGCTAGAATCTAGTTAGAACCCATCTGTAATGAATTGAGAGAAAGGTTGCGGGAGACTTGGGGGGATGCCTGCAGGCAGTCCAGTCTGTTGGCACACAAAGCGCTGGGTTGGCAGAATGGGCAGAGTGCCCTGTGCCACTGTGTCTGGTGATAAGACCGTCTGACTCCATGCCAATAAATCACCTCTCTCTTGCTCTCTCTATCTGTCCTCTTCCAAATGTGATTATCCTGCTCCATCTCTCCATGTCTGACTACAATATTTGATGTATTTTCTTTTTTTATCTTTCTCTATTCTCATTGTATGTGCCTCTTATGTCTTTTTCTGTCAGTCTCTTCCTCTCCTCTAGCCCTCATTTCTTCCTCCCTTCTTCCTTCTCTCTCAGAAATTTCCTTCCTAAGATGAAGTTCTGTAGTTTTGTATTTCTGTTCCTGACGTTTATGTTTAGCATTTTGGGAAGGTTAGCTTATCCTAGTCCTGTACCTTTGGGCAAGCTACCTGGAGCCTGGCTCAGTTTGTTGTTAGTGATGATGTCACATCCTGCTGGCAATGTGGCCATGGCTGATAAGTGAAGAAGTTACGTCCCGCTAATGGTGGATATTAATATCAGCCTGCAGCAGCCCATTAACCTAATGGGCTGATAATGATGATGACTCTGACAATCAAGAGCTGCACAGGGGGAGAGAGGTAGCCTAACTAATGAGGAGATGACGCACATTTTGACAAGACGCTACAGTGGGGAGAACAAGTATTTGATACACTGCCGATTCTGCAGGTTTTCCTACTTACTAAGCATGTAGAGGTCTTTAATTTTTATCATAGGTACACTTCAACTGTGAGAGACAGCATCTAAAACAAAAATCCAGAAAATCACATTGTATGATTTTTAAATAATTAATTTGCATTTTATTGCATGACACAAGTATTTCATCACCTACCAACAAGTAAGAATTCCGGCTCTCACAGACCTGTTGGTTTTTCTTTAAGAAGCCCTCCTGTTCTCCACTCATTACCTGTATTAACTGCACCTGTTTGAACTCGTTACCTGTATAAAAGACACCTGTCCACACACTCAATCAAACAGATGCCAACCTCTCCAAAATGGCCAAGACAAGAAAGCTGTGTAAGGACAGCAGGGATAAAATTGTAGACCTGCACAAGGCTGGTATGGGCTACAGGACAATAGGCAATCTGCTTGGTGAGAAGGCAACAATTGTTGGTGCAATTATTAGAAAATGGAAGAGGTTCAAGACGACGGTCAATCTCCCTCGGTCTGGGGCTCCATGCCAGATCTCACCTCGTGGGGCATCAATGATCATGAGGAAGGTGAGGGATCAGCCCAGAACTACACGGCAAAACCTGGTCAATGACCTGAAGAGAGCTGGGACCTCAGTCTCAAAGAAAACCATTAGTAACACACTATGCCGTCATGGATTAAAATCCTGCAGCGCACGCAAGGTCCCCCTGCTCAAGCCAGCGCATGTCCAGGCCCGTCTGAAGTTTGCCAATGACAATCTGGATGATCCAGAAGAGGAATGGGAGAAGGTCATGTGGTCTGATGTGTCAAGAATTTAGCTTTTCGGTCTGAACTCCACTTGCTGTGTTTGGAGGAAGAAGAAGGATGAGTACAACCCCAAGAACACCATTCCAAACGTGAAGCATGGAGGTGGAAGCATCATTCTTTGGGGATGCTTTTCTGCAAAGGGGACAGGACGACTGCACCGTATTGAGGGGAGGATGGATGGGAACGTGTATCGCGAGATCTTGGCCAACAACCTCCTTCCCTCAGTAAGAGCATTGAAGATGGGTCGTGGCTGGGTCTTCCAGCATGACAACAACCCGAAACACACAGCCTGGAGTGGCCTAGCCAGTCTCCAGACCTGACCGCAATAGAAAATCTTTGCCCCCAGTGACAGCCCCGAAACCTGAAGGATCTGGAGAAGGTCTGTATGGAGGAGTGGGCCAAAATCCCTGCTGCAGTGTGAGCAAACCTGGTCAAGAACTACAGGAAATGTATAATCTCTCTAATTGCATACAAAGGTTTTTATACCAAATATTAAGTTCTGCTTTTCTGATGTATCAAATACTTATGTCATGCAATAAAATGCAAATTTTGAGTACCTATGATAAAAACAGACTTCTACATGCTTTGTAAGTACGAAAAACGGCGAATTTTGCAGGTTATCAAATACTTGTTCTCCCCACTGTATTATAGCCTTTTCATGCATGAGTTTCAAATATTTTTTTGCGCGTGACTTCAGTACTCACTACAGCATTTGAATAGTCACCTTGCCAGGTAAGGAACACTACATGCATTGCATTGCAAGCTTCTCTCGTTGATTCGAATTCTAAGAGCTGGAAAAGTTGGTTGATTGTATAACTGTAGCTAGCTAGAAAACGTCAGCTAACCGCTATCTAACAAAGCGTGACCTGTAATTCAGTGCAGTGAAAATGAATAAACTATATAAAAAGCATACAATGGGTAACGTAACTTCTAGAAGGTTTTAACAATGGTTTTGATCGGTTGTCAGCTCTTCCAGGAAATGTTAAGATGCTCTATAGTAGTCGCTAAAATAATTAGTTTTTGTGTATTAGTGTTGGCTGTCTGTTGGTATGTAAGTAACACTTCTTGTCCTGATTTGAATGCTTTCTACCTGGTTAATAGCATAGTGTGGTCTTGAAACAATTACAATCAGGAAATAAAGTTAAAAACACTGTTTGAACTAAATGTGAGTAACAGCGCGGTCTGACCAGCCATTGTTACGTTACTTGTAGCTAGGCATGCTAATGGTGCGTTCTAAACAAGACGTTCTAATCACACCGGTGTGATCGTACGCTTCAGGGACCACTCTAGATTGATCACACTGGTGTGATCGTATGCGTCAAACAGTTAGGAGGTAGCCTTTTATCCCGGAAAATTGGAACATCTGACCAGTACCCCCATGGTTGGTAGATGTCCCTGAGCGAAGCAGTTAATACCCATTTTCCCCTGGTCTTTGCTGTAAATGAAAGCACGTTCTCCCTCAGCTTACCTGTGTAATAAATGTACATATCAAAAACATGAAAATAAACATGGAACCACTAACAGGCTGGACTACGCACCCTAGTGCAGTTGTTGGCTTTGGGCTCCAGGTCTCCCACCTTAGTGATCTGCTTCAGAAAGTCAGACTCCTGCATGCCAGGCTGTGAACCTCTGCGCTTAAACACTGCCCGCGGGCTACCTAGGACCACCTGGAGGTTCACTGCAAAACCTGGATAAAAAGCAGAGGAGGGTTTAAGGTGTTCTACAATTATGGTTGGAGGATTAAAGAAAGTAAACATTTTAAATCTCAATCATCCCACTGGATGCCCTGTTCTACTAGGGTACAGCAGTGTTCTGTATGTAGAAATTAAATCCATGATTTCAACCGTGGGCAGAGTATGTGCAGAGAGACAATATTCAGTCCTTTGATAATCAGCTGGACACGCTTAAATCGAGACATTCGCACCAAAAAGATGTGAGAGTCTGCCAGATTCTGTTTTGCTGAGACATGGCTTTCATCATTGGTGCTGGACTAGATTATTCCACCTGCTGGATTCTCATTGTAATGGGTGGGAATAGCAGAAGGGTATGCATCATGAATCCACATACGTATGCTCTATATTGAAACCAAGTATTTCGGGAGTTTTTTTAATTACAAATGTCATCAGAAGGTAGAGTGGGCGCTTTATCCAAGATTTTGACCAGATAGACAAATCATGGAGATGGAGCACCTATGTACTTGAACAAAACTTGTACAAAATCTAAAGTACCGTAGATACTGTAAATGCTTAGATGCAGTACATACAACTCATAAAAATCTGTCAATTGTATGTATGCTTGGTAGAACTGTAGTACACAAACCACGTACCCTATGAATGTACAATCCTGTATGTTGTTGTTGTGTTTGTTATTCTACTCAGAGTGCTATAATGCCCTCAAAGATTTTCTATGCACAACTTGTTTTAGTATTTTGGGTCCTATAACTTTTATTAAAATAACTGTATTTCTGCATTATTTTTATATATCATGGTGGAATAGCCCCACATTCACAGGGGCTGCTTAATCACCTTTTAATTTGTACAATAGCGCTAACTCACCTTTTCATTTTTAAAATAGCGTTAACTCACCCGTTTATTTGTACAATAGCATTAACTCGCCTTTTTATTTGTAAAAGAGCATTAACTGGCCTTTTTATTTCATTTAATTATTGTTTACCCAGTTTCTGAGGTGTCACAGTTGTTAGACTTTAGGGACGTTAATATTTATTAAAATTCTTACCACCACAATATATTTGCCAACCTTTGGAATCATGAGTCATGAGTGCTTGTCCTGTTCGCCATGGCACGCTAGTGTTGCCTTACAAGCAGTGAATTCATTACCACAGCAAATTCCCTAGTTACGTAGCTACGGTAACTTAATAACTAGTTAACTGGTTAGCTAATATATGATCTTAAAAATATATAGAGTTGTGAGAAAGACAGGGACATTGGACACAGTGATGCAGAGGCAGGCTGCAATGCATACAGATGAAGAGGAAAGGTTATTAATATAATTTGTTGATAATAAAAGCATACATTTGTTTGCCTAATTCATTGAAGGAAGTTAATAAAATAACTCTAGTCAAATACTTGTATAGCTTCACACCTTGCTTGTTTACAGTGAGTAGTGGTATATTTATGCTGTATATTGGTTGTTACTGGCTTCATATATGACAGTTACATATGTTAATAAATTGTTTATCACATACTGTATATCCACACTGATGCACTTTAGCAGTCTGTAATACATACCTGCAGGGCAGCTCATATGCGATAATATACATGAATGTGATAAAAAGATTTAATTTGAAGAGTTAAAAAAAGTTTTTTTCGTGAAACTGGTGTCCAGTCCAAATGAACTGTTTTGGAATGACCATGTGGATTTTGTATAAATGATAGAAAATTACACTAGGCTTTTTCTATTAATAGAGGAGCATGAAAAGCAATCAAATGAAACAGTATAAAAAATTATTTTGGTTCATTTTTACAAGATCACCCAGATGAATTTAGTTAACCCACCTTTTTAACAACTACATCCCTCACACCTGCTTTATACATAAATGAAGAAGTACATAAATGAAGAAGCAAATAATAATGTAACGGTAATCTTTTTATGTGAATATACTAAATACAATTAAGTATAAAATGTTGGTATTCTGTCCTTTAAAATGGCAGTTCATTTTCACCAGATATACTTTCTTCAATATTGTTAAAATTATGACATTTTTTAAATGTTGTTAAATTAGTCTTTGAGTACTAATGGGGATTGTACTGGGGGACCAAAGCTGCAAATTAAATTAAACATATATTTAGACAGAAGATGCAAATGAACTGTATTTAGCAACTCATTTTGCTACAGTTTTTTGCTAAATCAGTCGGTTAGCTGGGTTATTTGTATTTCAGATTACATTAATTACATCTAATGGTGTTTTGATGTATAAACATTTTGTTGTGATGGTTGCTTTCTCTGCAGGTTTATTCTTGGGGTCAAAATGGCCCCAGTTGGTAATTGATGTATGTGAAATATGTTTGTAGCTTGAGGGTTATGAATAGTCTGATTTATTTTTTTTGCAGCATATGAAATGCAATATGTGCTTGAATTAAAAATCCATTCCCTGGGTGTATACAAAGGCCTCCCTCACTATCCTCACTCCCTGACAAGCTCAAAACCATTTTTGCCTACTTTGAGAAAAACAGAACTGATTCAGGCCCTTGCTGCTCAAGATGACTCTGGGCCTTCGATCTATGTATGTTGCTGACTGTCATTTTAACAGTTGCAAGGCTGCTGGCCCAGACGGCACCCGAGCCGCATTCTCAGAGAACGACTGGAATGTTTACAGGAATGTTCCACTTCTCTCTAAACCAGTCTGTTATCACCACAGGTTTCAAGAACCTCACCAGCGTTCCTGCAGCCAAGAAACTAAGGTAGTTTAACCAAATGGTCGGTGTTCTGGGTAATGTACTGGAACTAATGTTCCTCATTATCTCACCCATCATGTGCTTTTATGATAGATTTGCAGCATGTTTTGGTTGGATTTCCAGAGATTGATCATTAAAAAATGCTTTGACAGGCTAGCTACAGACCGTATCAATTCAAACTTACCTGACACCCTAGACCTGCAACAATTATGGTTCCAATCATTTTGACACTATTATTTATTGAAATGATTCCTTGTTGAACAAAGCAAAAAAGGATTTCAGCTGCTCAACAGTTCGGGGTCACCTCTGTCGTATTTTTTGTTTCATAATGTGCCAAATGTTTTCAATGGATGACAGGTCTGGACTGCAGACAGGCCAGTTGAGCACACAGACTCTTACTATGGAGATCTTGTAATATGTGCAGGATGTGGTTTGGCATTATTTTGCTGAAATAAGCAAGGCCTTTCCTGAAAAAGACATTGTCTTGATGTTGCTCAAAACCTGTATATATTGTTCAGCATTAATGGTGCCTTCACAGATGTGCAAGTCACTCATGCCATGTGCACTAATGCACCCCCATACCATCATGGATGCTGGCTTTTGAACTGTGCGCTGATAACAAGTCAGATGGTCCCTGTCTTTAGTCCAGAGGACACGGTGTCCATGATTCCCAAATAGTTTCAAATTTTGATTTGTCAGTCCACAGTTTTCCAGTTTTCCGCCTAAGTCCTTTTTAAATGAGCTCGGGCCCAGAGAAGGTGATGACGGTTCTGGATCTTGTTTATATGATTTCCTCTTTGAATGGTAGTTTCAAGTTTTAACTTGCATTTGTGGATGCAGTGATGTACTGTGTTCACAGACAGTGGTTTTTGGAAGTGTTCTTGAGCCCATGCAATGATGTCTACTACAGAATCGTGTCAGTTTTTAATGTAGTGCACTGCTCTCATGGGGATCCTACCACTCCACTGTGGGATTGTGAGGTTCTGTGTGCGTTTGCATGCATGTGTCCTTGAGTTTGTGTGTGTATGATTGAGTCGAGTGAGATCTGCCTATTAGGTCAGTTCAGTCAGGCATACTACTGAGTTAGACCAGTGAGATCTGCCTATTGGGTCAGTCCAGTCAGGCATACTACTGAGTTAGTCCAGTGAGATCTGCCTATTGGGTCAGTTCAGGCAGGCATACTACTGAGTTAGTCCAGTGAGATCTGCCTATTGGGTCAGTTCAGGCAGGCATACTACTGAGTTAGTCCAGTGAGATCTGCCAATTGGGTCAGTTCAGGCAGGCATACTACTGAGTTAGTCCAGTGAGATGTGCTTATTGGGTCAGTTCAGGCAGGCATACTACTGAGTTAGTCCAATGAGATCTGCCTATTGGGTCAGTTCAGGCAGGCATACTACTGAGCAGTCAGTGATACTGCAGTGAAAGCCCAGAAGCTGCAGCCCAGGTATGACAGATACTCTAGGTATGAAAGCAATTATAAGATAGCCATCTTTTAACCTGCAGCTCAGGCGGTATGGAGATTATTTTATCTGTTACCAATGGCTGTCTGTCAGCACAGTTAGAATCGTTTCATTTCACTCCCGTTCCTTGTGTTTTCTTAATGGTTCTGTTTCCATGTATTGAATTTGTGTGAAAAATTACATCTAGCTTTGTCTGCTTAATGAGCACTGATGTGGCAGGATACATTGGAGAACATCTCTATCTACTGTAGTCTCTTCAACATTTAGGGATCAAGGAGAAGTGGCAATAGAAAGGAGGTCATCAGTAATTTTGAGCCAGACCTATGGCCATTCGCCCTGAGAAGTGTTCATGTTAGTATTAGCATACTTTAATGGAGACTAAAAGTTAGCATGCACCATCCCTCTGTGTGTTTGTCCCGCTTACACACTCCTTTGTTTGTTTCTTGTCCTCCGTGGGGATGAGGGTATAAACATTCAGGCTGTGTGTTAAACGTTTCCATGTTATCCTCTCAAAATCCTCTTCAGGAGCTCCACTCCTGATAATTACGGGAAATGTAGCAGAGCTATGTAGAGATAAAAATTTTAAATATATTATCCTTTCCCTTTACATCATTTGTAGCTATTCACAAATCCACATTACTGTATTAAGCAGCTCATTTACCATCTTTTATAGCATAATTTGTTTTATGTAAGCTATTTGTAATTATTGTCATTTAAAGAGGCAGTACATCAAAATATTAAATGTACTTCCATTACATAAAAAAAAATTATTAAATTCACTTCAAAAAGTGAATAGGTTTGCTGTTAGTTCAGCGATGACAGTGGAAGGGGCTCCACCTAAATACCTTCAACCAAATGGTATAACACCCCAAACACCTTAGGTTCAAAGACTATTAGAGGATATATATATATATATATATATATATATTTATTCAGGCACATACTGTATTTCGTGTGTGTAGAATTTAAAATATTTACACCAAAACAGCCATATGGCTACATTCGGAATGTAGCTTGTTACCAAATTCCTGTTCTACCTAGTATTCATAGCACTTACAGACTTCTATCTGGTGTTTTGACTGCAACTAAGCATATACTTTATGTAAAGTTATTTCTATCAAGTTATTACCATAGGTTGTTCCTTTTCTGCAGGCGTTCTGTCTATCACATAAAAATGAATGATACAGGTCCCTTCCACCCTCTGATGATATGTATAAAGTAATTTTATGTCTCCAGAGAAACCTGGATTCAAAAAGAGTTTTTTTTTCTTTTTTTTTAATTTGCCCTACTTTTCAGAGAATGCACACCAATACATATCTCTGTGTAGGTTCAGGGTATATCTGAGTTTTGTATTTCTATTAAGTATTTATACCATTGTCACACTTTTATGTGTACAAAAATGTGTACAGATGGATATGATACTGAACATGGTATTGAAATATACAACGTTACAACAAGCACATGGGAAGCAAATTTCTCAGCAGATTATCGATGAGTTCAAAATCCCTGCCACGGGTCCGGTCTCTACTGTGGATGAAATAAAAAGATCAGACGGCAGGGTTCACGTTCTTCCCACTCTTCCCTCAGGTCTGAAGACCCAATCCCAATGCCCCAGGACAGTGAAGGTTCACTGCCCTGAATAAAGTGTTGTCTTTTGGGTGGGTGTAAAACACGGGTCCCGTGTCACTTGTAAGAGTAGGGTTGTTAACCTGGGTGTCCTGGCTAAAATATCCAATCTGGCCCTCGTGTCATGGCCAAACCCATCATCCCCATCATTCAGTTGACTAATCCATCCTCTCTCTCTAACTAATCCCCAGGTTGTTGCTGTAAATGAGAATGTGTTTTCAGTCCACTTACCTGATAAAACAATGGTAAAAAAAAACACTCCCACTTAACTTTTACATGTGTTTACAGATGAAAAGCTTGTCCCTGACTCACCCATTTAGCAAAATAACAAGAACAATCTCCCACTCTCCACTCTGAAAGAAGCCATTAAGAGTGAATGAGTTTCCCCAGACATATTACAAACTGAAAAGCCACCGGGTGCTGTTCCTCTAGCCCTCATAATACTTTGTAGATGTGCACTTACCTGCCATGTCAATGGCGAATGGGCGGTCAGGCCTCCAGCCAGTGTACCAACCCACCACTTTGCCTTTCTCCACAACGGGACGCTCGTACTGGCGCCCACTGACAAGCCCGACAGGCCAGACTGACACACCCCGTGTTGAACGCATCTGTGACAGGGATAGGAAGACATACAGGTACACTGATTCTGGGAAAAAAACACAGGAAAGCAATCCGATTTTTGCTGTCAATTTGCTCCAGGGCTGTCCAGCTTTTTCATATCAGTGTAGAGGCTAGCTGACTAGGAGGATCTTCGCTATGTGCAAAACAACCAGAAAAACAGAAATGTCTGATGGGAAATAAGCCTGGCTACTGGCCGGAGTCCACTTTCACACACAGCTGGCTTCAGGGTAGAGCTGGACTTTGTGCGTATATTTATTTGATTTGCCTGACGTGTGTGTTTGTGGAGAACTGAGGTCATTTGGCCAGTCCCTTTATAAAAAAAAAAAAAATTGGGTTAGGGTAGGTCTTTTTTTAAGCGCTCCATTTTTGGTCCACACAAAGATAGAAACATTTGGTGTGTAAATGCTTCTGTGTCATGTCATTACCAATGACACGACAAATCTCATTCAAGTACCACTCTCTTTTCAGAACCTTAGAATGCCTGAAGGAACTGACCTGTGATGGGCAAAACCCAACACTGAATAATACAAGCAAAATCACAAAGTTGGAGAAGGGCCTATGCGGTTCATGCCTCTTCCCTTCCGACAAGCACTAAAGAATGAAGGCTCTCTCTTCTTATCTCCCTCAGTCTTTCACACTCGCACCCTCTTTCTCTCGGCCCCTACCTCTCACTCTCTCTTTGTCCCCATCTTTACCCCTGAGTAATGACTACAGCTTTGAAGCCATCTATTCTAATTCTATGCCCCTTGAGCTTGTACGACGCTAAAATCCTCCCCCCTTTCTGTTTCCTCCATTTGTTTTTTTCAGAAGACTCGGATCAGCTCTACAGACTCAAAGTGAGTTTCAGCTATTTTCTGCTCCATGGGTAATCTTCATTTTAGCTTTGTGGTGCAGCATAGTTTCATCCCGTAATTGTCTTCGATGTCTCTAAACCTGCGTAGCCTGAAGACTGTTGTGGATCCATTACAAGATGACAGTAGTCATTTGGTCCTAATTCTGTTTTGTCCAGTGCCTGTATAGGCCTGGATGTGCATAATTCCTCCAGTTCATGGCGATTAAGGAATGAAGCAGGTGCTTCAAATGAATTTTAAACAGTCTATTGGAGATATAAGGTGACGGGATTGATGTGACACATGTAGTGAAGATTCCTAGCCTGGGAGAGACTACACAGGGAGGACCCAGAGTGCTGGGGTCGGCCAGGCAAGGACATTCCACCCACTCCTATCGGTAGGCAAATTGAAGCAATTATCGTATTGTTGCTTTTCTCCGATCCTTTAATATCTATGGGGGTTAGGAGTCATAGGGAAATCTGAAATAATTGGATCAATAAGCAGCAGGAAGAAAGGAAAACCTGCTTTCATTTATCGAATCACATACAGCGATCAGTGATTACCTCGAGGTAGGGAGTGAAGGATGATGAATGTCCAATTGGACCAGGGCCTTGGAGCCAAAGCACATGGAGACCCGGGAACCGTAAAGATTGACTAAAAGCCTCAGAGGGCGTGGATCCAAAACGAACATCAACTTCAAATACCAGAGCTACATATGTAGTCGATATCATTCAGACAGAATACACTCTGCAGGGGATTCTAGCTACAAAAGTGGATGGGGAAGAGATAAAAAAAAAAAGAATTGTTTTTGTGACCTCTAACTTATAAAGATTCTACGTGGGCTCTTTGATAGCTTTTTGGGACATAGGAAACCAGATCTGATTACTGAAATCGTAATTATAGTGAGCAACACTGATGTATTTCATCCATGGAATGTGGAAGGACTGTCCCAGTGCCTCATCTGACTAAGTGGTAAGAAAACGGTCGTAAGTCAAACCGACCCTCTTAACTCCAGCTTTAATCTACTACCTCTGAGCTAGTGGAAAACAGTACCATTGGAGATGCAGCCAATGTCATCTAATATTAAATTGCAACTTAGTGAATGGGCTGCCTTTGTTTACTCTGTCAATAGAGGTGATATATGAAGTGTGCATGCATTTACAATGGGATTTGAAATTATGCACTTTATATCCATTATAAATGTGTTTTTCCCCCAGAGAAGAAGCTGTCATTTCATTGTGTGCTCCGACGCTCTTTCCTCAGTACGATTTTAATCAAGCTTTCTCCATGTGTCATTAATATGCATAGCGGGGGCAATGAGAGCGAGTGAGAGAGAGACGGAGAAAAAAGAATAAATCAAATTAGAGGAGAGAAAATTAGGAGGTTATGAAATGGTGATGCAATGATGCATGATGGGTGAGGGTGAGATTGCTGTGTGTGTGTGTGTAACGAGATCTTACAAATTGACTTCAGAATCCGTGGGTGATAACCATCTGTGAGTACTGCCCTGGCTAGTTGCACATTGGGATAATGCTCACCACAGCCCCAAGCTGACGGTTTTAAAAACTGACTCTGTGAACTTGGACAAACATAATTTAGACTGGGAACTGGCTCAATCTCCCAGGTGTGTGTGTGTGCGTGTGTGTGCGTGTGCGTGTGTGTGTGTTTGATTTAATTCAAGTTCTCTAAAAGCATAATTTTGGTTTTCTTCATTCTGGGTCAGCTCAGGTAGCAACAGTCACAATGTAATGTGTATAACAGATAAGAGATCCAGCTCAATGTGAAACACGTGTTAAACTTTAGGGAATTTAAGCTACTCATATTTAAAGGCTTCAAAACACTCTAGCTTCATTTAAACGCGACATTTATTAGCATAGGATTTGCTCAGTTTTTGACATTTGAGCTTCTTATTGCATTATACACTCACCTAAAGGATTATTAGGAACACCATACTAATACTGTGTTTGACCCCCTTTCGCCTTCAGAACTGCCTTAATTCTACGTGGCATTGATTCAAGGTGCTGAAAGCATTCTTTAGAAATGTTGGCCCATATTGATAGGATAGTATCTTGCAGTTGATGGAGATTTGTGGGATGCACATCCAGGGCGCGAAGCTCCCGTTCCACCACATCCCAAAGATGCTCTATTGGGTTGAGATCTGGTGACTGTGGGGGCCATTTCAGTACAGTGAACTCATTGTCATGTTCAAGAAACCAATTTGAAATGATTCAAGCTTTGTGACATGGTGCATTATCATGCTGGAAGTAGCCATCAGAGGATAGGTACATGGTGGTCATGAAGGGATGGACATGGTCAGAAACAATGCTTAGGTAGGCCTTGGCATTTAAACGATGCCCAATTGGCACTAAGGGGCCTAAAGTGTGCCAAGAAAACATCCCCCACACCATTACACCACCACCACCAGCCTGCACAGTAGTAACAAGGCATGATGGATCCATGTTCTCATTCTGTTTACGCCAAATTCTGACTCTACCATCTGAATGTCTCAACAGAAATTGAGACTCATCGGACCAGGCAACATTCTTCCAGTCTTCAACTGTCCAATTTTGGTGAGATCGTGCAAATTGTAGCCCCTTTTTCCTATTTGTAGTGGAGATGAGTGGTACCCGGTGGGGTCTTCTGCTGTTGTAGCCCATCTGCCTCAAGGTTGTGCGTGTTGTGGCTTCACAAATGCTTTGCTGCATACCTCAGTTGTAACAAGTGGTTATTTCAGTCAAAGTTGCTCTTCTATCAGCTTGAATCAGTCGGCCCATTCTCCTCTGACCTCTAGCATCAACAAGGCATTTTCGCCCACAGGACTGCCGCATACTGGATGTTTTTCCCTTTTCACACCATTCCTTGTAAACCCTAGAAACGGTTCTGCGTGAAAATCCCAGTAACTGAGCAGATTGTGAAATACGCAGACCGGCCCGTCTGGCACCAACAACCATGCCACACTCAAAATTGCTTAAATCACCTTTCTTTCCCATTCTGACATTCAGTTTGGAGTTCAGGAGATTGTCTTGACCAGGACCACACCCCTTAATGCATTGAAGCAACTGCCATGTGATTGGTTGATTAGATAATTGCATTAATGAGAAATTGAACAGGTGTTCCTAATAATCCTTTAGGTGAGTGTATTTTGATAACAGAAATACCTTAAAGGAATGTTTAACTCAGTTTCCATACTTATCATGGTGCTTATCCTTACACGGTTACTTGGTTTACTCTAATGTTTGCTACAGTGGGGAGAACAAGTATTTGATACACTGCAGATTTTTCAGGTTTTCCTACATACAAAGCATGTAGAGGTCTGTAATTTTTATAAATTTTAACCTTGAGAGACGGAATATAAAACAAAAATCAAGAAAATCACATTGTATGATTTTTAAATAATTAATTAGCATTTTATTGCATGACATAAAGTATTTGATCACCTACTAACCAGTAAGAATTCCGGCTCTCACAGACCTGTTAGTTTTTCTTTAAGAAGCCCTCCTGTTCTCCACTCATTACCTGTATTAACTGCACCTGTTTGAACTTGTTACCTGTATAAAAGACACCTGTCCACACACTCAATCAAACAGACTCCAACCTCTCCACAATGGCCAAGACCAGAGAGCTGTGGAAGGACATCAGGGATAAAATTGTAGACCTGCACAAGGCTGTGATGGGCTACAGGACAATAGGCAAGCAGCTTGGTGAGAAGGCAACAACTGTTGGCCCAATTATTAGAAAATGAAAGAAGTTCAAGATGAAGGTCAATCTCCCTCGGTCTAGGGCTCCATGCAATATCTCACCTCGTGGGGCATCAATGATCATGAGGAAGGTGAGGGATCAGCCCAGAACTACATGGCAGGACCTGGTCAATGACCTGAAGAGAGCTGGGATCACAGTCTCAAAGAAAACCATTAGTAACACACTACGCCGTCATGGATTAAAATCCTGCAGCGCACGCAAGGTCCCCCTGCTCAAGCCAGCGCATGTCCAGGCCTGTCTGAAGTTTGCCAATGACCATCTGGATGATCCAGAGGAGGAATGGGAGACGGTCATGTGGTCTGATGAGACAAAAATGTTGGACTCCACGCGCCGTGTTTGGAGGAAGAAGAAGGATGAGTACAACCCCAAGAACACCATTCCAACCGTGAAGCATGGAGGTGGAAACATCATTCTTTGGGGATGCTTTTCTGCAAAGGGGACAGGACGACTGTACCGTATTGAGGGGAAGATGGATGGGGCCATATATCGCGAGATCTTGGCCAACAACGTCCTTCCCCAAGTTAGAGCATTGAAGATGGGTAGAGGCTGGGTCTTCCAGCATGACAACGACCCGAAACACACAGCCAGGGCAACTACGGAGTGGCCACGTAAGAAGCATCTCAAGGTCAAAAGAACATTTTTGGAGGGAGCTGAAAGTCTGTATTTCCCAGTGACAGCCCCGAAACCTGAAGGATCTGGAGAAGGTCTGTATGGAGGAGTGGGACAAAATCCCTGCTGCAGTGTTTGAACTACAGGAAACGTATGATCTCTGTAATTGCAAAGGTTTCTGTACCAAATATTAAGTTCTGCTTTTCTGATGTATCAAATACAATAAAATGCAAATTAATTAATTAGAAATCATACAATGTGATTTTCTGGATTTCTGTTTTAGATTCCGTCACTCACAGTTGAAGAGTACCTATGATAGAAAATTACAGACTTCTACATGCTTTGTAAGTGGGAAAACCTGCAAATACTTGTTTTCCCCACTGTATATAATGGCACATGGACATACAGCACAAATTGACACATCTTGACATAATAATTATATTCTTTAAAAGTCTGGTAGGCTACTTTACACAAAAATTTGAAGTGGCATGTTATTCTCTTGTTTAAGATATGAAAAAAATCTAACCTGTTACTTTTTTGGCATTTCAAACAGTTACCTGTTATGGTGACCTAAACCTAGCTAGAGATGTCATTGGAAATGTCCACAGCTAGCTCTCAGAGGGAATTTCACTGTATGACTTACCTACCAGTGTTGTGATTAGTTGAAATATTTGCCTATTGATTTCTCCCTGGGGCCTGGCATTGTTGCTGAAATGGAAACCATTTGATTTTGTGGTTGGGGCAAGTGGCCAACATAGAAAACAGTGTTATTTCATGGTTGCTAAAATTCGACACTGTTTATTTTTGTGAGAAAACATTTGCATACCATTTTTTTATTCACCATTATTTTAACAGGTAACATATTCTTATTTACAGCATACCTAGGAGCAATTTAGGTTAACTCTCTTTGGCCAGAACAACAGGTGGCTCAGGGTTTAGAACCAGTGACCTTTCGTTTACTTGCCCCCAAACCTCCCTATCACTAGTCTACCCTGTTGCTCATCATGTACTATATAGTGCAAGGAATCATTTTAAAATAGTATAGCAGTGAAATATACTTTCTAAAACAAACATTGTTATTACAGTAATTAAAAAATTGATGGATAAAACAAAACAGTAAAAGGTCTGCTTGAATGAAATTGAGTAGAGGAGATCTGTTTTGAATGAAGCATAATGTTCTTCTAATTCACCTGTCCTCCCCATCATCATTCCTGTCTACATACCATCTGAAGATACATGAAATCGCATCTGATATTTCAATGATCGGATGCTTTAACGTAATCAGAACTGCATGAACAATCTTTGCACCAAACCCGCCTGGTCCTTCTGACCTTTTCTGATAAGGTTCAGTTATGCATTGTAACCATCACATAATAATCATGCTAACAGTCACATAAGAGTTTGCAGTCTCTATTTTCCTGTCTTGCAAAGCAGACAGTGACCGCATCAGCTATCAAGCTTGAGTGATTCTGAAGTGAAACTACTGGACATAAGCTTAGAAAAATGTGTGGGGGGATCAATTTCTGTGTAATAATTGATAGCACTATTTGCAAGGTAATTAGGCCTAGTAGAAATGTAATATTGAATGGCTGTTTGGTCATTGCCCACAAACCACAAGCTGGCATATGCATCTGCCTTTTGACATGGGGTCAAAGTGGGTGTTGCAACTAGTGACAACCATCCTTTTGTGTGTATGGGGGTGGGCAGAGGCAGAACATCAGTTTCAGGGTGGGAGGGTTGACAATGCACTCATCAAGACAGTGTCAGCACCTGCGCTGCTCCTGACGGTGAAGAAATCAACAAGGAGAAGGAAGAGAGGGAGCAGGGAGTTGTAAACAACCGGATATAAAAGAATTTGAAAGTGAAGGACAGGAAAAGTGAGACGAGTGGGAGATGATGGAATCGGAAAGCAGGAAGGAGATGGACAAATGCAGAAATAATGTGGAGGGAGGAGTTACGGGGCAGGGGACTGGAGAAGAGACTGAAAGGGAGGAGTTATGGGGCAGGGGGTTGGAGAGAAGAGAGAGGGAGGAGTCATGGGGAAGGGGACTGGAGAGGAGACAGAGAGGGAGGGGTTTTGGGGCAGGGGACTGGAGAGGAGGCAGAGAGGGAGGGGTTATGGGGCAGGGGACTGGAAAGGAGACTGAAAGGGAGGGGTTATGGGGCAGGGGGTTGGAGAGAAGACAGAGAGGAGTCATGGGGCAGGGGACTGGAGAGGAGACAGAGAGGGAGGAGCCATGGGGCAGGGGACTGGAGAGGAGGCAGAGAGGGAGGAGTTATGGGGCAGGGAGCTGGAGAGGAAACCGAGAGGGAGGGGTTATGGAGCAGGGTATTAGAGAGGAGACAGAGACAGAGGGTAAAATATGTGCCAGAGTAGTAACAAGTTACAAAAAAATTAATCAGGTGCCTTTTCTCATGGCCCTGTTAAACTTTCTTCACCCCCATCTCCACTGACCCTCTTAGCCCTTGTTCCACTACTCCACCTGTCCATGTACCCCTCCTCTCCCCCCACTCAGACACTCAGACATGGACAATTTCTTTCTAGGAGATTCTCTCCATCCTGCTTCAGTTGCCAGAGAGAGAGAGAACTCCAGTATGTAATTAGGATAATTGCTTGTATGGGTTTGATGGAATTGGATTTCAGATTTTTCTCTTCCGCTGTCTTTCTTGCAGTTCCTTTGTGCCTTTTCTATGGGCACACTGTACAATCTGAAACCACAGTTCTTGATTGAATTTGTCCTGATGATGTCAGTGCAGTTCAAGTCCAATTCTTGTCAACTATCTTCCAAACCAATTAAAGTCCGCTCAGCATATCAGTCGTTTCTACCCTTGTTCAGGTGGGAGAGAAGTGTGCTCTTATTTTCAATAATTGGTAGGCCAATAGCCTTTGAGTGAACAGGTTTTTTCGACAAGCTGCCTAATTGTAGTCATTTTGAAGTCAGACCAATACACATTTCTAACTGAAAAACTGAATGACAGACTTTGTTTACCTAAACACTTGGGACTAATTCCGTATTGGCTACGGCGCTGCAGTAACGCTGCTACCGCTAGCTCACGACTCGACTGCCCGGGGGCAAAATGCAAACTCACACAAAGTACCCGTCTGGCGTGGTTGTAAGTGGAGAGAGTTAGACTAGCAGCCCATGATTGCTCACAAGGCAATAATGTGAAATGTGCACGACGTGGTTTGCTGACACCCCATTCCAAGGAAGCAAAGCTAGCGGAATGTCTCTCAAACATAATGAACTGCGCCGAGCCGTGACCTGCTAATGCCTGAGAAAAGAGGAAACATCCAGTAATTCTGTTTTTATGCAAAGCATTTCTGGCAGGCTTCCCCTCAAACGCAGATATAACGCGGAAGAGCAAACAAATGAATCTCTTTCGGGTGTTTTTTCATCACATCTGGATTGATCAATTTTAAGCTTATGTGACATTACTCACCAGAAGCCTAATTGAATGGCCGTATTGTAAGAGAATTAAAACTAGCCTGTTATTTATAATGCATTTTATACTAGACACCTGATTATGTTTACATTTGGTCACTGACATTATAAATCCATTTGTAATTCGATCTATCTCTCTATTATTAATTTTGGACTGTTTTATTAAATAAAATGAGCCTTGGTGTGAAAGCTGTGCTATCACTGAAATGCCAGTAAAATGGACTGGATGAGAGGTACAGTAGAGAGTAGGCTCATAAAACAACAGATTTTTCCGCAGGCCTACCTTAAGAGCAGCAGGTAGACATTGCCATTTGGCAGACTGGAGATCAGCAAAATATCTTCCATAAAGGGACAGTGTTGAAGGGCAACTATCCCATTAAAGAATTGGAGAAATCGGAACTCTGATCATTTTTGAAACTGTATGGATTTGAACTTGTATGGCGTGGGGGCTAGTAGGCTATGACATGTAATTGTTTAAAGTGGCCTTGGGATGAATAAACTTATATCTCAAAATGTTACTGATTGAAGGGGGGACGTTGCTCCTTCTTCCCTCTCGTCAAGCCCACACACAATCCAAACCCAATTAGTTTCCTATCTCTCAATGACAGAGGACTGCCTTAGATCAGGTTATTTCCAAAGGAATGACATGATATTGAAGATTGCAGCCACAAAGCTGACTCACTCAAAACACAGGAAAAATAATTATCTCAAGTTTGAGTTAGGGTATAGACAGTTTTCCCCCATTCCATATCAGTGCTGGAATTTACACTGAACAAAATTATAAATGCAACACTTTTGTTTTTACCCCCATTTATCATGAGCTGAACTCAAAGATCTATGACTTTCTCTATGTACACAAAAGGCCTATTTCTATCAAATACTGTTCACAAATCTGTCAAATATGGGTTAGTGAGCACTTCTCCTTTGCCGAGATAATCCATCCACCTCACAGGTGTAGCATATCAAGATGCTGATTAGACACAAATGAGCCTTAGGCTGGCCACAATAAAAGGCCACTCCAAAATGTGCAGTTTCACTGTATTGGGGGGGTCCGAAAACCAGTCAGTATCTGGTGTGACCACCATTTACTTCAAGCAGTGCAACACATCTCCTTCACATATAGTTGATCAGGTTGTTGATTGTGGCCTGTGGAATGTTGGTCCACTCCTCTTCAATGGCTGTGCGAAGTTGCTGGATATTTGCAGGACCTGGAACACGCTGTTGTATACGCCGATCCAGAGCATCCCAAACATGCTCAATGGGTGACATGTCCGGTGAGTATGCTGGCCATGCAAGATCTGGGATGTTTTCAGCTTCCAGGAATTGTGTACAGATCCTTGCAACATGGGGCCGTGCATAATCATGCTGCAACATGAGGTGATGGTCATGGATGAATGGCACAACAATCGCCTCAGGATCTCGTCACGGTATCTCTGTGCATTCAAAACACCATCAATAAAATGCACCTGTGTTAGTTGTCCATAACACACGCCTGCCCATACCATAACCCCACCGCCACCATGGGCCACTAGATACACAACGTTGACATCAGCAGTCCGCTCACCCACGTCTGCCATCTGCCCTGTACAGTGAAAACCGGGATTCATCCGTGAAGAGAACACCTCTCCCAAGTGCCAGACGCCATCGAATGTGAGCATTTGCTCACTCAAGTCGGTTACGACGACGAACTGCAGTCAGGTCGAGACCCCGATGAGGACGACGAGCATGCAGATGAGCTTCCCTGAGACGGTTTCTGACAGTTTGTGCAGAAATTCTTTGGTTATGCAAACCGATTGTTGCAGCAGCTGTCCGGGAGGCTGGTCTCAGACGGTCTTGGAGGTGAAGATGCTGGATGTGGAGGTCCTGGGCTGGTGTTGTTACACATGGTCTGCGGTTGTGAGGCCGGTTGGATGTACTGCCAAATTATCTGAAACGCCTTTGGAGACAGCTTATGGTAGAGAAATGAACATTCAATTCAGGGGCAACAGCTCTGGTGGACATTCCTGCAGTCAGCATGTCAATTGCACGCTCCCTCAAAACCTGCGACATCTGTGGCATTGTGCTGTGTGATGGAACTGCACATTTTAGTGGCCTTTTATTGTGGCCAGCCTAAGGCACACCGTTGCAATAATCATCCTGTCTAATCAAAATCTTGATATGCTATATGCTACACCTGTGAGGTGGATGGATTATTTCGGCAAAGGAGAATTGCTCACTAACACAGATTTAGACAGATTTGTGAACAATATTTGAGAGAAATATGCCTTTTGTATACATAGAGAAAGTATTAGATCTTTGAGTAAATGAGGGCAAAAACAAAAGTGTTGCGTTTATAATTTTGTTCAGTGTAAATTCCGGCACTGATATGGAATGGGGGAAAACTGTCTATACCATAACTCAAACCAGAGATAATTATTTTTCCTGTGTTTTGAGTGTGTCAGCTTTGTGGCTCACCTAGCCCATCCGAATACATTAGTAAACTGATATGATTTGGCTCTGCTCACAAATTACATGCCATGTAGCCTATTTGACATTAATGTGATTTGATATATTACCTCTTCAAACAGTTCCAGACTGTAAGTGTTGTCATCGTCTGCAAAAAATACTACCCCCACGTCCTTCCGCGAGCGATGCGACCGCAACCACGACAGAGCCGTATTCCTCTGCTCAGTAGCACGGGGCATCCCGGTCCTTTTGAATCGACGGGGCGTAAAAATATTCAGGTGTGTGTAGGGCATCCCCGAGCGGGCAAGAAAGCGTGCCACCAGCTCCGTGCGCATGTTAGAGTCCTCTACTATGATCCAGTGGAATCGAGGAACCTGGCGGAAGGTGTTACCGAGTCGGGTAAGTTCAGCTTTCTGGACTGGCCGGTTGTAGGTCGGGGTGATAGCATAGATTACCGGGAGAGCGGAAAGGTTGGCCCGTGGTGGGTTGTTCCTGTCGTGTCGCTGCGTGCCTCCGGCGCGGCCCAGGGCTGGACTTCGGACCGACGTCCTCTTTGTGTCTATATCGATCATGATGATGACGATGAGGACCCAGGGCAGGAGGATGAAAAACCGACTGTAGAAGCGCGATTTCATCTTTCTGAAGTTGAGTGGCTACAGTAAACATCCGAGCCGTGCACTCATTCAATTACTCCATCACATCCTATCATCCCAACAACATGCTACGACACTTCGCTCACTCCTCAGCTTGTTTAAATAACGTACAATACCGAGTTGTAAACATGTTTCTTTTCATTTCCAATAAACTGTAATAAATCTCCAAAGTCATCCCGTTTATGGTTTTACTGAAGACATTGTCACGTCCGCGTCCAGTCGGGAACATTCGCGGTTAACAGTCTTCTTCCCAAAAAAGTGCAGGTGCCTCATATACCTCGAACGTAAGGGCGATTAAACAAACCCCTAAAAACAATAGGTAATCCCATTTCACACGCCTTCTGACCACGAGCTTTAAAGAGCTTTTAAACAGACTAAATCGCAAACCTATCCACCGGCCGTTACTCCCGCAGACTCCGGGATAAATGGGCATTATTCCCGGGGTAGGACGCGGGATGAATCGGTGTCTGAGGCCATGCTGATCTGGAGGGCAGTACGGAGGAGCAGGTGCGGGAGTGTCATTGCGGAGAGAGGAGAAACTGCGATGTGGGGAGAGAGAGAGGGAACGGGAAACATTGTAATGGACGGAGAGAGGAGGGGGGGAGAGAAAAAGAGGGTGGCTTTGTTATGCTGTTGGAGAAACACGTCAGTGTCCACTGAGGATGGAGATAAACTCACCCTACCAACCGGGAGAGAAGGGGAGGGGGAGGGGTGGGGCGGTTGGGCAAACCACATTTTTGCTTACATTCTAAAAGATTATCGGATCTTTGATTTTAACTACAGTCCTCACCAGACCAATAGAGCATCCATTAAAATTAATTATGTCTGTTCGTTTAATCATTAGGCAAGCCAGAACCTAGACTTAATTTGAGGTCTGAGATGGTGCATTATTAGTTCCGGGGAAATATGTTTAACTTGGCTTACAGAACATAAACCTGGTTATCCTTTAGGCTAGTGTTTATTGGCTTTACGGACTGTAGGCTACCTTCTCTGTCAACAGCTATTTTTTAATTGTACTTTTTTACCATGTCATAAAGCGAAGTGAATTAATTGGAAAACATTCAATGTTGTCTTTTTTCTCCCATAATGGAAAATATTTTGACTACTCATCTAATTTAACTGTATGAATTGGACTGTAGATTATGTTTTGCCTGACTGTGGTATATTATCAATACAGTTGAAAAATATAGCTTTTTTTGCATTATTGTAAATTGGTCAGTTTAAATACATATGTAGATATTCAGTGCATTTGTCAATGTCAGCATGAAGTGAAATCTCCTTACTAATTTCCCAGTCAAGCCCCATCCCCCTTTCCTCGATAGGATACCTGCCATCCGCCAAAATCTGTCAATCATCTGTCAGACTGTCTTGTCAGTTCACCAGTTCAATCAGAGACTCAATTCTTACTGGGTATTGACATGTGACAGTGCTCTCTGCTACTGGGAATTAAATGATAAAAGATGTTTTGATAAATGGAAGCTTCACTAATACTATCAGTTTGGAAGGTGGCATTCAGAGTCTGGTTCTATTGGGTTTGGGACCAAGGGATTGACTATTATCTGTCATCATGTCAAATGTCCCATGAGTTGGTCTCAGTAAGAGAGACGAGGGAGCATGACACAGAGTGATGTGTTCGCCAGAGGGAACAATATAGTGTATAGCCTACCTCTCCTTTCTGGAGAGGCCTCAATAATAGAATATACACACACATATACACACATATATACACACATACACACACACAAATGTGCATACATACACGCGCAAAAACACACACAGAAATGTGGATAGTGTCACCAAACACTGGAAGGAGAACAATAATGGCACACATAAAGTGTGTGTGTGTCCCAAAGTATACATTTTTGTGTGTAATGTGTAATATGTGTGTGTGTGTGTGTGTGTTAGAGAAGGAGAGATAACCCTGGGGCCAGTCGACTCTTTGTCATCCTGGTAATGCAGCAGAGAGAGTGAAAGAGAAAGACAGGCAGAGAGGGAGGGAGGGAGGTCGGGAGGGAGGGAGGGAGGGTGGGAGGGGGAGGAGATGGATGTTTACGGATGGAGAGAAATATCCAGTTAGCTCCTAGACTAACAGAAGTCTCCCACCATCCGAAGACAACAAACGAGAAATCCACTGTATAAAAATAAATCACTCTGGAACAGGATGAAGCGATAATTTAGAGTTCAATTCAATTCAAAGACAATTCAGATTCCCTTAACAAATGGAAAGTCAACACATTTGTCAACACTATTAGCATAGAAATGACTTTCCATCCGCCTTATTGTGTAGATTGCAGAAGTGCTAATACATTTTCTCCCAGTATAACTCAATTGGTGCAGGTTTGCAGTTGACGACATGAGCTGTTTTATGGGCAAGAGGAGGGAGACGCTATTGAATTTACTCCCAGCTCCAAAATCGAGCCCAGCAAATGTATTTATTGGAATTTTTATTCCCAATTAGATCTGCCAAAACCTAGAGATACACTAGTGGGTCAGTGTCGGTGTATAAGGTGTGACATACACACATTCACAAAGCACAATCCTGTCAATAAAATCCACACAAAGATGCTAAATTGATTCACAGTTCCTCCGAAAGAAATGTGACGACTCATCAAGTATGTTTATGTACAAGCATCCACAGTTGTTATACAAACAGTATAACCACCAGGAACAACTAAAAAAAGATGAAGGGATACAAACCAAAAATGTTAGCTCACAATGTCAACCCTCACCTGACCAGCCTACATGATGCGGAGGGAGAAAATGTTGTCTTTTTCTTACTGGACACTAATCTGGGTAGCTTATTCACCGCTTGCTCCCCTCATGGTATTTGTGTAACTCCCAGCACCATTAGACCAACATGTATGTAAATTATATTTTCTGATTACTCAATTTATAAACATCAACACTGACATAGATTTGACATACATTGGTGGTCAGTGAGGGGCCATCCCTCCCCTCGTTATTCAAGATTCAAACATCTTCCGAGTGACCCTGTACACGTTAGGGCCCTACAGTGGAAATAAAAAGTCTACATACCCCTGTTAAAATGCCAGGGGTTTTGTGATGTAAACGAAAGAGACAAAGATAAATCATGTCAGAACTTTTTTAATCTGACCTATAATGTGAACAATTCAATTGAAAAACAACTTACAATAACCTGGTTGCATAAATGTGCACAACCTCTTATAACTGGGGATGTGGCTGTGTTCAGAATTAACTAATCACTTTCAAACTCTGTTAATTAGAAGTTATTACATACCTACCATCATTTAAAGTGACTGATTAATCACAAATAAAGTTCAGCTGTTCTAGTAGGATTTTCCTGACATTTTTTTAGTTGCATTTCAATGCAAAAGCCATTGTCTGCAGTGAGCTTCCAAAGCATCAGAGGGATCTCTTTGTTGAAAGATATCAGTCAGGAGAAGGGTACAAAAGAATTTCCAAAGCATTAGAAATTCCATGGAACACAGTGAAGACAGTCATCATCAAGTGGAGAAAATATGGCACAACAGAGACATTACCAAGAACTGGACGTTACTCCAAAATGTATGAAAAGACGAGAAGAAAACTGGTCAGGGAGGCTTCCAAGAGGCCAACAGGAACTGGCTATGTGCTACATGTGACAACAATCTCCCGTATTCTTCATATGAATGGGCTATGGGGTAGGGCGGCAAGACGGAAGCCTTTTCTTACAAAGAAACACATTCAAGCCCAGCTGAAGTTTGCAAAAACTAAAATCAAGTCCCCCAAAAGCATGTGGGAAAATGTGTTATAGTCTGATGATACCAAGGTTGAACTTTTTGGCCATAATTCCAAAAGGTATGTTTGGCGAAAAAACAACACTGCACATCACCCAAAGAACACCATACCCACAGACAAGCATGGTGGTGGCAGCATCATGCTTTGGGGCTGTTTTTCTTCAGCTGGAACCGGAGCCTTAGTCAGGTTGGAGAGAATAATAAACAGTTCCAAATACCAGGCACGATTAATGTTTTGGAATGGCCCAGCTGGAGCCCAGACCTGAATCAAATTGAACATCTGTGGGGTGATCTGAAGAGGGCTGTGCACAGGAGATGTCCTCACAATCTGACATATTTAGAGCACTTTTGCAAAGAAGAGTGGGCAAATATTGCCACGTCAAGATGTGCCATGCTAATAGACTCCTACACAAAAAGCCTGTGCTGTAATAAAATCAAAAGGTGCTTCAACAAAGTATTAGTTTAATTTAAGGGTGTGCCCACTTATGCAACCAGGTTATTGTGAGTTTAAAAAAAATCTCCACAAAGATTTCAGTTTGTTTTTCAATTGAATTGTTGACGTTATAGGTCACATTAAAGGTGGAAAAAGTTCTGACATGATTTATCTTTGCCCAGATTTTTTTCATCACAAGACCTGGTTTTTTACAGGGGTGTGTAGACTTTTTATATCCACTGTATATACTTATTCCCGATGCCATTACTATGTTGTCATACATCAGTGAACAGCGGCTACAGGCTTAAGTTAACCCATACATTTTTTTGAAAGGCAGGTGCAGGAAGAAGTTCGGAAAGTTTTCCTAATCCTGAAAAGTGAAGACTAATCTGTCTGCGAAGCTACCAGCATTTCACTCAAAAACTTCTTGAGTTAAAAGCTCTTAGCTCATCTTGAGATGTTGCGACACGATATTAGCAGTAACTATATAAAAAGCTCCAATGTGCAGCTTTTGCCTGACACACTGTATTTCAACCTGAAACACCTTTAATGGCAATCATTTAGGTCATGTCAAAATTAGGGCCACAGTAATCAAAAAAAAAGTCAAAGTCATTAGTAATTGGATCACCTAACCGATCAAAAGCCAATGGCATATGACAATTTACAGACCCACTTATGGCTTTGGGTCTGTAAATTGGTTTCTGAGGCCAATTGAACGGAACCTTCTTCCAAGAGTGTACTTCTGGATCTGTGAATTAAAAGCTCTACAGCCCTTTCCTCAGACCATACTTAATATGCTAGAGCAATATACCAGAAATGAATGCTGTAGGATTTTGTATACTTGTGATAAAGCAACTCACCCTTTTACCTGGCATACAACTTTCTATTTTTCTATTCTAGATTATGCTCAAACTTGAACCTATAATGGAAGACCAAGTAACCATAAATGTAGGATCTGTATGTAATATCCAGGAACATGAGGAAAGCCCTCTGTAACGTCGAAATGTTGTTTGGTGCAGTGAAAAAAAACACTAGGAGAAGAATATACCATTGTGGTGGTGCCTTCTTGTTCTACTAATCAGATGGAACCATGCAGTTTCTGAGACCAGTCTGAATGATAGATGGTTTATGTTTCTACAAATCATCCTGGAGGTATTTAGATCCAGGCTCCTCGTTGTGAGCAAACTATTGCCCATGGGCCTAAGATTTGGCCAGAGCAATGACTTCTCCTGTTAGTATGCATATTCATGTCCTTATCATTAGGTGAGTCAGTGCCACTAGGAAGTTCAAGTTGCCTACAATGGAGTCAATATTTCCACATAATATTGTGCATTATGTCTCTAGCCTCTTTCCATAGGCCTGGACTAGACCCTGTCAAATTAACTGAAGTGTAAAGTTTGACAGGGAGAGGAAATACTATGTTAACACTTTAGAGTACTAAAGTAATACTGCATTGTTTTCAAAATAACACACTTCAGTATACTTCGGTATATATTTTTGGCTTTGGCAGAGGGAATGTGATGGGACACTTCATTTACCAGTAAACTTGTTTTTTTATTTAATTGTCTCAGATCGTTATTTATATTTGTCATGGCTGTGAGTGCTTGTACTTATGCATACTTGATAAGTACTTTCACATTTATTGCCCAATAATCGAGTTTGCATCCTCGTGAAATGATTTTAATTGAGATGGATGCGCTCTGGTGAACGTGTGTATGTAAGACTTCACCAATTTGTAATGGAATGACAGGGCACCATTCTGAAGAAGAAAAGTACAAATATGTAATAGAGAGAGTAGACTGTATGTTCGCCATAATATCAATAAAAGGAAAGAAATTAAATTAAAATGAATAACAATAACTTATTATATATTCAGGGAGTGACATTACTGATTCAATAGGCAGGTGTATCAGGTAATTTTGATTTATGTTCAAATGGCTGGAGGTGATGATGGATTGGAAATAAACAGTTACATCATCAGTGCGTTTAAGATGAGTGTGAAAGTATGTGTGTGTTATACGTGTTAAGATTGGCTAATCCCTGCAGTTGAACATGTTGGACTTGTAAACAGTGAAAATCCCCATGGTTCAGGGTATGCCAAAATGAACCTCTAAAGGCCTCTCTCATTCTCATTATGTCTCACATGACTTTTTTTCTGAAACATTAAATAAAAATGCAACTAATTAACATAAGGTTGTAGTCAAAGCCTTAGGTGATTTAAAAAGATGTCTCCCCATTGCTCATCAGGATCCTCAAACAGGTTAACACAGTACATCATAAAGGAAAATGAATGGGTTATGTCTTTGGTGTGTCCTACTGGGTGTAAATTGTAGGCATGTTCTTTAATATCCACTTTGTGATTTAATTGTCATTTTGGGTCACTTATTTCTTAAGGATTCGGGGGGGGGGTCAGGTGAAAATATATGTTTCTGAACGGAGGCCCATCCATTTTAATTTCAGAGTTCCGACATTCTCCAGTTATCGCTCATGATGAACATGGTACTCTGTAAAGTTAATTATGTATAGGCTAGATAAATTATTCTTTGAAATATTAGCGAAGACAAGATGAATTCAAAGGCAAACTAGTGGGATGGAAAGATATAAAAACTGCCACTAATAATTTTCCTCATTCAGTGGGTTTGATTGATAATTACATAGAATTGAGGGCATATGTTTATACTATATGCTGTGCTATTACAATGTTGTATTGTTCTCCCCTTTACTGTGATTCATGCTAGATTATTCTACACTTTACATTGGGGGGTTCTTTCTTCCATTTATTTTCTTTCAATTTGCACTGTATTTTCACGTAAGAACATACACCCACCAGACCCCATATAAGTTCTTTATGTGTGCATTTCAGATATACTGATTGAAGAAAAATATCAATGCACTTTAATAATTTCAACCAAGAGAGAAAACAATTCATAGCTCACATATCACACACACCAAATAGCCTAAAGGACAGGAAGCAAACAATAGTGCGGCACTCAGAAACATTGCACTTGGGCTCTAAAGAGGAGCAAATGGGCCTTAAAGAGGATTACTGATATGTACCTATACAGCCGAAGAATATCACTAGGAAATGACATTCCACACCCTGTGGCTTTGACTTCTGTGCAATTCTGTTCCAAACGTAACATCCAGCGTCTACAAATATGCCATTATTGCCCAAGGTATTATGACACATTAGACTGCCCCCCCACCGCCCCCAAAACACAAACACACAGCATCAGTTTAGACCTAACCTAACGTGGCAGGTGTTGATTAAAAATCACAATCCCAAATGACCCATCTGTCGCTTCGAAGGAATGAATTCCTAGGATGCTAACTGGCAGAATGTCTATCAAGCATCTTTAAACCCAAGCACTTACACCCACACACACGACATACTGGATGACATTCAGTCCTCCCTCGTTCAATAGAATGTGACACAGTACTCCATCACTGCCAGGCTTTGTCTAAAATCGAACAAATTGCCAGTTTGGAAAACAAATGTACTCACAGCATCACAAAGACTTTGATGGTAGCACTGTGGTCAGTGTGTTGTTTGGGAGGACGTGAAAACACTCATGGCCAAGCATTCTAACAAGCTGGGGATTGGCTAACCTTGAGTGCCTGACAATTTCGGTCCAGATTTACAGGCAGAAAAGCTTTTACCTCTGAACACCAGTATACTGTGAACTAACTTCTCTGTGCTGTTTTATGACAATGAGAAACAAAGAAAAAGGGAGGGTGTGTGTTAATATTGTCTGTGATTGAAGATATTGTTTGTGTTTGTGTGTGTGTGTGTGCTTATAAAGAGTCTGTGGTCAAAGCTTTTCAGTGACATCCAGTAGAGTTGCTAAATGTAACATTTGTCTGCATAAGTAATGAAGGGCAGTGATTGAGATTGGCATTTCAATTGACTGCCATGCCAGGCGTAGGACGCAGCGATGTGTGTGAAATGATTGCATTTGGGAGGCCAGAACTCTGGACTTCAGTGTGATGTGGGTGTTTACTGGTCTCCCTGCTGTAACCATTGTAATCAGCTCTGGTGACACTTAGTCGGTAGCCATGCGGAGGACTGACAGGGTGAGCGATTCGGCAACACGACCCTGGCGACAGCAAGATAAAGGCTGTGTCTGGTGTTCCATTTAAATACATACGCCATAGAGCACATATGGACCTGGGAAGATAACAGTGTCTACCTGGCTTCATTTCTATTCAGCAGGTGTGTCTTGTCTCTGCTTTACTGTTCAATCTGTCTTCCCCACCCCCCCACCGCGCCCTTTATCTGCGGTGCTGACGAACAGCCCATCCTTATCCCCTCAAGAGGATCCCTGCCGCCCCCACCCCAAATGACACGTGGACATACACCCCCTCTCTGTTGAGTGGTTCCTATGAGTTACTTGAGTTAATTAACGTGTTGTTAATGCTAATGTCTACACCTGCATGCTCCCCTCACCTTGTTCCTGTAGCACAGTTATAACAGCTCTTATCAGCCACACACACACACACACACACAGCCTCATAGTCCACAGTTTAATTAACTCTATTACACACATACTAATGGTTTACTCGAGTTATCACAGCACTAGTCAATTGTAATCACATACTGTATGCATTCATTGCCCGTGACTTCATGTTATTCCAAAGGTAAACGGCGCTGTCCGTTGTGTTGTGGTGCTGAAATGCGGGATTTCAGTTTTGCTGCTGTCTCTGGTGACGAATCGTCGGCCCCGTATATTTGCTTGTTTAGGCATTCCACCAAATTAGTTTATGCACAGACATTCCTCTCTTTTGGGCAATTTGCGTTCCTTTGTAATAATGATTATGCAATCTGCAAAGTAAAGACTAAAGAAACAGTGGCCATTCATACGTTTGTTAACGAGAGAAAGAAAGTGGGAGAGCCTACAAAGCAAGGACAGTTCGGGATTTTGAGAGTGCTGTAACTATCACATAGCATATTAGAACTCAACAAGTAATGGGATCATTGTTGCTGTGACAGGATAACCTCGCTGAGGAGTCTAGACCCAAGTTGCGCATATAAAATATTACGTTATGAAATGCTGCCCCCGTGTGGTGGTGAAGAGCACTATACGGTTATTTCCTGTCTCAATTCATTAGGATTTTTCTGCTGCTTTTTATCTCATATTGATTCCCATTATCACGGCGAACACAATCACATTTGCTTTCCAGCCAACATAAAAGCTGAATTTGCCTTTTTGACTTCCCAGTTGCACATGCCCTTTTGGTGTGTGAAAATATTAAACTATCAACAAAAACTCACCAATCAGCTTTTAGGAGGAGCGGCTGCTTCACCCACCCTCGACTCTGGTCCACCACTTCTTCAGTCTTGTTGAGGGCAGCTGCAACACAGGTATTGTAACGACAATGTTATATCCGCACTAGCTTAAAATATCCTCACAACACTTTATTTTTATTTTGAGCATATACCCCTCGAAATGTCTGTGACTGTCGCTGCAGTGAAGATTCAAGAAGACACCTCTAACCAATCAGAGAGGAGAATTGTACAATAATGTATATTAAGGACTCTTCTGGCATGATGTAATGCTGACGTGATACACTCTAGTGCAATCATTTTTTTATTGCATTGTTGTGGCCTGATTGATAGAGTGCTGCAGAGATGGTTGGCAGGTTCTTTTATATATTAGCAAAGAAGCTCTGTAAGAGTGGCCATTGGGTTCTTGGCTATCTCCCTGACTGAGACCCTTCTTGCCCAATAACTTAGTTGGCTGTACAGCCAGCTGTAGGAAGAGTCTTGGTGGTTCCAAACTTCTTCCATTTCACAATGATGGAGCCACTGTGGTGCTGGAAACCTCCAATGCTTAATTCTTTTTTTTTATAACCTTCCAAAGATCTACGCTTCAACATATTTTTATCTCAGCAGTCTGCAGAGATTTCCCTGGACTTCATGTCTTGGTTTAGCTCTGACATGCATTGTGAAGTGTGGGACCTTGTATGGACAGGTGTGTTCCTTTTTAAATCCATTGAATTTGCCACAGGTGCACTCTGTAGAGGACAGAATGTATAGAGAATTAGTAGACATGTAGTACTTCAATTATCTTCATCATTGTCTATGTATTAATTGTACTATGAAGGCCAATTAACTTCTGTAAAAAAAAAATATTAGAAGCCTGCTAAACTAATAACCAAAATCAAGTAATCCATGATCCAGTGAAATAAATAGCCTTAACTGTGTTAGACTATGCCGCAATGGAGACATCTTGTTTTCCTTGTTTGTCCACTAAGCTGAAAACAATAATTCTGGAACTGACCAGGGAGGATATAAGGAGAACAGAATTTTTTATATATTAAAACAACGTATGGAACTTTGCATTTGACTTGTTCCCATGACGAATACATTGAAATAAACAACTGTTTTTGGTGTTTGAGAGTTTTATTTTTCCTGGTCATCTTTCAAGTTCATGACACACCTCAAAGATGACCAACACACACAGTCTGAGCTGAATTTGGAGTGCCATAGCAAAACGTCTGAATACTTATGTACATGAGATATCTCTGTTTTTATTTTCAATAAAGAATAACATTACGAGGTATTGTGTGTAGACTGGTGGTGGAATAAGTGGTCTGAGTACTCTCTGAAGGTGTATATAGCTCCAATGACAGCTTTTTGTCTTGTGTGAGCATTCCTCACAGGGTCAAATTACATCAGTGTTCTCTAATCTGCAGGACTTGCACGCCTCCTTATTTCAGATATAATAACAGATGCAGTCAGGGACATTAATCGAATCTCTGTCATAAAGCAGTTAGGCATAAAATTAAAAGTTTGAAAGTGAGTGGTTTTGATTACATGGGGCACATATAGGCGCATAAACGACATTGTAGACATTTTCGCGGACTGTTATTAAATTCAATAATAAATTATATAAATAAAGCAGCACTCAAAATATATAGAACAATTATAAAACGTCACAAGTAGGCACATTTTTCTTCAAGAGAAACTTGCAGTAGTGCTCTAAATTCATTCAAAGTGCAAAAATTACTTAAGTCTCAGCAAATTTTATGGCTCATTCAACTTCTGTGGTGCGAAGGTGTTTTTATTTTGTCCAGAAGACATTCTTGGCTATGTACTAACCAATGTTCCCCTGTTATAATTCATTGTTTTAACTTGATGAAGGATTTGAGATATTTTATACGTTTCCTCAAGGAATAGTCCTTTTCTCGATGTGCCCAACCCATGATTTTCTTTTTGCGTAATGGGAAGAAATCACGTCTCAACTGCACGCAAAATAGGACTTTGGCGTATGCATAGCAAAGCTGTGAAGGGTGAACCCGTGTTATATATACGTAGCAGGAAGATAGTGGGTTGATGTGCCATATAGTTTAGGCTAATTTTGAACGAGCGTGGACCTATGCAATAATGTTGATGGTCAGGAAACAAAAATACTTTAATTGCGTTTGTAAACCATAGGTTGATGCTATAAACCACGGCTCAAGGGAGTATTCCCGGCTACTCTGAATTACTTATAATGACAACACTTATCCATTATGGCCATTAAGTCTCTCATATTATTTACTGCTTACATAACGCACCGTATAGTAGGCCTACGATTAAAAAAAAATATCCCGACATTTGATGATCTTAGAGGTGATGCTGTTAACCCCCTGCTCCTTTTGTGTAGCCGAGCACGTGATTTCATCCTCCGTGTTGATGCTGTCACTGTTTTTCTACTAGGCGCGCGGGGCGCATTGGGGGTGGTTTCACCTCCACGCCCAGCAAACAGAAGTGGATTGGAATTTCCCTGTCTGCCATTTAAAAGCCTCACGCTAACGTTGGCGCAGCAGGCCGACTGCATGGCAAAATATGTAGGCTAGAAGGACAGAGTGCGGTGACTCGGTGTAGGCGGGTTAAATGGGAAATCTGATGGGCAGTTTGCGCTACAAGGAGCCAAGCACTGTGGAGGAATGCGACTCGACATGGGAGTCGGACTCGGAAAGCAACGAGCAACCGGCTGATGAGGACAGCGGGATATCAGAGAGTGTAAGCCCATCGGAGACAAGGAGATGCGGCGAACAAGCTGACATGTCCCCGCAGGTAAAAAGCAACATAAACAGCAAACGCAACCACACATCAAGAAAACAGGAAGAATAGCAGCCTTTGATTAGTTATTTAGAAAATTGAAATTGTACGGCTGCACAGTAGTCTCGCTGAAGACGTCAGAATCACAACCTAATGTCGGGTAGCAAAAAGAAGGGGTCTGCTGTGTAGACTCTGTTGCAATGTAGGCTATAGTCTGGAATGTATAGGCATATCTAACGTAAGTAATCGCTAGTTGTCCAATAGATAATTGATCGACAATCGGTCTTATACATTGTTCCAAGGGGATGTAGGCTATTGTATCTTAACATATGCCCCTAATTTTAAGTCAAAATGTTCATTGAAAGGTTATAAATCTATATATTGTTTGATCGGAGCAAGCGGGAGTAAAACAGTGACCTGATAAAGGTGACCCTGAATAGGTCAACTAGGGAGACCACCTTTCTTCCTTTGATTCGTGCCAATGTCACATTGTGCTCATTACACCAAAACGTTGTTGTGAACAAAATGTTGTCTATTTCCTTATTTAAAACAGATTTGAGGTTCTTATATTTGTCATGTGCGCTGGTGTGAGATATTTTTTGTCTTAATTCCCCCCGAGACACCCTCAAGAGAGTGGGGGCAGCTTCAGGCATCAGCCATTACTGAGCTACATTAAGTTTTTTTTTAAATGACAACGCCTAATGTGTCAATGACTTTGAAGGACAGCATCCCTGCTGGCCTTGGACTGTTAGTATACCTAAAGATCCATAATACAGGGGAACAGTTGGTGGCTCATTTTACCTAAACCAACAATAATGTTAGCTACCCACTGAATCTGCTTTACCCCAGCTGGTTAACAGCTGTTTGTAGGATTGAGTGCCACTCAGGGATTATCTGAGAATCAGCCTTTTAACAAAACATCCCAACACAGTTCATATCATTGTGGTTTTTGAGTCAGAGTTAATTCACCATATTTATTCCATATCTTCCCTCCCCTTTCCACTAATAGCTCTCTGATTCTGACTCCGAGTCCAGCACAAAGATCAAGAGGAGCTTTTATGCAGCAAAGGATCTTTACAAATATCGCCATAGCTACCCGGTATGCACGCATGCGCGCACACACACACACACACACACGTGAGGACATACAGCATGCGCACACAGACACACAAAACCTGACACATACACTAGCTTGATACTTCCTGACTGTATTCTCACTCTCTCCCTCCCTAGAACTACAAGGAGCCCCGGCAACCTAATGAGTATCGCAACCTCCGCTTCTACCTGAACAAGATCCCTCTAATACCAGATGGTCAGTAAACACAGCATCCCCTTAACTTGCTAGAATGAATGTGTGTCTTGATTCCTAACCCTAGCATCCTTACACACGGGCCTCTTGCAGTCTGGCAGTGATGACAGAGGCTGTTCAAGTGTAATATGAAGGCCTGTTAGCTGAGCAACTTGTCAGCAAGGGTCTGCTTCTTGTAGCGGTCACACAGGCAGCATATTTCCACTGTACAGGAAGTATCTCTGTGTTGTCCCCTCCCAACAACAGATGTGTTCAGTACACCGTTGAACACCCCATCATCAACGTTACATCAACCGGCTCTTACACACAAATGTTTGTGGATCTGTCCTGCTGATCAGACACACACACACACACACACTGCAACACACAGCACGGCAACTTTGCCTCAGGGCTTAGAGAATTTTGATTGGCTTTGGTTTGACCAGAGGACTCCAGAGGATTAAGAGCTGATCTACTGTTTTAACACAGGCCGTCAGATACGCACATACATGCATGCGCACATTCATACGCACACACACATGTGTAGATTTTAAGCAAACCGTGTATGTTTTTTTCCTTGATTTACTTAAGTGATTTACCTGAAATTTTCCAGGTATCTTCATTGAGGAGATCCTGACCAAATGGAGAGGCGATTATGACAAACTGGAGCACAACCATACCTACATACAGTGGTAAGAAGGCCTTCCACTCGCTACGAGCCTGTACAAACTATATCAGTTGTCGTGACAGCAATTTCACTAAAAAAATGGTTGATTGTCTGCATGGTTTTGGACCAGCCAAGCTCAATCAAATACAAATAAAGTATCTGAACCCAGGTTTTTAACATGGTTGAGCATAGAAAATAGTCTTATCCTTTTTTCCATTAACTGTTAAAACAAACCTGTATACTCTGTGACCTACGTGACTCTGTGACCTACATGACTCTGTGACCTACGTGACTCTGTGACCTACGTGACTCTGTGACCTACATGACTCTGTGACCTACGTGACCTACATGACTCTGTGACCTACGTGACCTACATGACTCTGTGACCTACGTGACCTACGTGACTCTGTGACCTAAATAAAACCAGGAGAAAAAAAACACTGTGGGTTTTGATATGCTGCCAATCTCACTTCCTCCCTGTAGTGCCAGCCTTATTATGGCTTGCTCTCTCTGGTTCTCTTTCTGACAGAGATGATCATTAGCATAATATCAATTAGTGGCAGTAAGCCGAAGTGAGCTTGTGTTGACAGGTGGCTGGCACTCCTTGAATCGACCTAATAAGAGAGGTCTGAGGGAAAGAGAAAAAGGCAGAAGTTTGCATGGAGATCTAGAGGTTGGAATACAGGAATACAATTCTCTCTCTCTTTGGCTTGCTTACAGGCTTTTCCCTCTGAGGGAGCAAGGGCTGAACTTCTATGCTCACGAACTCACTCAGGAGGAGATCAAGGTAATGACTGTAAATGCTTAAAAAAAACATCTAGTCGGAAACGAATCTGTTCTGTTTTGACTTATCAGCGCTCCATAATGATTTACAGGAATTTAGAATGATGTGGTATCTTCTAATAATTCCATCTTATTTTTGCTGTGTCCTGTAGGAATTCCAAAGCACTCGCGAGGCAAAGCGGAGATTCCTGCTGGCATACACACTTATGTTGGATTTTTATGGCATCAAACTCTTGGATAAGAGTGGCAACGTTGCCCGAGCTTCCAACTGGCAAGAACGCTTTCAGCACCTCAATGAGTAAGTGACATACAGACACACACACACACACACATGTCTCTCCCTCACACAAGGCTGCTGGAGTTGCTTTGGTGAAGAGCAACCTTTTTTGCTTCCTCTATCTCACTCCGCCTCTCCCCAGGTCCCAGCACAACTACCTGCGGATCACGCGCATCCTCAAGTCTCTGGGTGAGCTGGGTTTTGAGGCCTTCAAAGCCCCGCTGGTGCGTTTGCTGCTGGACGAAGCTCTGTGTCGGGCCACCCTGCCCAACATGCTTCACAGCACGTTGGAGTACTACGTCTACACCATCCGCCTTCGCTCCCACCGCCGCGGCCTGCTCCGTTATGCCCGCCGGCACTACCATCCGGCCGACACTTTCCTGTGGGGGCCCCCGGCCAGGAGGAGAGTTGCGGGGTCAGGAGGCGGGCAGGACCCGACCCCGGAGAGGGAGAGAAGAGGTGGAGACGGCCGTAGGGCTCGGAGTTCACTCACTAAGCAGGACTCAGTGGGAGGAAATGGGAAGGGAACCAAGGTCTGCGTGGCCTCCACCCAAACTCTCCAGGAGGGGGCGACGGAGAGAGGCAGGGTGAAGAGAGAGGAATACATTGAGACTGTACCACTGTAAGGAATCATTGTGGAGTCGTTTCGATGGCAGATAGGGGGAATTTGGTAGCAATATAGACCCATGCCATGTTTTTATGGAATCAGAAGTTAGCTAAGTTGTAGTAGCTAAGTTTAGTATGCAGCACAATCTATATAGTTAAAGTACTTTAGATGTGTTTTCTCTATAACAGTGTCTTTCGTCTTTTTGTATACATTGACTGCACTTGGCAATCCACTAATATATGTGTAGATCCCAGTGGATCACACCAGGGGCTTAAAAACAGTACACAAAACATCCTGCTTGGTTGGTAGTACGAAACAATGTAATTGACTGGGCAACATGCTGTGTGGAATCTTGCACATTTGACAATCTGTGTCTTCCTATAGAAAATATCTCTGTTACTTCCTGTGCTGATCTTCCTATTGGCTGCTGAGCCTGGCCATCAGGTAGAATCATTGGCGGTGGATCCTATCTTCCGACAAAGTCTTCTGTAGCTTTTAGAGCAGCCTAGCTAGTCAGACGCACAGGCTTATGAGCTTTTCAGGTATACTGTAATGTGACAGATGGGCTACAGTAATAATCCTTGTGCTACTAGCTACAATGTGAGTGTTGTGTGTGGGTGTGTGTGCGATAGATAGTGTTTATGCTATCTAAAGTGCCTCTTTTTATTAATCTGTTACTGGTTGTGTGTTACTGATGTGTGTGTTGACCAATTTTTTACTTTGTGTATGCATTTGTTTATAGTACCTGATGGGTTTTAGTGGGAAAAAAGGAAGAATTTGCTTTCACGAGAACACAAAGTGAAGGTTTCAGGGCACTGGTATGCGTAGAACATGCAGGTAACTTACACAAGCTTGTTTTTTATGGTACACGCTCTTCACATGATCACAACATCACTTTCCACTTAGGTACTAAAAGTTGGACCCTTTTGGACGCTGGGCATGTTCCGGATAGAATTTGAACAAAGGATAGCTTTTATTTTATTTTTTTATGATTATATTAATATGTGTGTGACTGTTACTTTTAGAGTAAATAACTGTTGGGGGAATAAACACAAGTGTTTATAGTGTAGTTCTAGAAACCTTTTCATTTATACATACACATTTACTCATTCTCCAGTTGACACATACTGTATGCTCTATATAAGTAGTACATATTTTAGGAACTCTTCCTTCTCATCTGGCTTTTTTACCCCCATGACAAGAATAAGTGGATAGCAAGAATCCCCCCCCCCCCATTCTATCTTTTTCGTTCTCTGTCCTGTTAGCCTTACAATTGGTGTACATTAGCATATTGAAATGATTTGCTAATGAAGACCAGTTGATATATTCCTTTTGTCTTTCCCACTCTGCTATCTCTAACTGGCAGCTGTGATCATGGATCTCCCTCTGTACATTTCACTGAAATCCCTCTTTTGTTTAACCGCTTCTTTCATCATCTCAGCATATTTAAAATATGTAGTATGGGGGTTGGGGGTGGTTGGACAGAGTGGAGACTTTGGGAAGGGACAAACTGTACATACAATGTAGGGAATGCTGAAAGCATCATCAATTCCCTCACTCTGGTTGTCTTTGTAACTGGTCTCTGGATGTGTATAGGTTCCCTTCATATGTATGTTTTGTAAATTCTTATGATTTGTTTTGTTTGTTTATGTTTTGTCAATTCTTATGATTTGTTCAAGTGTGGAGCCTCATTTTAGGGCTGTTGCATTAAAATGTGGCAAATCAAAAGTACCCTTTTCTTTGTGTCTATACATGAGGTTTCACTGTACTGTACAAATGAGAATAAACATCTGCTGCTCCAACAGATGAGGTCCGTGAACTCAGTGACTTACAGTGCCAGTCAAAGGATTTTTACACACCTACTCATTTAAGGGTATTTCTTTAGTTGTACAGTTTCTCATTGTACAACCCTGTTTCCTAAAATGCTGGGATGCTGTGTAAAACGCAAATAAAAACAGAATGCAATAATGTGCAAATAATTTATCCCTTTATCATTTATATTTAATTGAAAATAGAACAAAGACAACATATCAGATGTTGAAACTGAGACATTTTATTGTTTTTGGAGAAATACATACCCATTTTGAGTGTGATGCCTGCAACACATTTCAAAAAAGTTGGGACAGGGGCACATTTATCACTGTTATATCATTCTTTTAACAATACTATGTAAGCGTTTGGGAACTGTGGAGACCAACTGCTGTAGTTTTGAAAGTGAAATGTTTTCAAATTTTTTGCTTGATATAGGATCCCCAAAGAATGATGTTTCCACCTCCCCGATTCATGGTTGGGATGGTGTTCTTGGGGTTGTACTCATCCTTCTTCTTCCTCCAAACACGGCGAGTGGAGTTTAGATCAAAAAGCTAAATTTTACTCATCAGACCACATGACCTTCTCCCATTCCTCCCCTGGATCATCCAGATGGTCATTGGCAAACTTCAGACGGGCTTGGACATGCGCTGGCTTGAGCAGGGGGACCTTGCATGCGCTGCAGGATTTTAATCCATGACGGCATAGAGTGTTAATAATGGTTTTCTTTGAGACCAGCTCTCTTCAGGTCATTGACCAGGTCCTGCTGTGTAGTTCTGGGCTGATCCCTCACCTTCCTCATGATCATTGATGCCCCACGAGGTGAGATCTTGCATGGTGCCCCAGACCGAGGGAGATTGACCGTCATCTTGAACTTCTTCCATTTTCTAATAATTGCGCCAACAGTTGTTGCCTTCTCACCAAGCTGCTTGCCTATTGTCCTGTAGCCCATCCCAGCCTTGTGCAGGTCTACAATTTTATCCCTGATGTCCTTCCACAGCTCTCTGGTCTTGGCCATTGTGGAGAGGTTTGAGTCTGTTTGATTGTGTGGACAGGTGTCGTTTATACAGGTAACGAGTTCAAACAGGTGCAGTTAATACAGGTAATGAGTTTTTCTTAAAGAAAAACTAACAGGTCTGTGAGAGACGGAATTCTTACTGGTTGGTAGGTAATCAAATACTTATGTCATGCAATAGAATGCAAATTAATTATTTAAAAATCATACAATGTGATTTTCTCAATTTTTATTATAGATTCCGTCTCTCACAGTTGAAATGTACCTATGATAAAAAGTATAGACCTCTACATGCAGTGTATCAAATACTTGTTCTCCCCACTGTATGTGTTTAAGTAAAATTAAGATTTTAGTTTTTATTATAAACTACTGACATAACCCCAAAATTCCAAATAATAGTAACGTCATTTAGAGTATTTATTTGTAGAAAATAACACCTGGTCCAAATAACATAAGAAATATTCATTGTTTTCAGACCTCAAATAAACTTTAACAGGAAAGCTGTAATTTTCCCAAATGGGAGACCTGAAGGATACAGGAGGGTTCTCAATCTCTGGCTTGTCATTTGGGTTCGCCATATTTATTAGTTTCGCACACAAAAACAGTAACGCATGTGGTTAAAACTAGATTATATTCATTTGGATCAGAACGTGTACCAAACAGATAATTGTACTGTTAAACCCCTAATAGATGATGAGATCCCTAAACTCTTTGCAATTTTATGTGGAAAACGTTATTCTTAAATTTTTTGCACTATTTGCCTGAACAGTCCTTCACAGAGTGGTGAACCCCTCCACATCTTTATGCTGAAAGACTTATCCTCTCTGGGATGTTCCTTTTATACCCAATCGTGTTACTGACATGTTGTCAATTAACCTAATGTGAGACGTTCCACCAGGTTTAGTTTTTTCCAGTCTTTTGTTGCCTGAGTCACAGCTTTTTTGAAATGTGTTGCTGGCATCAAATTCAGAGGGCATATATTTTTCAAGAGAAACAATAACATTTCTCATATTCAACATTTGATATGTTGTCTTTGTACTATTTTCTACTGAATATTGGGTTTAAATACATATATTTTACACAGCGCCCAACGTTTTTGGAAACAGGTTCTAGAATAATAGTGAAACAATCAATGTTAACAATGAAATAACAAATGGAATTGTTGCCACCAAAATAGTATTGAACATATCAAAATATAATGAATATTGTAGACTATGCAAAGTATCCACCCTTTGCCTTGATGATAGCTTTGCACACACTTTGCATTCTCCCAACGAGGTTCATGATGTAGTCACCTGAAATGTATTTCAATTAACAAGTGTGCCTTGTTAAAAGTTATATTTGTGAAATGTCTTAATACATTTGAGCCAGTCAGTTGTGTTGTGACAAGGTAGAGTTTGTATACAGAAGACCATCATCATGTATGTACTGTAGCAGAACATATCACGGTAAGAACAGCTCAAATAAGCAAAGAGAACCGACAGCTTATCATTCCTTTCTGGACTGACTGACTTTGTGAGTCAGAGTGGATTCCCACCATAAAGCATGTGGTGAGAAGAAGGTTCAATTGATATTCCCTATGTGTGTGTGTGTGTGTGTGTGTGTGTACTAAACACAAACATGTTGTAAACAGCTGCTTGGGTGAAACCCTATATGGCATTCCTGGAATACTTAAAACGTTATCCCCACATTGATTACCCCCAAAAGTCACTTCCAAAGGTTAATCAAGGAACTCTAAAATGTTATTATAAGTGAATGGCTGTAGGAAATGTACTTAGAATGGCTCACATGCTTACTTTCTTAGTTACACCAATCTCAGTGGTGAACCATTAATTCCAAAGATAAGAAATTAAAACTACAAAAAGTTTACAAAATTGTTTTCATATAGCAAAGGTTTATTTTCAACAGTTATTGCTAAACATTTGAACGAATGGTTTGTGTACCATAGACCCAATGTTTATGGAGTAAATGAATGCCAATTTTACTGATGGTAAGAAGGGGCTGAACGTGTGAACCCAATACTCCAACGACATCCAAGACACAGAGTACTGTATAGAAGCACAACCAGCCTAACGGAAGCTGATTTATGTTACAGTGATGTATAGAGTAAAAGGACAATTGAAAGGTTTTGGAGATGTCCTGGTCTGCTCTTTTTTATTCATATTGTCCTTGGGTGCTAATAATTCTGGAGGGCACTGTATATTCAATATGCAAAGAACACCCCTGTGTTGGGGTATTCTATGTTGAGTTCTGTTTGGATATTCAACGTTGAACTTTGCTGGGGTATTCCGTGTTGAGCTGTGTCGTGATATCCTAAGTTGACCTGCATTGGGTTGCAGCATTGTCTTTCGGTTAATGGTTGCCGCGATACGTAGAGAGCAGTGTGCCCACTGCCCTGATTCATACTGACAGAATGAGGCGGCTCCCTCCTGGAATGGGTGCAGAAGCAGAGACAGACTCACCCTATATGTGTGTGGTGAGAAAGACGGAGAGCAAGAGAGAAGGGGAGGGAGGTAGGAGAGAGAGACAGAGAGGGCGGCAGGGCTTTGTCTCCTTCAGTTAGTGAAGGGTTACAGGAAAGAACACACGAATGCAGTGTCAGAACATTAACCCTAAAAGCCTTTTCTTTTTGTGCATCTACACCAGAATTACATCACAGCATACTGGATGTGTGTACACTATGAGATGATGGTATGCGTGCGTGGATGTGTGTTCATGGATGTGCACGGATGCGAACACCTGCACACGCGGGCACACTTTACTTACAGTCGGGAACGTTTGCCTTGGCTATCAGTAACATGTCTTCTCTACGTTTTTCTTCTCATTGTTTCAATTTCCTCCGAAGTTTGGAAACTAGAAAATGCTGCAGGGGCTTTTTCACCACCAAGTCACCTGATAAAAAGTGAGCTACTTCCTGTCAGAACCAGTCCCCCTGTGGGCTCAACAGACTTCTCCCTCGGGAAGAGATAGTGTGATCATTATCCCCAGCAGACACCCACAGCTTTTTAAAAAAAGACATCTGCCAGACATTATGTGGGACGATCAACAACTACATCTCTAACACAATGTATTCATTTGACTTACAGTCAAGTAAAAAATAAATAATAAGTACATCCTTTGTAAAATGTCTTTTTTAAACGTATTTGGTAACGTTGATTTAGAAGAATTTCCAACCACATTCATTGACAATGGAAAAACAAATTAAATTAATAACACAATTTATTTTTACTTTGAAAGCATTTATACAATAGAAACACAAACAAATGCAATTTAATTATATGTAAAACGTTAGTACACCCAAAAACCATCAAATAAAATGGCTAATATTAGAATCAGGTGCACCAAAACAGGTATAACTGGTAATTAGATAATCATTACAGGGTAACTTGGGAGGGCCTAGCCGTGCATAAAGATAAGAAACTTGATCAGGTTTGATCTTAACCAAAAGGATGTGTTTTGAGTTCATGTCAAGATCAAAATACAAAGCCATTTCCAATCAATTTGAAATACATCACTCAGAAAATAATATCAACACTCGACTGATGTGTGCCAAACAACAACTAGATGAAGACCAAAAGTACTGGAACAATCTGCTCTGGACAGATGGGTGAAAGGAGAAGTAGTTCACCTGCAATTCCAGATGTCATGTTTGACAAAAACAAAGAGTGCCACTGAACAGAAAAAACTCATACCAACTGTAAAGCACTCAAGACCTACTTTAGGCTGGGATGAAGGTCTGCCTTCAACCCACGAAAGGACCTGAAGGACACGGCCCAGACAGGAGTGGCTTCGCGAACACCCAGGTGTCCGTAGCCAACAACGCTATTTGCACCCGGTGTGGAAATAGCCCATATAAGTATTTACGCCTAGGTGTATATAATGGCAGACAATTTGTACTCATGTGTCCGTAGCCAAATACCCAAACTAATCACACACCAATACTATTTGCATTGATCTACATTTACTTTGACTATTACATGGTAAACACACTATGATTAGGTGAAATAATGACTTCGTTCATCTGTTAGTTTCAGGTTTATTACTACAGCCCGGTATGCACGTCACTAATACAAAAAACACCCAAAAGAGACACTCTGGTGGAGCGCATGCGCGATTCATTTTCAGTCTGGACGCGGAGGAGTTAACATCTCCTGCTCTGACTGCAGCTCGGAGGAACTTAATAATTAAACTTAGATATAACTTAGAAATAAACATCTCCTGTACAGTATGCTAACCACACTGATAAGTAAATGTAGGCCTATTCAGTTTTAAGAAATACATTTCCTGTCCGGAGTTAGTGGATGCATGTCTGTTGAAATAAAATGAAGGTTCAGCCACCAGTCCTACTGCCCAGGCCACTCAGCCAATGGAAATAATTATTAAAGCTGTCCTTTACCACAATATTCTCTGTGTAATGAATAATGTCTGCAATAATCTCAATGAGAATAAATCACTCGTAGTTGAAGTTGATAGTGAACCTATCATATTCAAAGTCTACCTCGGAAAACATTAGTGCAACCTCCCACCTGGTAAAATTTCCTAATAAACATTACAGCACATACAGTATAACACTCACTGTAGCAATATCAATTCAGCATGGTTTTGTAGCACACTGATGCCACTCTGGACTACAGGGCAAAAGGTTTTAGCAACCACCATGGAAAATCCTACATTTCTCCAGACTCATTATCTGGGCCATCATCCGCTAGGGAGAAATAAATTTTTTCTAAATGATATCACAAATGCAACACTTTTGTGCCAATACACCACACAATCAACAAGCAATGACTAGCTGCATGTTGATGACCAGACTTTGAGCACTTTAAAATCATTGTTTGTGTATTCAGCGCCACAATCAAAGGGTTTTGTCAATCTCAACAAAACAAAAAATACCTCCAGGGTTTTACACTAACAGTTGCTAGTATTTTCGTCTTTAGACCACTCACTGAAACTGTCTAGCCACTATTTTCGTCTCTGTCACATGAAACAGCTGGCATGCATGGTGAACTTTGAGGACAGTGTTTTCCAATCAATGGCATCCATAGTAAACACTTACCATGGGTTTACTATGAATCTGGTGACTTGGTGGATTGAAACAACAGACTGGCTACTACTGGTTTTCGTGTGTTATGTGTTTTCTGTAAACTCCCTTTTATTAATGTTTTTGTCTGTACTGCCTACTTTTCACTTTTTCACTTCACTTTAAGAAGCAGAAGTTCTTTCATGGTTGTATCCGGTTTCGACCACACACTGAAACTCACACACTGAAACTCACCCTGTTAGTCCAGTTTCGAGGGAAAAACCCAGGATGCAATTTTTGAAACTATTAATTTATATCAACTGTCTGAGCAGCAGATGACAATGAGGACATGTTGGATCTGATGCAATGAATCATACTCACTACTTACAAATACAGAACAAATACAAATATTATTTTCCACATCAATGCTAATATTCTTTTCCACATCTATGTACACATAATATCCCATAATGAACCAGAAAAGGAACCAGGCATGCCTAGTTTAGCCAGCCCATGATTAGAAGGGATGAATGTTGTTGTCCCTGGCTGGTTTCAAGTGGCAGACTGTGTCTTTGACCATTGCGCTATATAAACAGGGGGAATGCAACTTTTACCTCAGCCATTACATGTTTGCTGAAATATCCTGGACAGCAGAAAGTTTTATTAAGTCTCCCTGGGTTAAACAAAAAAAAAAGTGCTGAAATATAACTAAAGTTCAAGATATAGCCTAATTTAAGAGTTTTTAGTTCAATAGCTAGTTTACTCAGTGTATACTAACATCTAATAAAATAGGCCTGTCAGTAGGCACTGATATTGAATTCCAATTTAAGCTCAATATTGATTTAATGTTTAGTCAAGTTATTTGAAACAGTAATAAATGTTATACATAGCTTTTAACCTTTGGATATTTGAATGTGCAATATATGGTTACAATTTGTTTATAGAATAGAAACATGCTGCCCATCCGAACGCCTTCCAGGGAAGGTGTTCCGGTCCCGTCCCACCGGGAGGAGACCCCGGGGAAGACCTAGGACACGCTGGAGGGACTATGTCTCCCGGCTGGCCTGGGAACGCCTCGGTGTCCCCCCGGAAGAGCTGGAGGAAGTGTCTGGGGAGAGGGAAGTCTGGGCATCCCTGTTCATGTAGAAATCCGACCAAACATTGCTTATTTGAGTCAGAAAATACAGATTTCCCTTAAGGGGGCGTTTTCCCTCAAGTTACCCTACTCTTGTACAAAGATTACTGTAGATGGCTAGCTAATAGCTATACAGTACCTATAGCAAGCAAGTAAAAAAAAATGTATAGCACAATTCTATAGCACATAGAAGCAATTCAATGTGCTTTACAATGAAAAGAAAAATATAAAATTGCAATACAATAAAAAAATGTCAAATAGTTACAATTCTCTAACCACCCTCCAGGGGGACTCTCCACCCCAGTATCTTAATCTTTGCACTCCAGCGCTAGGATGAACCCGTCAGACCCTTTGTGAGATGATCTTTGCATCGATGTCTTACCCGGCTGTCTCCAGGGGGACATTTATGCTATGTCTGTTCATGTATTTAACATTCATCCTCAATGAATTACAGTTCCCACAACTGTTTACTGAACCACCCCGGTGTCTCAGACCTCACGCTCCAGCGCTTGGATAAACTCGTCAGTCCTTTTGTGAGATAATACCCTACATCGATGTCTAAACAGCAGCACAAGAACTTGCATTATCCGTCATCAGCAGATTTTTGAATTTACACAGAAGTTATTCCTCTGATAGCACCAGAACTTGCATTAGAGTTACAGAAAAACGATTGGTAAAACATAGCAAAATAGAAATAGAATAACAAACAATAAAACATTGAATCAAAGAGAGAAATATAAAACAATACACAATATAGTAATAATAATAAAACACTGAAACTTTGGCATTTTGGTTTGGGGCTGTTTTGTTGTCTTAAGGCCAACTTGCCATCATTAAGTCAACCATGAATTCCATATTGTACCAAATAATTCTTGAGAATGGAAGGACATCTATGAAAAAGCTGAAACAAACATTGATCTGCAAAAGACGAATGATCCAAAACACACAAGTAAAACTAGAACAGAATGACTCAAAAGAAGAAATGAAGGGTTGTGTAATGGCCTAGTCAAAGCCAAATAAGTGCACTTATTTTTCTGTGCCCTGAAATTGCTTTATTCATTTTAATTAGATAAGGGTTTCACAGAATACCTTTGGCCAGGTCGTCATTGAAAATAAGAATAGGTTTTCAGTTGACTCACCCGGTTAAATATAATGTTTAACTAATGAATATGTCAGCAGAATGTCATCCTGGTTCCGTATCACCACACAGGATTCCACCTCCCAGGCTTCAACTCTCCACGGGGAGTGGAAATCATTGCCTGATGCCTTAGATGTACACACCCAGTAGGCCATATGGCTCTTAGATCCATCTCTGACGTAATGCTGTAATTCTGAGGTACTTCCGGGTGTGATCTGCATGACTAGCCTGCCCTCTGGTGGTGAAAAGCATTATAATCCACTATGAGTCTAACTACATCTATTTTACCAAGCCATTATTACATGCAGTGGTCACAAAGTATTTAAACAAATACCCGGTCTTGTATCCCAAAAAGCAAGCAATAATGTTGAAGCAGTTTAATCAAAGTTTATTCTCCACTTATACAAGGACAAAGCAGGTACAAATGATGCAAAGGTCACATACCACACTGTCCGCCATATTGCTTAAATATACCATTAAGACACCTAGTAACCCATTCAAACTCGTGTTAACTAACATACCACGAATACATGAAGACCTTCATTTACATTATTCATCATACAGTCTATAATCTTAAAGGAATTATGCTTTTTTTCAGACAGAAAAATGGCAAAAATATTTATTTTTGCTGAAAGAGCAGTAGGGCAGATTCAATGTTTTGTGATATCTGCATGAGAAATCAAAACAAAGTAATCACTGTAGAAAAGGGCAGTGCAGCTCACCATAGGAAGGGAGACTAGGCCAGTGCTGTGTGTCTGTGTGTTTGGTGGGGGTGTATAAAGGTATTTATAGCTACTTCCTCTTGGGCTCCATGTTGTTGCGACATCACTTCAGTCTGGGTGGGTCTGGTTGCCACAGACCAAGGAACAGAGCTTTTAAGGAGACACACACACACACACTATACACATATACGAACCCTGCTCTAATCACACAATGGTTTGAGTTTGTACTTCCTTTGTGCGCTGTGCCTCTCACAGCCACTTAACATAGCATAGGCTCCAGTCAATCCAGAGACGGGCCATTAAATCAGCAGACATATAACATAGAACATGACATCACAGCCAGTCCACCCGTAACGGAGAGGAGATTGGGCTTGGGGATCAGCCTACCGCACACCCGAACAGAGCCCAGCCTTTATTCCTTCATCACGTCCTTTTCTGGCATGGTCTGTTTCTCCGCAAAACGCCGGTTTGTTAATGTCTAGATGTTTCAGTGTGTTCAGGTATGTACAGTATGTATTGTGTGCATTTCCTGTTGAGCTTTTCGTTGTGATATGGGTGGTCCGGTGTCCCACCGGGGCCGACGTGGCCGGGTCAACAAGCCAGACAGCCAATCAGATGGCGGCCCCTCCCGTTTCCTGCACTGGCTCGTCCGGCATTCAGAAGGCACTCAGCAGTATTCCGGAGTATTCTGTGAGCATTCCCGAGACAGGCAACGCAAACATCCCACTCCCGGCTGCTAGAGGGCGCTGCTGAGAGTGTAGGATGTTTACACTGCCTGAAGCCCAGAGAGGTCATAGGTTGGCCGGAAGTTAGAACTCGTGCTTACTGACAAATCAATTGGACAAAACTTTCAGGTCTGACTCAGAACTCCTAAATGATTTTCCTTCAAGAACCAAGTATATAAAAAGACTGGTTTTCATTGTGTTGGTTTGGCTTGTCATGTTCTGAGATCACTGGTGTAAAAGAACAGTAGACCTGGACAAGGAAGCTAATGAAGGAAACAAGATGGCAGACAAATCCCACGGTCCAGAGTCCTCTGTCCTGGCCGAGCTCCAAACCTCCCTCATCTCCTTTTCCACTTCTCTCCTGAGGATGAAACCCCTCCCAACCAGCCTCACAGGCATTTCCTCTCCTCTCTAGCCCTGTCATTTCTCCCACTGTCTTTTCCTTAAGTCTTCCGGGCACAGTCATCAGAGATGGTGCTGATCTAAGAAACTGCCCTGTGAGAATTGAGGCTATATATGAAGTCCCTGTGGGTTTGTTTCCCCTGGGCTGGCATGTCATCCTGAGAGCTGTCCAGAGTGCTGAACCAGGGTGTGCTGCTCCAAACATTGAATTTCATTGATCATGGTTACGATTGGCTGGGGACCAAGCTACAGGGTTTCCCAAGTCAGGCGTGACAATCAGCAGGAATGTGACCCTCGCAGGACTTTGGCTTTTTGCTTAAGCTAGCACTTGGCTCTCTATGACAACAGGCAATAGTAAGCATCTATGTATTTATGGCAAACACAGTTGATTCTATTTCAGTCTACTAGTGATGGCTGGAAAAGTTGTCGTTAAGGAGAGAAATGTCTGTATAGTAGTTGTGATGATAATAGCAGTTGGCTGCTGCAAACATCCGACTGAAAGCCCTCTTTGAAACACCAGCTTTCAGTCAAGGATGTTTACAGTAGCCCCTACTGCCAGCTGTTCTACAGATGATATATCTGGACCCTGTTAAAACCACCACATGGGCATTACACTGTGTGTAACATACAGCATAGCCTTATTGCTACAATTCATTCGCTATCCAAACAAATTCAATGTATTTGGCCAATTGGTGTGAACATCATCCAAACCCCAAATCTCCAACCAAATTGGCTCTATAGCTACAGTCTACAGTATGCACAGGCTTATTGCCTGGTCTTTAGTACTTACAGGGTTACTACCTGGTCTTTAGTACATCTAGGGTTACTGCCTCGTCCCCAGTGCGTAGTTTTACTGACTGGTCTGTTGTACATACAGGGTTACTGCCTGGTCCCCAGTACCTACAGGGTTACTGACTGGTCGACAGTACCTACAGGGTTACTGACTGGTCGACAGTACCTACAGGGTTACTGACTGGTCTCCAGTACCTACAGGGTTACTGACTGGTCGACAGTACCTACAGGGTTACTGACTGGTCCCCAGTACCTACAGGGTTACTGACTGGTCTCCAGTACCTACAGGGTTACTGACTGGTCTCCAGTACCTACAGGGTTACTGACTGGTCTCCAGTACCTACAGGGTTACTGACTGGTCTCCAGTACCTACAGGGTTACTGCCGGCTGTCCATTCTGTTTTCTCTGGCTTTTCTTTGTTGTTCTGTAAGCATTCTGTCAGCATGTGACATTCCACCATGGTAGCTCCCACACAAAAAGTACTGGCGTCATATTTACCATGCAAACACTACACACAGCTTCTGTTTAGCCATCACACACACTCCCTCCCACACACACACACACACACACACACTGAGAGCAGTGTGTCTGCATTATAGGCCCTCCCAGTGGCCTTTCCACCCGGTCCCCCAACCGAACTCTAACTTCCTGCCTCTGCCGTTGTCATCCTCTTCCTCCCTCTTTCTCCCCCTAGCAGGCAATCACAATCTGTGTGTTTACCATACACCGCCTTAACCCTCACCCTGACCTCTGCGACATCGCTGTGTTCCTGTGTAGGGCGGGGTTTGGCGAAAAGCAGCCTTCAGGGCAAAAACTGGGCGGCAAGTGATTTTTTTGGGTCCTCAAAGTTTGTGTCGAAAAAATATTAATGTGGTCCTGTGGAGCAGAGTCCAATTAACCACCTCCATACGGATTTCGGGGGGGGGGGGGGGGGGGGGGGGGGGTGGTCATTATTCAGATCTGGGTAGCTAATATCATATTGCTAGACATTTAGTAAATCTGTTCCCAATTCATTCCAGAACTGAAATAAGACGACATTATGTGACCTGTGTAAAATGAAATCAACATAGGAAATTGTTATTTACAAACAATCTCTTTAGGTTGAGTTGTGTTCAATTTGGAGTGTGCACGTACTCATTAAAACAAAATACACAACTGCTAAAACCTCAACATTTTATCCAGCGCAAATCACTCAACTGAAATAAAGTAAATTAGGCCCTAATCTATGGATGTTACATGATCGGAGAAAAACACGACACATGGAACCAACAATTTACGTTGATATTTTTGTTAAGTACATTATAATTATGTTCTGGCTCCAGTCTCTCGCTTCAATAAATATTGTCTTGTTGAATCTAGTTAGTTATCCCTCATGTACGAGGATAAAAGTTTGTCCTTTGTGTAGCTTTCTTCAGACTTTTTCCATAAGTCAGTGTGTGTGAGCTTGTCTACAACATGTGTGTGCATGTAATCACATGTGAACGCAGTGAAAAGATAAGGTGAGGAATGCAGTCCAACATTCTGCAGCCCTCCCCCTCTATTCCAGTGCGCTTCAGTCCCTAATCCTGCTCCAGCATATGAACCCACAGTGACTCCGTCTCAGTGTCTGGAACTCTCGGTCTTATGTCACTGTACCTTCTGTTCGGCTTTGATATCATCTGTAGCTTGGTCAGGTGCATGTATGTCTGGAAACCGGAGGTTTATCTGTATGTCTAATCATATAATGTGTGTTTGTGAACCAGTGCACTGCTCTGGCTGAAACTCCCAGCCTTCCTCCCTGAGCTCAGGTCACTGAGGGAACAAAGCAAACTTTATCAGAATACTGCAATCCCACATTCCCCGGATTCTTAGCACTTGGCAACCAGCGAGCACAGAGAGTGGAGAAGGGAGATGGGGGATGGAGGGAGGGAGGGTGGGGAAGAGTGACCATTCTTGTTCTACTAATAGGTCCAAAACCTTTACTGCCAAAGGATCACATACGTAATGTGTTGTGTGTGGTGTAACTCCATGAGTCCTTTATGAGGAGCCTTCAGGGTGTGCGTTTCTGTCGGGACCTGAAGGCAGTGTAACCTGTAAATGTTAACGTAGTACATCGTACTAAAGGTCCCTCCCCTTGGCGAGTCTCCACCTACTGAAGGCTGCAGTGCAGTGAACACATGGTTAATGTTAGCGTGAACATTGTCAGACTGCGTGCCAGTTTGCGTCTGATGCTTAACTGCAAAAAGCTTGTAAGCAGAGGTGCTGATTTTATAGTGCTCTAACTCTGGGCTTCTGCAAGCTCTGGGTTCCCCTCAGAGGGGAACCCACACAGAACATTCAATCTGGCTTGGCTCATAGGCCTCGGCTCATAGGCCTCAATCATCAAAGCATTCCACCTAAAACCACCCCTGAGACATTTTCCTGCCTGCATTTTGGCGCATACACACTGAGACACAAACATTTTACTATACTTGTGAGGGCTTTTTGGAGTCAGAAATGTATTACCATTCCAAATTGTATTTTCCGTAACATTTACCTTCACCAAACCCAAAACATAACCCAGAAACCTAAACATAATCCTCACCCACCACCTAACACATAAGAGTAACTTTTGCCTTTAACCCCAATATATATTTTTTTACTTTACCACTTACATCTAACCCTAAATTGAAGCGCTAATACCTAAGCCTAAACTGAACCCTCTAGCCTAAAACAGACCACCAGTAAAAACTTTATGTCCTTTTAAATGCCAGCTTCTCAACCATCCATATGATTTGAAAGCAAATGAGAGACTACCAATTTCTTAATCGTCTTTTAAATGGATCAATGTGGTGGAAAGTGCAACAGCTAATGTTATCCATGTAGCATTAAGACAGAGTCTGAATGCCAATTCTTATTGATTTGTGACCCAGACTGCCTTTTGTAAGCGGTATCCAGTCAGACATAATACTGTAGGTTTACACAGATGCCCCAAATTGACTGGGGAGGCTTCTGCAGCCGCCAACAAACAACATCAACAACAACAGCTGCCGAGTGGGAGTGGCCTCTAACTCTAAGGTGGTAGGTATGTAGACCACCCACCCATCCACACACACACCCACCCACACACACTGCAGCATAACAGACATCCCTCTCCAAACGATTCAGCTATGCTGCCTTATAACTTCCGCACTTCTCGTTTATGCTGGCATATGACCTCCATACTCCTTAGCCATGTTGGCCTATAACCTAAAATCCACGTTGACAAGCAAACTGCCAAAATATGATACCAGACACTCTTTTCTGCTTTAACATAAAGTCATGCTAAAAGCTGCTTTGGTCGAACCTCATAACTTCTCTCCCGGTTAGCTCATTAAGTCTTTTGACCTTCACTCTCCTAAAGCATATGAAGGCCTGGGGTTGTCCCAGTCTCAGGGCTGTGTGTATTTTGCTTAGTCCTTCGTTTCAGTTCCATGTGTTTCCGTACCCTATCTGATAGCACAGACCCCGCCCCGTGGCCCCCCTCTCTGCCATTCAACTTTTCTCTCTAGCTTTTCCAAGGAACTCAGAGGCCCAAGAGTGGCGGTCCGACCTTGGGATAGGACTCCACCGGGGCTTAATTGGAGCACCAGTATTCCGAGCACGACCAGGAACACTAACAGAACTGGTGAGCCATGACACCGTAACACTGATTAACACCACTAACTCACAAAGGTCAACCAGGAGTTAATGTCCTACTGCCATGATCCCAATAGAAGTGGAGCAGAACACTTTCCCAAATAATACTAAGCTTGAGAGGGAACATTTTACTCTGGTGGGTCAAAATGTAATAGATGCAGTGTGTGTGTGTGTGTGTGTTTTTTTAGATGAGGAACGAGAGGGTTATTGTGAATATGCTTTTATGTGTTTTTGCATTCTTGAATTCATGTTTGTGTCCCCACACGCACACATACACACAGCATAAACACCATGCCATGGCTAGATCTGAGACAGGAAGTGCTCCTATCATCTCCATGGGAACGGTCCTGTGAGCTGAGCTGAGCCGGAGACCCCTCCTCAAACAGAAGGAGGGTTTAGATCAACACAAAGAAAGTGCTTCTCTTCTCTACAACCCCTTATAGAAGAACTCCTAACCACTGCAGTAGAGGTGAACTATCAGTCATGACAGGTAGAAGATCAGGTTATGCCTTTGTAATGCCAAATGCATGTCAAGTGTTTAAGGAAGTTTTAAAAAGGGCTTATTTGGAAGTAGGCAACTAAAAATAGAAGTTCCAGAGCCATATCTATTGGCCATCTTCGGTATACCCACTAAGGACAATAAAAATTGGACATTAAAAAGGCACATTTCAAATTATTATGATCAGTCGTATACAATAGCACATAGATGATTGTTTAATAGCAAGTGAGCTATTATCACAATATTTGTCCCTGCATGTTTTCTCAAATAGTTATCCATCAATTTGTTTCAGAATGTTCTGTAAGTGTTTGTTTAATTGTTTCTAAAGAAACTAATGACCTGAGGAGTGAAACAGCAGTAATTAATCAGACATAGAAGTGATCTCTTTCATGAATGGCTGGAAATTTTCTTGGATTTACCCATACCTTGAACTGAGGGACGCAATTGACACATCCCAGAGAAACAGCAGAAAAGCGCCATTAAAATGTTTTCCCCCTGAAGAAGGAATTGACGAAAGTGGACATTCTGTGGGCTACTTACCGTGTCAACTTATCCAGTTAAAACAATCGCAGAAAAACAAGTTATGACGGTACGAAACCAAACAAAAAACAATTCGTTTTCCCGATTCAATATGATGAATGGATAGCAGCTGCTTTCAAAATCTGTTTCCTCGAGATCTGACATTTTCCCACCGTTCGTTGTGACTCGGACAATTCCAACTCGGACACAACGTTCTCAGTCGATGCAGTTTTGTTTTCGGACAAAGTTCACAGTAACCAGAAAAGTACCATAAAACCACACTAATTCGAATGCACGACGGGGAAGTAGAAAACTGCAATATATTATAATAATTTGACAGAATACTTGTCGCGTAAAAGCCTTCTTGGTCTTCCTCTGTCTTTTCCAAGCTGTCAACCTTTTTGTAGTCGCGTCAGTCCAGAGTTTTAGTATGAACATTTCTGGACTTGAGTCCCTCCCCTTTTCTGGCAGAGCTGACCAATGGCCGGCAATACAGTACGCATCAACAGGGAAATAATAGCCAGCTCACCTCCGTTACCTTGGGCACGACTGTTGGTTACTATCCGTGACCTCCAACTGTCCGCAGTTTTCCCCCAAATCCGGACACCTGTTCCTTTAAAATTTGCAATCTGTGATATGAACAATGTATCATGCCCTAGTGGTGTACTGGACACGTCAAAAATGATCTAGAATAGGAAATTGGCAAATCAATATTTTTTTGTGTCTTCACACAAACTCACATACACACACGGGCACACACACACACACACACACACACACACACACACAATCACAGAATTGCTAGAACGGAAATGTAGTACCTTTAAAAAACTATTTTTGTTACATGCCAACCTCCAACCATAATTCTAATCTTAAACCTAACCCCAAGCCGAAGACTGCATTGTAATGTCTATGTGGGTTCGGCCATGTGGGTTCTCAGAAAAGTGGCCTCACTTAATATTAAACTCAAACTGGTCCTCACTTTGATATCAATTTGAGTACACATACATACACACACACACACACACCAATAGATCTGTAAAGTGTCTGTGCATCTATTTCCAAAGAAATGTTTAGGACACAAACTAACCTGAGCAGGTGAAGCTGATGTGAGGGTAGGAGAGCAGGTTTGACTACAGAAGACAAGGATCTATGTTTGTACTCATAGCAGCCAAGTAGTGAGATATGTGGGACGTGGCAGAGTGATTAGCAGTGTTCATACCCAAAACACTTTCCTATTTCACCTCTATGAACTAGATCTATCCAATATCAATGTAAACTACCCCGTATAAAACACCTGTCCTATCTAAGTCAAATATACTCTTAGGTGTCATCATTTGCCTTTTCCTGTGCCGGCGCAGATTTCAGTACACAGGATGTTGGTCCATTTGTCCCCATTAGTGCAGGGGTGGTACAGGAGTTTGGAAGGGGACACCAACCACGCTCTCAGGATAAAACAGACGGGTTCAGTCTCTACCTGTCAACCCCTACTGCCTTACATTTTAAACAGAGATCAACCAAGGCAAACTCATGTTAACAAAGCTCCAGGGACAATCCGGATAATCCATATCATCTACGGAAACTGTGTGGTTTAGGCCACAAATTTAGGCCACAAATTATGTGAGGCACAACTTAAAAGGGACAGAACCCATTGGTCATCTCAAGAGGTTTAATAAAATATGTTATATGGTTAATAAAAAAGTACTAGGCTACATTCAAGTAAGAGTTGTTAAAATTGAAATCAACCCTGAATTCTGTTGTGTCAGGAATATTGCGTGTTTAACAGTATTCCTTACTGTAGTGTATTGCTACCATCCACTCACAAAAAAACTGTTATTATGAAACAAGAGAAAAAACTCCTTCAAGGTCTCAGAGCAAGGATCCCTCATTTTATCTTTCACTGAGTGCCCAAGTCACCTTGTGTGTTGCCTGGATGCCCTTACTGAGGACCACAACGGAAGGTATTTGACTTTGTTGTGTTTATACCCTCGATAGTTTGAGGTATCTGTACCTGTTACTTGGTGTAAAAAAAAATCATGTACACTCTATTGTCAAATAAAATAATATGAAATCAAAAGCAATATCACTATTTGAAACTGGCTAGCCATTTCACACAGGTTACAAATGCAACAGGAGGGGGCAATTTAAATACATGATTCACGAATAATTGTTTTTACAATGACTGTTCAGTTTGCCTAACATGAACATAATATTATTTGAATTAAAAGTATATTATTTAAAGATATATTATATGAATGATAATCTCAAATTCCTTAAAAGTGAAATAATGTTTGTGACATAAAAGTTAAAAAATATATTTTCTTTGTAGGCATGATATTGGTGTACTCCAACACATTAATGGTCTGGATGTATACCAGTGATTAAACATTCACGTAAGTAGATGCTGATTGGCCATCTCATCCATTATATCATAATCCTAAACATTGTTCAGTCTGTCTGAGTTTGGGCTTTTGAAATGCTGGTTTTTTGTATATATATGTTTTATAATATAAACTCAACATGTGAAGTGTTGGTCCCATGTTTAATGAACTAAAGAAATATCCAAGAAATATTTCAAAAAAACAAAAAAGGTTTATGTGATTTGATGCATTCTTAGGGCCTAATGCCTTTATTAAACTTTACGGATTTACTTATGTAAATTGTAAATCAATATAAAATCTTTGTAATCACAAATTAATCATTAGACCTATTTTTTTTTATATCCAAGGCAGATTCAGCTTGGATCTAACCTAACTAAATGTGCACCTTTGTGAGAACTGATCATTTTCTGTTTTGAATATGCCCATAAATAGCATGTGATGTGAATAGGCTATAAGCTAGATAAGGAAGGTTATATATCTTGATAAGGATTATTTTCCAAACAGGCTTATTGCTCAGGTGGCAGAGTAAGTTGTATACATCAGGGTCATTCACGACACAACTGCCTGTCAAAGAATGTGCCCTTGAGCGAGCCCCCTGCTACACCCATCAAATAACCATTTCTCAAATTAGGGCGGCACTGACTTTAGCAAGTATTTATTCCTAATAAAATGTTGTATTTTCCATGAGGTTTGAAAGGCAATATTGATACAGTGATGAAAAAGGCACTATTCATGGAACAACTGAACTCACTGAATTTACAAATTCCAAGACCATGAATCAAAATGGAACCATTCAGCACACTTATTTAAAAACATATTTATTCCTGAGTTCATATTCACATTTAGCAGTTTATCAACACCCATGGCTCAGAGGCTTTAAATGTGCAGCAGCTCTTTCTCCAAGCCAATCCATTAGCCTGGGATGCTAACCTCCCACCCAGGAATCCTGCCATGTTCTGCCATCATGTGCTTGATCAAGGCACGTAACCCACACCAAGTAGAATAATTGCAGTTAGGCTACTGAACAAAAGCACATCAGCTCCTCCGTCTGGACAGCTGCTGGATATGCAGGCACTTGATCCAACCTTAATCACGCCTAAACCTTCCAAGGTCTTTACTTACACCTATAATCTTCCAAGGTAAAATTACACATATGTGCCCAATTTCACAGTATTTTCAGATAATTTTCTAACATTAAGCTTGAACTCATAATACAGAAGTCATAAAACTTAATCATAGAATCACCATCTTAAAGGTTTATCATATGTTAAAGTGACAATATGTATAATTTGTGTGTGATTTCAGAAAATGTCCATAATAAATGTGCAGTAGTAGTAGAATGAGCACCTTAAGCAAGCAGAATTTCTACTGGTCTGCAGAAGCAGGGCTAACTTTCATCCTCCCTCTCCATCAGCATCACTATAGGAAACAATAATCTACTCCTCTCCTTTTAGTGTTTTGCTGATTCTAATGTAATTGTGTCTAACAACACAGACTAAATGGAGTTCCTAGATTTAGAATGTACACCGTGTAAAGTCTACCCCAGAATGACTTGCACTGGGGCAAGAGAAATCCCTCTGTAATTTACTGGTTGGCGTATTACAAAGTTCACTCAAGGAAACATTATGTCATCTAAATCACTGTGAAATACCTTTAAAATACCAGATATGGATTTTTTTTACAGCTTTTTTTAAGCAGGTGAAAGTGAAACTTACTAGCAGCACAACTAAGTTGGTTTTCTAGTGGACATTTGGTGGCTCTTGTACAGTATATTCCCATGTAGAGAAAACAAATAACCACTGAATTTCCATCATGAAAAAACCCCTACCTCACTGGATTGGTCAAAGTTGGTTTTACTGCAAACTGCTGTTGTTGTAATTCACCTAGCTTCCTTATGTAGAATACATACCACATACTAATCCTTTAAGTTGGTCGAAATCTCAAAGTCCATTTAATACTTATTTATTACTATTTAATACTAATAATCAATCATTGTAATTTTCTCTGGATAAGAGTGCCTGCTAAATGACTAACGTGTACATTTGAACAAATGGAGTGTGCGCTAATTGGGGTCGTCGGTGCTCTGTGTGAAGTGCTCTCCAGCGTGCAGGCCGAAGTGGAGTGTGTTTTGCTGCCCGGCAGCCCAGACCATCTGCCTGCTGCTGAAGCGGGCCGACCATCCACCCTGGGGGTCCACCACCACCACACCCCCCACACCCCCAACCCTCTCCTTCATATAGGCCAGGGCCTTGTCGGCCGCTACCTCTGTACTGCACCCTGTAGGGGAGAGAGGCAGGATGGATTCATGCACAGATACGGGACTACGTGGATGAACGGAGACATGGAGACAACGCTGATTTTAGGTTATCAAACAAACGGTGTACTTGTGTGTGTTACCTTGCTCCATATGGAACAGGATGAGTCTGGCCAGAACGACCTTCATGATGGCCTCACCATGGCCCGTGGGGGACGCTGCTCCCACCTTGTTATCGGCATAACCTCCGCACCCTGAAAAGAACACATTTACTTTGCTGTATAAATGGGGACTGAATGAATGTGCAATCTGGATGAGAAAGACCACTGCAACAGATCTGTATCTGAACCTGTTGGAATACTTTAAAAATCACAAATCTGTATTTAGTTACGAATCTGACAGGTGTCAGATTCGTTGAAGTGTGGTGGAAACCTTGCTAGTAACGCTACGGCCAGATTAGCCAGAATTGCTGTCATAAGCCTGGACGTCTGAGTGTGCAGTTTCTACTTGAAACCACTAGATGGTGAGGAAAACACTAAATATAAAACCAACCAATTGAAAGTTAGGCCCACCATAAAATTCGAATTACATCACAATATGGACTACCCACCACTTCATAAAGAGATATTATCTACTCTTGAGGTGGCTTATTATGCTTAGGCTAGATATAAAAAAATGCACTGCAGTTTTGGCAGATCATTGCCCAGATTAAACAAGAAACCAGGCAAGCCTAGTTCAGCCAGCCTTCAATAGAAAGTGTTACCCTCTCGAGAGGCTCACTATAACATAACTACTGTGTGTTATAGCCAGCAAATGTGTTTGTCTATCCTGACCCAAAACGCATGCACGGATGCGTACTTCGAAAATCCACCAGAAACAGTTGCAAAATATTTCAGGCCTAGTCACTGGAGGATTTAGCCAGTGAAGTTTCGTCAATACAGAATAAATCATAATGCTAACTTTGCTTCGCCTGCAAGGAACTACGAACTCCGGACCTATAGTTCGCATGTCCGCTTCTCTAACCACTACGCTATTTAACAAGATGTACTCAGTCAGTATGTCAGTCAGTCACATACTCAGTAAGAGACATTGGCTCTTCTTGGCCGGCTCCACTTACGCGGTCCGGCAAACAAAATAACATAGTAAATCATGTAAATCAAAAGTAAATCATGTTTTAGCAACTGCTCTGTGAATGTGTTCACATATGTGCATGGGTGTTGTGTTTGTAAGTGTTGGTGTTTCTGTGTGTGTGCGTGCGTGCATGTTGTGTATGCACTCTGTGTATGTCTGTTCAGGAGGAAGTCTAGTGTGGTGAAGTAGCAGTCTGTGTTGTTCATACACTGTTGGCCAGAATCATCTCCATAGTGAAACATTAACCCAGCAGGTAGTGAGTTGCTCCAGACTATAACACATTCCTCAACGTCCCGGGGGTTAAAGTTCACCAAGGCACTCAGCTTTCCCCACTACACCTCTTTCTGCATCACCATTAAAGCTACAGGCATCTTCCTCTTGCTTCCTTGGTTTTTACTCTCCTTTTCTGCGCCTCTCGTTCTCCCTTTGTGTTTATCTCGGGACAGAGTGGAAGATGACCCACCGATACAGGCTGTGTCTCCGACCCTGCCCTCCATCTTGTTGGGTAGGCCACCGGTGGAAGTGGCACAGGCTATGTTCCCCATGGCATCCACCGCCACCGCCCCCACAGTGCCCATCTTTCCCCTGTGACAAACAATGACAAACATACACACGATATCCATCATTCTGTATCTAATACTCTACCATGTGTTATGTTCTATTATGTGACACTAACATGTTTTCATAAGCTTAAAGTGTAGATTCTCAGCAATTATTTAAGATCTGTTTCAACATTTAGAAATTACATTTTGTATACATAATCCCCCTATTTCAGTTCACCATAGGTTTTGGGAAAATTGCCTTGACAGGTATTTCTGGTAAGTCAGATGTTTTGACACATAAGTCATGAGTTAGCTGTCAATGTCTACTCTTGACTCCTGACTATAGGCTTTGTGTTTGGCTTTGGAGTCTATGGCCTGTTTCAAAATGTAATGTAAATGTACTGATGTCCTGTTACCACGTATGGCAAGTATGGAACTCAACTCAGATGTTCTGTTAGTGGACATGGGGGTTCTTGGAAACGTATGCATCTAAAAAGAGGTTCTGGTACTTTGGTCCCAGTTTTCATTTAGAATTCTGTGGCTGCACAAGAAATGACCAAAGAAGACCTTCATTTGATGCTGACTTATTACTAATTGTATTGATATTGTGAAAAATGAGTGTAGTTTATAATACAAATAGTATAGTCATTCATCATGGCAAGGGCATATATTTTTGTTTTCGCACTGATAACTGCAGCTAATGTTAGTAAGCAAGAACTTTAACAAAAAGTAAGCATAAATTCTCTTGCATAACATCGCCATTAATTGCCAACATTGGCTAAAAGTAGCTAACAAAGTTTACTTGTACATTGGTTGTCTTAGGTATGGAGAAGGACATTAATAAAAGCTGTATCCTTCACAGGAAAGAGACATCTTAACATTAAGGTCAATGAATGAAATGCTGCCAAGTCTGCCTGGTTGTGAGCTAGTGTCTCATCAAAGCCAGCTGGCTTGGCTATATAGCTGACGTACCTACAGTAACATTTTGAACCCAATTAGCTTAATTGAAAACAAATTAGCTAATGTGTTGACGTTTCATTTCCTACGTCAAAATGATTAGGACATTGGCTAATATCTAAGCCAAACAGACCTAGCTAGAATTGACAGAGGTGCTAATTAACTAGCTACATTTTACTGTAAGAAATGAATTTACATTGCGCCTCAATCAAATGATTGACTGTTGACTGCATGCAGGTTGTAGGAGTGAGTTTGATGTTGGAGGGACACTTTTTAGTTTTTTGTAAATTGTTCCTACATTGCTCCTATTGCTCCAATGCCCTTGACCATTTGGGAGTAAATTACAAGAATATAATTATACTTTGTGAAAGACTTTTATATCAATACAGCTATAAGTGAGTTTCCTTTCTTGACTTACACAGAAGAAAATGGAAAGATACATCCAAACTTTTGAAAGGCAAAAACACAGAAGGAGACAAAGAAAATGAGAGAAGGTGATGTGATGGAGTACAGAAATAGCAGATCGTGTCTAGGAAGCTCAGTGCAAACTGAACAGCGCACTAGGTTTAGCCAATACAATGATCTTGTTTTGCTTTTATATGTTAATAAAGAGGTTAAATATTGTGGGAATTTGTGAAAAAGGGCTTTAAAGTGTGCCATAGGAGTGAAACATCAGTATACTTATGTGTTGACAGCTTTTAGGCATTTTGAGAATGTTGGTATTTTCATACAGATATTATTACATCTGTATGAAATATATTACAAAGCTGTGCATGCTGCTCCTGAAGTATTTCAAGGTAAAAAATAAAAACTTAATAATATACACCAATCAGCCATAACATTATGACCACCTGACTACCTGCCTAATATTGTGTAGGTTCCCCTTTTGCCACCAAAACAGCCCTGACGCACCAGGCCACCTTCTTCCATTGCTCTGTGGTCCAGTTCTGTTGCACACATGCCCATTGTAGGCGCTTTCGGCAGTGGACAGGGGTCAGCATGGGCACCCTGACTGTTCTGTGTTTACGCAGGACCATACACAACAAACTGCAAAGCACTGTGTGTTCTGACACCATTCTATCAGTACCAGCATTAACTTTTTCAGCAATTTGAGCTACAGTAGCTAGTGTGTTGGATCAGACCACATGGGCCAGCCTTCGCTCCCCATGTGCTTTTCCTTCCTTGGATCACTGCAGACCGGGAACATCCCACAAGGGGCTGCAGTTTTGGAGATGCTCTGACCCAGTCGACTAGCCATCACAGATCCTTATGCTTGCCCATTTTTACGGCTTCTAACACATTAACTTTGAGGACAGAATGTTCACTTGCTCCCTAATATATCCCACCTACTGACAGGTGCCATGATGACGAGATTATCAGTGTTATTCACTTCACCTGTCAGTGGTCATAATGTTATGGCTGATCGAGGTGAGTGTGTGTATATATATATATATATAAATAATACTCAGTTCTTGCTTTCTTGGGGGGGAGGGGCAGCTGCAAAGTGGTAAATTCTTGTTAATCCCACAACATAAGGCAAAACCAAACATCTGAAGATGGTTACAGTAAAGACACGTCAGAGCCTCCCCAGAGAAGACACCCAATGTCTGGTGGGGTCAAGGGGTCGCGCACCGTAGGCAGTTACGGCACGCAAATGATATAAGACCAAATACTAAACATAACTGCTTACATTGGACAATATATTAACTGGGTTCAAATAAAAATGGTCTTAAGTAAACATACTCTTTTTAACTTTTTAAAAGGTCATGGTTTCTAATCCCTGAGCCGACAAGGTGATGAATCTGTCCTTGTGGCCCTTGAGCAAGCAACTTCACCCAAAATGTTAATGACTAAAATGTAAATGACAAAATCTCACATCAGGGACTCCACCAGGTTGGCGTCGGGTGCGAGGTTCTTCTTCCAGCGCATGCGGGAGTAATCTGTGATCAGGGACTCCTCTGGCACCTCGGGCACACCCATTTCCCGGGCAAACTGATTGGCACCTTCTCCAGTCAAACAAAGGTGGATCGTCTGCAGTGAACAGGAGCATATTTAATGTTTCTAGAGTTACATGTCAGTAACCTGGTGGAAGTTCAGCAGCTGTAAAGTCTTAAAGTTTGATGCATTCACATTTGCATTCAATTTCTTTTAAGTTATAGGTCAACAAGCTGTGCCAACCTTAAACCATGGGTGCTTTTTATGACTTTTGTTGGGTTAGGGAACATGTCATTATGGGTTTCAGGTTCACACATGAATAGACATGCACACACACACGCCCTTTCTATTAACAATACCTTGTCCATAACCAATCTAGCCAGTTGAACAGGGTTGGCCAGTCTTTTGACAGCAGAAACAGCTCCGCTGGTTAGATCTCTCCCATCCATCACAATGGCGTCCATCTCCACGTCACCCTTAGCATTCAACACTGAGCCTAGTCCTGATACATGCACAGAGGAGGACCAAAATAAATCTTTAAATAACTTTTTATTGAACTAGATATATCCAGGTTAACCAGACTGGAGCATTCTGTGAATATTTCTTATTATCTTCAGGAAAGCATTGAATTTCTGGCAAACAGCTTTTTTCATTTTTGAGAGGTAACAGAGGTTTTATATTGTCTGACAACTGTTTAATTTATCCGGATTGAGATTAGATTTTCCTTAGAAGAGGCTTCATTTCTGGCACTTCTAGAGAATTACGTACACATTTGGATGATAGGGAGCAATTATTATGTTCAACATTCTGTAGGTGGACCAAGCACAGGAAGTAGTTCCTTAAGTAGTTTAGTTTGAACAGGGTCCAGTAGACAGCTGATGGGTTTAGAGATCATTACCATTTCAATGAACATGTCGAGCAAAACAGGATTAGAAAGTTCAAGTGCCCCCAATGATTCCAGGTCAGGGCTGCTACACACACCTTCAAGACAACTGAGCCTCCGAAGACCAAGCTTATTTAAGGAGGATTCTGTAATCTCTTTTCTAATGATGAATCTCTGGGTTATCCGAGAATTTATATTGTTTGGGGTGCTAGTGGGTTCATTGTGATGGTAAATGTAACAAGATGGCAGTCCCATATTTCAGGATTATGAGGAACCTGTTGATAAGAATTCTGAGAACCAACTGAGGAACACTGTATGGCCCAGGCAGGCGGTCTGTAAAATGGAGCTACAGACCCCTTGGGTGTACTACAGCTTATCTCAATGAGGTTGAAGAACCAAATAAGGTTCTTCAGAAGCACCAATCAGGAGAAGGATATAAGAAAATTTCCAAGGCATTGGATATCCCCTGAAATTGAGAGGATATCGCACAACTGTGAATCTGTCTTGAACAGGGCATCCTCAAAAACAGAGCATCCGAGCGAGAAGTGCAATAATCAGGGTGGCCACCAAGTGGCCTGTGGTAACTGAAAGGAGTTAATGTTCCACAGTTGATCCTGAGAACACAATCCCCGCAGTCAAGCATGGTGGTGTCAGAATCCTGTTTTCGGGATGCTTCTTCGCATCAGGGCCTGGAAAGCTTGTGAAGATAGAGGGCACCATTTAAGTTTAAGCAAAGTACGGATAATTCCTGGAAGAAAACCTGCTGAAGTCTGAAAGAGACTTGGTACTTTGGAGAAGATACATTTTCCAAAAGGACAATGACCACAAAAACAGAGCCAAAGCAACACTGGAGTTGCTTAAAACAAAAAAGGTAAATGTCCTGGAGCAGCCCAATCAAAGCCCAGACCTCAGGCCATTTGAGAATACATGGAAAGAGTTGAAATTACTGATCACCCAAGGCCCCTATCCAACTCGACGAATTTGGAGAAATGTTGAGACCAATTATGGTCAACATTTTTTTTGTTGATCAGTGGCAGAAATTAAACCGATTTAGATGTCATGTTGTAAAACCACACAATGTGGAAATGTCCAAGGGGGATGAAAACCTCTGAGAGCCACTCTATATCCTCTCTCATTCTATGTGGGCTCTGTGTTTTTTTTAACCAGCTAAATAAAGAGCTGGCTAGCTCCAAAAATAGGTCAGCTAGTCATGTTATTACTGATATATGATTACTGCCATCACTATAAACATGCTGACATTCACAGCCTTATTTTGTCAGTCGTGTACAAAATATTGAACAAATGAAATTAAAACGGTGCATAATCCCTGGGTGGAGACCGCAGACTATGTCCTTGATTTTTATTTAAAACACGACACCCAATTCTTTAAACTACCAAGCAATAATATATTAGCATAATTGGACTGCATCTATTCTATCGACAATGCCTTACTCCACATCATGGAATGCTGAATTAACAAATTTCCAAAACATCCCATTTGATATGTTCGACATACTGTGACTGTCAGTTTGTTAGTAGTACTTAAAAGGTGGTCAGTTCCACTTCAATTGGATGTGTTGTGACTAAATTGTGTAATTACCATATTCTAAGCAAGCATGGCTATCTCACTAGGAGGAGAGATACAACGATATCTTATTACTGAACTCCGAGAAGCTATAAGAACACCAGCTGTTTTTTTCTCACCTGATTACAAAAGACTGCAGGTTCAGGGATGAGTGTGTGTTTAGTACCTGCATTAAAGCTGGGGTTATTTTCCAGCAAAGTGACAGCCGCCACCACCGCATCCATGGCACTGCCCTGTCCCTGAAGTATGGCGTAGCCCTCCCTGACTGCAGCCCGGACGCCCGCAAGCACAGACTGCTGATACTCCTCAGGGACGTGCCCTGCTCCTCCATGGACCACCAACACGGGCAGCATGTCTGTCAAAGAGGCATGCGAGAGTGAAGTGGTGAAAACATGGAGATGGATTGAGGACTATAGATGAATGTAACATCTTTTACACAGGATATTGCCATTGAGTGGGTCCGCCATTTGAAAGTTGTTTATTGTTTGGGCTCAAATGTGAAGCAGCTATTTAAGGCCATGGGGTGAGGCCCAAAAAGCAATATTATTTCCAGGATGTGAGATTCCTAACAATAGGCTTGGGATGGACACAATAATGTTGTGAAGAAAACTGGATGGCAGGATGTCACTCTTTCACGCAACGCAGAAACCTCTGAAGTTATAGTCTGCAGGCAAAACAGAGATTTGCTTGATAACGGGTGAAAGACCTCATTTGCTTGAAGTATTTATCCCCTAAAACACAATAGGCTAATGTAAACATGTAACTGAGAAAGCAAAAAAATAGACAACTTAAATAACAATAAAGATTCTAACATTGCGATATCCCACCCGTGTTGAACGTGCGGCTAACTATATGGAGGATGACCATTTACTGGGATCCCCTTACACTCAAAGTCAAGCCCAGTTGTGAAGAAAGGAAAGAGAAAGCTTTCTGGATGTGATGTTAGTATGTGATGTTAGTATGTGATGTTAGTATGTGATGTTAGTATGTGATGTTAGTATGGTTAGTATGGTTCACTTTTCTGCACGAGTATTTGACCAGGTAACGTCAATGGTTTGCACCCTGGAAAAAACTGAGATGTCGATCAATCAACAACAATGGACCAAAACTATTCATTGAAAGTTCCTCTCACAAAGAATTTATTGGAAAAATCGAGATGAAAGTCATTGTCTTGAGAGAAAAATACAACAGGCTGAAAATGGTAGAGGTGAACAGTTATGAACACAGATGGTGGCTTCGTCTGAACGGGGTCGAGGAGAGACATCAAGTCAAGTCACTGTCCACAGGAATTGGTTAAAAAAAAAATCAAAAAGAGTACAGATTGTTGAAAGTGATCATAGATAAATTCTCCATCCGGTACTTTAAAGAAATTATTTGGTGGAACGCCCAAGGCTCAAAGCAATTGAAGGTCAATCACCTGTCCCAAAGACAGAGAGGTGTGACAAAGTATGGCCAATGGTTCACCAAGCAGGGGTGGAGGGCAAGAAGACAGCTTTGAGGTAACCCATTCCTTTTATTGAAAGTGAGTACAAATAAGTCATAAACTCATCTGAGTAACAATTCAGTTGTTTGGCAGTCACTGAAACAGACAGAGACTGGTTACTAATTGTTAGGGGTTAAGTTGGTTAATCAATAAAACCTGTTAAATGCTATCTTGTGGTTAACACATTCCACAGCAAATCACTAATCTTTTCAAAAGTACACATTATATTATACTGTCCTGTTACTACATTTATATTTGTTTTTTCTTTTTATATTGTAAGATGGTAGAACCGAATTTTGGTAAACTTTATATTATTTGTTTATATCTTGAATAATATTCACTTGTGAGGTCAATCCATGAAAAAGATATTCTGAATACATGCATATTTTCAGAATCAAAGGTTTTAAAGATGGTGCAGCACTTTCAAGAATTATTCACACGTGTAATGAAGTTTCTATGACAATCACTGAAGAAGTTAAGACGAGTATATTCATTTCAACATTTGAGGAATTGTATTTAATCCATATTGATTTCATATGTAAATCAAAGGTCGTTAAATTAGCGCAGCCCACTGTAGAATAAATTGCACTTGTAATAAAGTTTAAATAACAGTCTATGAAAATGATAATGTAAATGAAGGCATATTTTCTAAGTTATATGAAAAACTAAATGAAAAGTACAGTTATTTTTTTCTTCATCAAAATAATGGTTGCAAACATTTCAGCACTTTCTGGAAAAAATACAACAACGTTCCTTAGACAATGCGATTGAATGCTTTCATGTGGAGTTAAAGGGATTTTATTAAATCCCAAATACCACGTTTGTGCACGTTAAGCAAAAGTTGTCCAACCCCCTGTAGAATAACTTGACATTGACAAGTGCATGCACAAACTGTTAAGAATTAATAACGTCATACATTATATAATTCTAGTAGTCACTACAATATGAAATCAGGAAAGATCCCTCTTTGCAATCAGCGAGAAAGGAAGCTGTTTACAACATTTGAATAGGATAGCAGTCTGGCAAAACCTGACCTACTTATTTTCCATAGAGCAGGTTCGACATTAAAATCCCGATGAACATCGCAACTTGTATCGGCACATATAGAATCAAACTCTAATGCTGCGTTTTTATTTCTGTTGTGATGCACGACACCCTTACCTGCAATGATTACGTAAAATGCACTTTATTAGATTTATTCACCTGTATTTATACAGAGAAATTAGACCATGGTATCTTTCACAGCTGAGCCATACTGCATCAGGTTTTATGCATCACGTTGTACGTGGAACTGTCTTGTTTAAAAATAACAGAACATTATTAACGTTTATTTCTTACCTTATTTATCGAAAAACGTCTTAAAAAAGAAAAGTATCTGGGAATCTCAAAACTACAGATCCAATAAAAGGGACACCAGCAGAAATATATCGCCCCAGAAGGTCGAAGTGATGCTTATTGCCGATTACGTCACTTAAGTATGGCAATGAGGAAACCTTCAAAATAAAAGCCCTAATTTCAAAGGATCGCAATGTGTATAGTCTTGCGAGCCCACCCCTCCAATCTCGTCTTGCCTCCTTGGCCCTCAATAAGGTATATATGGGGGTTCCTGAATATTCAATTACTCCCACTGAAGTTTGCCATTGGTCAGTTTGGGGACATCCTGGTTTGACACAGGGTTCGAAGCTAGGTGTCATGTATGGGTATGACATCATTAGGTTGCGTGTACTAATAGAGGAAGAAGAGTTAACCAACGTTCAAACGTTATCTCAGAGTCCGTGTGATTTCAGTCGATATCTTTTGTCAAGATTATAACACTTGGTTTGAGCTGTTCAAGCATAGATATAGAAAACCAAAGTGTATTTCCTTTGACTACATGCTGAAAAAGTGCTCTAGTCTGATTATACTTGTACCAATTATGTAAAGGTACTTTTTTCCAAGATAGTTTGCAGAGACTGAAATTCAATTTAATTGTATTTTATTTCAGGATAAAAATAGTTTGATAACATACAACTGAAATATATTAATTTGAAGATTGAAGTGCCTCAAAAATGGTTTTGTTATTCTAGAGTATTGACGTGGTTATGGACTTAAAACGTTGTTGGGAGGAATTTGTAAGTGCTACATGTCTTGTGACTGAGGTCTAATTTCACCTTTATCCTAAAAATGTATTCATTAGCATAAATTGCAAGTAGAAAAGGTCCAAAAGAGCACAACAGACATTATTGATAGTCAGTTAATGTTGTCCAAAATCTTAAAGTTAATGGCATAACTTAAAAATACAGAGTTACATGATTTGCCAGTTAGACAATTAAACATTTAATCACTCCCTCAAATATTCAAAACAATTCTTCCTTCATAAATGCACTTAATCAAAAACACCAGACCAATGGAAAATGTCAATGGGCGTTACTTAACATTCAGGAACCCCCATTTTAAGTAACGGCCCTGACTTGTGGTCTGCAAATATACCCTCCTCCTCCTTGGAGGTCTGGAAACTTGCATTTTAAAACTAGAAACGGAACCAGCCCGCGATTAGAAGGGATGAAAGTTTTTGCCCATGCAGGACGTGAACCTAAGTTTCCCCTGTGACAGTCTGTGTCTTTAACCACTGCGCGACTAAGCTTCACATGTATAGTATAGGTATAGCGTCTCGACATTAAATCATTTGGTCACCCAATTACATCACGCCAAGTTTTAATATTTCGCAAGACACCATTAAGCGTTGTGTTAAACTGACTTTACTTCCACCACAAATAGCATATATGAACTGTATGAATTTTGCTACTGGCTGTTTTAACAGCTTATTAGCCAGTAATAGGCTTACTAGCATACTACTTGGAATAGTCATAAAAATTGAGCAATTGCTAGCCAGACTGAAGATTAACTTTACACTGCCAAAGCTATTTCATGGCACAACAATGCTAGTTTATCTTTCATTTGTGAATGACATTGATAGACAGTCGGTCTGTCACTCTCACTCACTCAGTAAGAGACATTCGTTCTTCTTGGCCGGCTCTGCTTACGCAGTCCGGCAAAAAGTACCCCAGATTCTTAGCGTCAAGATTTCTATTTGATGTCAGTATTCAAATAAACCTCCACTCACAGGCTTGTTGAAGGCTTAGTGTGGTTTCAACTATTCCTTCGACCTGGATAGACCACATTTCCTAAACGTTTTTAGTTCCTAGCTAGGTTGCAACATATCAGAAAAGTAGCAAATATGTAGGAAAAACTCTATTCGGTTTTGGAAGAAATGTGCTCTATTCATAAGATTGAGCAAATAAAGCCATTACAATTTCGCTGTATAAATGCTGTTCTGAAAAAAAATATATGTTATCTATGGTATCTAGCATAGCCGACAGTCTGCAATTTATTGAAATTGAAAATGGACAGGTCAATGATAGTGGTTACTCATGTTCTGAACACAAAAGGATTCGCAGCAGCATACGCAGGTCAAAACGAGACAGAGGACAAGAACATTTGTTAGGCGAAATTATTTTGGTACATCTGGGGGTTGAGACTGCCGCACCCAAAGACTGCCGTCTTTTCCCCTCACAACAGCGCTAATACTTTCTACCTCATCCACACTTATTTTATATTATAGCAGAAGATTGCAACAGAAGCAAAATACGCCTTTAGAAAACGAATCATTCATAGTTACCACGTAATCATCACAGTATAACACCAAGTTAATTTCAGGTAAACTTCAGGGATATCAATCTATAAAGTTAGGAACAATAAGAGATTGTGAATCAATGTCACCTGTTTTGGTGCAAATGAAAGTGACAACAGGTGCACTGGAGAGGCAACAGCAAGACAACCCCCATACATGGAATGGTTTTGATAATTGCAGATAATTGCTCTCCCCTCTTCCTTCCTAACAGATTCTTTGGTAGTTTAGCATTTTACTAGTGTCCTTGTCACTACTGGTAGCACGAGAGTTGTGAGTGTTATTAATGATGCAGTAGTACTGACAACTAGCAAGGTCCGACCCTCAAAGGGTAAGAGTTGAATATCCTGGTATACTTTGCTGTCGTTGGAAGAGATCATACTGAGACTCCAGATCCTATAGGCATTGTAAGAAAAAAAACGTATGGATCCTCTATTACCTCTTCTTATTATCTCTGTAGGATCTATTACCAGATGAAAATACTGACAGTGATAATCCTGGCATTCTGAAAATGTTCTGACCATTTAATCTAACCCAAAACAAACACAACCTTAGTGTTTGTTTCAGTCATTATGGCATAAGTTAAACACAATGAGTCAAAACACTTGTATTCATGTGTTTCCATTGCTTTGACCATTTCTCTTAACTTTCCTCACAACTATCATTGACAGCCTGTCTGTCTATTGCTCTGTCTGTCTGTTCAGAGCACTACAGGAAATACAAAGGTAATCTAAACAACGCCACCAGTGTAACTAAAAGGGGTGAAGGGAATTCACTTCTACGAGATGGTTGGAGGGGTGAAGGGAATTCACTTCTACGAGATGGTTGGGATATACAGTATCTCAAAAAAGTGAGTACACCCCTCACATTTTTGCAAATATTTGATTATATCTTTTCATGTGACAACACTGAAGAAATGACACTTTGCTACAATGGAAAGTAATGAGTGTATAGTTTGTATAACAGTGTAAATTTGCTGTCCCCTCAAAATAACTCAACACACAGCCATTAATGTCTAAAACGCTGGCAACACAAGTGAGTGCACCCCTAAGAGAAAATTTCCAAATTGTGTCAATATTATTTTCCAGCATTGCCTTAACCCTCTTGGGCATGGAGTACACCAGAGCTTCATAGGTTGCCACTGAAGTCGTCTTCCACTCCTCCATGACGACATCACAGAGCTGTTAGATGTTAGAGACCTTACGCTCCTCCACCTTCCGTTTGAGGATGCCCCACAGATGCTCAATAGGGTTTAGGTCTGGAGACATGCTTGGCCAGTCCATCACCTTTACCCTCAGGTTCTTTAGCAAGGCAGTGTTTGTCTTGGAGGTGTGTTTGGGGACGTGATCATGTTGGAATACTGCCCTTCGACCCAGTCTCCGAAGGGAGGGGATCATGCTCTGCTTCAGTAGGTCACAGTACATGTTGGAATTCATGGTTCCCTCAATGAACTGTAGCTCCCCAGTGCCAGCAGCACTAATGAAGCCCCAGACCATGACACTCCCACCACCATGCTTGACTGTAGGCAAGACACAGTTGTCTTTGTACTCCTCACCTGGTTGCCACCACACACGCTTGACACCATCTGAACTAAATAAGTTTATCTTGGTCTCATCAGACCACAGGATATGGTTCCAGTAATCCATGTCCTGCTTGTGTTCAGCAAACTGTTTATGGGCTTTCTTGTGCATCATCTTTAGAAGAGGCTTCCTTCTGAGACAACAGCCATCCAGACCAATTTGATGCAGTGTACGGCGTATGGTCTGAGCACTGACAGGCTGACCCCCACCGCTTCAACCTCTGCAGCAATGCTGGCAGCACTCATACATCTATTTCCCGAAGACAACCTCTGGATATGACGCTGAGCATGTGCACTCAACTTCTGTGGTCGACCAGGGTGAGGCCTGTTCTGAGTGAAACCTGTCCTGTTACACTGCTGTATGGTCTTGGGCACCGTGCTGCAGCTCAGTTTCAGGGTCTTGGCAATCTTATAGCCTAGGCCATCTTTATGTAGAGCAACAATTATTTTTTTCAGATCCTAAGAGAGAGTTATTTTCCATGAGGTGCCATGTTGAACTTCCAGTGACCAGTATGAGGGAGAGTGAGAGGGATGACACCAAATTTAACACATCTGCTCTCCATTCACACCTGAGACCTTTGGCAATTTGGACATTTTCACTTAGCGGTGTGCTCACTCTCAGCGGTTTAGACATTAATGTCTGTGAGTTATTTTGAGGGGACAGCAAATTTACACTGTTATACAAGATGTGCACTCACTACTTTCCATTGTAGCAAAGTGTCATTTCTTCAGTGTTGTCACATGAAAAGATATAATCAAATATTAGCAAATATGTGAGGCGTGTACTCACTTTTGGGAGATACTGTATCTTTGAACCAGGCACTTCACAATTATTGCTCCTATAAGACACTCTGGATAAGAATAAAGGACTTAAATAAAATAACTGTACTGCACGAGATTGGGTGTAAATCACCACCCTTGCAAGTGCAAATCAACCCAGCACCGCTGCTTCCACCTGTTTGGTTCTGTGTTTGCCTTTGTGGGGGGATTGGTACTGCACACTTTCCTCATTGCCTATGGGGATTGCTATTAGGTATATTACGTTGACGCCATTGTTGGCAGTATCGCATACATGATCATGTGATGGTAGTGAATTACCTCAGAGGAGCAGAACCTAATGGCAAGACATTGTATGTACACTGTTGTGCATAATTCTCCAATAAATGGTTAAACTAAGACCTGGTGCATTCTGTATGAATAATTTTCCAAGGTACACTGTCTGGAGCTCAAGACTGACTCCCCAATTCTGGCCACCATTGGTCTGTGTCTTTATAATAAACTGTGGACCCCCACTGCAGAGAAACCCAAAATGCTCATGGACCGGACGGAAGAACCGCACTTTACTATTCATACAAACCGCATCTCACGAATCTTAAATATCCAACTGTATATATATATATATATATATACACTGTACAGGCCAAAAGTTTGGACACACCTCATTCAATGCGTTTGCTTTATTTTCATGACTATTTACATTGTAGATTCTCACTGAAGTCATCAAAACTATGAATGAACATGTGGAATTATGTACTTAACAAAAAAGTGTGAAATAACTGAAAACATCTCATCTTAGTTTCTTCAAAGTAGCCACCCTTTGCTCTGATTACTGCTTTGCACACTCTTGGCATTCTCTTGATGAGCATCAAGAGGTAGTCACCTGAAATGGTTTTCCAACAGTCTTGAAGGAGTTCCCAGAGATGCCTAGCACTTGTTGGTCCTTTTGCCTTCACTCTGCGGTCCAGCTCACCCTAAACCATCTCGATTGGGTTCAGGTCTGGTAACTGTGGAGGCCAGGTCATCTGGCACAGCACTCCATCACTCTCCTTCTTGGTCAAACAGCCCTTACACAGCCTGGAGGTGTGTTTGGGGTCATTGTCCTGTTGAAAAATAAATGATGGTCCAACTAAAAGCAAACCGGATGGGATGGCATGTCGCGGCAGGATGCTGCGGTAGCCATGCTGGTTCAGTATGCCTTAAATTTTGAATACATCCCCAACAGTGTCACCTGCAAAGCACCCCACACCATCACACCTCCTCCTCCATGCTTCATGGTGGGAACCAGGCATTTAGAATCCATCCGTTCACCTTTTCTGTGTTGCACAAAGACATGGCGGTTGGAACCAAATATCTCAAATTTGGACTCATCAGACCAAAGCAGATTTCCACTGGTCTAATGTCCATTCCTTGTGTTTCTTGGCCCAAACAAATCTCTTCTGCTTGTTACCTCTCCTTATCAGTGGTTTCCTAGCAGCTACTTGATCATGAAGGCCTGATTCGCGCAGTCTCCTCTTAACAGTTGTTCTAGAGATGTGTCTGCTGTTAGAACTCTGTGTGGCATTCAGTTGGTCTCTAATCTGAGCTGCTGTTAACCTACGATTTCTGAGGCTGGTGACTCGGGTGAACTTATCCTCAGCAGCAGAGCTGACTCTTGGTCTTCCTTTCCTGGGGCGGTCCTCATGTGAGCCAGTTTCGTTGTAGCGCTTGATGGTTTTTAGGACTGCACTTGGGGACACATTCAAAGTTTTAGCAATTTTCCGGACTGACTGACCTTCATTTGGTAAAGTAATGATGGCCACTCGTTTCTCTTTACTTAGCTGATCGGTTCTTGCCATAATATGAATTCTAACAGTTGTCCAATAGGGCTGTCGGCTGTGTATTAACCTGACATTTGCACAACACAACTGATGGTCCCAACCCCACTAAAATCCACTAATTAATCCTGACAAGGCACACCTGTGAAGTGAAAACCATTTCAGGTGACTACCTCATGAAGCTCATTGAGAGAACACCAAGGGTTTGCAGCGCTATCAAAAAAGCAATGGGTGGCTACTTTGAGGAATCTAAAATATAAGACATGTTTTCAGTTTTTTTTAACACTTTTTTGTTAATTCCATAATTCCATATGTGTTCATTTATAGTTTTGATGCCTTCAGTGAGAATCTACATTGTAAATAGTCATGAAAATTAAGAAAACACATTGAATGAGAAAGTGTGTCCAAACTTTTGGTCTGTACTGTATGTGTTGCAGTGTGAAGAGAACTATTAAGATCAGTACGACATACAGTAAGACATACAGCCCCTGTGGTTTCTCATAAGAGACAGACAACCCCAGAGGGTGAGTGGAACACCCCATTACCCACCCAACATTTCATCTATATTCCGGCAATCAAACCTGTCTGTACCAGCTTTGGATGGCGAGCTGAGGGTCCAGACAAACCTGAACCTCAAGAACAAGGTAAATATTTCATGTTTTAGCCTAGAACAATGTTATTTGAAAATGTCTGGACCTATGCGAAATGCATTATCACGAATTTGAGGTTACAGTTTTTCTTTACTGTCAAATGGCCAGCAACATTGTTAGGCTGTGGCAGAACAATTAAACTTTTTTTCATTCTTTGTGTTTAGGGAGGGGGGGGGGGGTCCCTATTTCGATTCACAACCACTCTGAATCTATAAAACACTAATATGCAGAATCACAGTGATGTTATTATTGACCCTGGTGATAAAAGTTCCCAGATTTCATATTTTTTAATGAAAAATAGTTGTTCTGATTATTTTACAATGTTCAGTTATGATCTTGATTTATTGTTGTTTATTAGCTGTGGAATATTGGTCATATTCTTTACCACACCCCAATGTGCCTTGCATTGCACAAATATCACCCAAGACCATTCATTAACTCACAAATATTTGAATTCTGAGATTGATTGTCCTACTAAATTTGTAATTCAAAGCATTTTTGAAATACAAGAACATGTGAATTAATGACATGTGAAACACGGGATCAATAAACCCATCAACTTTGGACCACACTAGTGTTTAAGCCTGTCTCAATGACAGCATCTGTGAAATTCACTTCCAAGACTGAACATTGCACACTCACTGGAAGAGGCCACTGTAGGGTGTACATGGCCCCTACGCACTCAATTGTTTTCACTCCCTCAAATTTAGCACACTTGCAAATGGCAGAGCCATATAAATTGAAGGGCATTGGATCATTTGGGCTATGCTACCCTAGAGTGGTGACATTACAAGAAATCCCTGGATTCAACATATCAACATAACAATCTCTTCTATGATACATGTTATTACAGGCTAAGACTCAGAAAACCATTGTTAAGTAACAGCTGCATGTAGGCACCCCTAAATATATGTGTCTCTATATCAAGGTTCCTAAATCCATATTGTTATACTGGCCTAATGCTAACCTAGTCTGACACAACAACATTATGGCCTTTAGTAACCTACTAGTAAATGGGAGTGACCTATTGTCATATTGGAGAAAGGTATTTGGTCATGTTTCGATTTTAGCTAATCAAGGCTTGACACGTCAAAGTTGAAATACCTCCTAAATGAAACTTTTCAGAAGGGATTTTTTCCTTTGAACTGAATGCTTGTTTTATTAAGTTTAAGGGGTTTATTGAACCCCTTGACACTGTCTGGAAGTCCCCCTCTCATTATTGTCAGCAACATGGGACCGTTTAGGGTACAAGGAGCAAGTTGCTATGGGCAAAGTGTTGGTTTGGATAGAATGGGTCAATAGTTGTTTGTCCAGTGAATAGTTTTTATTACTTTGTGCTGCCATCTACTGGTAGACTAATTGTGGCCCACTGGGGAATTCCTGTTAAATACACATATTCCTGTTAAAGATTTTGGAAAGATTCAATTCAGATATCTTGTCAGTAGGTCAAATAGGAACAGTTAATATGTCAGTAGGTTTTTATAAGTATGGCTAGGGTCAGTAGTTCTAATGTAACACTAGTTTTGAGTAGAGCTTGTGGTGGGACTGGTGTCAGATGACTGTCGATACGTCCAGTGTCCATAGGACAAGTGTCAGATGACTGTCGATACGTCCAGTGTCCATAGGACTAGTGTCAGATGACTGTTGATACGTCCAGTGTCCATAGGACTAGTGTCAGATGTCTGTCGATACGTCCAGTGTCCATTGGACTGGTGTCAGATGACTGTCGATATGTCCAGTGTCCATAGGACTAGTGTCAGATGACTGTTGATACGTCCAGTGTCCATAGGACAAGTGTCAGATGACTGTCGATACGTCCAGTGTCCATAGGACTAGTGTCAGATGACTGTCGATACGTCCAGTGTCCATAGGACTAGTGTCAGATGACTGTCGATACGTCCAGTGTCCATAGGACTAGTGTCAGATGACTGTCGATACGTCCAGTGTCCATAGGACTAGTGTCAGATGACTGTTGATACGTCCAGTGTCCATAGGACAAGTGTCAGAAGGTCCAGTTTCAATAGTACTAGTGCCCGACTAGTGTCAGTAGATCCAGTGTCAGCAGAATTATTGTCACTAGCACTAATGACAGTAAATCTAGTTTCAGAGCAGTGTCAGCAAGACTATTGTTAATAGGATTTGTGTTAGTAGGTAGTGTCAGTAGATCTAGTGTCAGTAGAATTATTGTCACTAGAACTAGTGTCAGTAACTCTAGTTTCACACTTGTGTCAGTAGAGTTACTGTTAGTCGGACTAGTCTCAGTAGGTCTTGTAAAATACTAGTATCAGCAGATGTAATGTTATTTGGACTTAAGACTAGTGTAAATAGGACTTGTGTCAGTAGGTAGTGTCAGTAGATCTAGTGTCAGTAGAACAAGTGTTAGGTCTAGTGTCAGTAGGTCTAGTGTCAGTAGGTCAGGTGTTAGAAGGCCTAGTGTCAGCAGGTAGTGTCAGTAGGTCTAATGTCAGACTAGTATCAGAATGGTGTCAGTATAGATTTTGTTCAGTAGTATTAGTGTCAGTCGGTGCAGAAAATAGGTCTAAACTGTCAGGCTAATCAGTGGATTAGTGTTAATAGCTCTATTGTTAGTAGTTCTATAGAGTCAGAAAGATTAAGGTGCATAGGCGTAGTTTGATCACTAGTAAAAGATGTATCGCTTGTGACATACAGCCTCAGTCTTAGATACCAGAATAGACATTAACTATTACTGTAGACAGCATAGATATTAACTATTACTGTAGCCAGCATAGACAAGGTCCTATTACTGTAGCAGATGCCTACGGTTAAAGTCGGGCTAAACTAACAGTGAAATACTTTTTATTAATGCCCCAAACCGGCAACAAAAAGCTAAACCAGGCTACAGCTATGTTTTTCGGAATTCCGAGAAAATGATTTAATATAGCAATATTTTGTAAGTTATATTAATTAAAACATTTAAATAAGATTAAATGCTCATTATATTAGAATGAAATAATGCATGGAAGCTTGCATTGGCTTGTATTAGGTTATACATGTTTAGTCTTGCCGCCCACTGAACTGTCCTTGGTCCTGAAATAGACTTTGCCTTCTATAGAGTGTGGTGATTTGAATTGATGATTGAAGCCCTCCATTCCTATTTACATGCATTTATGTTGCAATATAAATAGACTACGATATTTGTTTTTGAGTTCTGGTTTTATGTGTTTTTATAACATATTTTGTGCCTGCCTATGCAATAGCTGGGTTATATTATTATGTTTTTTCTGTATTCAAATTACTAAGTTGGACCAACAAAGTTTCCAGAATTACTGAAAATGTTTTAAACCCAACAACCATGACGCTAGGGTTGTTTTGCCAGAGTTAGAACTCTAACAAGATTCACCTGCACTACAACCAGACACACGCACGCGTCCCCGAGGGAGAGGGAACAAGAGTAGGTTTGTGCCGGGCGATTGTGAAAGGAAATAATTGGAACGGAGAAATGAGCGCGTCACTAGCACACTACGATTGGTGAAGTGAGAGATAAAATTTAGCACGCGCCTCGTACGCTGAGCCCCCATTCTCAAATGAGAATGCGCGCTCCCGGCGTGAGAAGGTTCGCGCGCTTCAGGGGCTGCGGTCCCATTGAAGGTTCCACATCTCCCTGACAGCGGTAGCATCAGTAGTTGAGCACCGCAGCATTGGAAAACCAGGAGCCCAGCAGCCAGCAGACAAGCCTAAGTATTGGCAGAGAAACATCTCACCGCGGTGAACGAAGCGAAGCTTTCCGAATATAATTTTCCGCCGGAGATATGGGTTCCCCGTAACTGGAAGTGGAGGGGAGAGGCGGGCGGGCGGGGGGTGGGGGGGAGAAGAGAAAAGACCGAGAGAGCGAAAGAGAGGCAGAGGAAGAGGGAGAGAAAAGGCGACTTGGAACCAAAGAAGCACTACCACCGTGGGTGCTCGCCACCATGGGAGCCTTGCATCACTTGCCAGAGCCGTTGCTTCGTCCGTGGGCCATGTCGTGATCCGTGGGCTCCGCCAGCGGGATTTCTGTCCGTGATCCGAGCCGCGGAGGAGAGAGGGGAGAAGATGTCCGCCTCGGTGGGCCCTCGGGGCGGCCCGCGCCCACCCGTCGTGCCGGCGTCCATGCCCGAGCCGGACCTGAGCCATCTGACGGAGGAGGAGAGGAAGATCATCATGGCCGTGCTAGCTCGTCAAAAAGAGGAGGAGGAGAAGGAACAGGCCATGTTAAAGTAAGGGAGACACTGGGGCTATTTCCGCTCCGGAGATGCTGGGGAGATGTAGTGGAGAGATGGTACACATACCACCGCTCATCGGCCGCTATAGGCTACCAGTGGGCTATGCCACCTATAGCCTACATATCGACCTAACCTACTCAATGCACTTAAGTGTAGGATATTATAGCCTATGGTGTGAGTGTGTGTGTGCTGCTTCTCAATGTGTAGGGTAATCCCTCTGTGCATCATTGTTATATGAGCTACGATATCAGGTACTCTTGATTGTGATTATGACAGTGGGCATTCTCTCCATGCACGCGAGATTGCCCAGCTTAGTGTTCACTCATCGGATGCACTCCCCTATTAGGAGATGGTAGCGCCTATATTATATTCACAGCTCCACTCATGGCAGTGTAGCCTACTCGCGACCTCACTCTTAGCCATTTATAGTCCTATTATTTAGTTTGACAAGGATGACCAAACAAGATGCCCAAACATGCCGTGTACGTGTGTGTTTGTGTCTGTGTGTGTGAGAGTCTGCTGAGTAAGAGTGTGTTGGGTCAGCGCCGTCACAGGTGTAAGAGAGGGAGAGAGATAATGCGAGAGAAAGAGGTGTGTCGTCCCTGAGACACGCAGCAGCACACTCCACCGTCTTCTAATGCCAAATAACGGGAAATCTTACTCATTTCTCAACCGCACCCATTTCCCCCAATGCATTTCTGTGTACTCTCATTTCCGAACACTTCTAAACCGCGGGATATACATATATCATAGTCCAAGGCTGTAGTCAGGACCACTAGTCCAGGCTGTAGTCAGTCCTCAACCCCGGCATCTGGCTCTAGGCTTACCCCGGGCTGCAAGTGCACAACGTAATTCTACCGAGATAGGCTAGTGTGATTGGTGTTCGTAAAATCCGGGGAACAGGATATCTTCTTTCGCTGTGTATCCACCCCATATCTCAACAGCTGTCTGTGTGTTCTTTCGCTGCTTTGACAACGGGGTGCGGTTAAGTATCACAGCTAAATGTAGGCCAGCGCTAGCACTCACGAATCAAGCTACAACAGCCTGTTTCAACAGAAAGGCTAGCTGTATGCATGTATCTCTTGTCCATGCCCTGGTGCTGTTTTATATAGGCTTGTAGATGATGCTGATCATGCCTGTGCTATTTCAGTATTTTCACACAAGGAGCACGAGTCGTTGTGGAGGATGAGCTCGCCTGCTGTAGCCTTTTCGTCACGACGAAAATCCGGTTTATCATAGTGAACCCAAACTGAGTAGCGTTTTACTACCCCGATATTTTGAGAAACTGCAGCGAGGTTATATGACGTCAAACAACCGTCACCGCTATCGCATAGTCTTAGGCCCTATTCAGAGAATTAATAACAATGATCCTACGCGAATAATCCCTCCTCAGCATTCTATTTTAGGCGCATTGTGTAGTGTAGTGATAGCCCTGCACTGAAACACCAGATCGATTCATTGCATCTAAAGAAAGAACTGTCCATTGTGTAAGTGGTCATGTATCATTTTCATAATTGTTATATTAGTGTTGCAATGCATCAACACAATTTTTCAGCACAGGCTTAATTGACAGTGAGAGCATACATGCTACTGTAGTGTGTGTGCGCGTGCTTGCGCGACGCTTTTGGTGTCGTTTGGGATTTCACTGGCAACCTATGCTAAAGTAGTGTGCCCACACCAGCATTAAAGGGATATTTCAGTTTTTTTGCGTGTTAGACCTCATCTTCCACTTTTAGCGTTGCACTATCACTCAGACAGTTTTTATGTCAAAGGTTCTTAAGCTGGTTTAGTCACTTGCATGAGTCACACTTCTGGTAGTGTATGGAGGCACCAAAAAAAATTCCACACTGTGCACCAAAACCTCTTTATTTGAAACTCCACAGCCGTCTCATGTCTTTAAGCAAACATATCAATATCATGCCTTCACGTGTGCATTTAACCAAAACATATAATAGAAAAGAGCTGGCTGTAGAGTTTTGGGTAGATATGTTTTGAAGCACGCTGCTGTTTTTTGTTTTTGGTGAGTCTTTCCACTACCACAAGTCAAGTCAGCCAAAGAAGTCTGTGTATTTAAATTTGACTGTAAACTGTCTAAGGAATGCCACAGTAATGAAGCTAAGTAGAATATAAGGTGTAACATACAAAAAAATAACAATATTTTTAAGGTAAGGCTGAAAATAACTGTGTTTAAGTGAAACCTGGACAGAGCTCAGCTGTATCCTATAGTATCATATACTCCAATGACAACATCAGATTACTGAATTTGTATCTCATCTCATCAGCATAGTTTTTGCTGCATAGTTCAATAAACCCGCTGTTGTAATAAGCACTGATGTAGCCTGCGCACAGAAGTACCTGGCACTGACTTTGCCAACTAATGGCTTGAATGAAGGAAAGTGTACTTATTGTGATTGTCAGATGTTAGTTTTCCAAGACACCTTAAGAGGAATGCTCCTATTGAAAGTCACTTTGGATAAGAGCGTCTGCTAAATGACAAAAATCTAAATGTAAATAGTATAGTCACACAGTTATGCTGGAATTCAATCAAACTCGGCATGTTAATGTTCACAGAGTTGCATTTACAAAGTGTACACCTATGTTCTGTTTATACAAACACCTTTGCTAAGCTGATACATACACCTTGTATTCTGTTTATATGTACACCTTACCCTCTGTCTATACATACAACTTACATTCTGTTTGTACATACACCTTATGTTCTGTTTATACATACACTTTACATTCTGTTTGTACATACACCTTATTTTCTGTTTATACATACACTTTACATTCTGTTTGTACATACACCTTATGTTCTGTTTGTACATACACTTTACATTCTGTTTGTACATACACCTTATGTTCTGTTTATGCATATAATTTACATTGTGTTCATACATGCACCTTATGTAATGTTTATAAATGCAAGTTATTTTCTGTTTGTACATACACTTTACGTTCTGTTTATACATATACTTTATGTTCCTTTTAAAAATAAAACTTGTGATCTCTTTGTACATACTCTATGTTCTATTTTTACATGCACTTTATGTTTGGCTTAGAGATGCATGTCATGTTCTGTTTATACATTAATGTAAAATTCAGTTCATAATGTACATTCACTTCTTTCTGTTCATGCACTCACCTGCTGTCCTGGTTATAAATACACCTTTTCACACAATCAGTGTAATTTAAGTTGGGAGGTTTTCACAGAAGAAATACTTCAATATGACACACATTCATTTCTCAAGACCCATCCAATGACAGCTGAAACACAATGAGTTGTCAGAGATAAGTCACACCTTTCAGGTTTTGACGGAACATCTCCATGATTTGGGGTTTCTTTATCCTGTTTTTTTCTGTGATCAAAACAATCAGAGGGCCCACTGATGTTTATAGATTTATTTGGAGAAAAATTTTTACAAAACAATATACTTTTGAAAGTAAAAGTTCAAGACATGCTGTTGTTTAACCCTTTTATTAGTGATATATGAATTTTCTATGTCAAAGTGGTATTTTCCCGACCGTGTAAGTGGAGCTGGCCTAGAAGAGTGAATGTCTCTTACTGAGTCAGTCCCTGACTGACTGACTCACTGACTGACTGACTGTCTCTTATTAAATAGCATAATGGTTATAGACGCGGACTCCGGAACCATAGGTCCCCCGTTCGCTTCCTGTAACAATCTAAACGCATTATGCCTGAGGTTCAGGTGATACAACATTACGTAATAGGAAGCCTAAAATAAAATATTTCTGATGGATATTAGGATTTGTTCAGGATAGATAAACACTTCACTGGCTATACAATTCTCTTGTCTTTTCACTTGACAAAAAATTCAGTTATCGTTAGTGATGGCCATTCGAGGCTTAATTTCCATTCTTCTAGCAGCAGGATATTATGCTAGCAGTGCTAAATCAGATTTTCTTTTTCAAAATAAAAGCCATCATTGAACTATATAAGCTAATATAGTTACCAATCTTGTCTGTACATTTTATGTTTAATGTCCGTTCCAATGTTATTCTTGTCTGTTCTTTTTCACAGACTAGATTGTTAACTATATTGCCTTATACAATTCAATTATGGCTTTTATTGTGATAAAGAAAATCTGTGCTGCCAGCATATTATCCTGCTGCTAAAATAACGCTAATGAAGCCTCGAATAGCCATCACTAGTTATCGTCACCTATGTTGATAGTTCTATGTCATTCACAAATGGCTAAATAGCTGTTAAAATGGCCAGTGGCAAAAGAGGATTTGTTCAGGATAGACAAAAACCTCGCTGGCTACAACCTTGAGTAGATATGTTATGGGAAGCCTAAAATGAAACTGTTTACTATATTGACACTATTTCTGGTGGATTTTCGAATTATGTCTTGTAATTGTTCAGGATAGTCAAACACTTCGCTGGCTACACGATTGTCTTTTCTTTTCACTTGACGAAAAAGTCAGTTATCGTCACTTATATTGATAGTTATTGTATCAGTGTCATTCACGAATGGCTAATAATCTGTTAAAACAGCCAGTGGCAAAAGTTCAAAGATACTATTTGTGGTGGATGTAAACTTAATAAGAAACATTACTCAGTTTAACACTAGATAATTGTGTCTAACAAAATATTCAAACTTGGTGTGATGTTAATAAGTGAAAATAATATAATGTGAAGAGGATATACTAATGCCTGGCATGTGTGCAGTTCCATGGCATAGTGAAAAATGACAATTGCTTTCACTTGGGCGACCTGGGTTCGATTCCCGAGAGGGCATCCACAATTAACATGTTTTATTGCGGGCTGGCTGAACTAGGCTTGCCTGGTTTCTTGTTTCCTCAAATATGGTGAATATTTTTTTTATACCTGTTATTGTGTATTAATCAAAAATCTTGCTCTATTCTTACTGGTTAGGTGTAGGTACTGTTAGGTGAACAGGAAGTAGTGGAGTTGATTGTGGCATTTCCCTGCTCAGATGTTGCATGTGCCAACCAATGGTGGCAGGCCACATTATGTTTTATGCCATCAAAAGGCAGATCGTTATAATATATGTCATGCATAGCCTATCAGTAAAATGATGTGTCCATGCATTGTGAGATCCGTCAGGGATAAACAACGTCCAAGCAGAAGAATGTGCCCGATGTGTGGCTGTAAATGGCTATGTTTGTTTTGTGTGGCAAAGGTTGGCAGAGGATTCACATTTTAGACCATCATATTGGTTTTTTAGTGAATTCTTCACTCACCGGCAAACGAGGTCATGTTAAACGAACTTGCCCATAATAGACAGTTCCTTCATTGAGTGTTTGTCTAGAGAGTCATACATTTACCTTGTCAAGAAGCCAGAATCCACACCATTTTATTTCCTTTTACCTACATTTTCTGATGGCATTCCAGTAAAATGGTCCCTCTTTTTTGTTCCAGAGACGAGAAGCCCATCCAAGCCAGAATTGTGCACCTGGTTGGGCAGAAGAAGCCTCCCCAGCAAAATGATGTCAGGTAAAAAACCCCCACATACATTCTGTATTTTGCTGTCTGCTTCCTTTTCATGTTCAGTTGGTTGTTGCAAAACAGTACTGCGGTCAGAAAACCTGGGTCAAACTCAGCCGGTCTCATTGGTCCCTGAACGCGGATGGGTCTCAGAGGACACAGCTGTCAAAGGGGCGTGTAATGGATGTGGTTAGGTGAACTACGCTCGAGTGATGAGTACCCTTGCCTGAAACCTGAAGACGTATTAACAATTAAGATGGTATTTTAGTGGGCTAGCACTTTTGGTCAGACTGTAGAAACATAGGGAACCTTAGGAATCAGGACCTCCATTCCTATCTGTGTCTTCCATGTCCCAGTGAGATATTCGTCATGACCCGCCGATTAACTATTATGTGCTATGAGCCATCACTATATTTTGACAAGGGTTTGATTTCTGGATATGTGGTTTCTTCATATCACTCTGTCTCTGAAGAGAAAAAACAACCACTATGCCCCTGGCTGGATAAGTTTGTCGTATTTAAATACCAGTATGCTAACTATCAGTGAAGCATCCAGGCCCCTTTGACTAAAGCTAGTTTGAGGATGCAGTTGAGATTTATTTGTGTGACCGTTTTTAAACCTCCTTGGGATGGGAGAGGTGGTCAGAACTCAACACATTTGTCTGTCACGGAGATTGTCTCTGCAGTGCAAAAATCGTATGTATAAGTACTTACATCTGTGTGGTCATGCACGTCAACAGTTTCTATATGACGTGTGTGTATGTGTGTGTGTGAAAGAGAGAGGTTGTATCGGAGAGCTCTGGGATTAAGAGGTAAGTCAACTGAATCACTTCTGCTTCCCTGAGGAATCCCAAAATGTGGGCCAGCATGACATCGTATTGCGGAAACCCTGTCAGTATTGAGACACGATGCAATTCACAAATACAAAGTCAAGAAAACCTGACATAAAATAAAGCAAGATGCAAAGTGACCAGTGTTTTCAATGTGGGTTACACAACAGTGTGGAGGTATTTTATGTATGCGTTTGAGGGAATGTGTGTGTGCTTTGAGTGGGAGCAAGCTGAGCACAGATGTTATATGCTATTATTGTAGAGCTCAATAAATGCAAAGCAGATTTTTGTAAAGGTCAAGTGATGTGAACTCAGAATGCATTAATGATGGACCTAGTAATCCTTTTGATAAAGGGGAAGATACAAAATTATGTTAAATACCAGACCTCAAAATCTGACTCCTTCTGCCCACCTGGAAACATAGTCTATGTACATATGTCTAACTTGCCTTTCTCTAACTTTATAGTTTTATAGTCTGATGGAGCACTCTCCAAAGTATATGACAGTGATGTTCTCAATGCAACATATAATATATTATAGGGATGTATTGTATTTTACATGTATATGACAGAGACATTCTGTGTGTAACATAGTTTATAACAGGGAGGTATTGTACAGATATGTAACATGTATATGACAGAGATGTTCTATATGTAACATATAGCATATATCAGGAATGTGTTGTATGTAGCATGTGTATAACAGGATGTACTGTAAGTACCATACACATAAAAGGGATGTACTTTATTTCACGTACATAATAGGGATGCATTGTATGTCACATATATATAATAGTAATGTACTGTATGTCAGGTGTATATAACAGGAAAGTGCTGTATGTCACACCTAATAACAGGGGTGTACTTTATGTAACATATAATAAATAACAGGATGTTCCTTATGTCAAATCTTTATAACCGGACATATTTTATGTCATGTGTAGTGTATAACAGGGATGTAACATGAAACAGTATTTTTATAACATTCTTAAATGCTGCACTTCTCTTAGGCTCAGACTATTCCCCTTGGAGCAGGGAGACTCTAGGGATTACTAAGATAATATCCAATCACATAGTACAGGAAGGGACTGCCGGCCAATCCCAAGGCTCGGGAGGGGACTGCAGTGTTTCTGGGCCATTGCCATGGTGCCAGTATCAGGAGACTGCCATCCAAACACATGTAGGTGCATGGAGTTGCCGACTGCTCACTTGTCTTCACGGGGATGCGCATGGATATTACTCACATACTGGAGAAGCACAGCTAGCACACACAAATCTCAACCTAACTTGACTGGCAATGCTGCATCTGTAAAGTTATATTGCAGCCATGTATGGTTCAGGTCAGTGTGTGTGTGTGCATGTGTGTGTGTGTGTGTGATACCCGTCTTAGTGAAGATGGAGCTATGTGCAGCAATGTGTGTGTATGTGTGTGAGCGTGATTTTAGATGGTGCCCACCCTGTTGAAGGTAGGGCTGTGTAGGGCTGTGTAGGGCTGTGTAGGGCTGTGTAGGGCTGTGTAGGGCTGTGCCAAGCCATATGGATCTCTGTCTGGGGAGCACACAACCCACTTAGCTCTGCTGCTGGCTCTGCTGCTCTCTCCATCTGTCTTTCCCTACTCCTCTCTCTTGGCCTTCTCTCCCTTTATGTATCCCTCTGTCTTTATCTCTCCCTCTCTTTCCCCTTTCTTTCTCTCTTTCCCTCCCCTTACCTGTCTGTTTTTTATCTTACGAAGCCTAAAAATGAATGTGCGCATGTATGTGTGTTCGTGTGTGTGTGTGTGTGTGTGTGTGTGAATGACATTAGTACTGTTCAAGCCTGTGACAGTGTATAAGTAATGAGGTGTGTTATTGACAATTGAGTGTCTTCTCAAGTAGACTGTTCTCACAGTCTCTCTCTCTCTCCTTCTCCATCACTCCCTGGAACTGTCAGAAGTTGTCATCTGGACCTTGAGAAATGCTTTTGCACAGTGTGTGGCAAAATACTGTAGTGAATGAGCATCTTCAATGGTGGCCAAGGTTGCTGTCAGCCATGTACTCAGATCCTTGATTGTTAGGCTTTTGTATATTCCGTCTCCTAGTAAATGTCGTTTTCTTGAGGCTATAATCTTCTTTAAGTCCCAATCAGTTATTGAGGTTAGGTCTTCCAGACCTGGCCAGTTTAAAGACACCTGATTGCTGTTATTGAGGAGAGTGTTATATTATTACATGTAACCAATTAGAGTTTGTGTTGCAGAGCCAATCATCAATACAGTGCATGTATCTTGAGGTGTGGAGAGATGTGAAAGAGAGAGCAGCTGAACTGAATGGAGAGATGGCAGAGTGATCGTAGAACTTGAAGCTCACTGTAGTGGGTGAGTGTGTACACTGGATGGGAAAGATGGAGAGATGGCAGAGTGATGGTAGAACTTGAAGCTCACTGTAGTGGGTGAGTGTGTACACTGGATGGGAAAGATGGAGAGATGGCAGAGTGATCGTAGAACTTGAAGCTCACTGTAGTGGATGAGTGTGTACACTGGATGGGAAGGATGGAGAGATGGCAGAGTGATCGTAGAACTTGAAGCTCAATGTAGTGGATGAGTGTGTACACTGGATGGGAAGGATGGAGAGATGGGGAGAAAAGAAGAAAGGTTGATGATGGTTTTCACAGTTTTTCAGGTTGACGTTAGATGGTTTTTAACCTTGGACGTAGTTGACAGGACAAGAGAAAATGTAATCCAGGTTTAATATTTCTTTAAACAGACATCACAAGCTTTAATTACCTTTTGCCTATTGTAGCTAATTATTGGAAAATAATGTCCAAATCACCTTTAAATGATATCAAATATGGAGATGATTTCAATCTAGAGATTTTCTTTGTAAAATGTTCACATTTCCCGATTACCTCCATACATTTTTAGCTAGCGAGGGTTATTTAGTTACAAAAATAAATAAATAAATAAACATAGATTATAGGATGTTCTCGGTTCATTCACTTCTTTTTAACATCAAGCTGAAAAGAGGTTGGGATGAGTGAGAGCCTGAAAGAAAGAGATGGATGGAAGGAAGGAAGGATGTACAGTAGGAAAAGGATGAGCAATACACCGCCCAGGCCACACAGCGTGAAAACAGTTCCAGCAGGAGCGAGAGAGGAAGGGGAAAGAGCTGCCAACGCCAGAGAGGGAAAGGAGAAAACCAGGAAAAGAGCAGGAGAGAGGAAGGCATGGCATATGGTAGAGCAGGGCCACCCAGAGTGGGTACAGACCAGTGCATCTAGGCATTGTGGGCCGTGATGCACCTGAGTTGAGCTATTTGTTATTATGATGTAAAATCAGTTGTCATAAGCACACTCCTGTCTTTTAGTAGACTCAGTGTCTACAGGGTTAGTCACAAAGCTGGCACCCTTTGCTGCTTTCCAATTTTGCAAATAGCAGGTGGAGGAATAAAGTTTTTTTTTTTTTTTTTTTAAAGCTCATCTATTATAGGATTGTGAATTTACAGAAATCAATCAGGTGGATGACTCCCCCTGTTTGGAAAGAGAGAGAGAGCTTAATTTCGAAATGGCTGCGAAGTGATTTTCTCTCGCTCTTATTTGACACTCCCTCATTGTTATTTGATTCATGCCCGCTTGCCTTTTGAATATCGATCTAAAATGAGAGGTTGAGTCAGGAAGCGAGCCCTTAGTCACCGGAGCTCCGCGAGGCAGCTGGAGAGGGAGTTTATGAATGCTTATTACTGATACAGAGTAGCCTTACAGTCATTCTTATGGCTCAGTGGGCTGGCAACAACAAGGTTAGGCTCCTGCATGGTTTACATGCCTTGGTCACGTCTCTAAACAATGTCATGGGTTTTAGAAATTGCCCATTGAGTGTGTTTTTTCACTTCAGTGTTCAAGTGTTAAAATGTATTGGCCATCTGCAAAACATACTACAGGTATAAATTTGGCCATACAAACTTGACTGATACAAAGACAAACTGTGTGTGTATGTAGTCTATGTACAGTATATATATATACAGTTAAGGATGGAAATATTTGGACACTGACACAAGTTTTGTTATTTTGGCTGTTTGCCAAGTTACAGTTAAATAATCAATATAGGCTTAAAGTGTAGTCTCTCAGCATTCATTTGAGGGAATTCACATCCAAACTGGAGGAAGGGTTTAGGAATTATAGCTATTTAGTATGTAGCCCCCTCTTTTTCACGGGACCAAAATGAATTGGAAAATTGAACCGAAAGCTGTTTCATTGACAGTTGTGGGCTATTCCTTTATTATTGATTCCAGGTGTGGCATTCGTATTTGGAAGCTGTTGCTGTGAACCCACAACAAGTGGTCAAAGAAGCTCTCAATGGAAGTGATAAAAAAAATCCATACAAAAAATAATTCCATCAGAGAGATAGCAGGAACATGGAGTGGCCAAACCAACAGTTTGGTACATTTGGAGAAAAAAGAACACACTGGTGAGCTCTGCAACACAAAAAGGCCTGGATGTCCATGGATGACAACAGTGGTGGATGATCGTAGGATTCTTTCCATGGTAAAGAAAAACCCCTTCACAACATCCAGCCAAGTGAAGAACACTCTCCTGGAGGTAGGCATATCATTATCCAAGTGTACCATAAAGAGGAGACTTCATAAGAGCAAATACAGAGGGTTCACCACAAGGAGCAAACCATTCATAAGCCTCAAGAATGGAAAGGCCAGATTACACTTTGCCAAAAAACATCTAAAAAAGCCAGCCCAGTTCTGGAATAGCATTCTTTGGACATATGAAACTAAGATCAACCTGTACCAGAATGATGGGAAGAAAAAAGTATGGAGAAGGCTTGGAATGGCTCATGATCCAAAGCATACCATATCATGTGTAAAACACGGTGGAGGCAGTGGGATGGCATGGCACTGGGTCACTAATATTTATTGATGATGTGACAGAAGCAGATGGATGAATTCTGAAGTGTATAGGGATATATTGTCTGCTCAGATTCAGCCATATTCAGCGAAGTTGATTGGATGGCAATTCACTTTACAAATGGACAATGACCCAAAACATTCTGCGAAAGCAACCCAGGAGTTTTTTAAGGGAAAGAAGTGGAATATTCTGCAATGGCCGAGTCTAACTGGATATAAAATTCAGTTGAGCAGTGCATTCGTCTTCTGGTGTTCACTTAAGTGTTATCCTTAATGAACAAAGCTTTTATTCTCCATTTTCTAATGTCATACCATCATGTTAATCTGCAATGTTAACATATTGCATACTCTTTCAAAAAATTTTATACCAAATGATTTACTTAAAAGAAAAACATAAAAAACTAAAATAGAGATCCATTAAGCAAGTGTAGATGTGTGTGTGTTTGTGTGTGTGTGTTGTCCTTTTCCCTTAACAAGATCATTCCAATTATTGTGATTTTATTTTAAATATATTATTATAGTTATTTATTTAGTATAGATGGACCTGGGAAATCTGTGTTAACAAAATGCATGTTGGAAAGAGGACACTTCAACATATTTGTCCTTTTTAAATATACCCTTTAATTGAAAACTACATTGTAAAATGTTTCAGTAGATGAGTGTGAGAATGATCCAAACAAAGCAGTATGTTTTTAACCCAGCCAATTGAGAGTCTTCACTAATGAAAGCATGACCCCCCATATTAATGGTCATATACTGTAATATTAGTATGAAGTGTATATATAAGGTGAAAGGATTGACAGCAGGATGGATGGTAATGGTAATGGTAGCAATCAGTGATTAGCTGCGTAATGGTAATATTACATCTCATCAATAAAATCATTATTGCAGAGGTGGTATGAGTGTGTGTGTGTGTGTGTGCGTTTGTGTGTACTGTGTGAATGGCGTCCGTAATGACAGACTGACTGAGTGAGGGTTTATATGTGTGTTACAAAAAATGTGTGCCCTGCCCGACTCAAGACCTATTACCGGGAGCCCAGGCCCGGTCCAACATCACATGAATACATTGAGGCCAAACCCTAAAAAAGCCCTATAAATAAAATGAAAGAATCCACACAAAAATGACTTTTCTGTATAATATACTGTTCTGTTTACATGGCAGAGACGGGAGAAGTGTGGAGAGAGAGGGAACATAGCTTTAAATAAGTGAGGAAGGGAAGAAGGAGTAGAATATAACCAACAACTGTTGATTTGGGTTAAATATACCATAACATCCATAACCTGTATATATTGGTCTGTCTGACAGATGCTGCATCTTTGTTGCAGTCACCACTGTCCCAAACAAACTCTTGCAACCAGGAATAGTCTATTTCCAATTTATATATATTTTTTAATTTTGACAATGAAGACTACAAGAATAGGGTTTAATAACAACACATTATCTGTCATTTTTTATAAAATATTCCGCATTATTTACTCTTTTTAAAATGGTCCAGAAAATGTTAGAGTGCTCACTCATTCCTCTCCTAGACCTGTTTCTACCTTTCATTGATGATCATTATTGGAGCTGAAACTAAATGATTTGTGGGGAAAACATAATATTTCGAATAACTGCTCTGCTCAAAAAAATATAAAAAAACAACTGTAAATTAATGCTCAGAATTGTTTCTGTTAGAAGCAAGCTGGAACTTGTTAATAACTGTCATTAATAGAAACCTCAGCACCACACCTGTCATGGCAGCTGACACAGAGGGGAATTAGAGACAGTGCACCAGTAACACATCCGGCAAGCCCAAACCCAGCCCTTCTTGATTATATTCTTTAGAACACAGGCCGAGTCATCATGTACCCTCTGGGTTACTGTAATGCGTGGCTATAGCCCCCCCTAGCCCCGATGTAGTGCCGTGCCTGGGTATATGTCCGGTAACACCTGCCTGACGGAAGCAAACAGAACAGTCCATGGGTCAGGTGCCTGGAGTCTTTGACAAATGTGTTATGCCTTTCACAGAAACCACATTAATGTTGTGTATGGCTGGAAGCTTGACAACTATTGCCCAGGATTAGTTATGAAGTAGAGATGTTAAAGGACGTGCTCATTCAAATATGGTTTTATTAAACTGGATGCTATTTGGTTTAAATTAGGACGTAATAGGATGAATGACTTGTTCATACATTGATGAAGTTCGAAAGTAGCCTTGGTCCAAGGATTCAGATGGGCTGATCGTGTCATCACAAAAAGAAAACATTTAAAGGATCATTCTCTTTCCTAATTTCAATAATAGTTACAGCCTGGGAACCGATGTTGCACAACCCTTGTTTACAAAGGGGTGTTGTTTACTTAGCTTGGTAGCTTTCTGAAAGTGCCAATATTACACAGCAGTGTGTCACCATACATTATTACAGTTTTCTCCTAAGACAACTTACACTCACCTAAATGATTATTAGGAACACCATACTAATACTGTGTTTGACCCCCTTTCGCCTTCAGAACTGCCTTAATTCTATGTGGTATTGATTCAACAAGGTGCTGAAAGCATTCTTTAGAAATGTTGGCCCATATTGATAGGATAGCATCTTGCAGTTGATGGAGATTTGTGGGATGCACATCCAGGGCACGATGCTCCCGTTCCGCCACATCCCAAAGATGCTCTATTGGGTTGAGATCTTGTGACTGTGGGGGACATTTCAGTACAGTGAACTCATTGTCATGTTCAAGAAACCAATTTGAAATTATTCAAGCTTTGTGACATGCTGCATTATCCTGCTGGAAGTAGCCATCAGAGGATGGGTACATGGTGGTCATAAAGGGATGGACATGGTCAGAAACAATGCTCAGGTAGGCCGTGGCATTTAAACGATGCCCAATTGGCACTAAGGGGCCTAAAGTGTGCCAAGAAAACATCCCCCACACCATTACACCACCACCACCAGCCTGCAGAGTGGTAACAAGGCATGATGGATCCATGTTCTCATTCTGTTTACGCCAAATTCTGACTCTACCATCTGAATGTCTCAACAGAAATCGAGACTCATCAGACCAGGCAACATTCTTCCAGTCTTCAACTGTCCAATTTTGGTGAGCTCGTACAAATTGTAGCCTCTTTTTCCTATTTGTAGTGGAGATGAGTGGTACCCGGTGGGGCCCTGCTGTTGTAGCCCATCCGCCTCAAGGTTGTGCGTGTTGTGGCTTCACAAATGCTTTGCTGCATACCTCTGTTGTAACGAGTGGTTATTTCAGTCAAAGTTGCTCTTCTATCAGCTTGAATCAGTCGGCCCATTCTCCTCTGACCTCTAGCATCAACAAGGCATTTTCGCCCACAGGACTGCCGCATACTGGATGTTTTTCCCTTTTCACACCATTCTTTGTAAACTCTAGAAACGGTTGTGCATGAAAATCCCAGTAACTGAGCAGATTGTGAAATAGTCAGACCGGCCCGTCTGGCACCAACAACCATGCCACGCTCAAAATTGCTTAAATCAACTTTTTTCCCATTCTGACATTCAGTTTGGAGTTCAGGAGATTGTCTTGACCAGGACCACACCCCTAAATGCATTGAAGCAACTGCCATGTGATTGGTTGATTAGATCATTGCATTAATGAGAAATTGAACAGGTGTTCCTAATAATCCTTTAGGTGAGTGTATGTAGTAATTTCCATAGTATTTTGTCTGCTTGTTTTTGGCAAGCTACTGTAGGTACGTTGTCAAGCAAACATGTAACGACACGAAACCAGGAATGTATGAACTTTTAAGATCATAATAGACATGGTTTATAAATATTGTCGGGTAGTCTATCTCTCTTGTGAAAAATGCTAACATTGGTACCATCATTTTGTGTCACTGGTGAAACAAATCCTGTTCACCTTTAAACCATCTATAAGTGTCTCTGTTGAGGTTTCTAATCAATTTCAGATACATTAACATTGAAGTCATTTGCCAGACGCTCTAATCCAAAGTGACTTACAACAGTGAGTGCATACATTTTCATACCTGGTGGGTATGCTATTACTCTCACTATATTTACAAACTATTAAAGTCTCTCTGGACATGGGCTATTAAGGTCCCTGCTCTTTTCTTCTAATAGCTCGCCAACCACACAAAAGATGAAACATCCTCCTGACCAAGGGAACCATTCTGCTTACATAGACTCTCACAACCACCCCCTTAACCTACCACACACAGCTGGCAGCCAGGGCTGGGTTTGGAATTCCTTTCTAGTTCCCAGTTACTTGTCCAAACATATCAGTAATGTCACTGTTTAATCAACTTAATAAGATAATCTGACTACTTGAATCCAGGGACAGTTCTTCTGAATCATGTATTCTGTTACACCCCAACTTCGCTTGGTCCAGTAATATAGAAGGCAGTTTAGTGGCCACCAGACGCATTGACTCAAAGTTGCTTAGAATCCAAGCCTCTGATGAATGAATCTTTTTGTTGAGATTGGTAATAAGGAGAGACAAGGGAGCAAGGTCCAGAGCCAAATTTTTTAAAATATGCTCACAGTTCCCCTCAATGACAATATGTAACTGAATACCCAGAGTTGGGGAGTACCGGGTTACAAAAAAACAATAACCTGTTATGTTACCAACAAAAATATTGTAATTGGATTACTGATACTTTTGAAAACATTTAGGATTACTTTTGGATTACTTCAATTGAAAAAGAATAGGTGCACAAAATTATTATGACACGTATGTTTCAGTTAATTATTTAATGTTATAAAACATAGTTATTTGAACCAAAGTATGAATTCCGTGCCTCGGTTGTCATCATCATGCGCGTAAAGGTGGATGCGCATAACCAGTTTTGTGACGGAGGAAGAACTAATTTAAATTTCTTCGGTTTTGGTTGGTTGGATGGCTGGTTTTAAAACAGTATATCTTTGATAATATTAGCAGAGTCATATAACATTTGGTTTAGTTATCTACTCTACCCATAATTCTCAGAACAATGATAAGCGATTGGCCTACCTGGTGTTATTTCTTTTTCAGATTTCAAGGTTTATTTGTTAAAAGCACCAAAAACACAGCCAGGACGAGTTGAACCGAATATCTTTTACAGGAATTGTTTAATAGATTAGGCAACTATTTGTTAGAAAGCTGTAATATGGTGCTGCCTTTAAGATAAAACATTATATGGAATTTAGACATTTGAGGAGAAAAGATGTGTTGGGAAGCACTCTGCCAAAGGATGATTATTTGCATTTTGACGCGGCCACATCCACTCCGTCCATACAGGTAGGCTATGTGATTCTGCTTGCTTTGCATCTCTGAAAATAGCCTTTATTGGTTATCATTGGCTGCTGACGTCATTTACTTTAGGCTAAGAGTACAGGTTTATAATCACAGTTTATTTATTTCATTTGCGTTTTGAAAATCCATCACTGGTGGCCATAATAATCTGAGGTTACGTTCAGGCGGGTAAATCTTACTGTTCACGATTGCAAACGTGCATTCGCGTGCTGGGGGTTTCTGCAACATTTTGACAATGTTGAGCAAATCATCAGACTACTGCCGATTTAGTTTATGCGCGAAAAGCTATAGATATAACAATGTCAATACCCTTCGAGTAATTGCCATTTATTTTTCAATAATATTTTGAAGCAATTAAAAACATGAATTAAACACTAATAACAGAACAGGCTTAAGCATCATTAGATTCTGGGTATATTCAGATAAAAAGTCAGATTCTGGAAGATCAAGGTTTATTGGATTAATTGGAATGACTGAATATCTGACAGACCTTTAGCATGTAATGTAGAGATGTAGCCCAATCATACTGAAGTAAAAAGCAATGGTTTAGAAACCCATTTCCAAAGACACTGTAGCCTACACAACCCATAAGGTAAAATGCGAATTACGTTTTAGGCCAGCTATGTAAACTCTAACATTGATTGATCCTGCAAAAGTTGTTCAGTTGGCTATAGGCTATTGTTTTTCCAATGCCTCTTAATATGAAAGTAATCAGATTACGTTACTGACTTGGAGTAATCAAAAGGTTACGTTACTGATTACAGATGTGGACAGGTAACTTGTAACTGTAACGGATTACATTTAAAAAGTAACCTACCCAACCCTGTGCATTCCTCTATAACCAGATATGACATTCCATTACCCAGACTCCACTGTAATGTTGCCAGGACTAGTTAATCCATCCTTTGGTTTTGAGTGAAGGTATTCCGTGAGTAATGCACCCCCCATTCAGAAATGGAACCACAGCCTGTGGCCCCATGGCTCTTTCTATAGATCAGAAACAATTTGATGGGAATGAACATTAGTTTCACATTGCCCTTGTGACTGGCTTGGTTGTATGACTTTTCACCAAGCTGTTTACAGCTATCAAAATATTGACCATTTATGTGTTATGAGATGTTTCTGAACCAGCAATAGATTTAAGAGAGTTTAACATAAGCCATTGAGCAACACAACTCTTATCACATGAATGTCACACATTTGAGTCTGTGTGAGTTTATATGAGTCTTTGTGTGATTTTATATCAGTCTGTGTGTGTGTTTATATGAGTCTGTGCTGGATAATATACCGCCTGTATTGTATATGGGTACCAGGGCTATGCTGAAAAGGACTGATTCATAATGGAATTCATATACGTATGTTTGTTTGTGTGTGTTTGTGTGTGTGTGTCAGTCCGTCTGTTGACGTTTGTCCTTGTTAGGCAAAATCGGGGACCGTGGCTGAGATACGTCCGCATTTTAAAGTCTTTCAGTCACGTCAGCCATCCAGAGGTTCACTGTACAGGACTGTAAGAATACAGTGAAACAATTATTGTCCAGGTTGATAGCTAGATCTTCCCCAAACTTGATCAGCCCTCATCCCCGAAACCCATCTGAATCCTCAAATTCCAGCATGTTTATAATGCAAGCTATTTTTTCTTGGTGTGCATACGTTGCAGAGAAGGATGTGTTGGAGCTTGTTAGTGCTGTATGCTTGAATTATTACTGTATATCTGATGCTGTATGCTAATGTTGTTTTGGTAAATTGTTGGCCCAATTGTTAAAGTAAAAACAAACTTGGACACATTTGCATTTCACAAAGGGTTTATTTTTATTTCTTAAAAGAGAGGAAGTACTGAGCGGCGTGACTTTTAAAGGGAACTGTCTTTATGGATGTGTTTGTGCTGGGGAAAGTAAATCTTGGGCTTCCTTTGGTTGACTTCATTGATTAATCTCAGTGTTTTCTACCTTTTTGTTAATGAGCTCCTGGCTGTCTGACAGTCTCTCCTGAATCTTGAAAGCTGAGGACTCTCTCAGATCTCCTCATAAATACATCTCTCTCTATTTCTCTTCCTCTATCTGTTCACGCACAGAGATGTTTTCCATTCACCCGTCAGGAACATTCCACTACACTGGTGTTACACAATCAAAAAGCGATCTAAGTAAAAAGTTTCCCCACCTCAGTATATCGGTTTGCTAGAATTAATTCGACTGTGGCTCAGTGTTGAGTATCGCTTCCTTCCTTCATCTTACTTCCATTGATTCATCAGTGAAAGATTATCAACCCCTGCTCTCCTGTTCAGCTGTGTTTGAGCGGTGGCACGGACGGCCCAAACTTCGCAGTGGCCTCCCCGAGGCCCCTCCCCCAAACCCCCTCAAAATATGTCTCTGTCTATTATCTTATACCACTGCCCCCTACGTCAGTAGACTGATGGCTGTCTTCCTTTAACTATGCATATTCAGTAATGGAAAATAGAGGGGAAAAATGTAAACCACAAAAGCAAAATCGCATCAGCACAACAGACAGCGCAATATGGCCTATTGATCATTGTTCAACACCAAGGACATCGCTATATGGCCTATTGATCATTGTTCAACACCAAGGACAGCGCTATATAGCCTATTGATCATTGCTCAACACCAAGGACAGCGCTATACAGCCTATTGGTCATTGCTCAACACCAAGGACAGTGCTATATAGCCTATTGATCATTGCTCAACACCAAGGACAGTGCTATATAGCCTATTGATCATTGTTCAACACCAAGGACAGCGCTATACAGCCTATTGATCATTGTTCAACACCAAGGACAGTGCTATATAGCTCTGTGCTGTCCTTGGTGGACTGTTTAGGAGATTAGGAGAAGAAAGGCTACAATTAGGCTACTGCTAGACCCAGGCAGTGATGTCACGCAGCGTAAATTTTGGCACCCTTTCTTTATTTAGTCTAGTTGAAGTCATTTTAACTAAAATATCTTTCAGTCTTAGTCACATGTATTACATTATTTGAGTAATTATTTTGTCTAGTTATTGTCAAAATTATGAAAACAGTGAGCCATTTTAGTCAACAAAATGCCCTTATGTTTTGGTCACATTTTAGTCCAATCACAGTTATTCCCTCATTACCCTATAGTACCCTAAACATATCACCATAACAACTAAGGCTAATGGAACATATCATAATATTTCCCTTACATTGTTGATATTGCCTACTATTAATGTTGATTGAAATTTTAAGCGCAGCGTTGTGTACATTATGGAAGAGAGATTTCCAAAATGTAAATAGAAAACACGTATTGCACACGTGCTATTGTTTGTGCTGTTTAACTGATGGATGGAAATATCAGTTTGAAATGTAAGAACGAGGGTGAACAGAAGATTCAAAAATGTTTTGATAGTTAACAAATTAGGGTATACCCATGTCTCCAGGCACCACACCACGGTCTTTGACTTTGCGTATTGGGATGATGCACTTTCAGAAGTTTTTTGATGACAAATGAATGTGCATCATAAAAAAAAAAACACTGAGAACCTCTCTTTCCAAAATCCTGTTATCCAAATATGGTAGTTATATTTCACTATTGTTACAAAGATTATTTCGTCTTGTCTCGTTTTGGTCAACCAAAATTGAACACTGATGTCGTGTGGGGAAGGCTGGTTACTGGTGAAGACGTGATGCTGCTAGCCACTGGCGGCATCAGTGTTTTGTCTATTGAGGTGCTGGTGATAGCTGATCCTCTCTTTTTGGTGTAAATAAGAATGTAATGGGGTGTTTTACTCGAGCTTGTTCAGACAACACTATTGCTGCACTTTTGAACACCGCTTGTATATTTGTTTCACTCACATCTACCATAATAAAAAAAAGACATAATGATTAACCATTTTAAAAGTGCCATATTGGCTTAACACACGTAAGATACGCAAAGGCCATCATTGCCAGATTCAGGGATTTTGAAACTATTTAGCCCCTTTTTCGACTGGAAGGGGGAGGATGATCTGTTACAGTATGTAGCCTACTTCACAGGCTTCCTTTACCTGGCAGTCGAAACTCAGACTGCTCGATAGAGGAATGAGCAGAGATTTCTTGCCCTCAAAGTTTTTTGCTTTTTTATTTTTTATATAGGCCTTGCTTATTTTTTGCCATGCAGGGCGGGGCCCTGTTGGGGCCCCCCGCCTCACGGTGGCTGCAGGGGTTACCTCAGACGGTAGTAAGGAAGGATCCATTTTAAATGATTCAACTGGGTATTGAAGATTTATTGGAAAAGCCCCTGTCAGTCAGACTGACTCGGTGAGAGTCATATAATTGAGGTTATGAACCCTGAGGAGAGTTCGCAGCAGGTGACCCCTGTCTGACCTTTAGAGCCAATAAGCACCGGAGACGAGGCCGGGGGCACTGGTTGGCAGGTGCTGTGTTGTGTGTTTACAGGGATACAGGGATATCCTTGTGGGTGGCATGGGCCACTGGAAGGAGGAGGATGTATTTTTTAAGGGTATGATAAATTAACTTGTTTTTGAAAGAAACCAGGAGTACAGTGAAGATTCTGGATATTCTAAGTTGGTTTTTGATCTGTCATCATGGGAATTGTAGTTCTTAGATCGGGGAGGAGGCTTCGCCAATGACACTCTGTCTGTAAGTAAAGAGGATGGATCTCAATCTTTACCTCTATTTGGATGATACAATATTTTGGAAGTTATATGTGCTCTATTAGTTTGTTATGTAAATATAATATTTGATTCCTGTAACCTCCTGCTGTTACTGTGTACAATCTAGTACCATTCTATAATGCATTTAATAATAGATCATTAGAGTGACATTTACCAACGCCATACAGAACTGGTTTTACAGCATCTCAGGGGTTTGTGATATATTGCCAAAATACCACGGCTAAGCTCTGTATCCAGGCACTCGGTGATGCATTGTGCCTAAGAACACCTCTTGCCTGTGGTCTATTGACCGTTAACCACACCCCCTTGTGCCTTATGGCTGACTTATATGGCTGTTAATACTTTATGTATTACGAGATGTATTTTGGGCATTCTAAAAATATACTTTGTTAAATTCTGTTTGGTGGCTCATTGAGTTTAGGATGCCTGAAACTGTTCTCCAGCAGTTTTAGGTGGGTACAGCTGTGTGACAGTCTTGCAGTGTTTAAAAGACATGTGCCGACAGATTCGCATGCATTTTATATCCCTACAGTTGAATGTCATCTTTCAAATAATTTTTATGTGTAATGGTCAAAGACGTCAAACAAAAACACGTTCATTGACGGGGGAGAATGAATGCTTAGAGCGCCTTTGTCGTGGTCTCGTGTAACTTTTGTCGACCTCCTCCTGTCCCCTTCTCCCATCAGAGGTATCCAGCAACCGGTGTCCAGCTACATGGAGACGGTGCGCCGGGTGGGAGAGGAAACACGTCGGCAGACCGGCACGGGCCAGCACAGGGACGACGCGCCTACCTGCGGCATCTGCCACAAGACCAAGTTCGCCGACGGCTGTGGCAACCTATGCTCCTACTGCCAGACCAAGTTTTGTGCCCGGTGCGGGGGAAGGGTCACCCTGCGCTCCAACAACGTAAGAGACACGCAGACACGGGTCACGCTTTAGCAGTGTGCCGCTTTCAAACCCAACCCGTTGGCACATCGGGGGCGTCTGGAGAACACACTCGTCTACACAGAGAGTATGCTGATTTAAGAAGGGCAAATGGTGTTTGTGCCCGGGTGTAGAAAAGATGCAAGATTGGCTGTGCAGAGAGAGACAGAGAGGGAGAAGGAGAAAGTGTGTGTGTGTGTGTGTGTGTGTTGGGGGGTGGGCTCCAGCAGTTGGTGCCCCAGGTAGGGGATGGTAAAGGTTAATTGGGCGTTAGACAGAGACAGGGGGCAGGGGGTCTCTAGGTACCCCTCCTGGAGATTCAGGCCTTGGTTCCAGTTACTGCGGGGCTGACCCCATGCTGGAAAAACTGCCTGGCCACACACTGGGTGATATTTAACCACCATTCACACACACACAGACACACACACACACACACACACACACACGGTCATGCTCAATCACACCATGCATTCTAACTAGTTACCTTTAGCGAGCGCCATCACATGGAGAGGCGGGCGGGATTGAAAGAGGGGAGATGGGGAATGTTTGAACCGGGGATTATCTACCTGTTGATCCAGCCCCCCCCCCCCCCCCCCCCCCCACCCACCTTCCCCACCTGAGCTCCTAATCAGTCAGTGAGTCCTGTGCTGCCTGGAAGCTTGTGGGTGACCTCGTTTTGATTGGAATCAAGACATCTTTCCCTCCAACTCTGTTTCTTTTCCCTGATATGCTGCATGGATGCTGACCAACAGGAGGAAAAAGTGGTGAGTGTGTTCTCTTGCTGTGAAGACCTGTGTGGTTTAGTGGACTCCCTTTGCACCCGCTTAGTTCTACTCGCCCAGATTCAGATGTAAGACCTGGTAACTGGCGTTAGCGCAAGCTGGCTTTATCCACAGCGTAGACGACCAATCGTCGCGCCGGCGTCATTTAGGTGTGGTCAGAGACATTCAAAAGTTAACTGTGAGCAAATCTGAATCTGACGAAAAAGGGCTTACTTGACAAAATCTCCCCCTGTCTTGTTAAGGTACGTAGACAGCTAAAAGGTGTAACAACCTCCATTGTCAACTGGTAGTATACAAACTCTAACAGAAAGTGTTGCTAACACCATTAGTGCAGCTTCAAACCTGCCTTTACACCTTAAAGTACTCACTACTTGATGTTGAGTTTTCCAGCCTTCCGTAGCCTTGGCCCTGTTCCCTCAGATGAGCTGCCAAACCGTCACTTTGTTGGTCTTTTGGCTCCGTGTTTCCCTGGGCTTCCAACAGTGCTTTAGAGTAGTGATCACTATTATCCACCAGTCAGCTGGCCCGCAGCGACAAAAGCACTAACCGTGATGAGGCCTTGGCAGTAAGTCAGTCTGCCCCGTGTAGCTGTACCTGAATGGCGTGTGTGCGGTCCGTGTTGGGACGTATGTATGGTTTACATTAACCACACCGTCGACACCAAAATGTCCGCCCTCTGTGTCTGTGCCGTGTCTCTGCATTGAGATTACCAATCCCCTTATGGCCTACTTAGCCAGTGCGTCTGGCCAGCGTCTTCTGTATGAGTCATGTTTAATGATAAGCAGGGCTCCGGTGATGGCAGATCTCATGGTGATGTCTGTGTTTGTGCGGAAGCCAAGTTTTTCTCACAGACTAACTTGTTTTTGAAGTCTCAATCCCAACAGAGCAAGCCGCCCCACCCCCCCACCCACCCACACGCGCGCGCGCACGTCTTATTGTTGTAACCAAGGCTATGATTTTAGAAACAGTTTGTCATTAATAAAAAATGAAATTTCAGGTTCGGCCTATTTTGCTGCTGGGTGTTTTTGTCATGCACTTTAGTTTCATAGTTTTTATTCATTCATAGCCGCAGTGTTGCCATATCAGTGTTTCAGGGAGAGCAGTCTGTGTGTACGGCCAACGTGTCGGACTTCAGTAGTGGCTGAAACAGAAACGCACGGTGATGTGTCATTGCCACTGAACGCAACAACGCCTCATGATTAATATTGATCTCAGTCTGGCTTGGCTCTCTGCCATTCATTCACCTCATGGAAATGTCTCATTGACTGGAACTGAGACAGAGCTCTCTTTCTGCATACTGCCGTTGTTTCACACATACATATATATAGGTACAACACACACCATTACCTATCACTCACACACACCACATAGGTACAACATACTCCATGACCTACCACACGCACACAACATAGATATAGCATACACTATTACTATTACTATCACACACACGCAAACACACACACGCAAACACACACACTTGAGACACAACGCGCACCATTAACCTGTCGTTGCTCATCAAACGCGCACCGCATTTGATGTAGCCCACGTCTTTCACAGGTTATATAAACTGAGCGTCAAAGATGTAAATGAGTGTCTGGAAGAGCCTACTCCTAGTTTCTTAGGTGACAGCAACGCTGAGAGGCAGCCTGGGAGGGGGGTGGGGGGGGGGGGGGGGGGGGGGGGGGGGGGGGGGGGGGGGCGAAGAAGCTGGGCCCGAGGTGACACGCTGCTTCAGAGAGACATCTAGTGGAGACAGACATAACTACACTACTTACTGCCCTCCACAGCATTACAGTTGTACAGAGTTCCAGTGTGGAGTGTGTTTGTGTGTGTGTGTGTGTGTGTGTGTGTGAAACGTATAAACCAGGTGGATTTTGTGTGTGTGTGAGAAACATAAAGACATCTATTTTCATCCTTGTGGGGACCTAACCCTGTCCCTGTAGTCCTTAACCTAACCCTACCCTTGTGCTCGATGAAAACCCTAATCCTAACCCTCTGTCCTTAGAGGGAACCTGCCAAAAATGTGTGGGTTTGTGGATACATCATCTCACACTGTAGTCACAGGGCCCCTCTAAAAGTGTCATGTAAATGAGGACAGTAAGCTTTGGTAACATCCGCAGGGAGCCATTATTGTCCTGGTGTTAAACTGTCTGTTTGGTCCACTGTCTGTGGATTGATTTGTGTGTTTCAGAATTATGGATTTTTTAAACTGTGAGTGTGTTCCGGAATTTTGTGTGTGTGGCTCCATGTTTTGTGTCTATCTGGGTGTCTTGGTGTGTAATGTTACACATATGTGTCTGTGTCTGTGTGTGTCTGTATGTGTATGTGTTGCAGTATGTTTTGTGTCTATTTTGGTGTCTTGTTGTGTAATGTTACAAACGGCTTTGTGTGTTTGTGTGTTGCTGTACATTTTGTGCCTATCTGGGTGTCTTGGTGTGTAACATTATGTATGTATGTGTGTGTGTGTGTGGCTGTTTGTTTTGTGTCTACCCTGAGGTCTTTGTGTGTAATGTTACATACGTCTGTGTGTGTGCATGTTTTTGTGTGTGTGTGTGTGAGACTGTATGTCTTGTGCTTCCTATCTGGGTGGCTTGGTGTGTAATGTTACATACATCTGTGTGTGTTTGTGTGAGACTGTATGTCTTGTGCTTCCTATCTGGGTGGCTTGGTGTGTAATGTTACATACATCTGTGTGTGTGTTTGTGTGTGTGTGTGTGTGTGTGAGACTGTATGTCTTGTGCTTCCTATCTGGGTGTCTTGGTGTGTAATGTTACATACATCTGTGTGTGTTTGTGTGTGTGTGTGTGTGTGAGACTGTATGTCTTGTGCTTCCTATCTGGGTGGCTTGGTGTGTAATGTTACATACATCTGTGTGTGTTTGTGTGTGTGTGTGTGTGTGAGACTGTGTGTCTTGTGCCTCCTACCTGGGTGTCTTGGTGTGTAATGTTACATACATCTGTGTGTGTGTGTGTGTTTGTGTGTGTGTGTGTGTGTGTGTGTGTATGTGTCTGTGTGTGTGTGTGTGTATGTGTGTGTGTGTGTGTGTGTGTGTGAGACTGTGCGTCTTGTGCCTCCTACCTGGGTGTGTAATGTTACATACATCTGTGTGTGTGACAGCCGTGGGTTTCTGTGTGTGCTGATATACAGTCTCATTAGCCCCTATGGTCACTAATCTCCTTCGTGCCACTCTTTCATCCTTACCCAGGATTTATAGTCTGCTGAATTATGGGAAGTACATTGCTTGTTGCCACCTCCATACATCAAGCTGTCATTGTGAACGTGCCCTGGTTGTACCCCCCCTTTCCCGCCCCCCGCCCCTGAAGGGAAACCCCATCCATCTCACCTGTGAGGAGACACTGACAACAGTGACTCACTGCTCCTGGTGTGGGCTTGTCCAATTCACACTGGTCTACTGACACCAGATCAAAGCCCATCAGATGAAACGCCACTATATCACGATGAGCCAGGGGCCTGCTGGGTAGGTAAGACCACGTATTTATCAATCCGGGGGGTGTGCACATTTTCTAACTCTACACCAATAGACCCGATTCAACTATTTGAGGGGCTTGGTGGGTAGTCAATTAATAACATGTTTCCGTGGTGAACAAATCGTGCCATGCCCCACCCAGACGTCAGTGATTGTTGGCTGACTGGGTGATACTACTCCAGGGCAGGAGACACTTCTGCCCCAGCCTCCACACCAGACTCCAATAATCAACTAATCACAATGTTCAGTTCAGAATGCCCTTACTGTAACCGGCTTTGCTCGCTAGTAGAAATGAAACCATCCCTGGTTGATAATAGCATGATAACAAACAGGTCGTCGAATATTTTACCCCACCGGACAGTCTGACCACCCACTTGAAGGAACCCATTCGCCAGGATGTTAACCTTTCACCTTTTTTTCAGCCCATATGCATCCAATCAGCCAGCGGCTCTACATATGTTTCCCTTCTGCCCTCTGTAGACAGAATTGCTCCAGGATCAGTATGGATGACATAGAAATAATGCTTTTTGGCCATTGAACAGAAGATTCCCATAACTTCTGTAAAACATGTTAATGGCAATTATTTGGGGCTATTTTGCTTTCTCTGGTCCTGGGTCCTTGTTAATGTCAATGGCATCATGAACTTAACCAGTACCAGGATATTCCTTCCAAAAACCTGGTTGCTGAAACTTGGCTGGAATTAGACCTTCCAGTTAGACAGTAACACCACAAAGAACTGGTTAAAGAACTATAACATATCTGAGTGGGAGGTGTGGCTTACCCAACGCAATGAATCTCTTCACTGTTTTCTTTTTGTTTTACTCTCACTCACACAAAGTCTGCCAAAAGATGCCCTCCGTGAACTCAAAACATAGATTTTTAAGCTTTTATAATGTGACTCTCTTCCCCCTCACTCTTTCTTTCTCTCTGTCTCTCTCTCTCTGTCTCTCTCTCTCTCTCTCTCTCTCACTCACACACACACACACACACATAGTTGTATAGGATTTAGAGTGCCTCTCTAATCCTGCAGTGCAAAGGTTCACCCACATCTGACAGTTGTGGATTGTGAGTCTGATTCGGTGTAGATTAGTGTTTGTGTGTGTGTGTGTGCATGTGTGTGTGGATGTATGTGTTTGTGTGTGTGTGTGTGTGTGTGTGCGTGTATGTGTGTGGATGTGTGTGTGTGCATCTCGGTCAGTAGTAGTAAACATTTGTGAGGGTGTCAGATGTTCAGTGTCACTTTCTGTGTCAGATTGGTGTTTGGAATGAGAACTCTTTGTTTGGTATTGAAGTGGTTGTTTATACTGGAAGAAAATGGAAAGAAGAGAGGGAGCTTGAGAGAGAGAGAGATACAGAGGGAGGGAAAACAACTAATAGGAGAAAACACAGGCACTTTCACATGAATTTATTCTAAGTAGGCATAAACACTTAGGAATGCTTTTCTAGGAATGGTTTATAGACAGTAGGTAAATGTAGGTTTGGTTGGTGCCAATAAAGGATTGTCATCATATTTGTAGTATTTCTTCTAGGATATTCATGTATGAAAAATGTGCCTTTTATACATTCATTTTATAAAATGTTCTATCTTGTTAGGCTATTTGAGACATTAGCTGATGAAATTTAAAATCGTACCCATGACCAAAATAACAGGCACTGTCTGCATTTACACACCCAACCCAAATCTGACCTTTGGATTTTATTATTGGGAAAGAATCGTATCAGATTTTTCTAAATACTGATTAGTGGATCAAAGCAATTGTGGTAACAAATTTGAAGCATATAAAGTAACTGGTCTTTAATGGCTCTAGCCCCTAGAATGGTGCTGTTCATTGCAAGGCCCACAGGCCTTGTGTCCATCATTGCCATGGTGGACACAAAGTGGCCCCCATTGGAAGATTTGTGAAGAACACTGTTCTAGAACAGCATGGAAGAAATAGGTGAGTCTGCCTAAACAATGACACCAGCTTTCCCAGTCATAGTGCTACTGTATTTATTACTACTGGTAATTTATTACTACGTGTTATGCTAAATTCACAATATGTCATATGTTTTACAAAATTAATAAAATGTTGTAGGTTTTGCTAAATTCATAGCATCATATGTTTTGCTAAATTTGTAAAATCACATGTTTTGCAAATTCTTATGTAACAATGCATTATGTTACATTAATTAATAATGTAACAACATAATGGACCACAATGTAATGGGAAAATATGACCTGGAGGCAATCATGTTAAATCGTTGTTTAAAATGCCAATATTCTTTTTATTTTATTTTTTATTTTCATATTCTTTTGATATATGTATTTTTATGATACACTGAAGATTCATGGCTAAGGCCTATTTCAGCCCTTTGAATATTGCAACTCAACAATGCATTTAATAAGCTGCTGCTTGTGATTTAGCCCTACCTTTTTCACCTACTACGTGATAATGAGGAAAAGGGAAAGAATAGTCATTAAAATACTCAACATTTCCGTAGATGACTTGATTAAAATATTATTTTAGGCCATAGATATTTCTGGCCTGACTTCAGTGCCAGGGGCCCAATATGATACTGAACACTATAAAGGCTAACAACTCAAGCCCACGTGAACATATCCATTTTCCAGAGAATGATCAGGGCCACTACAGCTCACCAGTAAAGTTGCTGTTGCGTGATGAACTAGGACAGGAACATTGGCGGTGGGCATATGTGACTGTCCTCTCATGGAGAGTTTGTTCTGTTGGAGAGCTGCCTTGTCAGGGATTGTCTGTGTGTGTTTGTGTGTGTGTGTGGGGAGGGGGTTCTGGCACAAGAGGACAGCAGCCGGCAGGCAGGGCGTGTTGGCACAGACCTGCTGCTTTGGTCTGGCAGTATGGACGGGTGGATGTCTTGGGCAAACGACTGCTGGTTGATTTGTCCTGTATGTATATTAGATTTGTGTATGTATGTATTTGAGTGTGCGTATAGTATTTTTGTGTGTGAGTGTTTATTTTATTTGTGTGCGTGTGTCTATGTGAGTGTGTATTGTATTTGTGTGTGTGTGTGTTTGTACAAAACCAGTCAAACGTTTGGACACACTGAGCCGTCCAAGGGAATGGGTAAGTGTGTCCAAACTTTTGTGTATATTGTTTTATTTGTGTATGTATAGTATGTGAGTGTGTATATTGTATTCATGTGCATGTCTGTGTGAGGGTGTGTGTGTATGTGTATATTGTATTTTTGTGTGTGTGTGTGTGTGGATGTGTATATTGTATTTGTGTGTGGGTAGTATTTGAGTGTGTACGCCTGCCTGCCGGTCCCCTTCCCTGATGGTAATGGGTGGATGGTAGGATAAATATAGCAGCGTTGGTGTGTGGATGTTTTCTACTCAGCCATTGTGGCTTTAATCAAAAACAATCTGGAGGAGGAGGGAGGGAGAGAGTGATAGGGGGAAGACAGAAGGAGAGTGGGGAGGCAGCGATGTGGAAGAGAGGGGGAGAGAGCGATTGGGAGTAGTGGGAGAGGGGTGTATTGGCGAGGGAGGGTGAGAAAGTGGGAGGGAGTAACTGGGACAGAGGGGAGAGGAAGGGGGAGTGAGTGATGGGGAGGAGAGGAGGAGAGGGGAGGTGTTTAGGGAGAGAGAGGCAGAAAGGGGAATAGAATAATGGGGAAAGAGTGGAACAGTGATTGGGAGAGGACAAGGAGAGGGGGAGAGAGGGGAAAATATGGAACATGTCACAGTGTTTTATTTTAGTTCCCTTTAAGGAGCCATGAGGGACTCTTTCAGAATAATGAGAACTCTAATGTCTCTATCCTCCCCCTGCTGCACCTTCCCTCTCTCCCCTCTGTCCTCCCCTCTGTCCTCTCTCCCCTCTGTCCTCTCCTCTGTCCTCTCTCCCCTCTGTCCTCTCTTCTGTCCTCTCCTCTGTCCTCTCTCCCCTCTGTCCTCTCTCCCCTCTGTCCTCCCCTCTGTCCTCCCCTCTGTCCTCTCTCCCCTCTGTCCTCTCTCCCCTCTGTCCTCTCTTCTGTCCTCTCCTCTGTCCTCTCTCCCCTCTGTCCTCTCTCCCCTCTGTCCTCCCCTCTGTCCTCCCCTCTGTCCTCTCTCCCCTCTGTCCTCTCTGTCCTCTGTCCTCTCTTCTGTCCTCTCTTCTGTCCTCTCTGTCCTCTGTCCTCTCTTCTGTCCTCTCTTCTGTCCTCTCCTCTGTCCTCTCTCCCCTCTGTCCTCTCTTCTGTCCTCTCTCCCCTCTGTCCTCTCTTCTGTCCTCTCTCCCCTCTGTCCTCTCTTCTGTCCTCTCCTCTGTCCTCTCTCCCCTCTGTCCTCTCTCCCCTCTGTCCTGTCTCCCCTCTGTCCTCTCCTCTGTCCTCTCTCCCCTCTGTCCTCTCTTCTGTCCTCTCTCCCCTCTGTCCTCTCTTCTGTCCTCTCTCCCCTCTGTCCTCTCCTCTGTCCTCTCTCCCCTCTGTCCTCTCTTCTGTCCTCTCTCCCCTCTGTCCTCTCTTCTGTCCTCTCTCCCCTCTGTCCTCTCTTCTGTCCTCTCTTCTGTCCTCTCTCCCCTCTGTCCTCTCTTCTGTCCTCTCTTCTGTCCTCTCTTCTGTCCTCTCTTCTGTCCTCTCTTCTGTCCTCTCTCCCCTCTGTCCTCTCTTCTGTCCTCTCTCCCCTCTGTCCTCTCCTCTGTCCTCTCCCAGCAGTGATTGTACCATTTTGCCTGTTACTGGGGCTAACCCAACCTCAAAGGCCTAATGTACTGAACCTATACGTTGTGTTTTACAATCAACCAATCACAGAAATGTTTCTAAGTTAGGATCAGTTTATAGTACATTTCCTATATAAAGCACTCTGAAATAATAGTTTCCCCATGTGTATATTTGTGTCTCTGGATTTATTAAAATATTCAACTAAATCTTCAGAACCAATGATGTCCAAAAACATCCACCCATTTTTCCCTAGGTATTGTTCCACAGCTTTGTCCCCCTATCAGAGGTCAAGCACGATAGCTGTAGTGTGATTTTCTAGCAAGGCTTTGCTGCATGAATACCTGGAAAACAGCTCTGTGAGTGGTTTTCCAGGTGCACAGAAGTGCACCAGGGTCATGCAGCAAGACAGTCATCAGAATCACATGGTGGAATGGGATTTTGACCCGTTTCATACATGATTCCAAATAATCGACAAATTAATGTAACAGATTAATTAAATAGATAAAGAGCGCATACAAATGAATTACACGTACCAAAGATAGCACTTCAATGGAGATTTGGGATTTTGCAAGAGATAAGATGTACGCAGAGATGAGGAAATACAAGAGAGACTGTTCCCACAACCCGCTCTGGCTTATATACTAAAAACTGAAGTTGTGGGGGTTGGTTAGCTAACCCAAGGACCACAAGACTTGTTCTAAAGAATAGTCCCCCTAATCAACTAGGGACATATTTCAATTTATGCTTCTTGGCACCATACTATAAGACAGAGGGATTTACTCATGGGAGAAGGATCTGATGATTAAGGCATGACCTTTGCTTCTGTATTCAGACCGAGAAAAAATATGCCTATGAATCAAATGGTAGCAACTGAAATGGAAACGTTTGGAGATTATGGGAAAATTATTTCCTTTTGCCGAATTTGCCGATGACGGAAGCTGAAGATTCTCTGAATACATTTATTCACATGATTTGAACGGTCCTGGAAAGTGTGGGTTAGGTGTGGCATGGGATTGAAAAATGACAGGGTATGAGTGAAAGGAGTTCCTGATGCCTTCAAGTGTCCACATTCCTCTCCGTGCCTGGCACAGCAATTTAAATGGACTTTTATGACTCCAATAAGAGTCTTCAACTAGGGGGTGATTTTCTTTTTCTCTCCTAGCTGTGCTGTTGAGGAAGGGCACATGTAGTTAATTTTGAACACAACCCTTTATCCTCCATCACACAAAGACTGTTGTTGTTCACGCCGCCAAAAAACGGGCCATTATAAATCGCAATCTGGTGGGCATCATTTGAAAGCTTGTGTTAGTGCCAACACAACTAAATAAGTTACCAAATGTGGTCTTATGGTGTTAGGAATTAACAAGGCATTTCCGTCTAAACAGATGGTCATTTTAGTGAGCATAGAACGGAGTCATGAGGTCATTCAGGTGTGTGTTCTGTGGCCACCCCACCCCCTGCCTCCAAAGAAATAGTCTTGGAACAACCCAGTTATAAAAATGGAAGGTACCTTGGAAATTATTCAGACTTTCTCACTTTCTCCATATTTTGATGTGCTATAGAATTAATTTGTATTTGATAAAGGAAATCAATTTTTTTTTAAATACCCAAACAATACCCAATTTTGACAAAGCCAAATAAAAGGGAGGGAAGACCATGATGGTGTATATCAGACAGCAGCTAGCAGTGAGGCCTTGTAACTGCAGGTACAAATGTCTGTGGTCTGACACAAGCCTCTTTTCATCTGGGTACAATGAAAAAGAATGGTATTAAATGGCCTATATATTTGACATTAGAAATCAGGTAGCGATATTTAAGATTTTATACACAGGGGAGGGTATGCCTCAAGCCTACGGGAGTGAAAACTAAGTTCTGCCCCAAACAAGGGGCATGGCACCATGTTAACTGGACATGAAACATAGTGATCATAAACATTTCCCCGTTTTATGACACCCCTGTTTTTGAGTTTTATGATATGGAAATGTGAAGTGGTCTTTTAGATGGGTGTTTGGCATGCTGGTTGGACATTAGAGCAGCATTTATTATGATTCTCAATGTCTCATCATTGTAAATACACAGTGCCCCTTAAAATATACAGCATTTATCAGTCAGACAACAAAACTTCAGCAAAACTCACTCAATTAGCTGGAGTGGGTGAAACCTTCTTGTAGCAGGCTGTGCTCAAATTCAAAATGGCTGCCGGTCAAACCCACATAGTGTGCAGAGCAAGAGTTACCACATCACCATTTTCATCCTGAATGTAGGCTCTAGTGGAATTGATGAGGCACTGTGGTATCTTAAGGACACCAAATGTATATATTCTTTCTGAAGTTGATTTTTTGACATCAAGTTCTTCTGAGTGGATGGGTCATTTCTAATGTATATCTGTATCATCATGCATGGATTTTGAAGCTGCTTTGAGCTCACAGGCCGCGTTGCTGTTGCGCACTGTTCTGATTCATTCCCTAAACCTTCTGAACTTTTGAGCCCTCAGCGCACAACCAGAGGAAATCAGCAGAGAGAGCCACGTGGCTTTCCCTTCAGCACATTAAAACTGCTGCATTGGGGAGCTTACCTTAATCAACGGAAACTTACCAAATCCACTATGGGGAAGAATCAGTCTCACATTGTTTTATAGGAATAAAATGTTTGGTAACTGATGTGATGTCACATGAATGAAAGAATGGTATGAAAAACTGAGCCCCTATCCAAGTCACAGGGCTCCCTCTTGACAAATATATCCCCTATCTCTCTTGTTTTCCCCTTTTTCTGCTGCCACCTATTTCATTTCCCAGCTTTCCTAATCTCCTTGGTTTTCATCATCACCTCTCCACTCTCCTCTCAAAAACAAGCAGCTTGGTGTGTGTGTTTTTGTTTGGATCCTCGAGTTATAGATATATAAATTTTTGGGTTGGGACATCTGTGGTTTTTTGTTGTAAGAATGTAAGCCAAACTGGTCATTAGAATAGATGCCATACTATTTGAATCACAAAAGCCCTCTCATCCACACTGTTCTGTTGGCATATGGGGTTCCGTTGTACGCTGGTGACGCAAAACTTCAAATTTGTTCTGACAGAGTTGAAAAAAGTGATAGCTACTTATAATACACAACCAAATGCTGTTCTAATGATTTGCCCTCCAGGTGTATTTGTGTCTGTTTTAGCTCAACAGCACCACTGTTACAACTGGTGGCCAAACATGCAGGAAGCATCTTTAGGTTGGTGTACAGTTTGTTTTAACTCTACATGTTTTGTGTTCCTCCAGGTGATGTGGGTGTGTAATAACTGCCGTAAGCAGCAGGAAATCCTCACTAAGCCAGGGGAGTGGTTCTCAGGTCCAGGGAAGCCCGGTTTAGGCTCAGGCATCAGTGACCCGGCCATGTGTGGCCAGAATCCTGGTGACAAGAAGCTCCGTTCCCGCTCCCAGGTCCCCCTGGGGCCCCCCGAACCCAATCGCCTAACTGAACCAGGACTGGCACCCGGAATGGATCAGCGGTCACGTAGCGAGCCGCCGTAAGCCCCTGCCACAAACACACACACGGTTAACCTGTAAACCTACTTAACCCTTTGTTTAAATCAGTGGTCTCCAAAGGGTTGACGCGAGCTGACAGTAGGCTACGAGTAGCTCCCCAAAATGTTCTGAAAGTACATATAATGTTCACACATTCCACTGCAAGCTGTTCTAGACAAACTACTGAGATGCATTAAGCAGCCAGCTACCATGTGTGCATTGCCACAGTGGGTTATGCCACCACTGTTATCATTAAACCTTTTCAAAACCGCAAACTATGCTTTCCTGGCAGATGTATGTCATGAGTAAGTATATCATTTGTATTTATTATTCGTATATGTTTGTGTTACGTGTATTAAGGGGGAATTCCTGTAACACACATATTCCCCTAATGTTATGATTTCCTTCCAGACAGGGAACATTTCTGATGTAATTGAATCCTCCAAATTGTTTCTTAATTAATTCTGAGAGAAAAAAATCTGTATAATCCTAAACCATGAAAAATACAACTCAGGAAAACAGAACTTTAAGAACTTTAAGAAGAAGTAAAAAAAAAAATCTGATGCTCAAGTGACCCTCTTAGAGTAGTTGATTAGACCATATTTTACAATGAATAATGATAGAACACGGAGTGCTTTATGTTGTACACTAAGGACCAGGAGAGGATGCAGGTGACAGGACAAATGAAGAGGGTATCAATAGCTACAAACAAAACATGCCGCTTGGGAAATGTATTTGTTTTGAAAAGGTGACTCGCATACTAGAAAAGTACTAGACCCTTAGTTTAAACTGACCAACATACTTGACCCCTGGTTTAAACTGACCAACATACTAGACCCCTGCTTTAAACTGACCAACATACTAGACCCCTGCTTTAAACTGACCAACATACTTGACCCCTGGTTTAAACTGACCAACATACTAGACCCCTGCTTTAAACTGACCAACATACTAGACCCCTGCTTTAAACTGACCAACATACTTGACCCCTGGTTTAAACTGACCAACATACTAGACCCCTGCTTTAAACTGACCAACATACTAGACCCCTGGTTTAAACTGACCAACATACTTGACCCCTGGTTTAAACTGACCAACATACTAGACCCCTGGTTGAAACTGACCAACATACTAGACCCCTGGTTGAAACTGACCAACATACTAGACCCCTGCTTTTTAACTGACCAACATACTAGAGCCCTGGTTGAAACTGACCAACATACTAGACCCCTGCTTTAAACTGACCAACATACTAGACCCCTGCTTTAAACTGACCAACATACTTGACCCCTGGTTTAAACTGACCAACATACTAGACCCCTGGTTTAAACTGACCAACATACTAGACCCCTGGTTGAAACTGACCAACATACTAGACCCCTGCTTTAAACTGACCAACATACTTGACCCCTGGTTTAAACTGACCAACATACTAGACCCCTGCTTTAAACTGACCAACATACTTGACCCCTGGTTTAAACTGACCAACATACTAGACCCCTGGTTGAAACTGACCAACATACTAGACCCCTGCTTTAAACTGACCAACATACTTGACCCCTGGTTTAAACTGACCAACATACTAGACCCCTGGTTTAAACTGACCAACATACTAGACCCCTGGTTGAAACTGACCAACATACTAGACCCCTGCTTTAAACTGACCAACATACTTGACCCCTGGTTTAAACTGACCAACATACTAGACCCCTGCTTTAAACTGACCAACATACTTGACCCCTGGTTTAAACTGACCAACATACTAGACCCCTGGTTGAAACTGACCAACATACTAGACCCCTGCTTTAAACTGACCAACATACTTGACCCCTGGTTTAAACTGACCAACATACTAGACCCCTGGTTTAAACTGACCAACATACTAGACCCCTGCTTTAAACTGACTGACTAATGGTAACAGTCATTAGTTATCTGTCTCTCTGTCTCTCTCTCTAACCCGTCAGGAGAAAGCCTGGGGATCAGAACGGTAAAGGTCGAGTGGAGCGACGGCCGGGTCGTCCCAGACTCCACACCCAGGTGTCAGTGGACCGGGACCAAAGGGAGCGGGAACGGAGGGAAGGCCGACGGCTGAGTAAGGGCCGCTCTCTGGACCACGACCCTGTGGGAGGGGGGGTCCCCAGATGGACAGAGGGCTACCATATAGACCCCAACACCCCCCGGCATTTAGGCCAGCCCCAGCCAGGGGAGACTCTGGGGGGCAGGTACCCTCTACAGCCCCAGGGGCGAGGCAGGGGGCTTGGGATCGGGTTTGAGGGTGTTGGGGGCGTTGTTGGCCAGCCTGAGGCTATGCTGGGCCAGAGGACGGTACTGGGGGGTGTTGGGGGGCCACCGGACCTTGGTCCTCCACTGCTCCAGCCCCCAGAACTCAGGGAGCCCCCTGGGTCAGGCCTGGGCCCGAGACCTGGTCAAGACCCACTCCTGCGCCGATCCAAACGGGAGAAGGCTGAGAGCATGCTGCGTAATGATTCACTCAGCTCGGACCAGTCGGAGTCTTTGCGGCCGCCCCCGCCACGGCCCTACAAGTCCAAACGGGCCGGTGCCGGCAAGAGACAGACGTCCGTCAGCAGCTCAGAGGAAGAGGGAGGTACCACGCCAGAGTACAGCAGCTGTGAAGACGCAGAGATCGAGAGCGTCAGTGAGAGAGGTGAGAGAAGGGAAAAGGGAGGGGTGATTGAGGGGGTGTGTAGGTCCATCATCCCACCCTTATATCTTGACCAAACCAGGACTGCAACACTGACTCACTAGTCGAGGGCCAGCGTTGTTTTGGCCTGTGAAAGAGCTTGTCGATAATGTCTACGTCCCACACTGCAACTGGAGACCTGAGAGCCTGGCAGGAGCTGGTGCTTCTCTTGTTTTAGAAGACATGCCGGGGCACTGTTTAAAACCAGCGCGCTCTCTCATTGGGCGAGAAGGAAGTGTGTTTCAGTTTGTGAGTGTGTGTGCGTGCGTGCCCGCGCATGTGTGTGTGGTCCCGACACCCTTTTAACAAAGTCTCACGGGGGAGGTGGTCGTTAATACGAGCTAGCACCTATCGAGAGCTGCTTGGTCTGAGGCAGCTGTGTTCACCGGAGCAATCTGAAGTCCAGGTGTTGCTTCGCCTCATAACAGGTCGGTAATGAGATCAGATGGCTGTTTTGGATCAGTTGACTGAACACGGGAGGTTGTTCTTGCTGCGTTTGTACTGTCGATAATGTACGGTATTTTAACATACGGTGGATTACACTTCAGCTTGTTGTGTGTTTAAATATTTACTATTCTGGTGACTGGGTTTTGGTTGCTGGGTGTATGCCCTGCGGGATGTTTATGTGCGCGTCTATGCACTTTTTTGTATGAGTTTTGATAGTTTGGTCATGACTCGGCCTTGAAAGATAGGAAAGATGTCCTGAATAGGATCACCCTGGGGTACAGAGCTCTTGGACTCAGGCTGGAGCCACAGGCAGGATGCCTCTGTAACACAGTCATGTCTCCATGCTATGAGACTGACAATGCTAACCATGATTTAGTTCCTTTCTTAAGAGTTTTAACCATCACCCTGCACCTACCATTGACGTTATCCATTAGCATGCCCCGCAGTTCTACCTTCTGAGACCTTGTTAGGCTTTGCGTGTCTTAGCTAGATACATCGCTATTTGCTAGCAGTAGTTGTTGATAATGGTGTACACCAGAAATACCATTGATTCCACAAGCCAAACTGGATTAAAACCAGACAAAGCTACCTGATAACATGACAGGCAGAGGACATTGATCAAAACTAGTTTCTAAACATATCAATGCAGTAGCGAGCAATGTTTCCTTTTTTAGCTCTGAGCTTGACATGTTAAGATGCGTTTATTGGCAGCAGAATACTGTTCAGGCATCTCCGTCCTTCTCCGGGAGGGGGGGAGTGCTCACACTTACTGACTTTGTCGATGCGCCACAATGCGCACTGGGACAGTAGCTCTTAAATCGACACAGTCAAGACACAATTGCTTTCTTTTACCTAGACTTCCTTGAAGAGGTCCACAAACAAACATCACGCCGAGATTTCGGCTTGTTTCCCTGTCTCTAAGTGGAGTGTGCGTGTTTTGCTCTGGGTGATTCTGGTGAAGTGTCCCGTCTCCATGCTAAATAAACAGAGTTGCCCTAAGAAGGTCCAGATGTGGCTCAGTTGTGTATAGTGGAAGCTCAGCTGGTATGTCCTGTGTATACACCTCCTCTACCATTGCTGCTACTCTGGGGTGTTTTTGTGTGTGCACGTTGTCTCCTTCTGTTTGAGTTGGTCTTTGTTTCTCCTTTAGGAGACTGGGAGTGTTACCCACTGGACCCCACTGTGTGGCACGTAAGTGACCGATTTTCCTTTCCATCTACAGATGCTTGGGGGGTGGGTGGGTGGCGGGGGTTGATTGTGTGTATGCATGCATGTGTATGTATGGGTGAGAAAGAGAGACAGACAGACAGACACAGAGACTGACTGAGAGCGAAAGCAGAGAGATACAGACAGAAAGAACAAAAAAAAGAGACAAACAGACCGACAGACAGACACAGAGAGAGATAGAGAACCAATGTTTCCCATGCCAATAAATCCCTTATAATCGTGTCATTTAAATTGAATTGAGAGACAGACAGACACACAGAAAAAGAGAAAAAGACACAGAGAGATGGACGAAGAGGGGAAGAACGAGAGAAGTAGAGACTCATACACAGGGGGCGGAGACAGGGAGAGAGGCAGTAGGTTAAGTGTAATGTAATTTCCCACAGTCTGTTAGCCTGAATCAGTGTGTGGTTTTCAGCATCCAGTGACATGGCAGCCATCCAAAGAGGGTGACCATCTAATCGGACGAATCACCCTGAGCAAGAGGAGCGCTATGCCCAAAGAGGCTGGGGCACTGTTAGGCCTGAAGGTCAGAGGTCACACCACACAGAAGTTACACTTTGGCTGGACTGGGTCTTTGAGCGGGGGTGGTCTTGTGCGTCCTGTGCCCACTGTTGTACGTGACTGTGTGTGTGTGTGTGTGTGTGTGTGTGTGTGTGTCTTTAGGTGGTCGGGGGAAGGATCACAGAGGGGGGTAGACTAGGAGCCTTCATTACTGTAGTCAAGAAGGGCAGTCTGGCAGACATCGTGGGACACCTACGAGCTGGTATGCAAAGTGTGTGTGTGTACATACTGTACATGTGCATATCTATGCGTGTGTGTATGTGTGCACTTACTGTGTATCTGTGCGTGTGTGGGTGCGTGTGTGTGTGTGTGTGTGTTTGTGCTGGTCGTTGTTGAAGAATGACAGGTCATTGTGTTTTTTCAGGGGATGAGGTTCTGCAGTGGAACGGCAAGATGTTGCCCGGAGCAACCCAGAAAGAAGTTTACAATATCATTGTGAATTCCCAAGCAGAACCTCAAGTGGACCTTGTGGTGTCCCGGCCCATCGGGTGAGTCAGGAAGATGGACTCTTTGAACCCAGGAGATGGAGAATCTCAGATTATGGTTGCGTTTTTAGTTTGGATGCAAGTGTATTCTGTCTGTTTCAGTAGCACTGGTGAGATGAGGTCCATAATATCCTAGATTTATAAAGAAAGGACTGGTGAAAGTAATCGGATGGGAACTCTTGAAGTTCCTAATGAATCGGATTATTTTTCCGTGAAAGGACGGTTGAACCAGTGAACTGTCACGAGAAGTTGCAAGAGAATTTGTGTAATTTCTGTGGGGTTTTTTTTATTTATTTTTTATTTATGACGGTTTGGTGTGACTTTTCTTCTCCTTTGTGAAAGCAAAGCTACATTATTCAGACCCCTTCCCCTTTTATCCATAATGAAACAAACACCCACCTGTTGACCATAGCGTACAGTAGAGTGAACCCCTGGGGGTTTCAACGGTATGCTTAACCTAAGGTGCGTATTGCATAGTGTGGGTCACGGTGTGGTAGTGTTGCGCTACAGTGCAGAAATACATACGAAATACATACTAAATACGTACTAAATGCATACTAAATGCATACTAAATGCATACTAAATGCATACTAAATACATACTAAATGCATACTAAATGCATACTAAATGCATACGAGGACATGTACCATTACAGCTCTAAAGACCAGGGATTTTGTTGTATACAAAGATAATAAATACACTCTCTCTTCTATGTCTGTTTGACTGATATCCCTCTGACTGATATCTCTCTTACTGATATCTCTCTTACTGATATCTCTCTGACTGATATCTCTCTTACTGATATCTCTCTTACTGATATCTCTCTGACTGATAACCCTCTGACTGATAACCCTCTGACTGATATCTCTCTGACTGATATCTCTCTGACTGATATCTCTCTGACTGATATCTCTGACTGACACCTTTCTGATTAATATCTCTCTGACAGATATATCACTGATTGATACCTTTCTGACTGACCTCTCTGACTGGTCTCTCTGACAGACATGTCTCTCTAACTAATACCTCTGATTGATTCCAGTGACATCCCAAGAATCCCAGACACATCGCACCCTCCATTAGAATCCAGTAGGTATCCCCTCTGGTCTTGTTCTCTTTTCTGCCCCCCACTCTTCCTCTGCCTGTGTGACAGTCTGTATCAGTCTGTGTGTCTGTCTTTCCTAGCCATCGGGGGTTTAACTGGGTAAGATGTATGTTGTCCTATTTCTGCCCTCACAGCAGGTTCCAGTTCGTTCGAGTCCCAGAAGATGGAGCGGCCATCTATATCAGTCATGTCCCCCACTAGCCCTCCCAGAGACAATCCACAGCTGTTGCCTGGACAGCTAGCAGTAAGTACACGCAGCTGTGTGTGTGTTAGGGTGTTGTTGTTTTTTTTGGTGGTGTGTGCGTGACTGTGTGTGTTTTTTGTGTGTGTGACTGTGCCACTGTGTGCGAGGGTGCTTGCGTTTTTTTTTGTGTGTGTGCGTGTGTACACTTTCAAATTCTGGGATTATTATGCGTTTGTATATGGTGTACTCTGGTTCATAGGTCCATTGTGTGCGTGTGTGTTTTCAGGTACTGCCCGGACAACTTTCAGTGAGTCCACACCGAGGGATTGTCTCGAGTCCCGTCATGTAACATGATGTTTGGGTTAGCCTGTAGTCCACATTGTAACATTCACCTGGATATGTTGGCTGCTAGTCATCGTGTGTGTGTGTGTGTGTGTGTGTGTGTGTACAGGTGAAACTGTGGTATGATAAGGTGGGACACCAGCTGATAGTGAACGTGCTCCAGGCCACAGAACTGCCTCCACGCTCAGACGGGCGACCCAGGAACCCTTACGTCAAAATGTACTTTCTGCCGGACCGCAGGTACCTCAGCAGAGAACATCACCGGCGTACTGGACGATATAAATAAATACTGGATGTTGACTCATCTCTGTGTGTGTGTGTGTGTGTTTGTGTGCGCGCGTGTGCGTGCGTAGTGATAAGAGCAAGCGGAGGACTAAGACAGTAAAGAAGAGCGGTGAGCCCAAGTGGAACCAGACATTTGTCTACTCCCACGTCCACCGCAAAGACTTCCGCCAACACATGCTGGAGTTGACCATCTGGGATCAACCTCGCCTTCCTGACGAGGATAGCGTGTTCTTGGGCGAGGTGCGCGCACACCGCCGCGCACACGCGCGCGCACACACGTCAGAGGAGCAGAGACACAGGCACGCGTGGGAGCTGCTGTCTTTGGTCTGACCGCGCCGTTTTGCGTTCCGAATGTTCCTCCGCAGGTCCTGATAGAACTTGAGACAGCCCCGCTGGACGATAAGCCTCATTGGTACAAGCTGCAGACCCACGACCAGTCGTCCATCCCCCTTCCACGACCCTCCCCTTACCTGCCCCGAAGGCAAACCCACGGCGACACTCCCAACAAGAAGTTGCAGCGTAAGTCCCAGATGGGAAATGTGTGTTTGGGATAAACTCTGTGTTATAAATATGACGTGTCTGTGTTGTATGTGGTCCGCGCAGTTCTCTGTAGTCTTTAGCATGCATAATGTGTGTTGTAATGTTTGTGTGTGATTATGAGGAGTTTATGTGTGTGTGAAAAATAGTTGGACCACGGTTTAGCATGAAAGTGACTGTCAGTGAGTTGGTGAGTCGGTTTGTGCGTGTGTGTGTTTGGCTTACGTGTGTGTCTGTTCTGTCTGAGCTCCATTGTCTATATCACTGTGGTCTGCTCATCCTGTTCCTTGGCCTGTGTGTTTCTATGTGTTCATTATTGTGCAGGTTCTCAGCGCATCACAGAGGCTGAGTATGATCATGCTGGACTGGTGTCTAAAGGTGGGTGGGGCTTGAGACCGCTGGGTTTCTGGCAGAGTGACATTCCATCGACAGCCTACCGTTTTATATGTCACTCAGCCCCCTTCAGAACACTGGGCCAATGGAAAATGTGTGTTTTTTGAAAGACAGAAATAAATATATAATTGAATACCTCCACATTGAAGCTGCTAACCGCAAACAGAAACAAATCCATTATTAGCTTTTATGAACTTTTCCTTTCTTTTAGAAATTAAAAAAAGTAGTCATACCAACATTCAGACTATATTTGCAGTACCTTAAGATAATACTTGTTCAGTGTGAATGCATTATAGTTTCTGTTGTTTCGTCACCTTGGCAGTTTATTTCTTAATTGAAGCTAAACAATAATAATCTCCTGGGGGAGGAGTCATGGGTTAGCAGGAACCATGTGCATCCTTGACTTCAACTGGCATGTGTGGTTTGGATGAGTATGGTCATATTAAAACATGAGGAGTTTGGATAAGTATGATCATATTAAAACGTGTAGTTTGGATGAGTATGGTCATATTAAAACATGAGGAGTTTGGATGAGTATGATCATATTAAAACACGAGGAGTTTGGATGGGTATGATCATATTAAAACATGAGGAGTTTGGATGAGTATGATCATATTAAAACATGAGTAGTTTGGATGAGTATGGTCATATTAAAACCTTGAGTTTGGATGAGTATGGTCATATTAAACATGAGGAGGTTGGATGAGTATGGTCATATTAAACATGAGGAGGTTGGATGAGAATGGTCATATTAAACATGAGGAGGTTGGATGAGTATGGTCATATTAAACATGAGGAGGTTGGATGAGTATGGTCATATTAAACATGAGGAGGTTGAATAAGTATGGTCGTATTAAAACATGAAGGCTGTGATCGGGAAAGTCTATGTTCACTAACACTGCTTTCGGCCTGTATGGTGTGTGTGGACGTGTGTGTGGACGTGTGTGTGCGCGTGTGTGTGTGCGTGTGTGTGTGTGTGTATAGATGTGGAGAGGGGCTCGCGAGAGAGGGAGAGGCAGCCGAGGGATCCCAACGCCACCACTCTGGAGGTGCCGGAGCAACAGAGGACACCCCAGCATCGTTCTCGATCTGTCTCCCCTCACAGAGAGGACAAGGGCAGGGGCCGATCCCGCCCTGCCAATGTCCCCACTCAGAGGTGAGAGGGGAACAGAGAGGGGTAGAACCAGCTTTTGGTTATTGTGACCCTAAACGAGCGACTGCTGCCAGTATGACTGTTACTGTCACTGCCAACACCTCCACTGTTACCACTACTGAAATAATGCCCTCCTCCAACATGTCCACATCTGACCTCACCCTTTCTCTGTGTCAGGAGTCTGGATGATGAAGTACACCACAGTCGCAGGTCTCGTTCTCCCACCCGCTTCTACGACTCTACCAGAGGACACAACCAGGAGCATAACTATGTAGATGACAGGTGTGTGTGTGTGTGTGTTTTAGGTCTAACTATACTCATGAGGCAAAAGTACATTTCCGGCTCGGGGTTTAGGTTTAGGGTCAAACTTACAATTAATTTTAGAGTTAGAATTGGGGTTTCTTTAAGGTCCAGGTGTTGTTGGTTAAGTTTAGGGTTAAGGTTAGGCATTACATCTAGATAAAATGTAGGCATACATGTTACTTTATTGAGGTTAAGGTTAGGGTTAGGTTTGGGATTAAGATTAGGGCAAGGGAGCATGCAATTTCTCTTTTCTGGTCCCCATGAGGATAGCCATACAAACATGTGTGTGTGTGTGGTGTGGTGAGTTTGTGTGTTCTTGCAAATGAGTGGCCCTGGATTCCATCTCCCTCATATATGTCCCTGTTAAACTATCTTCAGGTGTATTTCTTCCATTTGGTCATTTCTGTGATTCACAACATTGAGAATCACTGAAGAGCCATCTGGCCTTTTCTGTGACCTCACTACACCTTTGAGGTGTTTTTAGGTGTATTTGGTTTCAGTTGTTTGTTAATTCACACTTGCAGAAGACTTCATTAAGTGTTAAAAGGCACTGTAGCATCTCTTGTGGCCATATGTTTACTTGTCGGAGTGGGTACTGCTCCTAACCACCGATAAGAGGACAGATGAAACCCCCCCTCTAATGGTCAAGATATGGGGCAGAAGTGTCTGAGCCTCCTCTGTGGTTAGAGGCAGACGTACCAGTGTGATTGTTTCCCGCTGGCTCAGCTTCCTATCCACATGTATGTTCTTTCCTTGTCTTTGGTTGGGCTACCGTTGTTTATTTCCTCATGTGTCATCCATCGCCATGTTAACTACAGTGAGGTCATCATGATCTACCAGTCAATGCGGGGAAAAAGTGCAGAGTGCCTACAAATGAAAAGGTAAACAGGAGTCAAGACCTTTCTTTACATTTCAATCATATCATTTTAATCGTATCAAACCTTTGCCTTGGTCCGTCACGTTTTTCTCTGGCGTAATACATTCTGTAGATATTTTAGCTGACTTCACTCAGTTAATCTCCCGAACACAACTTATCCTGTCGCTGTGTGAAAAAGTTACGGATGTGCCATTTCTGTCCGTCCATCCTATCCAACAAGACAAGAACATAATGTGCTCACACAGATGCCCAAACTAGGACAGTACACCACTGAGTTCTCTTAACACTGGCCAATGCCGGAGAGGAAGCCAATTCCTCAGAGTTAGTGTCACGTAGCTTTACCACCGCCGCCTATGGTAATAATGGGCTGAAAACATTAGAGAACACTTTTTTTATAAGTTTGGCGCATTACTACTTCCAATACACCGATCAGCCATAACATTATGACCACTGATAGGTATAGTGAGTAACACTGATAATCGCATTATCATGGCACCGTGGGTGGGATATATTAGGCAGCAAGTGAACATTCTGTCCTCAAAGTTGATGTGTTAGAAGCAGGAAAATCGCCAAGTGTAAGGATCTCAGCGAATTTGACAAAGGCCAAATTGTGATGGCTAGGCTGGGTCAGTGCATCTCCAAAACTATAGCCCTTGATGGGTGTTCTCGGTCAGCAGTGGTCCAAGGAAGGAAAAGGGTCATGGGTGGCCAAGGCTCACTGATGCACGTGGGGAGCGAAGGCTGGCCTTTGTGATCCGATCCAACAGACGAGCTACTGTATCTCAAATTACTGAAAAAGTTAATGGTGGTACTGATTAAAAGGTGTCAAAACACACAGTGCAACGCAGTTTGTTGTATATGGGGCTGCATAGCTGAAGACCAGTCAGGGTGCCCATGCTGAGCCATGTCCACTGCCGAAAGCGCCTACAATGGGCATGTGAGCATCAGAACTGGACCACGGAGCAATGGAAGAAGATGGCCATTTACATCAGGTGGATGGTCGGCTATGTGTGTCACTTACCTGGAGAACACACCAGGATGCACTATGGGAAGGAGGCAAGCCGGCAGAGGCAGTGTGATGCATTGGGCAATGTTCTGCTGGGATACCCTGGGTCCTGCCATTCATGTGGATGTTACTTTGACATGTACCACCTACCTAAGCATTGTTGCAGACCATGTGCACCCTTTCATGGCAACGGTATTCCCTGATGGCATTGGCCTCTTTCAGCAGGATAATGCGCCCTGCCACAAAGCAAAAATGGTTCAGGAATGGTTTCAGGAATACAACAAGGTGTTCAAGGTGTAGACTTGGCCTCCAAATTCCCCAGATTTCAATCCAATCGAGCATCTGTGGTATGTGCTGGACAAACAGGTCAGATCCATGGAGGCCCCGCCTCGCAACTTACAGGACTTGAAGGATCTGCTGCTAACGTCTTGGTGCCAGATACCATAGCACACCTTCAGAGGTCTGGTGGAGTCCATGCCTCGACGGGTCAGGGCAGTTTTGGTGGCAAAAGGGGGACCTACACAATATTAGGCAGGTGGTCAAAATGTTATGGCTGATCTGTGTATTTTGGATAAAGGTTCAACACTGCCCTGATGAGAACACCCACAGAGGTAAGTGGTCATGCCTGGTTGGCACACGGCTTTTAGAGACTCCCAGAGGCTGGCCTATATGCTTCCCCATAGCTGGCATGCGGCTCTTCTATCTGTAACCGTGGTTTGGGAATGATGTTTCCACTGTGTTCACCCATGTCTCCTCTCCGCCTCCTGCATGCACACTGTCACTCCAACGATGTCAGGAGGCCTTCCAGAAACAGTAGCACACTTCCCCCAAAGATACCCCTGTTAGTCAACGGTATCCGCAGGGACTTGTACAGGTATGTGGACATTAAAAAACAGGGAGGTTATTTTAGAAAAATGCCCCCCCCCCCCTCCCGTCTCTAGCCCACTGCGTTAGCAGTAATTATTTACAAAAGATTACTTATATGAGTAAGTTAACAAAAGTTACAGAATTGGCTATCGACCCCTTAAGTTCCTTTTTCAACTAAGATATGCGTTATCTTAAGGGAGTATTTAGACTATTAAGACTATTTATGCACTGCGCATAATGTTTCCATGATCTGATCTCCGGTCGTTTAGTCCTCGGTTGGCGGAGCCGTTGGGGAGAATTGTCATGACAGTTGACCATAACAGTGTGTAGAGGATGCACCTTGGATGGCTTTTGTGATAACCAAGCCCACTGAAAGCTTTCACCGTATAGGGGCAAGTGTGTGCCTGGAGATCCATATCAACTTTTACATTATGTAATACAGCAGTCTTCAACTAACATAGCTTTGGCGATATAGTCTTCATTGCCAGTACCAGGAAACAAGTCTCTGGTTGAATGTTTTGGGTCAGCTAGAGCTTTGATAACTTGACAGTTTTCTCTGGGGGGTTTTTACTACCTGCAATTGAAGAATGAAGACTGTATCATTTAACCTTGGTTAGAGGAAGAATACACTCCTATTATTAATAGCATAAATTAGAAGTATACTCAACTTACAAATGAAAACGGCAGATTATGCTATTTGCCTTGGTGTTTCCACATTATTTGTTACATATCATGTCAAAGCTGGCCATATCTGCTATTTCATGTTTAAAGGTCTGATCAGATGTCAGGGTCACTATGAAAAAGTTATTTATACTGAGACAAAAAATCCCCACGTCTCTAATGATCTGCCGAAAATGTATTTGGACAGATAAAAATGGGGGAAAAAACACTGAACCCATTTTTCTGAATTCAGTTACTGCCTCTTTGCTTGGTGAGGCAGAGTTAACAGGGTCATAACTATTTTTGACTGACTTTGCTCACTCATGACAACATTGCCATCTGTCCAAAGTAAATTTGAATACATGATGATGATAGCAAGTAATTTTCTCCTAAATATTTTCCAACAGTTTCACGGTATTTCCAAGCCTCCATAGTGTACAGTATATTTGATTACCTTGGCTTTCGACAGAACAGTAATTAGCCTCAGTTTAAAGGAAACATTACTGTACATACAGAACCTAATGTATGTTTAAAGAATATTGTCTTTTTTTAATCCAGTTTGCCCCACAAATATTTTCATGTTTCAAAAATGTATAGTAACCTTTGTTGCTTATAAAGTTTGGAAATTCATTTAATATATTAATTTCATTATAAATGTGTTATAAACCACTGGTGTAAACCTTGATTGCATTGGTTACCAGTTTACCACAGGGGTTAGTCTAAATCCAGCCACTCTCCATCTAGGCTTTGTGCCCCTTACCCACAACCCCCTTACCCAGGTACACTGATGATATACAACACCCCCTGGTAACTTCTTGATTAAATACAACACTGTACTCTGAAGTTATATTGTCAAGTCCCTTTTAATTTACAACCCCTTTTCAAAAATGTTGGGATGCTGTGTACAATGGAAATAAAAACAGAATGCAAAGACGTGCAAAGTTGTAAAAGTGGAATGACGTGGAAAGGTTGTGTAATGCTAAAAAAACTAAACCCGGTGGAATATCACACAACTAATCACACAACTAACAAGGCCGAAAACCAATATTGGATGGATGTGATGTTAGGGCCATCAGGCGTCACTGCATTAAAAACAGACACGATTCTGTAGTGGAAATCACTGCATGGGCTCAGGAACACTTCCAAAAACCACTGTCTGTGAACACAGTATGTCACTGCATTCACAAATGCAAGTTAAAACTCAATTATGCAAAGATGAAACCATACATTAACAAAATCCAAAAACATCCTTCTCTGGATCCAAGCTCATTTAAGATTGAGGCCAAGTGGAAAGCTGTCTTATTGGGAATTCTTATTCTTATTGGGAATCATGGACGCCGCATCTTTGGGGCTAAAGAGGAGAGGGACCATCCAGCTTGTTATCAGCATACAATTGAGAAGCCAGCATCCGTGATGGTATGGGGGTGCATTAGTGCACATGGCATGGGTGACTTGCACTTCTGTGAAGGCACCATAAATGCTGAACAATATATACAGGTTTTGGAGCAACATATGCTGCTATTCTGACGTTGTCTTTTCCAGGGAAGGCCTTGCTTATTTCAGCAGGACAATGCCAAACCACATTCTGCATGTTTCACAATAGCATGGCTCCTTAGTAGAAGAGTCTGGATGCTAAACCGGCCTACCTGGAGTCCAGACCTGTCACCCACTGAAAACATTTGGCACATAATAAAATGACAATAACAGCAAAGGAGCCCCCAAACTGTTGAGCGGCCGAAATCCTATATCAAGTAAGAATGAGAATACATTTCACCTACAAAATTGGTCTCCTCATTTCCCAAATGTTTACAGAGTATTGTTTAAAAAAGAGGTGATGCAACACAGTGGTAAACATGCCCCAGTCTCAATTTTTTTTTGACATGTGTTGCTGACATCAAATTCTATATAATCAAGTTCCTATATCGTTTGACTACAACCCAAAAAATCTCCATTTCAACATTTGATATGGTTGTCTTGGTGCTTTATTCTATCGAATATGGTTTTACATGACTCACACGTCATTGCATTCTGTTTTTATTTAATTTTACCCAGCGTGCCAACCTTTTTGGAAACGAGGTTGTAGAGCCTATTAACCCTCCTACTGATTGTAAGTCAGTATTTAATTAGTTCATACTTCAGTAGTTCTCTGTTCAGGATGTAATGTTACTTAGTATATCAGTTATAAAACTACATCATCATATGGACCAATGTTACAGTTTAGATACTGTATCCAGGACTGTTTTGGCAGAATACCATCCGTTCTCTTATTGGCACTGATCCAGTTTGTGCTCCAGTCCAGTTTGTGGCCATGTGAGTATTGCAGAGATGTAGGCAACCACACACATCCTTTCCCAACCTTGGCCTTTGTTTGACAATCAGTTTGTTTTTTTGGTTCTCTTTTAATTGCATGCTTTTATTTTGGAGTTTGGGTTGTTGCCTTTCATGCAGTTCTACGCCGCCTGCATGCCTAAAGACTAGCTCAACCGTGCGCTCAAGTGTTGTCACAGCGACGAGCCGCTCTTTCACGCAACATGTTCTCAGGTTCACAGACGAGATCACCATTAGGTAAGACACACACACACTCAGACACATGAATGCACGCACGCAGACCTTCATCCCTCAGTGATTCTTCATAACATAGACAAGGACTCTCTTGACAAGCAAAAAACGGGGCTCCTTGACCGTCTGACTTCCTCGATATGGGACGTCTTTAACCAATCAGTAACCCCCCTTTAGACTAGCATGACCTTTTTGATTTGGATGTCTAATATTTTTTTATTTTCCATTTTGTTTCTGTATCTCTTCCTGTCCTCTCCTCTCCTGCATTGGATGGCATGTTATTGTGCTAGTGATCTCCAGCCTCTGGACAGGGTTAGGACTAGGAGTGCTAGCACCAACTGTCTGACCCCAGAGAGGAACCATAGTGTTCTTTCAACAGAGGCCCAAAGGTACCAGCTCCCTGATTCCTACCCTGCACCCCACTGTTTACACTCGACCACCTATTTTGGTGTGTGTGTGTGTGTGTGTGTCTGCGAGCACGGTTGTGAGTGTGTGTTGAGGCTGGGGGTGGTGAATGTAGTACACTATTCAAATGTTTAAAATAACTGACAGATCTAGTGCAAAATTTTGAGCAGTGATTGGTAAGGTTCTGTCTCTTAGTAGCCTCATGAAGTGAGTGTTTGTACATTGTTATGTTGTCAGATGCCTTAAAACAGGGATTTCCCATTCTGTTCTTGGAGAACTACCCTCCTGTAGGTTTTAACTCCAGTTCTGTTCCTGAAGAGCTAGCCTCCTGTAAGGTTTTGCCAGATGCAACTATCCGGATTGAGCCTATCAGTCAGCTCATAATTATCACCAGTCTGTATATTAGGATTGAAGAGAGCCTATAGGACTTTAGCTCTTCAGGAACATGTATGACATCTCTTTTTTGATTTGTGCATTTTTGTGCTAGCAGCCTTAAACTGAGAGCCGGGTAATGGGACATGCTAGAGTCATGAACTCTGTAGTAGTGTGCAGGTGATACAGTGTCCATTTGTTTCTCTTTGTCTGCCGGGGTGCTGCGGGTCTCAGCTGCTCTCAGTCTCTGCCCCGCAGGCGCCCCACCAGCCCCCGGATTCTAATCCAACACGCCTCCCCAGAAGATGACAGGTACCCCGTCCCCCACCCCCGTGTTAGCAGCTTTCCCCTGAACCCTAACCCTGTACGAAACCCTGTCAAAAACGCTGAGAACCAGCTAACTTCTTACCTTAAACACAGAGGGTCGATTGGCTTATTGTTTGTTGGTGGTCTTGCGTCCAGTGGTTGATTGTTCTTAGAATCACTGTGGCTTGTTGTTTTTATTGTAGAACCTAGAAGTCTGTAGTTTTGGCTCTAAAATGCTCTAGTACTTTGTGTTCTTTGTCTCAGTTTGTTTTAACATTCCGCTGTGCTTACTTGGTGTACACCCCAAATCGCTTGTATGTGTAGGCTTTTATCTGGAGTTGTTGCATTTTTTTATTATTAATAAGGATTTCACGAGCTTTTGTCTGCTTGTTGATTTGCAAACTTCTCTTTTATTATAATAGCGTATTAATGTCTATCATATTCATAAGAAAATAAGTTGTAAGTGGTGTGTGTGTGTGTGGGTGTCTGTTGTGAATGTGTGTGTTTCTCATCCTGTCATCTCATCACCTTATGTTTGTGGTGTGTGTGTGTGTGTGTGAAGCAGCTGGAGGATGGAGCCTCTAATTCCTAGACAGGAGACAGTATACCGCCTCAGTGCAAAGACGAGGTACACACATATACAGACACAAACACCCACGCGCAGTACTTTCTTCGACGAATGCATGAGTGCGTGACGCTTCATGATCATTGTTCCATACTCCATATTTCACTGTTGTGTATCGATGAAACACGGAGTCAAAGCTCAACTAAACCCATCTGTTCACTGGCTTGTCTTATGCACAGCGCTGAGCAATTAAATCAACTACAAACAGACAGTCGTATTTCTGCTGTTACCCCCACCTCTTTACACCTCTCCCATACCCATTCCATTATTCAACCCTCCACGGCATTCTTTCTGTGTTCCACTCAACCCCATCTCTCAGGCAACCTAGGACCCTGGACTCATCCCTTCGTCAGAATCCGGCCCAGAAGCTCCCTGACAATGACAGGTAAGAGGGCCAACCATAACATGTCACATACTCTGATGTTTCTTTCATTTGTCATCACTTTCGGCCCCGTCCAAACTTTCATAAAAATCCCCCATTCTCATCTGTGAAAGATGGAACTGAAAGTTTGTGTCTGTTGGAGCGAACCTCATCGTGATATCTGTCCTGCCATTGTCCAGCAAGTTCCCGAAGTAAGTTCCGCTTAGAAACGCATCGGCTTATTGAAAACTTGTTTTGGGGTGAACTGTCCTGGACCTGGATCTCTGTTACCGGTTCGGTTTACCAGTTCTTCTGCAGGATCAGCGTTTTAAACACTGATCACCTGCTTGTGTCCTGTACTGTTCTGCAGTACTGTGAAACTGATGTTAGCACATTAGCTTGGGCGAGGATTCACTGAGGTGTTGTCATACAGGCTTCCTCTTGTAATGCACTTTTCCGACTTCCCTGTTTTAGAAGACTCTCACACTCTCTGATTTCAACATGTCTTTTTCGTATCTTTTCCGTTTTTCCTTTCTTTTGTTGTCTTTTTGTCTGTGTTCTGTTTTTTCTGCATGCTGCTTTGCACTGTGCCACGGTGTGTGTGGTGTGTGTGTGTGGGCCCCAGAATAAAGCCCACCTCCATCCTGAGAGGGTCCCGTGGACGGCTTCCTCCCCTGCGGCCGCTTGGTAAGGGGATCCGGGTGGGTGGGTGTAGGGGGGGGGTGGGGGCTGGTCCCCGACCACACAGCTGCTGACCTCTGACCCCTCACCCCTGTCCCCGGAGGAGAAGGGACCCAACAGGAAGCTGTGTCCTCCCTCCTCTGTGAACCCACTGCTTCTAGTGCAGACATGTCAGACATTGTAGAGGATGGTGAGATGGGTTACGTGTATTTCTGTGTGTGTGTGTGTGTGTGTGTATGTGTGTGTGTAGGCCTATGTGTTATGTGTGGTGTGCTCACTACTTCTAAATGTCTGCGTTTTCCAATTTTTTTTAAACCCAAAGGTACAAGATCGCGGTTCGTCAGGGAACACTTGATGAACCGCTAAGCAGCACACTTTACATCAGACGGGATTTGGGGTTTTTCCAGTTAATGGGGGTAGTGAAAAGTGTCTTTACCTCAATATTAGACTGACCTCTTTTTACATTTGTCAACAACAAAAAGCAGTGTCATATAAAATGATTCTTGATAATCGGTCAGTGATTCTTGATAATCAGAACTTTTTTTACTAAAAAGTTTCTCTTGATTTGTTGTGTAAGATGAAACTCTGGGCTATCCAAATACAATAAATCAAATTTTATTAATGTTCAAGGAAAAATACTTTTTTTGGCAGGGGGATTGTTTTGATGTTCTTACAAGGTTGATCAGGGACGTCCATTTAAAAGGATTTTTGTTTGTGCAGTTCTTCTGCTGCCAGCCCCACTGGAATGAGCTGCATGTTCACTGGAGTCCACTTTTGGTCACTGTAAATACTTAGCCTCTTTGAGTTTTAACTCCTGTTGAAGTCTTAGTCGGTATGTGTCAAACCAGGCCAGTGTCAGACCCTCGTGTCCAGCCGTCAAACTAGTAGTGGGTTTTGTTGCATCTGTCAAACCTGTCATCCTCTCTTTTTCCATCTCTTTCTCTCTCTGTCTCACCCAAAGGGTCCCTCTCCAAGGTGGTGCGTCTCTGTCCTCCTCAGTGACCTCATCTGCAGCTCGCCGGGTCAGACAGCTCCCGCAGGTCCCTGCCAAGAGCAGCAGTCCAGTAGAGCAAGGTGTGTTTTGGTTGAATTTGGGAGAGAGAGGGTGTTTGAGTGTTATGTGTGTGCTGTGTAAATATATAATATATGTGTGCGTGTGTGTGTGTGTGTAGCTTTAGCAGCTACAGAGGAGCGTGTTCATCAGCTTCGGAGACAGGTGCAGCAAAGGGACTCCAGGAGATCCGCTCCACCCTCCACTTCCAACCAGGACCTGGAGAGGGCGCTGAAGAGTAAACGCGAGGTCAGTCACCTGTCACTACAGGTCAGCCACTAACCTTAACTCCCCTCTCGCTATAACCCTCTCTTTCTGTCTCTCTTTCTCTGTGTTCGTGTGTGTCCCTCTCTCCATCTTAAAGTTTCTAGCCTCCCCTTAATTGAAAACAATGAAATTCAGTAAGTTCTATTGGAATGAAATGTGTTTGAAAACATTTTCTCATCCCTCCCTCACTGTCTCCCTCCCTTTCTCTCTCGGTCTCGTTCCCCGCTTCTCACTCTCTGTCATTGCAGCTGTACAAGGATCAGCGCAGAACCAGCTGTGAGAATGTATCGCGCAAGTCTTCAGACAGTGATGTCAGCGACGTGTCAGCCATCTCTCGCACCAGCAGTGCCTCCCGAATCAGTAGTACAAGCTACATGTCCATCCAATCAGAAAGACCCAGAGGACGCTTCAAGTAAAGAACCACACGCACACACCCAGTCACACACACACACGTACACACACACAAACACAACGTAAAGACCTGGTAAAGACTGCAGCATGCTTTCGTGTGTGCGTGTGTGTGTGCGTGTGTGTGTGTGTGCGCGCGCGCAGCAAGGCGATGCGGGCGTCGGGCCGCAGCATGTTGAAGAGCACCAGCGTGAGCGGAGAGATCTACGGAGTGGAGCACACGGACGGCAGCCAATCAGACACAGCGTTGGGCGGCGGCAAGAAGCGGCGGTCCAGCCTCAGCCAACGGGTGGTGGCCATCGTGGGCCTTCCCTCCAGACGCAGCTGCAGCACCTCACAACTCACCTCACAGAAAGGTAACGCACTCACACCATTACGCCTGCAGCCAGTTAACGTCTGACAAGCTGGCGGTATAGTTTATTCCTTGTTGCGTGTGCGTGTGTGTGTGTGTGTGTGTGATAAGAAGCTGTGGTGGTGGACACTAAGAAGAAGGGCAAGAAGAAGAACAAGATCCAGATCCAGAGGAGTACGGAGGTGGGCATGGCTGTGGAGTTCCCCCGTTCAGCCATGAATCGGCAGGCCAGCAGAGACTCCACTGATGGCAGCATGAACAGCTACAGCTCTGAGGGGAAGTCAGTATCTCCAGCCTCTCTGTAATGTCGTGCTCAACTATCCAGTCTAAACTCATCTTAACCTTAGTCTTTTAGTCAGCTGGCTTACCCCAGTGTGTGTGTGTGTGTGTGTGCGCGCGTGCATGCTGTGTTCCAGTCTAATCTTCTCTGGGATGAGGCTGGGTGCTGACAGTCAGTTCAGTGACTTCCTGGATGGCCTTGGGCCCGCCCAACTTGTTGGCCGGCAAACATTAGCCACACCTGCCATGGGTGAGTGTCACAGAAGACTTGACGTCATATCCCAAACGCATTATAATATGTTTCAAATAAATAGATACTGCACAGGCCCAGCTCCAGGGCAAAATTACTGAGGGGGTAATTTTATAAATGAGGGGGCATATCCAATGCCAGTTCTAGCCTATTGGGGGCCCTAAGCAAAATTTCATTTGGGGCCCCCTCGCCCCTGTCAGTCGGAGGCTCCCAAGCAGTCAGAGGCCCCCTAGCGGTTGGGTGCCCTAAGCGACCACTTATGTCACTTATGCCTGGAGCCTGCCCTGGGCATATCTAATTCATATACCATGTGCAGTGTTTATGGGGAAACAAAACTGGGGGAGCACAGATTCTATCTGGAGAGGAAATGTCCGGCTTTGCCGTCTTGTGGATCCGGGCCTGATACTGTATAATATAATTCAGTATATCGCAGGATAATACTGTATAATATAATTCAATATAATGCTGTATGTTTCTTGAACATGATATCCTGTGTCTTTAACCAGGAGATGTTCAAATTGGAATGATGGACAAAAAAGGCCAGCTGGAGGTGGAGGTGATCAGAGCACGTGGCCTTACCCCCAAACCAGGGTCCAAATCACTCCCAGGTACCACACAAACACACACGCACCCAAACCAGGGTCCAAATCATTCCCAGGTACCATGCAAACACACACACACGCAAACCAGGGTCCAAATCACTCCCAGGTACCACACAAACACACACACACGCAAACCAAGGTCCAAATCACTCCCAGGTCCCCCAGACACACACACGCAAACCAGGGTCCAAATCACTCCCAGGTACCACACAAACACACACACACGCAAACCAGGGTCCAAATCACTCCCAGGTACCATGCAAACACACACACATGCAAACCAGGGTCTAAATCACTCCCAGGTAGCACACAAACACACACACACCCAAACCAGGGTCTAAATCACTCCCAGGTACCACACAAACACACACACACCCAAACCAGGGTCTAAATCACTCCCAGGTACCACGCAAACACACACACACACCCAAACCAGGATCCAAATCACTCTCAGGTCCCCCAGACATACACCCAAACCAGGGTCCAAATCACTCTCAGGTCCCCCAGACATACACCCAAACCAGGGTCCAAATCACTCTCAGGTCCCCCAGACATACACTAAAATCAGGGTCCAAATCACTCTCAGGTCCCCCAGACACACACCCAAACCGGGGTCCAAATCACTCTCAGGTCCCCCAGACAAACACCCAAACCGGGGTCCAAATCACTCTCAGGTCCCCCAGACACACACCCAAACCGGGGTCCAAATCACTCTCAGGTCCCCCAGACACACACCCAAACCGGGGTCCAAATCACTCTCAGGTACCACACAGACTCTAAAAAGTGTATTTTGTTCCCCATCCCCTCATCATTTCCCCTTACATCTGCGTCTGTCTTTCTGAAGCTCCCTATGTCAAAGTGTACCTGCTGGATAATGGAACCTGTAAAGCCAAAAAGAAAACCAAGATTGCACGTAAAACCCTGGAGCCTCTCTACCAGCAGGCCCTGCTCTTTGACGAGAGCCCACAGGGGAAGGTCCTCCAGGTAATAACACCATGGCCATGTACTGTGTGTGTGCACGTGTGCATGCGTGTGTTTCAGCGAGTAATGCTTAGGGGGTCAGGTTTAGTGAAAGACTTGGTGTTGGTGTTGGGGTTACTTTTAGGTTTAGGCATTATGGGTTAGTGTGTGTGTGTGTGTGTGTGTGTGTGTGTACCTCAGCCTTACATAAAGTATCTCTGTCCCTCTCCACAGGTTATAGTCTGGGGTGACTACGGGCGACTGGATCACAAATGCTTCATGGGAGTTGCACAGATCCTATTGGAGGAGCTGGACCTCTCCAGCACAGTTATTGGCTGGTACAAACTGTTTCCCCCTTCCTCATTGGTGGACCCTACGTTAGCCTCACTAACGCGGCGGGCGTCTCAGACATCCCTGGACAGCTCAGGACCAGCTGGTATGCGCTCTTAGTGACCGCAACGCAACCACGACCCTAATATGGACCTCAGCCAATGGACCACAACTGACCAGAGTGCATGACCACATACCTAAGGCCAATAGAGACCTTAGGGAAAGCAAATCAAAGCCAGACTGAGAGAGATGAAGAGACAGAGAGAGATAGAGACAGAAAGGGAGAGAGAGCACTAGCCAATCAGAGCTTGGCTGGAGTCTGACAATCACTTCCCATCCTCCTTCTCATCCCTCCTCCCTTCTTCCTCTGGGCTGCCGAGCCTGTCCATTCTTCCTCTCTCTTTTGCCAACCCTCCTCTCCCTCTTCGTCCATTCGTCCTCTGAGTCCATTCAGTGTTATGGCCTGTACCCCCAGCGAGTGAAGGGACTCCCTCGGGCCCCTCGTTTAGGCGGCACAAGGGATGTTAGTCCAGGTTTGGAGCCAATCAGTGAGAAGGTTATTGAGTGGCCATAGAGAGCGTGCAGGTGGGGAAAAGAACAGCTGCCCATCAAAAAATGTGTTTCAGCATTGATGTTGCCATTGCATCTCTGCAGCGTCGCCGTGGAAATCCACGAGGGTCAGCATGATTGCACAGCCTGTGAAGGGAGGGGGCTTGCACTGGTGGAAGGGTAAAAAAAAACACTTGTTCGGAGATCAAAGCAAGCACAAATGCTTGATTCTTTTTCGGACAACGGGAGGTTGCGTTAAAGTATAAAAACAGAGGCCAAATTATGGTTGGATATGTTTTATTCCATATTCTATTTGCCTAGATTTAAAACCGTGGCGCCGCGAGGTGCAGACTCCCTGTGTGTGTGCCGCGTGTGTATTCGGTTTCCAGTGACGGTGGTCGGCAGACCTGCAGAGGTCTTGCGATGCCCCCTCTCGTCCCCGCCCCTGCAAGTGTGGCGGGCGCAGCATGACTCGGGAACACAGCCCAAGCTGCATGCACATTTTTTTTGTAAAACAAAAGCCAGATTAATTACTTTAAAAAAGAGACTAGACTAAATGTGTGTTAGTTCCACATACTTTAGGCCAGCTTGTATGTTGCATGTACTTGTACAGTTTGCTCGTACTGAATATGAATACAAACAGAAAAGCCAAGCCATCTGCCTTCCGCCTTCAACGGGCGGACACCGGCGGCGAATACGTTCCGCCAAGGCCACACCTCCCACTCTGGGTACGAATGACCATATTAGGAAGTGTCCAAAAGCCTTTTTTCTTTTTTTTCTCGTGTTCCTTTTGAACATTTTTGGAGAACAGTGCTGTATCGTAGCACTGAACAAACAGGAGCCCCCTGACTCTCTGAGGATCTAGGTGTTTTAACAAACAGGAGCCCCCTGACTCTCTGAGGATCTAGGTGTTTTAACAAACAGAAGCCCCCTGACTCTCTGAGGATCTAGGTGTTTTAACTGGAGTCTATGGCAGTGGGGCTAAAAACATGGCTAGAGAATGTGTGTATAAAAACAGAGCTTAATGTATATGAAGTATAATTATGACTCTACTGAAATTATAAAGTTAGAGATATATAATTATCCAATGGGTGTATCTGACTATACCCATCACCTACATGCGCACTCACACACACACAAACACACACAAAAAACACACACGCACACATTGTAAATATAAGTCGAGGGAGCAGTATGATGATATTGACACAGACAAATCGATCCAAACATTCCTCGTCCTATAGAAACAGACCAGAGCCCTCTGCCCTGTGCTGTGAGCCGCTGAGCGGTGCCCAAACACAAAGAGGAGCCAACAGTCATTTCTCCTAATAGCAACCAAAACCGACATGACTATTTAAAACACGCCATATTGTTTTTTCGACGTAAAAAAAACAAAAAAAAACTTTAAGCCTTGCTTTTCCCCCCTCATGGTTCGGACTGAACTTAAAAGCCCATGAAAACCTTGTTTGCTGCCGTTTCAGTTTAACCCTTTGCGGTGCGGCCCACTGCAATATTCTTTGTCAGTATGGCTCCACCATACCGATTGTTTACAGTCCATGGAATTCCATTCCGACCACGATATCTAGGAAATAAGTATTCACTGCAACGTTTCCTGTTTGTATAACAGATGTGGCTCTACTGATGTGTATGTTTTATATTCAAGAGTTCATTTTTATTATTTACAAATAAAAGATTGTGGAAGAAAACAGTGGTTAATTCATTGCAAGGTATTGCCTCACTCTTCATATGTAATGCGCCACAGATCAAATGATCAAATTACTATTTTCTGTATAAAGGCATCCAATATGGTGTGAAAACCGTTAGTACAAGTATCTAGACAATCACATTGACATCTTCATCACGTTTCAGAGACAAATGCAGAAGTAAAAAGTGGGAGAGTGGTGGAAGTGAATAAATATTGAAATAAGAAGATAGAACACAGCAGTGACAGTGATAAGAGTTAAAAGGATACACAATTCTGCAAATTCCAAGGATCCATGTATTCATGTCCGTGTATGATTCCTTCAAACTGTATCCTTATCAAGCAACGAATACGGACAATCATTCCCACTGCCTGAGTTCACCTTTCTAATTGTGTCCACTGGGTAGAATAACGTACACAACTCCGTGTGTGCGGAGAGGAAAGGCTACACCTGGCTACGTGAACGCGTGGTTTTCCGAATATAAGGTATGATACGCCTGCCAAAGCCACGCGGCCAGCTCCCATTCATTTCAAACAGAAATGTAACGTCCGCAAGCGACTTTTGCAGCAAAGCTCAAGATGGGCAATTCAGGCTTGGGGAGCAGTTAAAAAGTTCGACAACGCCATTATTGTTACCCATTTAATGGCTGGGGTACAAGTTGCATTTGGAGACTAAATGGAGTCAATCTGGAATCCATCTGGCTCTGTGGTCTTGTGGGAACATCACTGACATTAATGCTTATAGTTCACGTTTTGACCCTGGTTCAATTCCCCTTTCTGACTTTCCAATGTTTGTTTTTCAGAAATATTTATCCACTCTGTTAAACCATGAATCTCATAATATATTTAAGAGAATAATGGTATTAGGTCACCCTTTTATATACATGGACTTGCCCTACACAAAACAATAAATAAAAACACAACACGCAAAATGGACACAACTGATTCTATAGACAAGTGCTTCAACCACTACACCACCAAGTGATGACAATTGCAGTGGTACAATGGTGGTTTCAATATATAAGGGAAACATTGTTCTTTTGTCAACTAGTTTAATACACTGCTCAAAATCATTGAGGGAACACGTAATCATCACAGTATAACACCAAGTCAATTAAACTTCAGGGATATCAATCTGTCCAGTTAGGAAGCATGAATGATTGTGAATCAATGTCACCTGTTTTGGTGCAAATGAAAGTGACAACAGGTGCACTGGAGAGGAAACGGTAAGACCCAAAAAGTGAATGGATTTGCGGGTGGTGGCCACAGACCATTGCTTTCTCTTTATCCTTACTGACTGATTCTTCTCTAGTTTTGTGTTAGCTAGTGTCCTTGTCACTAGTGGTAGAATAAGGCGGTACCTGCAGCCCATTCAGGTTGCACAGGGAGTCCAGCTCCTCCAGGATGGCACATCCATGCTGTCGCAAAAAGGTTTGCTGTGTCTCCCTGTACAATCTCAAGAGCATGGAGGAGATACCAGGAGACGGGCCGTTACACGAGGAGAGCTGGACAGGGCCGTAGAAGGGCATCAACCCACCAGCATGACCGGTATCTGCTCCTGTGTGTGAGGAGGAACAGGCGGAGCACTGCCAGAGCCCTACAAAATGACCTCCAGTGGGCTACTGATGTGCATGTTTCTGACCAAACTGTGAGAAAAAGACTCCATGAGGGTGGCATGAGGGTCTGACCTCCTCCAGTGGGACCTATGCTCACAGCCCAGCACCGTGCAGCTCGATTGCCATTTGCCAGAGAACACCAGAATTAGTAGGTCCGCCATTGACACCCTGTTCTCTTCACAGATGAGAGCAGGTTCACACTGAGGACAGCCATGAAAGAGTCTGGAAACACCGTGGTTAACATTATGCTGCCTGCAACATCATCCAGCATGACCAGTTTGGCTGTGGGTCAGTGATGGTCTGGGGAGGCACATCCTTGGAGGGTTGCACAGATTTCCAAGAGCAAGCAAACAGTACCCTGACTGCGGTTAAGTACCGGGATGAAATCCTCAGACCCATCGTCAGACCTTACACTGGTGCGGTGGGCCCTGGGTTCCTCCTGGTGCAGGACAATGCCCGGTCTCATGTGGCCAGAATGTGTAGGCAGTTCCTGGACGACGAAGGCATTGATTCCATTGACTGGCCCTCACATTCCCCAGACCTGAATCCAGTGGGGAACCTCTGGGACATAATGTATCGGTGCACCCGACGCCGCCAAATAGCGCCACAGACAAGGAGCTCACTGAGTCCCCTGATCCAGGTCTCGGAAGATATCTCCCAGGACACCATCAGCCATCTCGTCGGGAGCATGCCCAGACGTTGTCTGGAGTGCATACAGGCACGTGGGGGGCCAACACGCGGTGAAGCATCCCCTTCCGAGCTGCGGAGGCGTTATGCAGCTTAGGTGTAGATTGGGCTTTAGTCTCTCTCTACCAGCTAACGTTCCCTACTTAATCTAGCTAGCCTTTGCGCTAGTTAGTTCATTCTTTGGTTAATTAATTAATTGTCTACAGATATTAATTATACTCACAAATTACCATTGAGCCTCAACTATGAAGACGGATACAAATAGGGACTTAGTTATGTTATTGAACTATAACAAAATGCATGTTAAACGTTACATTCACTGCCAGGAAAGTTATTCCAATGTCAGGCCTTTATGTGGGAATAAAAAATGCATTTTCTAAAATATACAGTACCAGTCTAAAGAGTTTGGACTCACCTGTCCATTCAAGGGTTTTTCTTTAGTTTCACTATTTTCCACATTGTATAATAAAAGTGAAGACATGAAAACTAAGAAACAACACATACGAAATCTTGTAGAACCCAAAAAAGTGTTAAACAAATCAAAGTGATATTGTAGATTATTCAAAGTAGCCACCCTTTGCCTTGGTGACAGCTTTGCACACTGTACATTCTCTTATGAGGCTTCAGCTTCATGAGGTAGTCACCTGGAATGCATTTTAATAAACAGTTTTATTTGAAAGTTAATTTGTGGAATGTCTTTCCTTAATAGATTGAGACAATCAGTTGTGTTGTGACAAGGTAGGGTTGGTATACAGAAGACCATCTCTATGTCCTGTAATAGTCCATATTATGACAAGAACATCTCAAATAAGCAAAGAGAGTCCATCATTACTTCAAAACATAAAGGTCAGTCTATCTGCGAAGTATCTGGAAAGTCTATCTGGAAAGAAGATCTTTGTAGTTTGTGCGTTTGCAAAAACCATTAAGCGCTGTAATGAAACTGGCTTTCATGAGGCCCGTCACTGGACGGAAGACCCAGAGTTAGCTCTGCTACAAGGGATATGTTTATTTGACTCACCAGCCTCAAAAATGGACAGTTAAATGCACCTCTGAGGTGGAAGGCACACACAACCAGCATGACTACCAGAAAATGTTGCAGTGTTACACCATCCCATCTGGTTTACGCTTAGTGGGACTATCATTTGTTTTTCAACGGGTCAATGACCCAAACCACACCTCTAGGCTGTGTAAGGACTATTTGTAGATGATGCAGGACTCCGACCTCAACCCAGTTGAGATGGCTCCGGATAACTTGGACGACAGAGTGAAGGAAAAGCAGCCAACAAGTGCTCAGCATTGGTGGGAACTCCTTCAAGGCTGTGGGAAAAGTATTATTCATCTTTGTTGCTTAATCAGGGTATAGTTTGAACAAACCATACATGTATCAAGAAGAACTCAATCCAATTTATATGTTACTGTATTTTCTACAAGTACCAGTACAGGGTCAATGCAGGGAGTTTCAGGGAGTTTCAGGTAATTTGGGTAGCAATAGTAAAAGCTATGTAACAAACAGTACACATATGTGATATCATCAAACCCTACTGTTATGAAGGTAGGTGCTGCCCTTTAGTGGTATAGGTGGATGTGGACTGGTCCCTAACAACAAATATGTTAATCCCATAATTGTTTAGTATTGTTCTCTATCAAGTATTTCAGGATGCCATAACAATGTCCTAATGCATGTAAACACCTGCTTCTGGGAAGATCATTAACTCCCTTATTTATTATGACTGATTCATTTTCAGTATAATAATTGAACTTAAAATGTGTATATTTTCGCTTCCTGACTGTAACAAAGCCTGTCCAATACTTCCACCTAGTGGTATCAGTGGATATCTCACTAGTGGGCGATAACTTGCATGACCGCATGTCAGGATGACTAAGCACTAGCCTAGATTTTGTAACAGGCTCCTCGCCTGTCCTCTCCTGTCTTGCAAGACTATTAGACCATGATGTTGTTTGTTTTGTTCTACTCATAAGCTCTAATCCAGCAGGGGAGTTTAGCATGGTCTGTTACCACCTGTTTATAAAACGTAGTGGGGAGAGAGGGGTTAAAAATGACCGTTGTAAGATGAAGTACTGGACACTTGATATGGGGACATAATACTATAATGGAACAAATGGGTTCAATTATGCTTTTCCAAAGTAAATTGGCATTTGGTTATTTAAATTTGTGCTAATGTAATAACATAACGTATTAGTCGTATATGACATTTTGCTGTTTTGTCACTTCATTAACAGTGGAGGAAATCTTAGAACTGTGCCAAGGAGAGGCGTTCCCTGGCCATAAACGCTCCAACACCTCTTCTGGCAGCATCTTGGTCTTCCATCCAAATCCTAACAGTGGTTAGTTTGGAGGAAAAAAAACGTAGTGCCTTGATGTCAGCATTAATGGTAAATGGTAAAGTTCTCAAAAACCACTGACCAAAGGAATAATATACTTTTGAAGATACATGTACCTTGGTAAATGTATGAATAGATATGGATTTGGCGCCATCGTCTGGTACAAAATAATAGTTTTAACAGAAATTATGTGTCTGGGGCTGCAATAATCTGTCTTTGTTCTCATGTCTCTGTTCTGGCAGCATAATTAGTCTTGATGCACTTGTCAGTTTTTATTCAGTAGGCCTAAGCCTGTCAATTTTCTCAACGCCCTGCTGTTCTCAGGCAAGAAAAACAAACAGGAGGTACTGGATTATGAAGACATTTAATGAGTCTTCTATCAGCCTACTGGTAGGCTATTGATGCTTCAACTCACCTTCTGTTTTTCTCGTTAGGAGATTTTTATTCACATAGCTGTTTATGCAAAAAAAATATATATGGTTTTGTTGTAGATCTCCTCTCTTACACACAGGAAAATAACCGTTCTCCGACACTTTCAGCGGGCCCGCTTTTGGTCATTTGGCAGTTAAGGCACATTTTCTGAAACACAATATTTACCAACACAGCATTGAACAGGAGACAGTTGACAGAAAAAATGCACTTTATTACAAACGCACATATGACACAAATACACTGGTTGACTTTATAACGTTGGTACATTTAATTTCTTATTTAAAAGTTTGCGTATTGTGCTGATTGGTATTCATAACTAGGTAGGAATACTGTGGCACAGAGTACTAATACACCCGAATCTTATTTCTAATAATACCAATTTCCGGAAAGCAGGAGCACATTCGAGCGAGTAGTTCTGTAGCCTTGACGTGGATGCAGCTTCTACCCTTCACCTTTACCTCCATCAGGTCTTTTCGAGTTTCACAAATGTGGCATTGTTGAAGTTCATGCTAATGATAAACCAACACAATGAATCCAACGTTCATACTGTACTATATATTATTTTTGGTTTTAAACGTGTCTTTCTTTGGTGGGTTACTTGTTGCACGACGTCACTTAGCAGACCAACCTCCAGAAACAATACAATAAAATTCAGTTCTATTGTATTTTAGAATTAATAGGCAGAAAAGTTAGGCTGTGGTTTGTAGGGCCCCTTGTAGTTACGATAGCCTTTTGTTTCGTATTTAGCCATGTTTCTTGTCTAAGATTCATGTCACAACGTACACATATTATTGTAGCCTGTAGGTTTAGATAAACCACAATAACCATTATTTGTATTTGTCAACTATATCTCACGTATACAACATTATAATATTAGGCAATATCATGAACGTCAATGTAAGGGAAATGTGTCAGTGGCACACAGAGAAGGCCAGTTCAGGAAATTTTTATGTTATAAATGTTATTCATGTAGGCTTTGTCGACCGCAAAGATTGGCCATTTAGCCTACCGTGCCCTACATATATCAAGCTACAAACTCGTATTTGTTTTCTGAAAGGTTTGTAAAAAAACGAAACAAAAATTAAATTATGCTTTCGGTGGTGCTGAAATAAAAAATATCGCATATTGCAACTGGACGAATTGGCTACACACACACTTAAAGTTAGCCTACATAAATTACAAGAAATATATTTCAGATTAGCTTAGAATGAATATTTATTGGCCGTTTGTTTTATCTTTACGAAATACTTTTCTCTTCAGCTTTCTCTCCTTTTCCATTAGATTTGGTTACTATTTTCGTTAAACAGATCTTTCGTAAGTGCGCTCCGACCTTCTGCTTGATAGGTACTAAATGCTAATTATCGACAAGGTGCTTAGATGCACCTGCACAGGATCCAAACAGATATCATTGTCACTGCATATGCGTGCGGCTCAGCCGTAGGACTGATGACAGAGGACGGATATTATAGAGTATGTCAGAACGAATGTTATTAGTCGGTGCTAATCATCTGAACCGCGCGGAGTTAAACGCACAGGCAGTCCATTAGATCATTGAAATAGGCTGGTGTAACACCCGCCGAGTCATTACTACGCTATTCCCCCGTCAGAGACTTCCAGCCGCCCTAAGCACAGTTTAATCAAATTAGATAGCGGGCTATGTCTTGGGGTTTATTCTATTGATATTCATTAAAAATACATGATTTATCACTAAGCTCTCCGAGGTACGTCCAATTCATCCGTCTGAAGGTAATAAACGCTACACATAAAAGGATAAACAGTTTGAATTAATTTAGGCCTACTTTGAGAGGAATAGACAATAAACACTTTTATAGCGTGTGATACTAGTACTAGCCTACTATTACTTCTTCAAATATTATTAATACTACTTCCTAATACTTGTAATTCTAGCCTATTATTAATACGCAATTAAAATAATACAATAAGTATGGTCTATATATTGATAAATACATACAAATAATATAATAGAGCAGCCTAACATATGACACGGTAATCCGCTCTTTTGGGTGGGGAGCCCCTTATGGCAGGCCTACAGATTGTCTTCATAGCTGCAACACTAATAGAACATGTCTTATCCCGCAGGTTTTGTTTCGGAGAATCTGAGTTTTATCCGTTGATCAAATAACTATCAAATATGTTTTTCATGTCTTTCAAGAATTGAGGCTTAACTTTTTTATCGGTCTGACCACGCAGCTCTAGCAAATTCAGAAACAAACTGAACAATACAATAAAACTGCGGATTATATGAGGCTTTCCCTCAAATCAATTAATTAACGGAAATTCAATTCAGTAATCGCTTTTGTACCAATTCAATTGTAATTAATTTGGCAATAGATTGTTGGCTATTATTGACTTATTCTTCAAACATTATATTTTCGAAGTTTGTCTAATATTGAAACAGGTAATGGAGCATGTAACATTTTGTTATAGTAGTATATAGTAGTATACACCCTCGTTTCGAATTAATCTTAATCTTATATATTTATTTATATAATACATACTATTTTAATCAATGTCATTGTCATTGTTGATAGCGGATCAACCTGAAGATTGTTTTTTTAAATAATCTAAAATTCTTTACTGAAAAAATACATCTAAACTTGAATATAGCCTAGCAATGTTAAAATTATTCATAGTGTAGATCAGATATGTAGAGTAAACAATGAGAATGCCTATATAGTGTAGTGCACAACAATATAATATGCTGATAATTAGCCCACAAGTGAAGATCTAGAACGACCATCTAAGCAGCTGTATACTGATTGTTGACGCTAGAGGGCGCCTGAGTCCATTATTGTGGAAGTCTGCCAACGCCATGGTGAGTCAGAACTGAAAAATATGATAGGCCCTACTTAAGCTTAGCCTCTCTGTATCGAGACAGGTTTCAGGGAGAGAATACGTTACCATATGAGCTATTGCTTACTTGACTTATCTTTAAACTGCCTTAGCTCTTTACCTAAAAGTTGATTATGATCAGCGTGTGATTGTAATGAACAAACAGCATTCCGTGAAAAGTGCTATTAATAAAAACTATAACAAACAGTAACCTATAACAGTGCCAATGGTGAGTTTCTCCTTAATCGTCCGTCATCGTAGGCTTATTTCTGCTATATATAACATTAATGCACTAACATAGTCTTTGAGACAGTCAGACCTCCGCTCAACAGATAAATAGTTGGCGTCCCATGTGGACCATCTCGACCTCACCATTCATCATCTTAACAACCATTTAGTGTGAAATTAACAACGACTTAACAACTACGGCAATAAACATTGTCATGCATTACCCCGAAATTGAAGCAGATTGCTGGTGGTATCTGTGGCCCGGACGAGAGAAACGGACGTTTGCGGTAGAGGAACCTGTCGGTTCCCATTAACGCCCGAGTTATGTAATTAATGCTATGAGCTACGCACTTGTGGTGTGTGTGTGGGGTGGGACGCACGGATGTTGCTTACAAATTTGTCTGGAAATGTTGTCCAAATCTAGACTACTTGGGCACACGCGGACGCGCACACAAATGAACATACAGAGAAAGGGAGCTCAGGGTGATAATTTGGACTATAGCTGCATAATCCTTCAGATTTGATCTAATACCTGCCGAGGTCTGGACGGCATGCGCGCCCATCGCGCGGTTTGATAATGCCACATTGTGAAATCTATCCATTAATATTAATTATAAGACTGGGAATTATGCCTCGACCAGCAGAGCTTGAAATTCCTCCGAAAAGGCAAGGCTCGATTTACCAAGGATTTTGAGCTAATTCCCTGGGATTCTCTCTGATTTGTAAAGAGACACTTCCATCATATTTGCTGGGAGAGGACTGCACTAAGGTAAAGGTAATGAGAAATAGACAGAAAGAGAGAAAAGGGCGAGGTCCGACAGACCCAAACTGGTCAGTCAGGGGAAGCCGAAACATTATCTTCCCTCTATCTGACAGCGTGTGGCCTAAGACCTCACTAGTATCGCTCTTTGGACGGATTGGAGCCCCCTTGTGTGTAAAGACCCACCACAAATAAATTACTGGGTGGTGTTTTCTTAGGCGCATGTAGTATTTTTGCCTCTTATGAAGGTGAAAACCCTTGATTGGTGTTAAAGGTGCTCCAAAAAGTGTTATCTTTCACTGTGTGAGTGAACCAACCACAGAGCCAGATGATGTACCTTAGGTATGTATCACTTTTAGGCCTGTATTTTTGTTACTCTTGGTGATGCAGAGCATGTAAAACAACCTAGAATAATCCGACATTGCGTAACATATTTGTGTACGCCTACGAGCACTTCTCGCGCGGTATTTTTATGCATTAGCCAACATTTTCTTTTCAGATGTGCCTAGGCGATGTAAAAACACAAATGTTTTGAGGCAGGTGCTTATACCACAAAAGCAGTTGAATTGTTCTACAAAAGTGGAAGAAATGTATCGAGTGAAATATAAAGAGGCACACAGAGAAAATGTGTGGTGTTTGTTTTGGGCGCTGATTTCTTGCGCGAGCCTCTGGGTTATTTCCATATATTGAAATGCACCCGAGCGCCCAGTCACTCAATTTCCTTCGGGCTCCCGCGCGTGGAGGTTTTGCATGCACGTGACTATCACAGATTTGACCCCCTCTCCCTTTATTTTAAAGGTATTATTATACAGTGCTTTTTATTTTCATTTTCTTCACAACGTATTTGTTTGTAATAGGTTATACACTAATATAGACAGTTCTATATTTCTCCTCAGGTTCCGTTGTAAATCGAGAAGTCAATTTGTATTAGGTTTGATTAATTCACTTGAAATAAACATGATGTGGATGTTCACAAACGTAAATAGTAATCACCCCCCCCCCCCCCCCCCCCCCCCTTAACATATACACAGAAACACACACCTGTGATGTATTTCAATCCGTGCATCCAAACAGTCGGGTGCTAGATGGATATCTCTAGCTATGCCTGACTGATTTATGACGGAATCCGATGTGGGCTGTCATTTGCATATTAAGATTCTGGCGGCCTGGGCTCCCTCGCTGGAGTCGAGTCGCTCTATTGGCTTTGATCAATGTCCGACTTGAGTGAGCAGGAGAGAGAGCGGGGAGGAGAAAGGGTAAGAGAGTATGTACTCATAATATGTTCACCCGCAACAGCCAGAAGAGGACTGGTCACCTCTCTGAGGCTGGGTCCTCTCTAGGTTTCTTCCTAAATTTCGGTGTTTCCTAGCCACTGAAATTCAACACTACTGCTGTTTGCTCCTTGGGGTTTAAGGCCGGGTGTTTTGGAAAATCTCTTTGTGACAACTGCTGATGTAAAAAGGGGTTTATAAATACATTTGATTCATTGATTAGAAAAATATATATTGAATGATGAGCGGAGCATATTTTTTGCCAACAGATGGAGAGGGTGTAGGGAGAGGTCAAGGTTAGAGATCTGTGCTATAGAATCGGCTGTGGGATGTTAAAGCAAGGGCCCCACATGTTTTCACGCTGTCATACCATACATCCTTATAGTCTACTACAACCTTCAAACCCGTTGTCCATAGCCTATATAACTAAATTATCGGCCTTTAAACTGGCATTACTTTTGGTTTGTTGTATACGTAGACATTAATGTTTTATATTAATGTTAAATCGCTTTTATAACTTTCTACACCTTTGTAGTGCTGTTCTAAAAGGTCCCTACTAATTACAATTTCGACATTATGATGCTTTAATAGCCGATCACACACAGTGTGGCTAATGTTTCAGTGAAGCCTATCAGTTCAAGAGGCACTAACGTAACAGGCTACTGAATGATAGATAATCCATGATATGATCTGCCCTATTTTAAACTCTTATTAATTGAAAACAATGGGATACCTAACCGTTGTTATAAGAAAGCCTACACGTGAATTGGTTTGTAAAATTTTTTTAACCATTGAACCTGCCGGTAAAGCCTGATTTGAGTACATGCCAGTGTCCTCGAATAGTTACAGCGACATTTAAGGTAAACCCATCAAGTGAATTAAAAGTGTGTCCCCACGGTAAGTAGTAGCTGCTACTGTATATAGGCCATGCATATTGAAGTAAACAATAAGGTTTACATTGTGGGGAATCAAGCAACTCATCTGCTTGTTTCAGGTAAATGGTAGATTTTGATTAACCTACCTTTTGGGGCATGCTATAGCCTTATGTTGCGCCACTGTGGAACACTGACACAATTTGCTGCGGGACAGTTGATCCGCAATAAATACATGAAGTAATTTTCTGAACCCAAAATGTAACATTTATTCCACTTTTAAAAAAGTATTATATATGACTGAAACAGTTAATGTATAGCAATTTCAATAGAGATAACAATTTCAATAGAGCCAGTTTGAAAACAACTTAACCATTTGCATTATTTCTATTTTGCGTACTTGTCTAAAGGTTCTCAGAAAAATCAATGACATTGTATTTAAAGTTATAGTTATAAATGTAATTGTGGACCTGAAAACTGTTGAAAGACAGTCTCCAACAATCCTCCTCATCTCTACGACGCGCTGAAGATTTGGCCATATCCAACATCTGAAATTATCACAGGTAAAACTAGATTGCATATCGCAAAAGTTAATAATGTACTTATATAACTTATATAATTAGTAAATATAAGTAAATATATATACATGCTCTTGAACTTTAGAGAATGTGTAATAAATACCTACGGGGTCCACTGTTCTGTTGGTGATAGACCGTTTTGAATACCGCTTACAAATAATTAGGCTATTTCTTTCAAGCATCCTGGTTTGTTTGGGTCTTACAGTAATATCGTGATTATTATTACCAGGTATCCGATAGGCTACCATATATATCACATTGCGTTTGGGCTTTGTATTAGTTCCCATCGCATTCATACGCGGATCTAGACTGTGAACTTGCACGCCCCGTCATACCATGATCTGTAAGCACAGCCTTCAGTAGCATACTCCCATATGCACCACAGCACACCAAGCCTCGTCCACGCGCACAACTAGTCGCAACCTGTAAAATATTTCACTCACTGGTCATACATTTTTTTCTCTTCGACGTTGAACGTAGCACCTCCACCACTCCGGGTCGTCGCTCTCTTCCCCCTCTCTCTCTCTTTCATTTTTTCTTTCTCCCGGCGTCCTATAAGGCTCTGTCCATTTCCCTGGCCGTGTCTCCAGTCCGTGTGTTCAGCGGGGACGCTTGCCCCGCGCGGCGGCGCCTCGCTCCTTTGCTTTGGTCGCTGTCTAGTAGCACTTCAGCTATAGCTCACTATAGGCTCTCTTCTTTCCTCCACCCTCCCCGCACGCACAGCCCTGCTCTTGTCATCGCATTTGTTATTTGCATGATGTCTTCGTATGGTGTCGTTATTTAGTCTGCAAGGGTGGTGTTTAGCCCGTCTTATATTACCAAACCCCCATTCTGAGTATTTACACCCCCTCCCCCATCTGCAGGTCCAACCTGAAACACATCTGAAACTTATTACATGGGCACTTATAGGCAGACTTCTGTTTGTCAAGGAGTTTGGATTTCACAGAATATACTGGGTTGCACATGAAGGATATAGTGTATAACTTTTTGGGACTTTATAGTGTCCACAAATCTCACCCAATGAACCCAATCCCCATTATAGATGAAAAAATCTGGAGGCAATAGTACGGTTTGGACAATTTTCTTATGTTTCCAGCAGTTCAGCGATTTTTTTGCGAAGTTAGTTCTCTATAGGCCTAACTTCGCACGCGCGCGTAAGGTTCAACCCCCAAGCCCTCTTGCCAGAACCTGTCTGTCCTGTTTGTGCAACCCGATATTCACGCGCTCGGTTTTGTTCGTTTCAAAAGCGATTCGGCCTTGTCTCCTTTTGAACTATTCGCACAAACACACACTCGGCTCCATCCGCAGACCCTATAGAGCCCCCTGATCAATGTCCAGTGTCCACCTCTGTTCAACGTCTCTCTCTCTCTTTCATTCTTTCGCTCTCCCTCTGCATAAAGCATATGTCCGCCCCCCTCCGAGCTCCTGTCCATTGGCTTTTCTTGCTGTTTTCCTACGCCCCCCCCCCTCACACACACACACACACACACACACACACACACACACACACAGTGCCCATTGCTTTCATTAGACATCTCTCCCTCGCTCTCTCTCACTCTCTCCCTCCCCCAAGTGCCTCTTGTCCGGCCCCCTGATCTTTCTGTCCATTGGCTTCCCCGGGTCTACTTTTCATGTCCAGCCCCTAATGAGTGTCCATTGGTTTTGTTATTTCCCTTTCCCTCCTCCCACTTTGCCGCTTCGCCCTGCCCATGTTTTGTATGTCTGTGTCCATCCATCTCCTGACGTTCAAGTTCGCAGGAACGTCACGTCCGCACTTGAACTTGCAGCTCAGGGGGGCTTTTGCCATTTTTTCATCTCTCTCTCTTTTCAAAGAAGCCATGACGGCGATCCCACAATCCATCTTCCCTGCGCCATCGTTGTATTATTTCTAATTTTGGATGTCAAAGGCATTGATGAAGATATTTTCTCTGGAGTCTCCCTTCTAACCCGGCTCTCCCGATGTGAACCGAGCTGAACGCTGCCACCAGCCACCATGTCTCGCCGCAAGCAAGGCAAACCCCAGCACTTAAGCAAACGAGATTTTTCGCGTAAGTACTCCTAAATTGTCGTTTCTACTTTCACCACACTGCTTTCTACCCAGGCCAATACTGAGTCCATTCAGAAAAACTGAAATGGGTTACCAGGAGCGTGATTCTCACGGGCACTTTGGACACTGGACAGCACGGACCCGCGGTCAAGTGGACTTCACCGTCAAAGCGTGGCGACAATCTATCTTCTCCGGTGAAATGCGCTCATAGCATATCCTCCCCAAAGCCGAAAGACCAAAGTTTTATTGATATTTCATCCATGCGAAAATTCGAAGAACTTTGCTGCGAGAATGGCATTACATTCACTCTGGCTTTAGTGCCCCTATTGCCTCCGACACTAAAGTGCATAGGCTACGTTAAGGTACGCGGAGCGTATGGGTAGGCTCCTATATGCATGCCTTCTGCGGAGCTATGTAGAATATCACCCGGAATATCCGGTATCGGTGCCTGTCTTGGATCCAGGCAGGTTTCCCCCTCTCTTGTGCTATTTTTGGAAGGTTTTCAAAAAGCTGGAGGTGGATTTTGATTGGAAAAAATCTCGTGTCCGACTGTTTACAAGCAGCGTTCGTGTATAGATCCTCTGCCAACAGAGCCGAAATAGATGTCAAAAAGGCGTATTTGTACCCTGCTTTAGAAATATCGTTTTTGAACGGATTGTAATGATTAGCCTACATATTTTGTAAGGTGTTCTCGTTTAGTGGCGGGAAGCATACAGACTATGCATGTTTCAAGTAGCCTATTAAAAGAGGATGCTTTCGTAAAGAGCAACAGGACCAACGCTTTTCTACGTTATTTTTCCTTCTACTTTTTACAAACGCATATTTGGAACTACTCGATATTTAATTTAGTTATCATGCAGTTCATTACCCTAAGGTAAGACAAAACAAGAACAGCCATGTAATGTTATTTACACTGTAGGTTAATGAGAATGTAGGAATAACGAAAATGTAAAAAATAGACATTTATAAGTTTATCTGATGTTATGAAAACACCATTACGCACAAATTGATTTTGAAAAGTTGCCATTATTCTTCGATTTCTTTCCATTTATACACCATGTTTACAAATGCTTAGAGCAGAAGGCAGCAATTGGCGTTTGTAACTAGAGGAATTACCAAGGTAGCCAGTCTAATGCCCGATTTTGTCACACCGTGTGTCAGTCCTGCAAGCATCTCTTCCGTAGTGATCGAATGGCGTTTATGCGATAATATCCCCTAAATATATCTAACTTCTTGTATTATTTTATCGTATAGTATGGCTTTATTATTCATTTGCATTGCAAGTGGTGATATTAGCCTATATATACAGTATATTACACTGTATTTGGGTTTCAGTGCACCCAGTCCAGTTTCTTTCGCAGGCTTTTGTTCCTGTCGGAATCCGGTCGCTAGGAGGCAGACGACGATCAGAAACTGGATGTGAACTCGAACCTGCTCAATTACAGCGGGACCTTAATCTACATATTTAACGATTATGTTTAGAATGCAGTGGAACGCATGAGGGTTATATGCCACTTTCCCCCTCCTATTCTATTCCTGTTTTCATATCTACATGTTTGGGAGTTAAAACAATTTCAATGCAACATTCAGTAGGCCAATATCCTGAAAAACCAGGCTATATAATCGCAACAGCTGCAAAAAAAAGATAAATCTTAGTTTATGGTGAAAATATATCTATTTAATGTGAAAATGCATAACAAAAACTATCAATTAATTTACGGTACCCCACATAGGTAGAGTTAATTCGGGTTAGTGTTTTTGCTTTTTTAACTCATATTTTGCAATGGTAGGAAAGTGGTCTTTAATCTAGCCCACAAATGTATTTATTCATTACATTCAGATGAACTAGTTTTAATTATAAGTACCCCCTGAAATATAATAGAATTTACATGAATTGGGGAAGAAATGTTACTAATCTTTATCACCTTGGGATCCATGTGTGCAGTGCATACATTTAGCAGAAATTACAGTTGTTTATTATCATGCAGAATTACATTTGTTTTAAATGCGTACATTTGGTTCTGCCTTACCTTGATTTTCTTAAATGCTGTTTGAATTTTCTCCCCCCCAAACAGTCTATTCTTATATTTATTGATTTAACTCACAGAACGATAACGAATTATCTTTATTTTGCATATCATAATGGTGTACTAAATTATTTATCATTGTTGTATGCTCGTCTTTTGCAGCCTACATTTTTTGCTAATCTGATATTGATTGCATCACATTTAGTTTAGGAGACTGACATGTAGTGTGGAAGTGTTACTGAATCCGTGTTTTGAATATGTAACTATTCAGGCAAGAGAAATACAGAACCTGATTCTCGTAAAATTCAAATCCGTTTCAATGTGGGAATAAATACATGCATGGGCTTATGCAGAAAAAGATGCAATCAATAATATAATCATTGGTGTTTGTTGATTTTAAGATTAGATTTGTTGTTTACCCCTTTTAATTAAAAACAGCAATGCATTATGTAACTCCAAAAAAAATCTACTCTCAGTGCAAGTTTAAGGTGAGGGCTTAGTCTGCTTTCATTTGATTTTATCCAGTAAATGTAATGCCCATGGCTGTTGTATAACCTCGGCCGTTCTGGTGGTTGACCTAACGTTAAATTAAGGGTAGTAACCGTCCGCTGGAATTTATCACATGTTATCTCTATGTCCCAGTTCGCTTGCAGATGTCTGTAGGATTGCTCGTTCAAATGATAGTTCCTCGCGCGCGCTGGGGAGCTACTCCACATTCCGCCCTCTCTCTCTCACGCGCTCTCTCTCTATCTGTACTCTATCTGGCTCTAGTTTGGGCGGAAATAAATTTAACCTCAGTTCACAGGATCCTATCTCTTATATCAAACATCCCTACCAATCATCAGCCACTACAAATTAAAATCTATTTTTTGATTCTCAGTGGTTTTAGGTTAATTAAAATGTGAAATTGGCAGCTTAGTAAAGAAGGTCAAGATGCTTAACCATTAGAAAGCTAAAGGAGAGCTACTCTCACCTTAGAGCGAAAGATTTCGAACACCACGGGCTGCTCAGTTGTAGGTTAGGACTGAGACTTCTGTCTTACCCCCTCAGTATACATCTTCCATTCACAGAGCTCGTGGTCCGTGTTTAACGACACAAAACGGCTCCTTGAGGCCGATTTCTGGCTCGAAAAGTGGTTATCTAGGAACTAAGTCACACACATGTAAAGGGGCCAAGAAAGCTTGAAATTATGTATTTTCTTGCACATTTGTAATTTCACACAATTAACTTTACTCTATCACTTATCACAGCCATTTTTTTCCTCATTCAACAATAGGCTACTTACTCATTGAAATATATATATAAAAAAACATTTGAAAATGTTTTTGTTTTCTTTGACTTTGAGCAATCCGAGTGTCTCTATCTTAGAGAGCGTTTGTAATATATTAACCTCCAAACAAAGGCTTTACTTGTCTTACCTATGTTTCTGTTATCTCCAAAAATATGTTTCATCTATTATAATTCTAGCCTTTTAATACTCTACTTTCTTGTATTTTGTGGTGTTTATTTCAGTGGATCTAAAAGTAGAAGTGGTGAGAGTGTAAAGTTGACATGCTGATGAGTGTTAAGGGAGCTGTCTGTCAAAAGCCAGTCTTACAGGGAGTTAATTACTTGCTTTTCTCTTCAACACTGGCCAGGAATTCTGACTACTAATAAAATTACAACTACTACTACTTCTCATAATACTACTGTTTCAAAAAGCAAAAACATTTATATCATTTAGCTGACCCACTTATCTAGAGTGACTTATAGTAGTAATTAAAGTTAAATACCTTGTTCATGGTCTGACAACAGATTTTGTCTTTATTTAATCAGCACAGGGATTCCAACCTGCAACCTTTTGGTCCAACAAAAGGCCCAACACTCATTTCTGCAATGCTGCCGAACCTCTTCTAATCAAGCCACTACTATTCCTAATACTCATACTACTCCTACTACTCCTATTACTACTATTACAATTAATAATAATAATGAGAATAATGATAATACTTCTGCTGCTGCTGCTGATATAGTAGTTTTACTGCTAAAACTTCTTCTAGTACTACAATATCAGTCAAACGTTTGGACAAATCTGAGTGGGTAAATGTGTCCAAACCTTTGACTGTTACTGTACGTCTACCGCTAACTACTACTAATAATACTGTTGCTTCTACTACTAATAATACTAGTAGTTATACTGTTACTGCTGGAACTACAACTACTACAACTACTTCTACTAATACTAATACTTCTTCTAATACCAATACTTCTACTGCTATTACTACTACTACTACTACTATCAGTACTAATACTACCACAACTACCACTACTATGTTTGCTGCTACTACCAGTAATGCATCTGCCAGCACTACCAAAACTGATGCTTCTACTACTACCACTCCAATACTACTATTGATACTACTAATGGTGCTACTACTACTAATGCTTGCTTTTAATACTACTGATACCATTACTATTAATACTACTACTTATACTATTGGTGATATTACAATTACTACTGTTACTATTACTGCTACTACTATTACAACTGCTAGTCTGAAAATAAATATTCTAGGCAAAACGATGAGAGAGGAAACGCCAAAGCATGTGATCAGTGTTCTACACTGTCTTTGCCACTACTTAGTTGAACATTCTGCCTCTAATTTGCCGCCCGTTTTTCTGTCCCTCCTCCCTTCCCCGGTTCCCGGTTCCAGCCGAGCCCCTGTCTGCCGTTGCCTCAGAGGAGCTTTCGTCGGAGCGCTGCTCAGAGCGTTCGGACCGCTCGGAGAATGGCGCAGGCTCGGTACGGGTTGCCGTGGAGACGGAGCAGGACCTGTTGACCTGCGGACAGTGTCAGACCACCTTCCCTCTGGGGGACATCCTGCTCTTCATCGAGCACAAGAGGAAGAGATGCCACGGGCCACCCTGCCTGGCCCGTGGTCTGGACAAGCCCCCCTCGCCATCGCCGGGCCTCGCTCTCACGCCCTCACCCTTCTTGGCCTCACTTCGCAGGCGCCCCGTGGAGGTGGGCGTCCAAGCCACGCTGGGCGATGATGACGACGACCGCCTGTCATTGCCCAGGGGGATATGCCCCAAGCAGGAACACATCCCAGGTAACCCCACCTTCCTTACACTGCGTTGTCTCCTTCTGATTCACATACAAGTGCAGTTGCATGGTTCGTCCGCTACAAACGCGCATTAAGGTCGGTCCGCGCAGGTCCGTGTTTAAGTGTGTCACACATCACTCATACACACAGCGACGTGTCCGTTTCTATGAGCCTTATGAGCTTAGGATTATTATAATGTTTTAGACGGGGGCTGTGTTGGAGGATCGATGCACCTGAGATTGTGTCGTGTAGTGTTTTGTAGTGTCGTGTAGCGTTGTGTAGTGTTGTGTGCGCAGGAAAAGACTGAAAACAGCCGTGGTCACATTGTTCAGTGCACATGTTCCCTCTCTCTGTGGGATTTGTAGTTCTAAGAGAGCCTGAGAGAACTGCACCGCCCTGATTGGGTCAGATGTCAGCCCTGTTTTAAATGATCCATTGAATTGGTTAGGACTGATTGGCTAGTCCAAAAAAATCCCAGGGAGGCCCAAGGGAATTAGGAACAGCATGCTTTTATAGTGTGGCTGAGATGAAAACACATCTTTAAATTTGATTTGAGGATAGTTAACTCATTGGCCTCTTAGATTGCCCTGATCTCTAGCTATGTGTGAGTGTGTGTGTGTGTGTGTGTGTGCTCGTGTCAGGAAACGGTTAACTTGGCATGGCAGTCGTCCTCTGTTGGGTTTGACTGAGAGACAATGGGGGGGGCGGGGGGGGGGGGGGGTTGGCTTTCCACAGTAATCAAATACAGCCCAATGGCAAAGTGACCCTGTTAACCTTGACTTAGTGGCCATTTTGGGATGGTCTAAAGTGGGGCACTGGGCGGGGGCACTGGGGGGGGCACTGGGGGGGGGGCACTGGCTGGCACTGCAGTGGAATCAACCAACCCACCATACGGGGACACTAAAGGTCCAGGCATGGATCAATGTGTGTGTGTATGTGTGTGTTGGAGGGAGTGGTTAGGAGAGTTTCTTTGCGTAATTACACGGTTGTTTGGTGTGTGTATGCCTGTACCAGTGCAGACACAGAGGGTGCGTGTGTGTTAGTGTGTGTTTTCACGGTTTCTTTGGGATATGGGTTCATGCCTTTTCAGGTTGTGTGTTCCCAGTGTCCACATATAGACTGCACTGTGTGGTGTGTGTGTATGGTGTGTGTGTGTGTTTGTGTGTGTGCATGTGTGTGTGTGTCTCTCTATCTGTGTGTCCTGCAGGCATGGTGTGTGTTCGGAGGCTGTGTGGGACAGAGTGCTGTGGCTGTCTCATGTGGCTCTAGTAGATGTCTCCTGATCTCACTGTGGTCTCATCGGCACCACATCTTAGCCCTGGTAAACAGTGGCCTGCACACAAACTCTCACACATACTCTCTCTCTCTCTCTCTCTCTCTCTCTCTCTCTCTCTCTCTCTCTCTCTCACACACACACACACACACACACACACACACAGACTCTTACGCCCTCTCTCACACACTCTCTCTCACATACTCTGCCTTTCTCACACACACACTGTCTCACACACACTCTTTCACACACTCTCTCTCTAACACACACTCTTTCACACACTCTCTCTCACACACACACACACACACACACTCTCAGACAGTCCCTCTCACTCTCTCTTACACACTTTTTCTCACACACTCACTCTCACACACTCTCTGTCACACTCTTTCTCACACTCTCTCTCACACACTCTCTCACCCTCTTTTTCAAATACTCCCTCTCACCCACTCTCTCCCTTTCTCTTTATTTTCTTACGTTCTTGTTTTCTAATCATCTCTTTCTCTCTGGTTATTTTTCTTTGTGCAGTTTAACGGACAGAAGTTGAAATACGTGCACTCAGTTATTTCTGGCTTGCCAAGGGAGAGTCGTTTATTTCAAGCATCTTAACGCCACTAATTATTTGTTATAGTGTAATTTTTCTGTGTATTTCAATTAGGGTTTGCTTCCACTGGTTGACTAACAGCACTAAATATGGCCTGGGAACATATGAAATAGGACGACGGATACGAGCTACAAAACAAGACCATTTATCACTTTGCTTGTAAACAACAACAAAAAGTATTGGTATGTGTAGAGGGTTAAAGAGAGGATGTCAAGGTGGCCATAATTATAGTTTGTCTGGAGATTATTTTGGACTTTTCAGCTGGCCTTTCTTGTGTGTGTACTAATCGCCCTTTTAGAAATGCTGGGTAGCTACTGTGCCTCTGTGTAAGACCACCTCTTGTTATCTTGCTCTTCTGATTGGCTCAAGAGATCCAGGTTTTATGTATTGGATATGTCTCTAATCATCCTCACCAACAACTACTTAGATCTGACACAGAATCCTTTAAGCGTGCTTTTGCGATTGACTGCTAGATTTTGGAATGGAATAGACCTCTAGACAGGCCCATTTTTGTAACTTCAGCATAACTTTGACAAGCTTCACTAAGGTCTTAATGGCTCGGCAATGTTAACCAGTCACGGCTTGACTGTGGATGTGTGTGCGTGCATGGATGCCTGCTGCGTATCCCCTTTGTTTTAAAGATGTTGCTTTTATTTCAGCGCAAATTATCCTAGCCATTTAGGCACACTGACTGTGACACACACGCACACACACACACACACACGCACACACACACATTCACACACACTGTTTCAGCCAGCAGCTAAACTGGGTTATTAGACTAATTTCCATGATAATATAACGGGCGAGACACGTCTGGTTGGGTCAATGGCATTGTGTTGTAGATATGTTGAAGAACCGTTTGGTGGGAATATTTTTTTTGTGCAATTTCTTTTCTTTTATTGTTACTATTATTATACAGTGTTAGTGAATTGTTATTTTAATTTTCAACAGTAATTTATGTATTTCTTTGTTTTACACAAAGGAATATCACTAACAGATTATTACAGCTATGCAGTTGGTGTGTTGTTGGTGAGCCATGAATATTTGTTTGTTATTGTGTTGGTCATTGTGACATGGCTGTGTATAGTCTTTTGAGGCCCCTAAGCATATTGACAACAAATGTTAGAGCAAACGTAAAATGTACAAATAAGCAGGTACAGATAAAAATATTACAAAGGGGCCTCTTAGAGGCAGTGTGATCATTTATTAAAACCAGAGTGACAAAAGCCTGAAACATTATTGGAAAACTCCAATTACTATCGGATATTTAACATCTAGGTGGCACATCCCCAAGATACTGTATCACTGTACAAAGAACAATCAAATTAATTATTAGCAACCTCTTTCATCTTTCAACTCAATAAAGCTAGTGAGTAAAACAAAACAGTTGTGACTAAATGTATTGCCACTCAAATTATGCACAATTTCTTCTGGAAAAAGGTTGAATGTCAAACATATTTTGGTATCCACATATGTATTTCTTTGGTTAGCAGGTGAACAAAGCCCAAATATGTAAATAGTTTAAAATAACAAAGAAATCCTAAAATTTCCTGGACATTATTATTGGCACCTTATATATATATTTAAGTATTTAGAAATAATTTGATTTCAAACAGGTGGTTATCCTTTACTTTTGAATTGAACTCATCTGTGGGGAGTTGCAGATGCCTGCAATATGAAATAACTCATTCATCTAGTTTAAATATAGAAAAGGACTCATTCACCGGTTTGGTGTCATCGTGTGTACTACAATGAGCATGGAGATTATAAAGAAAACCAGAGATTGGTCTGAGGAGGACAGGCACATGGATGTAGCCAATCATGGACAATTTCAAGGCTATAAGTCCACCTCCAGAGATTTGATGTTCCTGTTTCCTTCGTACAGGAGGTTTATGGCCCATATTCTAACCAACCTCCCTGGACTTGGCCACAGGACAGTGCAAATAATGTTTGGGATACTGTACTAGAGAAAGCACCTCCATCAATGTCCACACAGATTCAACCAGATCACAAAGTTTCAAAGTGCACCAACTGTTGCTAACTCAGTGAAAGGCATCTGTATAGTAGTGGATCCACTGCTGAGAGAGACATAAGAAAACCTTACACAGTTTGTCAGAACACTTCAGCATTCCACTATCTTTCTGGGACAATCTCTTGTGGACAGATGAGACCAAATTAGAGCTTTTTAATAAGCACACCATCTGTACGTTTACAGAAAACAAAATGTAGCCTTTAAGGAATAGAACACCTTTACCAGAGTAAAACATGGAGGAGGTTGAGTGATGTTTTGGGGTTGCTTTGCCTGTGTGTGCATGGCATCATGAAGTCAGTGAAATGTCGAACGCAGTGTCAGAGACTTGAATCCCCACCATGTGAGTTATTTGAAGAAAGCTCAAAGCTGCCAAATTTGGCCCCAACTGTATATCTACATCCTAGTTTCCGTAACATTAAGTATTTACATTTTATTCATTAGGCAATGCATTTGTAATACACTTTGTATTGTTCCCTGACAGTTTATAACATCAAACAAACCTTCTGGTGCAATATATAATATATAATGCAAATGCAGGAGCTTTGGAAAGTATTCAGTCCCCTTTATTTAATCCATATGTTGTTGCTTTACGGACTGTTGATTTTCTTCCTCAGCTTCTGTCCTCTTACACTTCTGCACTGCACATTTGCGTGTTTTTGATCTTTCTTTCAGACTTACTCTCCTCTTGCCGTCGTACGCACAAGCCACTGACTGGATTTCTTTCCCCTCCCCACATTCACAATGGCCCACCTGAAAATGCCAACATACTTTTCCCTAGCACTTTGCACATTGATAATTTATTAAAATAAAAAATAAATAATAATAATAACCAAAGGCCCTGAGGTGTGGTAGCATGGAGTTTTTCGGTGCGTTTTACCTCAGGATAATACGAAGCATTGCTGGTCTGCCGTAATACTTGTATTTACATATCAAACAGCTGTTTGAAAAGAAGAAGGGCCGGTCCTGTCAGGTAGTGTGTGTGTGTGTGTTTGTGTTTGTTTGTGTGAGTTCCCTGTTTGTTTTTGTCCCTGATAAGCTTGGCAGCCTGGCATGATGGGTGTATGTATGTGCGCGCGTGTGTTTGTGCGTGCGTGTCCCCACATGGCCATTTTAATTATGACCACGGTAGGTTCTGATCTCTGACTCTCTCATTACTCTATTCACACTTAACTGGGATGAAAAACAACGCTAAAAATGTGATAAAAAATCCCAGAATGCCACCTTATCCTAAAACAGACTTTCTGTGTTTCTCCCTCTGTGTTCTGTATGTACCCCACAGCTCCAGGATGGATGCTGTCCTGTGTATTGTCATGGTAATAAGGCATTATTGTGCAACGCTTAAATGAACAATTCCTCCAGTAACCTAATCACAGTGTGGTTTTACAAAGACACCTTAAACTGACTCAATATATTCCAGTGTGCACATCTGATTTGTGTGTGCTCTGCATATGATTATGTTTTGGCGATGCTATGGCTAAGCTGGAGATGGGATATGACGTGATTGCCGTTGCTGTGTGGCAGATCAGGCGATTAGCCTCCACCGCTAACACGGCTACTCATTCGCTGCCCACCTCTATACACATAAGTGTTTTTTAAATGCCCCTTTATTTTCTGGCTTAATTTCAGAGCACACACTCTCTCTCTGTCTGGCACTTTGTTTATCCATTTCTTATTATCTTTTACCCATCCTCCCTCTTTCTTTTGCTTGTGCTAACTCCCCCACTTTCAACCTAAGTCTGTCTAACTATCTGTATGTATATACAGTGCTGTTCAAAAGTTTGGGGTCACATAGACATTTCCTTGTTTTTGAAAGAAAATGTTATTTTTTGTCAATAACATCAAATTGATCAGAAATACAGTGTAGACATTGTTAATGTTGTACATTTTGAATGGATTTTGAATACCTACATAGGTGTAAAGAGGCCCATTATCAGAAACCATCACTCCTTTGTTCCAATGGCATGTTGTGTTTGCTAATTCAAGTTTATTATTTTCAAAAGCTAACTGATCATTAGAAAACCCTTTTGCAATTATTTTAGTGCAGGTGAAAACTGTTGTGCTGATTAAAGAAACAATAATACTGGCCCTTAGAGTATCTGGAGCATCAGCTATTGTGGGTTAGATCACAGGCTCAAAATCACCAGAAACAAAGAACTTTCTCTGAATCTCATCAGTCTATTCTTGTTCTGAGAAATGAAGGCTTTTCTATGTGGAAAATTACCAAGAAACTGACAATCTCGTACAACGCTGTGTACTACTCCCTTCACAGAAGAGCGGGAACTGACTAACCAGAACAGATAGAGTGGGAGGCCCATGTGCACAACTGAGCAATAGGACAAATACATTAGAGTGTCTAGTTTGAGAAACAGACACCTCACAACTCAACTGGCAGCTTCATTAAATAGTCCCCTCAAAACACCAGTCTCAACATCAACAGTGAAGAGGTGACTCTAGGATGCTGGCCTTCTAGGCAGAGTTGCTGGCCAATAAAAAATAAAATATTAATAAGAATACAGACAGTGGACAGAGGAAGATTTGAAAAAAGTGTTGTGGGCGGATGAATTATATTTGTGAGATGCAGACCAAATGAATAGATCCTGGAGGAGTGTTTGATGCCACCTGTCTAGCATAGTGGAGGCAATGTGATGGTCTCGGGGTGCTTGAATTTTCCTATTCAATCTAATTTAATGGATATTTCCATGGAAAACAACAACATTTCGAAATGACTCCAAACTTTTGAACGTTAGTGTGTGTGGATATATTAATATAATTTATGTGTATATATATATATATATATATATATATATATATATATATATATATATATATATATAAATTCACTCTATTTATGCTATAGTGTTAACAGCCAATGCCAAATTGATACAAATTGATACTGAATCAATTACAGTGTGGGTATGTGTGGGTCTGTGCGTGTGTGCGTGTGTGTGTAGTCTGGGTGCCGCCTGGCACGCCGCACTGGTGAATACCAGTGTATATTTGGGTGCGCGTGCCGCGTGGGAACAAAGCATCAGAATCTCCCATTTCTCGTCCTCTGTGGCCATCCCTGTCTAAATCCCCCACCACTTCATACACCAGGGTCTGTCACGACACCCATGCTCATCAAGGACCTATTTGCTTTTGCTGGGCGTGCGTGTGGAAACATGCTCTCACACTGGTCTAGCCGGGATCCTTTCTTTGCCGGTTTTTCCTAGGCCACGCTGGAAGGACGGAGTTGAACAAAATGCCCGGGAGGTCGTGTGTTGCTCTGTCGATAGTACGGAGAGGCTCTCGGTGGCTTTGAGAGTGGATGATGTGTCAAGGCTAACGTGTTCGGTACACCGTGGATATACACACTGAACTCACCATGACATGATCAAAACACGTCGTCCTGTCCGCCGCTTCCGTTACAGTAAATGTTTAAAGGACCCTGGAATCGGATGACTTGTTTTACAAATCACATTTTGTTGGCATGGCAATGAAACGTGTACGTGATTTCATGACACATTCAAAACATGTTTTCACTCGGACTTGGTCCAATATTAAAATATCCGAATTGACTGTAGATTTAAGGTTAAGAGCTGTATTGATGTATTGATTGATGGTTTGTCCTTTGCCCTATATGACACGCATAAACCTATGTTGATCAGATCTAGTCCCATAAGCCAGTGGGATGGTCCTTTGGAGAACAGATCCGGTTATGCATTATTTGCTGTTGATTCTGTTTTGGCTATAGTTGGAGCTGTCATCTGCGGCACTCTTTAGTGGAATAATGTTTATGGACTCTATTTGTTGTTTATCTATTGATGATTGATTTGTCATTTGCCTATGTTTACTTCTCTAAATTCTGGAAAACAGAAAGCTACTATTTTTGATGAGTTGTTTTAATATTGCTTCAGTGTGCATGTGCATGTGCATGTGTGTGTCCCCGCTATGGTGTGGTCCCAGTGGAACTCTCTAATGATGTCAGAAGTTGTGTAAAGCTTGTCTATAAAAGTGTTTATACACTACAAAGCTTATTTATATATACATTGGGTTACACATTGCTTTTTTAGAAACAAAGTCCAACCCAGGAAATAGCCTGGCTACATTCTGTATATTAGTATATGTGTGAGTTTATGTTATACTCTCTGTGTGGATTACTTTACCAGTGAGTGTGTGTGTGTGTGTGTGTGTGTGTGTGCAAGAACCCTGTTGGGGCGCGGGTGAACATGAAAGGGTGTGTGAGTTGGCAGTATTGCCGTAGGACATCCCCTGGCGGTCTGTGCCAGGACAGAGTTGGCACTGCCAGGGTGTGTGTGTGTGTGTGTATGTGTGTGTTTGTGTCTGTGTGTGTGTGTTTGTGTCTGTGTGTGTGTGTGGAGGGCCTGACTTCTCACAGGGGTTTCATGTTCCTCATTTGGCTTCACAGCAGAGAAACATTGTTCAGTATGAGTGCAGACACACACACACACTTTTTTATTGCTGTCATTAGAATGTATGTAGGTTTGCATGTGTGTGTGTTCCCCAATCGTAATTCCTGTCAGATGTCTGTAGTGTGAAGGCTCTAGTTCTGCCTGTAATAATAAGGATGAAGGGCAAGGTGTAGTCTAGAGTCCCCGGGATAATTCCTTGTCCTGTCAACATGAGGGCATTGACCTCCGACCTCACCCCTGGCAACACCACCTGTCACAACTACTGGCCTATCTCTGACAATCACTTAATGGTGCTATTTTTAGTGACCAGAGAAGTACTGCGCAAAGCCCCAAACTCACCCAGCTGATTTTACGCCCAATTATGTAACAAAGCCTGATCGTCTTTCACATGTAATATGTAAAGGATTAATATTGACTTTAACATTTGGTTGAATCATTTTTGATTAGCTGTTTGGTTGGAATGTTTTTTTAAGAGTATGAATGTGCACAGCATAATAATGCCTAAACCTTTACTGGTGTCTCATCAGCCAGGTCTTAAACAAAAATATGCAAGCCTATAAGCATGATGGCACGTACGTTGGATCGCACAAACACACACACACATACACGTGTGCACACATACACACACACACGCACGCGCACACACACACAGACACACACAAAAGCCTCTACATCCTGACTGAATCTTACTGATAATTTGCTCAGGCTCATTTGAATTTTAAGCACTTCTTTAATCTTCAAAGCCCAAATTGCTTTATGAATATGCATGGTGTGGGCAGACTTTAGTTCATTACCAAGTTGTAAATTCTAATGACCATTAGGTCCTCTCAGTAATTGCCAATTGTTTTGCATTTTTGATTGGCCTATTACCATGTGCATTCAGAACACATCAGCACAGCCTGTCAGACCTGTGCTTGGAGGGGGTACATGCATAAGTGTAGGTGTGTCTGTGTGTGTGCATTGAACATCTGCAAACTTTTTGCAGGGAGGAGAGTTTGTTAGGGGTTAAAAAAATTCTGGGTGGAAGTAAATACTTGTATGGTCGTAGCATGTTCTTTTCATGGGGGGGGTGGGGGTGGGGGGGGGGGGTGTTGCCCAACATTTCTGAGCAGAGTTTTGCTTGTGAAGATTGAGAGTTCACCGGGAGATTGGACATAATTAATTTACATAATGACTCGCCTCTCGTTGGTTACGGCATTAGCCTTTCATATCAACAAGATCTCCTCGTCTCACGTCAGTATTCGACGGTTCTCTGGGGGGATGTTGCCTGGCTACCCAAACTGTGTTGCCACGGCATACCCACTGACGTTAGATGTGTCACCACAAGGAGTCTGGCTCTGAACAAATCCCATATGTTTGATAAGACCCCCAAAAAACGCTCTGATTGTTCTCAGAAACCATCGAGTGCCACATTCGTTTGAGAGGATCCTGCCGCTGATTACTTAGTTTTATACAGCACCCCATCATTTTGACATCACCAAAAAGTCTGCAAAGGAAGGAGAATCAGATTTAAATGTGTAGCAAACCACAGTGTGGTGGAGGATTTCACTTTGAGTCTTCAGGGGCAGGGTTATAAAATGTTTTGAGGCAAGTGGCCTTTCATACAAAATAAACACCTGGGTTCAAATACAATTTCAGAAATAAACATTTTAAAATGTATATTGGAATGTACATTTGAAAAATGTGGGCATGCATTAATAAAATGGATTCAAATGCATATCGTTGGAAAAAAATTATAATACTTATTTCAATGAATTAGTATTGCTTTAAAATAGTTGTGAAGGCATTTAGTGGTTTTATTTGAACAACTTAACACACAGCTGTAACACACAGCTGTCGTGCTGATGATACAACCTACAATGCTGACAGGTCGCTCCTCAGCTTTGGAAGATGCTGGGACATGTAGGCACTCAGCAGTGACTTTGCTCAGTATTTAGGGGGTCTGTAACTGTGCATTCCAGAGTTTAAAATGATCAGTAGTTGGCAAAAGACATGGGGTGGTGTGGTAACTCTCCATTTCTTTGTTGGTTACATCCAGCAGTACTGAGTTATTGTAATGAACTGATACATGCAGAAATGCATGGTTGTTTCATGAAATCAGTCAACTTTTGTTTGCTTGCGGTGACTATGAGAAAACATTGTGTCATGTTGTTGAACTTTGAGGCAATGTCATTGATGTTTTTTCAGTGGCATTGCACCATGTCACTTTAAAGAGTAGATCTGAAACTACTGAGGCATTCTTGTCTGTCTTTTTCTGCTCATAAACATTTAGGCGCTTGTCATCTGCTTCTTTTGGGTTTTTGACAAGTTTTCCTTTGCCCCTGGTACAGGAATGGGTGAGGCGTTTAGTCATACCTGGGAAGGGAGGTGACAGGCTATGATAATGTGTGATTCTTGCACACAACCTGTAGAAAGCTGAAAGAGGGTTACGTTGTCCGAAGCATCAGTGAGGACATACTTCTTGTGAGTTGACAGCTTGGTTACAGGCCTTTCTCCTCTTCATCTGTATCCTGTATAAGATGTGTAGTCTTGAAAGTGAACCTTGTACTGGATGTGCAGAGATTGTGTGGTGCGCCCACATGCCGTGATATGTGCTGAAACTGTATACTCTTAGTATGCTGTCCATTTCACTGTTACGAGTCCAGTCTTGTTGACTTGCCCTGTCATTCCCTTGTAAAATGTTATTAGTGATTCAACCGGAGATTGAGAGTGACACTTTTCCTCTTCAGCATGGTGACATTTTACCAGCCCCGTTCCTTAGTGCTTTTCTATAACCACGCTGTTGTCATGGGGTGACCGCCCCATAAAGTCACTCTGAGTCATTAATTTATTGGACACCTATTCATCGAATTGTATAGATACAATAGCCTTCCGCACAACTTGTAAAGTGGAGCTTTTGATGGCAAACAACATTTTTCTTCCAGAATTATTTTTAAATGGAAAGTCGTTTTTTCAATTATTTTATGAATAACCATTCAAATCCTTCCATTCCTTGATTAATAAAATGTATTGTTTTATTCCATTGTAAGAGATACTCAAATATAAATGTATTTAAACCCAGGTCTGAAACACACACAGACACGGAGACACAGAGTTGCATACACACACACCGTTAACAAACGGTGTGTGTGTCGGGATCTTATGGTGTAATGGTGTTGGCATGCCTGTCACTTCTCTCACCCTCCCTCATTTTCAGCCCCTCTCGCTCTTTCTTTCTACCCATCTCGCCCTCCCTCATTCTCTCTCTTTGAGGAAACAGATGTCACCCCTCCCCTTTTCCTACCTTGCTCTGATTTTGAATGCGGTGCCATTTTGAAGACAGTGATTTGTCTTACTAAGTGAGTTTTGCTGTTAACATGGAGACGGAGGAAAATCATTTCATCATTCAGTACTAAGATGTGTTGTGTCCATTTAAGTATGGTCAACATGCAAAGATGGGCTAAAAAACAGAGATTTGCCCACCCCCCCACAAACATACACACACACATGCACACACACACACACAAACACACACACACACACACACACTGCCTACCACACACACACACAAATGATTATAAGGTATGCCAAGTCAATAAAATAAAAGTCAATAAAATAAATAAAGAAATAATATAAATAATTATTAGCCAAGAAAATTATGCAAAAGACATAAGAAAAAAAAAGAAGATGATGACTAAACAAACAAAACAAGAAAGCACAACGGGTAATCTTTTCCCGTTTGGTTCCTTGGTAGCTTCTTTTCCTCCTTGTTTTTCCCCTTCACTTCTTTCCAGTTTGTGTACCAGCGCTTGGAGGCAGTTGTATGAAACCTACATTGTGATGAAACAGAATTCTTAATCGGGTAGAGATGTGGAACGATGTGAACGGCACTCTAATGGACGCATTGAATGGAGTGAGGGAGGGGTTGAAGGGGTGTGTGTGTGTGTGTATGGGCGGGGGGGGTTCTTGTCTCCGGTGGAACGTAGGACTGTTTCCTGAGGACTCTTTTAGCCCTACACACACACACACACACACACATACACACACACACACACACACACACACACACTGGAAACCATGTACCCCTGGCCTGCTAACTCACTTCAAAGTTGTTAATATGCATCTGGGAAACCGTATCCAGAACACAGATAAATGATTAAGAGCATGAACTTTTTAGGTAGTAGATGAACTGGTATGGCACATCTGTGGGACCCACCCTCTTTTTTTTTTATTTCTGTATGTGTTTTCGGTAGTGGCTCTGCTCTCTTCCACATTTCTGGGTCTGGTCGTTGGCCAAGGGCATGCATAATTGATCCCACACGCGCTATCATTTTCTTGATGTAATTGCCTGGGTAAGATATGATGAAATCTAATGGATAATTTATCCTTCCAAAATGGGTAAAGAAACTTTGGAAGGGTTTTAGGGTAGTCTGGGTGGTGTGTGTTTGTGTGGAAGGTGATAACGAGGTGGTTTCAGAGGAGAGGGACTGTAAGGTGTGGCTGAGCACGGAGGGGAGAGTGAGAGAGAAGACGAGAAAAGGAGAGAGTTTGGAGAGAGGCTAATGTAGGGGCCGCGCAGATTATCAGAGAGAGAGGAGGACGGAGGGAAACAAAACGAGGGAAAAAGTGAGAGTTCAAATTTGCTGAGCCATCTTGTTCCAGCAACACCACTTCAGATTATTTGTCCCCTCAGAAAGTTAGATCTAGTAGGGAACATGAAACCTTTATTTTTTCAACAGACTCAAGAGTATATTTATATTCCCATTCTACTGTTCCGGTATGCCGTTTTAGTATATTGTTTCAGTATACCGTTTTAGTATAATATTGCACTATATTGTTTCAGTATATTGTTTCAGTATATTATTTCAGTAAAATGTTTCAGTATATTGTTTTAGTATATTGTTTCGGTATATTTTTTCAGTAAAATGTTTCAGGATATTGCTTCAGTATATTATTACAGTAAAATGTTTCAGTATATAGTTTTAGAGTAATGTTCCAGTATATTGTTTCGGTATATTGTTTCAGTAAAATGTTTCAGTATATTGTTTTAGTATAATGTTCCAGTATATTGTTTCGGTATATTGTTTCAGTATATTGTTTCAGTATATTTTTTCAGTATATTGTTTCATTATATTATTTTGTATAATGTTCCAGTATATTGTTTAAGTATATTATTTCAGTATAATGTTTCAGTATATTGTTTCAGTATATTGTTTCAGTATATAGTTTTTTAAAAATGTTCCAGTATATTGTTTATGTATATTATTTACATATATTATTTCAGTATAATGTTTCAGTATATTGTTTCAGTATATCATTTCAGTATATTATTTCAGGATGTTTCAGTACATTGTCACAGTGTTTTTTTCCCCATTATATTGTTATTAGTATATTTTTTTAATATAGTGTTCAGTATTATTCCAGTATATTTTCCCAGTATATTCTCTCGGTATAATATTCTCCTAGTATGTTCAAAGTCGAAAGCATGATATTTTTAATACCTGGCTGAATGTTGAAGCATGAAAAGAATCTGTAATGCCTTGAACACTTGCCCGACAAAAAGGATGTGAAAAGGAAAGCCACTTGTCTGGCATAGTGGCTGGAACTGAAATACATCTTAAATGTCTCTATACCTCTTTCCTCCCCACCTCTTTTCATTCTTTTGTTCACTTCTCCTGACTAGAATTGTTGTTCTTTGCCAAGGCGAATGTGTCTCAACACGCTGTCTGCTGGCTTTAACAACTCACTCTCTGTCCATGTTAACTGGTTAGCGGAGGGGGCGGGGACGCCTGTGCCATAGTTTAAGACATCCTGGTGAAACACACATGTATATTTGATAGTCCAGGAGAAAAGCAGCGAGTCAACACAAAGAGGGAGGGAGGTTGTGGTGCCCCCATGAAAGCCCCATGCAGCACCTACACCGATCCATGACCGGGACCTAGGCTCCATACGTCCCAATAGAAACAGCAGGCAGACCGACTGATAAAATAAGTGCTCCCCTCCACGCGCACACACACACACACACACACACACAGACAGACAGGCAAACACCTATGTTTATTTCCGTATCAAAAAGACAAATGGGATCAATCTACATGTTGGTTTCCACAGGCTGGAACAGATCCAGACAGAGAAAAGGAGATGGGAAGAGGGCATCTGAAGGGCTAAAGATGGGGTGGAAAGGTAGTGAAAGAGAGCCTTCAGTTTATTAGCACCCCCATTAGCTTCTGTACATGCGGCAGCTACTCTTCCTGGGGTCAACATTTAACATCAAACACATACAACAAAACGTAACAGTATAGACCATACGACGTACTATTCATTATTTCTACATTTAATTAAAACACCACCAAGTATAAAATGTTATTTACACTCTTATACAGCATTCATAATCATATTCTTACAGTACAGCTGAATGACGTCTTTCAGAATCGTGGCAGGCACTTTGATGCAATGTTTTTTTAAAAAGCTGAACTTGCTTTCTGCATGAGTAACCTCTTGTTCCAGAGCATTCCACAATGACATGGTGCTATACATAACGACCCGTAAACCCTGGCAGGGTATACTGTATGTCTGTTTGAAGTGGATTCTAATATATTATGGAGGTGGTCTGGGATTTTCAACGCACAAATGGTTCTCGAAAAGACTAGAAGAGAAGTAGTCAATCTCTTCTCGGCTGTTAGCCATGAAAGACTGTCAGACATGGTGTTGATGTTGGTTCTATGTGGGCATTGAAGAATAGGCGTGGGGCTCTGTTTGAGCCCGTGGCAGTTCTGCTAGGTCTTGGCATCACCTGACCATGTTACTGGACAGTCGCCACGATGCTACTAGAACAGTGCCTGGCCCTCTACTACAGTTGATCTTTGTGTCTAAAATTCTGGAAATCTTTCCACAACCGACATGATGATTTTGATGACAACCTTGTCATTGTGACTTTACCGCGATAACTGACCATCCAATGTTACGGATTTCGGCTTTTTCAACCTGCTTAATGATCACAACCTTAATGCATTACTCCTTTTGAGGTATTGTTCTCAGATAATGTTTTGAACCAAATGCAATGCTTTAGTTTTACAATGCTAATGCTTTAGTTTAGATATGTATGCCCAGTTTACAGTTTTTCACTCATTCTGACACTCTTTGGCAGTGGCTGCTGACATGTATAGTGAGGAATCCTCAGCGTACATAGTCATTTTTGCTTATTGTTAGTCACGAGGAAAATCCTTTCTAAAAATAGAGAGGAGTAACGGCCCAAGATAACTGCCCTGAGGGACACCTCACAATATGCGTCAGATGTTTAAGAGCATGGTCTTGCTTTTAGTTAATGAATAACTCTTCAACCAAGTAATGGCACGGGAGAGATTTTCTGTGTCCTCCTCTTACATATCATACCAACATACATGTTTAATATCTTCAACATAACAGTGATTTCTTATAAATGACATTAGACCCTACCTTTGTTGCTTTGTCTTTCCTTATTATTTTCACAATGTTCTGGCCCCTACAACCAATAAGAAAAGACAATGCATTGCCGGTTAACCTGCCACCACACCACATTTGACCAGAGGAAAGGGGGAGGGCAGGAGGATGGATATTAGGGAGGATGGGGGCACAAACGACAGAGACAAGACTGATGACAGTTGTCCATTAACAGATGAACTTGGCAGAAAGCCAGCAGGTTTCAGAGACTGTGTGCTGTGGCTTGTTTTATCTCTCTTTTTCTGTCTGTCTGTCTATCTATCCATCTATCGATCTATCTATCGTCATCATCATCATCTCTCTAACTCTTTCTCTCTCAATTTTCTCTCTCTACCTGTTTTCTCTCACTCTTTCTTTCTCTACCTTCCTTGCTCTCTCCCTCTCTTTATATCTTCCTATCTTTGTAACCCTATAAAAAAGTAATCTTATTTTCACTTGCTTTTCCTTTCCCACTTTTCTCTTACTCCTTTTGTCTGGTTCTCCTCTCTTCCGCCCTCCTCTTCACCTACTGTACCTGACTGTACATCAAATGCTTCCAGGTTCCCTTTTGGCCAAAGGCGAAAAATGGCACCGCTCTGTGCTCTTATCCAGCCCTCTACCCCCACAACCTTTTCATGACCAGAACCAGTTCAGACCGGTTAGCTGGCCTTGCAGCCAGAGCCTCTGTCATCTAGTCTTAACCGAGTAGGGGAAAGAAAAACAACCAAAACGCCAAAAAGGAAAATGAAAGCTAATTTCTGATAATGCTGCTGACCTGAGGCTGTTTAGCAGGGGAATTAAAAGACAGAGAGGGGGAGGGAGGGCAAATTAAAGAGGCGCTAGTGAAATGAGTTTGGTCTGTTTTTTGGGGGTTTCCAGGGGTTGTGTTCAAAACGAATAGATGAGGAAACGTAGTTGGGATTCAGAGGATATGTTTGCCTGTGTGTGTTTTTTCCACACTGTACTTGATGTAGGGCAGACGTTAAAAGGACTGTGTAATATTGGGGAAATACAACTTGACACTAGAGTGTTATCAAGCTCAGCTGTTCCTCCTGCCCTTCCCTTCTTTTTCCTATCATATGGCTCTGAGTTCAAAGTTCGCTGTTAGAAAATTGGGAAATCATCATGGCTGGCCAGATGAGATAACAACCCACCAACGGCAGCTTGATATACAGTATGTATGTATGCAGGCTGTGTGCAGTTAAACACTTTCCTGTCCTGAATGGTGTTTAGTTTTAAATAGTTTAAACGTTATCCTTCAGGTCGGCCCTTATTTATCATATGTTTTTTAGATTGTCCTAACATGGGAATGGCTGGGGCCCTTTTGAACATCTCACCACTGTTCCTGTTTGACACACGGTTGGTCATGGTGGTGTATGTGCAATTCCGAGCATTGTGTGTGTGTGTGCCATGTGGTAGGTTTAGTTGTTGCCATATGAGAGGGCATGTGATATCTGGACATGGTGTGAAGGACACACAGCCTCTGTCTGAAATGCGATTCGGATGCTATGCTGCTGTGTCATGAACAGCATGAACAGGCATAAGGAATGGAGTCCATAGGTCTAGAGACACAGAGAGAATGGGATATGTTTCAAACCACTTGCATCCATAGACATTTAGACACACACACCATTCTCTCTTGCCCTGGGATATACTGTCAGTACTGGAAGTTAGTGTCCTTATCTCTAGCTATTACCCCTTCTCCATAGGCAATTTATGGCTTTATCCCTAATCTATTGGCTATTTGTGGCTTTAGCCCTGACCTATAGGCTGTTTGTGGCTTTAGCCCTACCATACAGGCTGTTTGTGGCTTTAGCCCTACCATATAGGCTGTTTGTGGCTTTAGCCCTACCATACAGGCTGTTTGTGGCTTTAGCCCTACCATATAGGCTGTTTGTGGCTTTAGCCCTACCATATAGGCTGTTTGTGGCTTTAGTCCTACCATATAGGCTGTTTGTGGCTTTAGCCCTACCCCACTGGCTTTCTGTGGTTGCAATTATTGTATTTAAAAATGCAGTGGAACCTTCCAGTTTTAATCATGGAATTGTTTTTCTTTTCCCTTTGAAAATCTATTTAAGCATTTAAAGCAGCCCACCAAGCTTCATCGTGTGCCACTGAAATTGCTTCTTCTCCTAAAACCAGGATTAAAATGCGGAAACCTCCGTTCATCTTTACAGAGTGTTGTCATCTCTAAGCGCTGTTTTCCCCAACCCTCAGGGTTTCCCCCACTCCCACAGCAAACGCACAGAGGTGGAGTGAGGGATGGGATGGAGCCACAGGGAGAGAAAAGATGAGCAGGAGGGAAAGACAGACCGAGGAGTCTATACGAAGATAGAGGGAGAAATGGAAGAGATGTGCAAGGGACAAAAAGAGACTGATACACAGAGAGAGAGAGAGAGAGAGAGAGAGTGAGTATGAGTCCAAGAGTAGGAAGAGGAACGATCCACAGAGGAGAGAGAGAATCAGTCCGTCGTTGTTGTCCTCCATATTGTTTCCTCACTCGCTGGTGTGAATGTAGATCCCTGGAGAGGCCCTGCAATCAGCCGCCATTGGTTTGGTGTGTGTGTTTGTGTGTGTGGACACCTTGGCGTGTATATGATGTATGGATTATGTTTACTGTGGCATATTTAGTTTGGGTGCCTTCCTGGTCAGTGGCGCGAATGATGAATGGAGATGTCCGCTGGATTCACCCGAGCACCTGTGGTCCCTCGCTCTCCCGCGGTGGGCCGAGATATAGGTCTCAACCCGGCCCGCTGGCTGGGGGTACGGGGGGTGTGGGTTAGGAATAAAGAAACACATTTTCATTCATTTTCTGCCCTGTTTTTCCTTGATGGGAAAGGAGTAGTGATTCTGTTGGAGATGGATTTCATTCTCATGTTATGTGGGTCCTTTTAGAAGGGGTGATGCTGGATGGCAGTGGCGTGCTGTGTTTACTGGGACGGGTCTATAGAATAGCAAGGTCCAGTGCTGTATGCACAACAGGCTTTTTCTGAAATACTTAAACCCCTCTATTTATTTAGGCTGTTATGTCTCCTGCTGAGGTGGACATGTACAGCAGTCAAGTGTTTTATTGGTTGTATGTGATTGTACACCTGACTCCAGTACAGTTGGCCTCTGATCCTGAATTATCGGTGGCCATTCTCTGTTCCAGCATCTATACGAGTTCTACGAATTGACTGTATTCCTATTGGAGTTATGATTTACTGGATGTAAAGACCTGTATCCTTAAGCTACTGTTGTTTGTCTGTTCCTTTCTCTCGCTCTTACTCCATCTCCCTCTGTCTCTCTTTCTCTCTCGCTTTGTAGTTGTGTGTCGTTTGTTGGAGTGCGGGTTGTGACTCTCCACTCTGACTTCTGGAGAATGCGGTGAAAAGATGCTAATGATTGGGATGATTTGTTCTCTGTAGGGTGTGCTTATCTGTGTGTGTGCGCGTGTGTGCGTGCATGTGCGTGCATGTGTGTGTGTGTGTGTGTGTTTGTGTGTCTGGGTCAAACAGATCTGTTTCTGTGCAATTGCAAGGTTCCTGGCCTGTCTGCGTGTGTGAGCCTTCATAGTGTTCCAACCATTTTTACTCTCTCTCTCTCTCTCTCTCTCTCTCACTCTGTTTGTTTCTCTGTCTGTACTGTTGTTCTTTTGTCTCCTTGTAGCAGTTAATGCCCTTGTAACCTGACACAGATACACCTTTCTACTTGACCGGGCAGAGAGAGAGCAGGGCTGGCTAGGTATTCTCCGGTGACCCCCTGCCCTTGGCTTTGAACACCAGAGTTAACACGCTCACACCCACTCTCTGACCTCGTTTCGGGATCCCGTCTAACTTTATTTATTTCTATCCTGAAACGCTGGTTTGATCTTTGACGTTGTCTCCAAACGTTTTTTAGGTGAGGTAAACCTCATGTTTGTGTTTGAGGGAGAGAAATAGTAAAGATTTGAGTTTCATTTTTTCAGTTTCTTTTTTTTGTTTCCGGATAAATCTCTTGTAATAAGACCATAGACACCATTAATAGCCAGTCATATAGTCCCTAAGGATTGACAGTAAGCCCTATCAATAGGATGTTCCTCGGAATTTTACAGAATTATATTATTATGTTCAGTATATGTCAAAAGGCCAATAAAACCTGGCAGTGTTTGTTACTTGGGCATGCACACTTGCAATAACACAAGCACACACACACACCCCTCGATACCTCCTTCTGCCAAGTCGGACGGCAGGTTGCCAGTAAAAGGCCTGTGATTGGGCTGTGATCATCTGTCCAGACAGGGTTAGCCAACCTCAGCGTCCAGAGTGCCCCCCTTGTCCCTGCCCTAATTTAGATCAAGAGGGTTAATTAGCTGAACACGGCTTCCCACCACCAGCAACTAGAACACCACTGAGTAGCTCTTTGCACCACCAGCACCAGAAACTAGCACTGAGGCTAAAGCTTTGATCCATGTTAGCTCAATGATTAGCATAGACACTACAGCTGCTGCTCATGTTAGCTGTCTGGCAGTGACGCTAAGCTGAGTTTTACAGTAGTTAAGTTCCTTCACTGAATCTGCAGGTGTGATTCTAGGGAATAGCTGTGTATAGTGATGGGTTAGGTCAGTGTGAATTGATGGTTAGGTCAGTCTGTAGTGATGGTTCAGGTCAGTGTGTAGTTATGGGTCAGGTCAGTGTATAGTGATGGGTCAGGTCAGTGTGTAGTGATGGGTCAGGTCAGTGTGTAGTGATGGGTCAGGTCAGTGTATGGTGATGGGTCAGGTCAGTGTATAGTGATGGGTCAGCTCAGTGTGTAGTGATGGGTCAGGTCAGTGTGTAGTGATTGGTCAGGTCAGTGTGTAGTGATGGGTTAGGTCAGTGTATAGTGATGGGTCAGCTCAGTGTGTAGTGATGGGTTAGGTCAGTGTATAGTGATGGGTCAGGTCAGTGTGTAGTGATGGGTCAGCTCAGTGTGTAGTGATGGGTCAGGTCAGTGTGTAGTGATGGGTCAGGTCAGTGTGTAGTGATGGGTTAGGTCAGTGTATAGTGATGGGTCAGGTCAGTGTGTAGTGATGGGTTAGGTCAGTGTATAGTGATGGGTCAGGTCAGTGTGTAGTGATGGGTTAGGTCAGTGTATAGTGATGGGTTAGGTCAGTGTATAGTGATGGGTCAGGTCAGTGTGTAGTGATGGGTTAGGTCAGTGTATAGTGATGGGTTAGGTCAGTGTATAGTGATGGGTCAGGTCAGTGTGTAGTGATGGGTTAGGTCAGTGTATGGTGATGGGTCAGGTCAGTGTATAGTGATGGGTCAGGTCAGTGTGTAGGGATGGGTTAGGTCAGTGTATAGTGATGGGTCAATCCAGTGTATAGTGATGAGTTAGGTCAGTGTATTTTTAGGTCAGGTTGAGCTGCCTCTGAGTTTGAGATGTCTACAAACATGCCTAGAATACATACATCTCTATCTCTCTCTATCTCTCTCTCACACACATACAGTTGCGCCCTAACAGTTTTAGCCAGTCGGAGAGCAGCCATTGAGACTTACTGCTGGCCACTGCGAGGAACGGTTTAGTCTTTCTTCTTTTGTTTGGTCTTAGAGTCATCTTTCTGGAGTTGGTGTGTGTGTTTGTGTGTGTGCAATCTGTTCTGTTTTCCAGTCTAAACATACAAGCTGACTGTGAGAACACTGTGGCCATTGGTGTATCTTCTCTTACACATGGCCGTATATAAAAGAGAGAGATTCTTGTTTCTAGATTCTTCTTTTCTTTCAAAATGGTGATGTTTCAGGTATGTGTATGAGGTGTGTTTGTGTGCCTTGTTTGGGCACGTTGAGACCTTTTGGAAAGGCATCAAACCTGACTTAGACCTGACACAGTCACATGTGGCTCTAACTTTCTCCATCGCGCCTTCTGCTCTCTCTGTCTCTCACAGTCGCTCTATGTCTCATTGTCTGCCTGTTTTTTTTTGTTTTTGTCTTTCTGAGAGCTATGGCTGGAACACCCAGGCTTTTCATATCACGTTACGGCAGGGAGAAGACACCATTTTGGTTCTGTCACGTTCTGTCACCCGTAACCACTTCAGCAGAGCTCTGGCGGTATCTGGGGCAGCCTGCTGGTCAGGGCATGGTCACTGGTCGTCGGTGAGCGTGTTGTGTCAGCAGTTTCTGCCATTCTAGGATGATAGGGCTTGACGCCTTTTCTCTGTGGTTGTGTGTGTGGGGGGGTACACCCATTGCCTTATCTGAACCATGTTGGGTCAGGCCTGGTAAGAGAGAGGCGTGAAAAGTAGCAGTTATGAATTCCTGTTAAGTATATGTATTTTAACTACCCAATGCCATTCATTTCACACTTCTATTCTGTTTTTCCTAATTCTCTCTCGGTCTTCATCACTCTGTTTATCTCTGCATGTTGTTGTGAATGTGGTCCGTGTTAGCGGGCAGAGTGAGTGTCTTTTGGTAACTTGAATGCGAGAGCCTGTTCTGTTTAACTAAACGGATTATGTTTAAGCAAGTGACAACATACAGTCTCCTTGGCTTCAGAAGTCTTTTCAGATGTTATCTAAAAGACACCTAATAGTAAACCGGTCAAATATACTTTTAGATGAACTGCTCAGTTTTAATATTTTTGAATGTATAATAGAATAATAAAAACATACATATGTATGTAATTGTAATGCTGATATTGTCAGCAGATGCTGTTACCCAGTATAACCTACACTGGAGCAACATACATGTTTAAGCCCCCCCACCCCCAAGTACAGCCACAAACATTCTTATTGCGCAGCAGTTTATGACATGAGCATGACGTGGCTTGGCCCAGAATGACAACCAGCTTGTTTTAGTGATTGGAACACAGGTTGAACTGTTGCTAACACAGCTATGTAGGAGACGTTTGGAGGTTAGCATATGTAATGCATGCTCACAAAGTTCAACATGACGGTGCTAGGTGCAAACATTGGGCCGTTAGGACCAAATTCGAGCTGGTTTGGATAGGTTCTCAAAGCCCAGTTTCACAACTGGTACCAGCCTGTAATGGGTGCTGTAAATATGTCCTTTTTAAATTGACCGTTAACTACGAGGCGCTGACTTCCCCACTTCAGGAGCCTACCCTAATCAATCCACATGAATACCTTACCCTAACCTTAATGCATAGCCTTAATCTTGACCGAGACACACACACACACACACAAGTGTATAACCTACTGTCAACTGACATACTTCCTACATTTTAGTTCAGTGCACCATAGGGGAATTGTCCTGTTCTGGATATGGGCTGGGTGGGGGGTTCTCAGATAAGCATCTGAGATATGTTCCCTCAACCCACATGACCTGCAGAAAGAACAAACGTCAGTAGCCCCCCGTTCCCCAGTTCCTCCTATAGGGAGACATTATATGGGGGGGGTAGTTGACTGGTCCAAATGTTTTGGCAGGGGTTAGCAGGTGCACATGCCAGCACACACACACACACACACACAGACACATGTTTTGCCATGTTTAAACCTGATTTGCCGAGCAGCTGCACAGTGCAAAACACGTCAACAGGTACTGGGCCAGGGATATCCCTGCTCTAATGCCTGTGGTTGTATAACTGTCTTAAAGGAAGTGAAGTAAAGCAGGTCAAGGTTTAGAAAGGAACGTTCAGTGGTCTGATAACGGGGACTGGCCTTCCCACTTTAAACATTGCTAAGTGATTCATAGCAGCATTCTGCTTATGGCCTTGTGGAAAACTCACCGCTAATATTGGCCATTGAGGATGGCCGTTCAAATTTAACACAGACACATTGTGCCTGTTTGCACGTGCACACACATTAACACACAACACGCAAACACACACACGCACACACGGACACACCGATGTGAACAGCGATCCGTTGGACTGGGATTGGACAAGACGATTCTGGATGTAGAATCCTTGTGAGCAACCCTGCATTCATCTAGATCACTGCTATAGATGGTTAACATTAGACCGCTCTTTTCTTCACCACAGCCTGACACACACACACACACACACACACCCACATACAGGGTGTACATGTCATAACCTATGCCTCCTTTAGCATACACAGGCCAAACTTTATGGCAACAAGTACACACACAAACAAGTCTGGACAAGCGTGCACCAACTGTTCATCCTAACTATAATTAAGAGCAGTACCCCAACTTCTTTCACCATACAATTTTATCTAGCAGTACCCCAACTTCTTTCACCATACAATTTTATCTGGCAGTACCCCAACTTCTTTCACCATACAATTTTATCTAGCAGTACCCCAACTTCTTTCACCATACAATTTTATCTAGCAGTACCCCAACTTCTTTCACCATACAATTTTATCTGGCAGTACCCCAACTTCTTTCACCATACGTTTTTAAGAGCAGTACTCCACCATATTTAGTAGTTTTCCCAGAATTACTATACTCCACAAATCTGATGTAACGAGACATTTAGCAGAAATATCCATTCATGCTCCATGAATATTCTGCGAGCCCCCAAACTTGTGGGTATTGTTGTCCATCTCAGTCTGCTCTTCCTATCCAATACTTTTGCGCTGATTCCCAACAATTCCCTATGCCTTTCAGAAACCCTGACTTTTTCTGACCAGCGTATTTGACAATTGGTATCCTCAAAAGAGGGGACATTTCCTAACATGGCCTACATTAGTGATTGTGCATTATGATGCATCTTATGACAGTGCATGATTAAAGTTTCTGTGGACCAGTGAAACATAGCCCAAAGGAGAGAGAGAGAGAGAGGGAGAGAGAGAGAGAGAGAGAGAGAGAGGGAGGGAGGGAGTGTGGGAGGGAGGGAGGCCCAGTATGCACTCTTCAACTGTTAACACTCAGATAGATTTATCCCTGGTTGTCCCTGATGTCTGCCATGAAATTGCAATGTCTTTGGCTATGTCTGACACAGAGCTGAGTTTGTCTGAGTGTGTGTCCGTATGTGTGTGTGTGTGTGTGTGTGTGTGTGTGTGTTTGTGTCTGAGGGTGGGTAGTTTTTGGTTTTGGAAGGCAAGTGAATAAATGTGTTTGTAGCTATATTTGTGTGTGCGTGTCTTTCACCATAAAAAATCTGTCTGACTAGTCACATGTGGAACTGGTGTGACCCTTTCCATTGAGTCTGTCCTCTGTATACTCTATCTACATGCTGTGTTTCTACGCCTAAGTTGGTAGACTTTTATGTTACCTGTCCACATTGGTTCCACTGTGGGTTTTCCCCCTTTATCCTTGTCTGTCTGTCTCCAAATCCCTGTCCCCTTTGTTCAAGCCCCGGCACAGCCTTCACCCTACACCCCTGCCCTCCTGGGCTTTTGGAGATAGGACTGGAGAGAGAAAGAGAGGGAGGCAGAGAGGCCGAAAACAAACTGAGGGAACAGAGTAAACAAATGGTTGACTGGGAGAGGACAAAGACGTAGGGCGTGGAGAGAGGGTTAAGGGCAGCTATACCGCACAAATTCCTTCTATTTCTTGGAAAAACCTGTGTCAAAGGCAGTTTGGGAACTCCTGTACTAACTTGACTTGAAAATCTCAATGGCCCGAACTTGCTTCCCTTTCCTCGTCTTTTTCCCTCCGTCCGTCCACACTGATATGCAACAGGCAGACGGAAGCAGTGGGGACCAGCTGGACTTCTCCTCACCACTTCATTCATTAGCAATCAGCGCCGACCCAGGGAAGGAGACAGGAAGAGGATGTCACTGTTGAGCATTGAGATGCACCCTTGGCGTGAACTTGAATACCGTTCTGCTCACTTCTTGGAAACTCCGTTCACTTAGCTAATTTCCCAATTAGGCTCCCAGCCTCCCCCCCCACCCCCCACCCTCTCTGTGGCTGAATTGATGTGAATGTCCTGGCTTTTAATGGCATATAAAAAAAATCATTTCCCGATAAATATGCCCATACTAATAGCCGAAGAGTTGCTCAGAGATTTGTAGGTGGAGGTCATTAGTACAGGATGGTGATTCGGCGACGGGTGGGGAGTGCCTGTTTGTGTGTACGTGGTGTTTTGGAATGGACTGAGAGGCGCTGGCCTGCTCCTCCAGAGGGGGCTTTGGGGTATCCGGTGCCCACCCACTGCCCAGGAGGGTGGGGTTCTGGAGTGTGTGGTGCAGCACTTAGACCCACTCTCCTGATCACTAATGGAGCTCTTTGGACACTTACAGCAGTTGTCATGTGCCTCCTGTGTTGATCCAAATAACAGTAACTTTTGCAACACGTTTGGGGAGGCGGGGTGTTGCTGTGTGCGTCTGTGTGTTTTGCTGCGTTGTTTGGATCAGTGGCAAGGGGCTCTGTCGTGTTCTGGGTGTGTTGAGAAGCTCCTTCTGTGTGTGTGTGTGTGTGTGTGTGTGTGTTTGTGTGTGTGTGTGTGTGTGTGCATGTGTGTGTGTGTGTGTGTGTCTGTGTCTGTGTGTCTGTGTACTTTTGCCTTAGGCATCCTTCAGTGGAATGAGGTCTTTCTTCTTCTGATTAACCCTCTACCATGTTCTCTCTCACTTTATCTCTTTCCATCCCTCCATCCATCCATCCCTCTATCTCTCTATCTCTTTCTTTCATTCTTCCCTGCTTCTTTTGCGCTGTCCCTCCTAATCTTCAAGATGTTTTTTTACAATCCCCCACTTTTGGCTTGTTTACATTAAGAGAGAGAAATGAAAACGCTAGATAGACTTATCTTGGTTTGCATAATCATTTCCATAGCGTTTGAATATACAGCGGCATATTTGAGACGGTCCACGCTGGATTGTGATTGTCAGTCGCTGGAAAAACTAGCGATATGCGCTTGCACTGCACAGAACCCCCAACTGAATTGTCTTCAACCTTGCAAAACTCTGGGGAGGCTCAATTGAAAATGGCACGCACACCGTGGAATGTGGCACTTCGAAGTACTGATATTTGCAAATGTACACAACAAAATAATCTAGCATCTCGAGTCTTGTTCAATGTGTTTCACAAAATGTAATGCCTCTCCCTATTGCCCTCCCTTGTACCCCATCTCCCCCTCTACACCATCTCTCCCCCTTGCTCTCCCTCCATCTCCCCCCTACACCATCTCTCCCCCTCTCTCTCTCCCTCCATCTCCCCCCTACACCATCTCTCCCCCTCTCTCTCCCTCCATCTCCCCCCTACACCATCTCTCCCCCTCTCTCTCTCCCTCCATCTCCCCCCTACACCATCTCTCCCCCTCGCTCTCTCCCTCCATCTCCCCTCTACACCATCTCTCCCCCTCGCTCTCTCCCTCCATCTCCCCCCTACACCATCTCTCCCCCTCTCTCTCTCCCTCCATCTCCCCCCTACACCATCTCTCCCCCTCGCTCTCTCCCTCCATCTCCCCTCTACACCATCTCTCCCCCTCTCTCTCTCCCTCCATCTCCCCCCTACACCATCTCTCCCCCTCTCTCTCTCCCTCCATCTCCCCCCTACACCATCTCTCCCCCTCGCTCTCTCCCTCCATCTCTCTAGATGGCTTTTCACAGGTCTTCATTATTCACTGGGCTTTTTGTCTTGTGCTGCGGGCCAGGCCTGAGGCTGGGTGCCTGGGAATGATGGGAGTGCTCCGGACAGTGCTCATCCCTGTTTTACACACTGACACACACACACACACACCCAATTCCTTCAGTTCGCTTGTGATGTCTGGCTTTGTGTGTGTGGGAATTTGACATTGTACACTACGTTCACTCTTCTCTACCGCCATATTGTTTCCATCCATACTTCTAAGCCCTGGGGGTTAACTGCCTTCTACTCCATGCCTGCGCTTGTTGGTATTTTTGGCCGGTAAAGATTTCCTTTGGCGGTGAGGTATGGCTTTTCACAGCAAGTCCTGTTGTATGGGGGCAGAATTTAAAGGGGCAGGTGCCTGTGCTCGGTTAGTGCCAATACAGCCATATATTCTCGGGAACAATCTTCCTCTGCTCTCAGACTCCGAACAAACTGAACGGGATCAATAGTCTGTGGCTAGTGAACGGAGCCTCTGTGAATCAACGTGGAAGTGTCGACTGGGCAAAGGGTTGGCCGCGACTTTGTCTTGCCGGTTCATCTCGTTGTCCGGGGTTATTTCATCAGTTGTTTCAAGGTAATTATTTAATGCTACAGGGTGAATGCATTTGATTGCGTTTCTATGACGGCTCCCGTGAATTCACAAATACTTTTGATCATCTTTGTCCATTGGTTTTGTCTGCATGTGTAATGGGCGAAGGGGCTAGTCATATTCTCTTCTTTTTCGTCTCTCCTCTCCGAAACCACATCTGAAAAGGCTTTTACAGTACAACTAAAGAAGCATCTCTGAGTCTTCCCAAGTGACAGGAGAGGACAGGGAGAAAGACAGAGACGAGGAGACATGGAAAGGGGTGGAAATGCGGGAGAGAGACATGGTGGAAGCTGGAGACGGAGGGTGTGAAAGACGTTTTGGCAGCCACTGGCTTCAACCTAGTCACTGCCTTCTCAGTAAACCTACATTGTCGGCATGTATGTGTTATAGTTAGAGTTACATGGTGTGTGCGTGCGTGCGCGTGTGTGCGTGTGTGTGACTAAGGTGGGTGCATTACAACAGTTAAACAGTGACTCACACCCTCATCATGGTAAATCTCTACCCTCTTCTCTCCTCCTTCATTGCGCTCAGCTCTACTATTTAGCCCTTATCCTCACTGCGTGAACCCCCCTCCACCACACACACACACACACACCATGTAACTCTATTTGTTTTCTTCACTTATTGGGGTGAGTCCAGGCCACTAAAGGCTGGGAGGCAGAGAGGGATGGAGAGAGACAGACAGACAGAGACAGACAGGGACAGATGGACAGAGACACACAGGGACAGACAGACAGACAGAGAGAGACAGACTGAGACAGACAGACAGAGACAGACAGACAGGGACAGACAGAGACAGATAGGGACAGACAGGGACAGACAGACAGGGATAGACAGACAGAGACAGACAGACAGAGACAGACAGAGACAGACAGACAGGGACAGACAGAGACAGACAGACAGACAGGGACAGACAGAGACAGACAGACAGACAGACAGGTGCCTGTATACAGTCCTGATGGACAGATGGAGGATGAGCCAACTATGCGGAGGAGGGATTAGATGAAGAGAGAAAGCAAGCATTAACCTGTGTGTCTGTGTGAGTGTGTGTGTCTGTGTGTGTGTGTGTGTGTGTGGGCCGTAGGGGCCGTCATAGAGCTCTGGCCAGCTGAGGTGTTTGCTCAGCCCTACAGTGATCCCCCACTGTGATCACTGTGAGTACACGCCAAAACATGCACACACACACACACACACACACACACACAGGCACACACACATACAGAGCATGATGACAGAGTCGTGCCTGCTTGGCAGCTGTTGCAGGTCCCTGCAGATCACTCACTGGCCCTCTGTGCACTGCCGGCTTCCTGTGTGTGTGTGTGTGTGTGTGTGTGGGTGGGTGTATATGTGTTCCTGCAGTGACCACTGACCTATTGCTTATGAAAATCTGTTTCCCAGCATGCTCTTTCTGGACCCGCAGGAGCGTAATAGGATGTTTTTGCATAAGCATTTAGGTGTATGTTAACTGGTCTATCTCTGTGTGTCTAGTAGCAACCCGTTTTCACAGTTTCTCATAGTTCTAATGGCTCAGAAAACAACACGTCCCACACCACAGAAGACGGCCGCACAGTTACAAGATATGGAACATCTATATTTGCTTTGACCTCGCAGAGAAGACGACTCCCTTTCACACACAAAACACACCCATTTGTAACATATTGGTTTTACAGTTCCACTTCATACATGAGGCCTTCAAGCATGAAGGCGGACTAGGAATCTAACCAATCTCCCCTCAATATCCAGTGCAAATGTCCTAAAAGGAAATATATTCAAATTGAAATGCACAAAGCGCCTAATAGGAGCGTGGCGGCACCGGGCTGAATGCGGGAGTGCCAGAGAGTCCATTGAAGAGAGTGATTATGAGAGAGACGAAAGAGAGTGTTAGCCAGGGATGACACTGGCTTTGGTGGACTAATTAAAATGGCTGAGTGTGTTTCTGACCGAGTCGAAAGCCACAGCCCCGGGGCCTGTTCTCATCTAACTGCTGCTCCAATATCATACACACGCTGCCATATCACTGGCTCCGTGGAATAGCTAATGCGTACGCAGAGCCAGGAGAGGAGTTAGCTGGCTGCGGCTCTTCCTCTCTACAGCGCTGTCGCATTCTCTCCCTTAAAACGCTCTCGTTTCGCTGTATATAGGTTTTTTAATTTCCCTTACTGGTTTAATGCTGTGCCTGTTTTGCTGTGTGTGTGTGTGCGTGTGTGTGAGTTGTTACAGACATGTGCCTGGCGTGTGTGCGAGTGTCTGATTGTGTTTTTTTGTCCGGTCCTGGGTTTCCTATTTGAAAGGCCAGTCTTCCTGTGTGTGCGCGCTGTAATTTAGCTGCTCTGTAATTTGCCCTGTTGGTCTGGGGTTAAGTGGAAGCTGGCCTCTCCCCCATCAGCATACTAGGCTTTCCCAGCGTCACCACAGAGAAAGGGAGAGGAACACACACTGCTATGCTCACACACACACACACACACACAGAAACAGAGATGGAAACAGCGAGGGAGAAGAACAGAGGTTTGAGACATTATCTCTACATTATGGTTGAATGGTTCTATAAAGGCCGGGTCATAAACCCAGTTTAGGAGGTGCAGGTTGGGTTATTACGAGGCACAGGGACCGTCTGAGGAGTTGCTCTCTCTCTCTGTGTTGGTCTGCTCATCGCTCTGTTTCCCTGTGGACTGTCAGAGCCCGTTGTCTGTGCTGTATTGGGCTGTTTCTAGGGTCTCCCAGTCCTCTTCTCAGACATGGGCTGGTCAAATGGTAACTTTGGGAAGGATTGGGTGAGAACACACACACACACACACACACACACTCAAACCGAGAAGAAGACATTCCCAGATACAGGGCAAGGGGAGTGGGAGAGAGCACAGTCTGTAACACAGCAGGGAATCTAAACACTGGGACAGAAGGTATTGATATTTCTGACACACACACACTCACACACAGACACACGCACGCACACACACATGCACACACACTCACACACACACACTGGGACAGACGGTATTGATATTTCTGACACAAACACACTTACACAAGCCACACGCACCAAAACACACATACTCACTCACTCACACACACACACACACACACACGCACACACACACTCGGACAGACAGTATTGATATTTCTGACACACACACACACACTTACATACACACAAACACATACACATGCACACACTCACACACACACACAAACACACACACACACTCACACACACACAAACACACACACACGCAAACACACTCACACACACACTCACACACATTGGGACAGACGGTATCGATATTTCTGCTTAGTCCAACAGAACTTGTCCATGTAGACAGGCAACCATTACAAATTGTGATCTTTGATGATAAATTGATTATAAATAATTATTCCAGGTTCAAGTTTCCCTGATGTCGAATAAGATTGAGCGTCAGCACACAGTGGCTGGGTCGGGTCAGAACCAGAACCAGGTCTGTCTGACCAGCAGAGGAAATATAATTTGGTATCGTTTGGCTTAGCATTGTTGACTCCAGTCAGTCTCCTTTTAGTACTGAATCCTGTTTGGACATCTATGCATGTCTGCTGTCTACATGGGCCTGTGGGTTTCTGTGTGTGTGTTCTCTTCGCTGTAACAGCCATTACGTGTAGGGTGTTAGGTGTGTGTAAATCTCAGCGCTGCTAATTGGGTTTTCCGTGCGGGACTTGCGTGTTCCGGGGATTAAACTGGTAATGGGGAGCAGAGATTCTACATGAACACAGGTTTCTGCATAATAATCCCATGGAATGATCCTATGGGGATTCACCTTTCAACTTCGCCGACGCTCCACCATTCAAACGGACCGCAGAGTTTTAAGATACAGATAAAATACAACTACCTGGTAAAATGGCCTATTTCTCTTCTTCATTTCTCTCTCTACGTATGTCTTTCTCTTCCACTCTGTCTGTCTCTCTCGCCCTCTTTCCCTCTCTCACTTCTTTCTGCCTCGTGCTCTCTTCTATCTCTCTGTTCTCATCTGCGTGTGGAGGATGTATAACAGGCTGGTGAAGGCCCATTGTCTGGAGATGTTTGTCTTAGCTGCTGTGTGGCGGTGCGCTCCACACGGCTGGGTGTTGGTGGTCCGTACAGGCCAAATCCTTGAAGCACTCTCCTCGCTGAACTTCCCTGCTCCGGCTGTGTCTAGGAACGAGTGCTGGTCGAACAGGCCTTTGTTTATGGTCAGTCAATTGGCTCAACACTGAGAGGCTGGGCCAGGACAAAGAGCTGTGTGTGTGTCCCTGTGTGTGTGTGTGTCTCAGCAGACTTAAAGTAACTGCATCCGATGGAGGAAAGAGATGGTAAATCTACCAATAATGTGTTAATTAACTATCATAATAACTACAGTTGTTAACATAAAAAACTAAATGTCACAGAATTTTTTATTACAGAATATTTGGACTAATAATGAATATTGCAGGCATCATGTCTTTGTGTCATTCAATTGCTGAGGCATGGCACACTTTTAATTATGTCATGTATTTGCGGAGTTGGTCAGGGGTGAAGGGACATTACACGGAAAGATTTGCAAGAGATCTTGAAAGACTAAGTCGCTGATAGAATTCCCAAATTCTATTAGAGGACGTTGTCCGTTCTTCCGGCCGTATTCCCTAATCCTGTTTCTGGGATGTTCCATTAGCTCAATTACCAGGATCTAACCCAGAGGTGGAATGTACACTGCAAAGCCAAGGACACATCACCTTCAGGGAGGGAGGAAAACTAAGGCAGGAAGGAGGTGTGCAGGAGAATGATAGGGAGGAGTACAAAGAGGAGAATGTAGGGAGGAGGGGAAAAAAGGAAAGTTTCGGGAGGAGAAAAGAGAGTAGGGTGGAAAAAAAGAGTAGGGAGCGAGGAGAGATGGAGAACAGGGACAACAACAATTCTTTGTTCAGCCTAGAGTTGAGTGATGCCAGCAAGGCTGTTGGTTCTGCTTGACAGGGTGTGTTAGGACTGTGTGTGTTAGGACAGTGTGTGTTAGGACTGTGTGTGTTAGGACTGTGTGTGTTAGGACAGTGTGTGTTAGGACTGTGTGTGTTAGGACAGTGTGTGTTAGGACTGTGTTTGTTAGGACAGTGTGTGTTAGGACTGTGTGTGTTAGGACAGTGTGTGTTAGGACAGTGTGTGTTAGGACTGTGTGTGTTAGGACAGTGTGTGTTAGGACTGTGTGTGTTAGGACAGTGTGTGTTAGGACTGTGTTTGTTAGGACAGTGTGTGTTAGGACAGTGTGTGTTAGGACTGGGTGTGTTAGGACAGTGTTTGTTAGGACAGTGTGTGTTAGGACAGTGTTTGTTAAGACAGTGTGTGTTAGGACAGTGTGTGTTAGGACAGTGTTTGTTAGGACAGTGTTTGTTAAGACAGTGTGTGTTAGGACAGTGTGTGTTAGGACAGTGTGTGTTTTAAGGGTTGGGCAGTTGGCGGTGCAGGTAGAGGTAATAAGATGGAAGATGAGTAATAGGAGACTACAAATGTCTGGGACTCAGGGCCCCTGGCTGTAAAGCTGGCGTCCATCTTTGTTTGCCAGTACCCCCCATCCAGACGGGGCGTGGAGATGTCCAGACCCCCCCCCCCTTTTATAAATTGCTTATTCTCAGTACTGATAGAACACGTATGTATGATGCTTTTCTGCCATACTGTATCTAGAACTGCTTGGCTACTGTGTTTGCTACCATGCTTCTGACAGGCTGTGCGCGTTTGTGTGTGAGTGTGTGTGGGTGGGTGTCTTCACAGCTTGGCACAGTGGAGTTATTTTTGCCCCAGTAAAGCGATCTGCACAGAGTGCTGTGTTTCCCTAGAGAGCCGCAGCAAGCAGGGGAAGTTACACACACACACACACACACACACACACACTGTCCTTCCATCCAGCCTCATGTTTCACTATCAAGCCACACTGACTGTGTGTGTGCACCACCTCAGTGTGTGTGTGCGTGTCAAGCTTTCTTATACATTTTCACGTCTAAGTACCTAGTTTCCTCAACTTAATGGGCTATACTGCTCAGTGTGTGTTTGGGCCGCAGAGAAAGATGAATAGTTTCCCATTGTGACATTGTCTTTGATAAAATGTACTTTTTTGACAACATTGCAGTATTGTTCTTTCACTATTTTGCTGTACTTGCACTAAAATATGTCAGTAACAATATGTTCTCTTCACTTGCATGTTATGACTAATCACATTATGCAATATGTATGTTTGATTAAATGTTCCAGTATTTGGAAGATCCAATCACCGTAAAATCACAACATCGAATTTTGTGTGTGTGTGTGTGTTGCTATGAAAGTAGGGACAGTTTAATATTTTGAAGCATGTGTGATGGGGAAACGTGTATATACAGTGGGTCAGCATGTGTTTGTGTGTGTGTGTGTGTGTGTGTGTGTGTGTTTGTTCATGTATAGAGTACCGGAATACACAGCAGGTAGTGTGTGTCTGGCTCAGTGTGTGGCAGCTCTCTCTATATCTCTCCCTCTCTCACTTCTCCATCTCTGTATCTCTGATAGCTCATGGCTGGTTACATAGCTCTGACATCCCCACTGTTAAAGTCAAGCAGCATGGAAAATTACTGCTCCCTCACTCTCTCTCTACCGTGTGGTCCATCTCCTGTCTCTCATCTCTTTCTCTCTCTCTCCTTTTTCTAAACCTAGCTCTCTCGTTTTGTCCCTCTGTCTGTCTATGTCCCTCTCCAATTGTGTCTCTCTCAATCTTTTCCTGAGCTCTGGGCGGTCAATAGAGTTCTTTAATGAACTAAGAGACGGCTAAATTAAAGACAAGCTGTTTTATGTTCTGGGTAGCGTGTATTTCAGACATTTCCAATCACTGAAACTTTCTCCAAGGATTTTGCACATCCATAAAAGGTATGTGAGGAGAATTAAAATGACGGAGAAAAAAAAAATGAAAACGCAAATAATGCCCTCAGCAGGTGGCCACAATTAACAGACATTTCAGCTGATTCTAATTATCCATAATTTACTAGCTAATGCTAGTCTGTAGGTGGGGAAAGATAAGTGTGTGTGTGTGTGTGTGTGTGTGCGTGTATGTGTTTGTGTGAAATCTCCCAGTGCTCAGACAGTGAGCCAGACTCAGACAGAACTGAGCACAAAGGGGTCTGAGTGACCGGGGGAGGGTACACCATGGAGGGCAGAGATCCAGAGACACTCCCCTGTTTGGATCTTAACAGGATTATCCCACCCAACCGTCGCCTCTCACGCCTTTCACTCACCCCCTCCTGGCTTCTCACACTCACACACACACACACCCACACACACACACACACACACACACACACACACACACACACACACACACACACACACACACACACACACACAGAGAACAGAGACGTCTTACTCACACACTCTTCTGTATATCCACTATGAAGCGGAGAGGACAAGGTTATTTGTGATTTAGACACCCACACTTTAACTGATGGCTGTTTTTGGTGACATGCTGACCCTTTGTTTTTTGGGTAAATTGCAGTTGCGGAGGGAAAAGCGGTGAGGTAAACCGTAAATCCCTGTTAGTGTTGTTGCTAATTCTCCAGGTTCAAACTGACAGCCATTTAGCAGCGGTACAGAGGATTTAGTGACTGGCCCCTGTCTGTTTATCAGGGAGTTTTACATGCTATAGAGCACTTCATCACAAAATTGCTGTTTACCTGGAAATGAATCCTCCATAATTATTGCCAAACTGTGTCTAAGGCCTTTGACATTGTGTTTATTTATCTGTTTGTCTGGCTGGATTGCAAGGCAACATTTGTCGGCTTATCATTCTGAGAATGAAACTTGTAGATCCCTTTACTTTATCTAAATGGCTCATTCGCAAATAAGGAAGTTGTGTCATGTATATGTTCCAGTTTTTGGGGAAATCATACGACTGCGCCTGTTACAGCCTGATTCCTCTGGCTCACCAGGGGCTGTTTTAAGTCTTATCTTAGGCTCCTTGGAAGCTCACTGAAGTCCTCATCTCCGGCTGGATTGTGTCTGAGTCTCCAGTGTTGTCTGGGAGTTGTACGGTAATTAACGGGAGGTTGAACCAACCTGTGGACAGTCCCAAGGAGTACGGCCTGAATGACACAGTTACAGGTGGACCCAGAGACCGCGGCGTAGGTTGCTCAATGACGACTGCAGTGTGCTTCACCAGACCTATCTATGTATGTCACGTTTCAGAAGTTTCCTGTCAGGATTACATTTGTCTCCCTCTCTCTCTCTGTGTGTGTGTGTCCCCGTGTGTGTGTCTTGGTTGGTGTATGAGTGCTTTCGTGCCGTGCGGTAGACGACGCGTATTTAGGCCAGTAGAGCAGTGAAGCGGCAGTCGTTATTAAATGAAATAATCAGGGCTGTGTTTTTCCGTCGTGCGTGTGACCGCCCATGAGTCTGCGTCCACATAACGGGTTTCGCGCTGAAAGGCTTTCAGCGAGGCCCGTTTATTATCTAATCTTGTAAATGAGCTGATGGAGGAGCTGGCTGGGTTTAATGAGATTACACATGCATTGTGAAGCAGACCACAGGTCATTGTCGGAGAGCCATTCAAAGTCAATTATTGTTTTAAATGTTCCTTTGCTGTCACATGCAGCGGAATACTTCAGTGGGCAGGAATTAAGAGGGCGGTTCTAATAATGCGCCACGATATACTTTCATTTCGGCGTTTGTGTGTGTGCGAGCATGATCTGCCATTCACTGGGGATTTAAACCAGCGAACGGGTCTCTGGGATTTCTGCCTTAACTAACAGAACACATGTAGGGGCATGATTTCATCCTCCTGAGCACTGTTCCGCGATCTGCTATGAGTAATCTACTTGTTTTTACTATCACTCCTGTGCTGCTCTCTGCTAGGATTACTGCCCTCGTACTGTTGTACAGTACTCGTACTGTTCAATGACAATCAAGTTGAACCTAATTAGGACCTGATATGAGTACTGCATTAGTATCTGATGAGTACTGCGTTAGTATCTGGTATGAGTTCTGCGTTAGTATCTGGTATGAGTTCTGCGTTAGTATCTGGTATGAGTTCTGCGTTAGTATCTGGTATGAGTTCTGCGTTAGTATCTGGTATGAGTTCTGCGTTAGTATCTGGTATGAGTTCTGCGTTAGTATCTGGTATGAGTTCTGCGTTAGTATCTGGTATGAGTTCTGCGTTAGTATCTGGTATGAGTTCTGCGTTAGTATCTGGTATGAGTTCTGCGTTAGTATCTGGTATGAGTTCTGCGTTAGTATCTGGTATGAGTTCTGCGTTAGTATCTGGTATGAGTTCTGCGTTAGTATCTGGTATGAGTTCTGCGTTAGAATCTGGTATGAGTTCTGCGTTAGTATCTGGTATGAGTTCTGCGTTAGTATCTGGTATGAGTTCTGCGTTAGTATCTGGTATGAGTTCTGCGTTAGTATCTGGTATGAGTTCTGCGTTAGTATCTGGTATGAGTTCTGCGTTAGTATCTGGTATGAGTTCTGCGTTAGTATCTGGTATGAGTTCTGCGTTAGTATCTGGTATGAGTTCTGCGTTAGTATCTGGTATGAGTTCTGCGTTAGTATCTGGTATGCTCTGTGTTGCTGTTTTTCTCTTCTTGTACATCTCTTACATCAATGGGAGTGTGTTCCCTGTAGGGACAGCAGTCATTGTTTGTTTTGTAGCAAGCTGAGAGGCAGCTCAGAGTCTGCAGGGATACCGGTGTCCCAAAGCAGGCTAGAGGAAGCTGTGATATACGCACACTCACACACATGCACTCACACACATGCACTCTCCTAGCGTGTCAGGAGTTCTGTCACTACTGCTGATCATGTGGGGCTTAAATAAGGTTTGTTTTCTGCTCCTCTCTTTAAGTCGTGTCTTTGTCAAAAGCATGCTGCCTGGTAATTACACGAGCCTGACTTTCTTAAACTATTTGGATATTTAGTCATTATCCATAAGACAGTCAGCACACACTTGAAATGCAGCACTGAGCTCAACAACCGCGAGCCAACTGTCAATAATTCAAAAGTCATAATTGAAACAGCATGAATCAAATTTCATGATTCGAATGTCGTGATTCGAACGACATGATTCCAACATCATGATTGAAACGTGAAGAGTCTTGTTTTCAAAGGGACTGTAACGTTGTGTCCCCTGTGTCCCCTGCAGGTAAAGAGGAGCCCACTACCTACACCTGCACCACCTGTAAACAGGCCTACGGGAGCGCCTGGTTCCTGCTCCAGCATGCCCAGAATACCCACGGCTTCCGCATCTACCTGGAGAACGAGCACGGTCATGGCAGCCCCCTCACCCCCCGAATGGGCAGACCGTCCTCCATGAGCGGAGGCGCGGACTGCCCCTCGCAGCCCCCCCTCCACGGCCTCCACTTGCCCGAGGCCAGCCCCTTCAGCCTCCTCCGCATGCCCGGATCAGGCTCGGGGGGCCGGGAAGGAGGGGGCGGGAGCCAACGTTTCCCCCTGACGCCCCCGCTTTTCAGCCCTCCTCCGCGCCACCACCTGGACACGCACCACCTGAGCCCGGAGGAGTTGGCGCTGGCAGCCCACCACCCGAGTGCCTTCGACAGGGTGCTGCGCCTCAACCCCCCTATCCCCCTGGACCCCGCACCGGCCATGGACTTCTCTCGCCGGCTGAGGGAGCTGGCGGGCAACACCTCAGGGTCCACCCCTCCCCACTCGCCGAACCGGCCCAGCCCTATGCAACGGCTGCTCCAACCGTTCCAGCCCGGCGGAGGGGGGGGGGGAGGGGGCAAGCCTCCCTACCTGTCCACCCCACCTCCCATGCCGCCGTCCATGCAGTCCCCCTCGGGTTCCCAGACCACCCCCACCACCCCGCTGCCCTCGTCGGGCCCCCAGCCCTCCACTCCCCTGAAGTCCAAGTCGTGTGAGTTCTGCGGCAAGAACTTCAAGTTCCAGAGTAATCTGATTGTGCACCGGCGAAGCCACACGGGCGAGAAGCCCTACAAGTGCCACCTCTGCGACCACGCCTGCACGCAGGCCAGCAAGCTCAAACGCCACATGAAGACACACATGCACAAGTCGGGCTCGCCCAACAACGGGAAGTCCGAAGACGGGCTCTCGGCGGCCTCCTCGCCCGAGCCTGGAACCAGCGAGCGGATGGGCAGCGCGAGCAACGCCCTCAAGTCGGTGGTGGCCAAGCTTAAGAGCGAGAATAACCGCTTGCGATTGGAGAATGGGGAAGAGGAGGAGGAAGAGGAGGAGGAGGAAGAGGAGGAGGAGGAAGAAGAAGAGGAGGGGGAAGAGGAGGAAGAGGAGGTGGAGGAAGAGGAGAACGCGGACGGAGCCCGGAGGAACAACAACAGCTTCCACTTCAGCCTGAGTCTGGAGGCGGCTCGTCACCACGAGAACAACGGCAGCATGGGAGCCGGGGGTCGCCTGGTGGGGGGAGAGGAGGGCTCCATCCCCCGCTCGTTGCCCGACGTGATGCAGGGCATGGGGCTGGCGGCCAGCATGCAGCACTTCAGCGAAGCCTTTCACGTGCACAAGCGCAACGTCCTCGGCCAGGAGAACCACACGCACCTACGGCACCACCGCGACCCCCCGCACCGCCAGCTGTGTGACGAGGACTCAGCCCTCGAGTCGGACCGGGGCGAGGAGGGCTGTGTTTCCGCCGTGGCCGTCAACGGCCGCGGCTCGTCCCCAAGCGAGGCCGCCTCGGTGGGCCTCTCCAAGAAGCTGCTGGTAGGCAACCCCAGCCCGCTCAGCCCCTTCTCTAAACGCATTAAGCTGGAGAAGGAGTTTGACCTGCCCACCCCCACCATCCCCAACACAGAGAACGTCTACTCCCAGTGGCTGGCGGGCTACGCCGCCTCCCGACAACTCAAGGACCCCTTTCTGAACTTTGGAGGGGACTCCCGACAATCGCCCTTCGCCTCCTCGCCCTCCGAGCACTCATCGGAGAACGGCAGCCTTCGCTTCTCCACTCCTCCTGGGGAGTTGGACGGGGGCGTGTCGGGCCGCAGTGGGACAGGGAGTGGGGGGAGCACGCCCCACTTAGGGGCTCCGTTGACCCGGCCGGGCTCCAAGGACAGCAGCCGGCGCAGCGACACCTGCGAGTACTGCGGCAAGGTGTTCAAGAACTGCAGCAACCTGACGGTGCACCGGCGCAGCCACACGGGCGAGCGGCCCTACAAGTGCGAGCTGTGCAACTACGCCTGCGCCCAGAGCTCCAAGCTCACACGCCACATGAAGACACACGGGCAGATCGGCAAGGACGTGTACAAGTGCGAGATCTGCCAGATGCCCTTCAGCGTGTACAGCACCCTGGAGAAACACATGAAAAAATGGCACAGTGACCGCCCTTTGAGTGCCGAAATTAAGTCGGAGTAGCGGAGAGGGTGGGGCTTTGCCTGTCATCAGCCCTCCCCGCCCCCACGACCTCCCCCCCGCCCCCTGTAGATTTAACCCCTCTTCTTTCACCGGTCTGGTGGAATCTAAGACAATGTGCTCTGCACCAGCACAACCAGTTTCCATTACCCGTTGAATGCATGATCTGTATAGGGGCAATACTATTGCATTGACGCAAAACTTCGAGCCTTTCTCTTGTGCAATAATTTACATGTCGTGTACTTATTTTGTTTCATTTTTTTTTTTTTTTCTCATTTTTGATAATTAGACGGCATGCATGGTATGTTTTGGCTAATTTAAAAAAAAACAAAAAAAAGTCATTGTCCCCGGGTTGGTTAGTTGTTGAGTAAAATGTGTTGCTGTTTTCTTGTTCTGTTTTTTTATTTTCAAAAAAAAAAAGAAAAGACAAGGAACGGCCATGCTGCATACATTCTGTGACACATATCATGTAGAGTTTTTGTGTTGTAACACGGAGGACGAACCCGTCTGCAGCTTAACCCCACTCTGGACGACCTGGGAATATCGCACTTAACCTTCGTCTTTCTAAAAGATGTTCTGTCCCCATGGGGTTAAAAAAATTATCTAGGAATTTGCTTGATTATAAAACGCAAAGCAGTGACAGCCTTTGGATTTCTTCAAAAAAAGACAAGGATGCGTTAAGATTTCAATTTGTACTATCATTGGGTAAAACAAAAAAAAGAGTGCCTTTGAAACTGCATCGGTTAATAATCTTCCTATCTGCTATGAGCTTGGGGCGACGGCTGGCTAATCCACCCAGAGTAAAGGTTCTTGCATCAAGTACCTGTCTGCTAAAGTCAACTGTGACTTATACGATTAACTGATAATAATTATACAGAAACTTTGGAGAATTCTGGTTAATCATACTTTATCTACCTATGACATGTGTTATAGTATCTTTAAATTGTGAGGTTTTAAGCAGGCATGATACAGGCAGTATTGTGTAGAACTGAACTTGTTTGTGTGTTTTATTTCCCGTGCGGAAGTACTAAAACACAAAGGTACTCTGTAATGTACAATCCTGAATTTGTGGGACTTTTCTAATGTTGTGAAGACTTGAGCGTTGTGGTGTATTTGCAGTAGCACAAACCTCTGATGCTGCTTGTGTGCTCGTGGGGCGGGAAGTATCTAAGCTCCCGGCACACCAGACGATACGAGGGCATTCGAAAGAATACAGGCTTGTCAGAACAGTTACGTGGAATTAGAAGCTAACAGAATGCAGTACTTTGGGGGCAATTGTTATTATTTACGATTCATTAAAACACTCTATCCATCAATGATGATCAACTATGAATTGCCTAAACTTGAAAGAAAGGACATTTTTTTCATATTTTTTATTTTCTTTCCTTTTTTTGGAAAAGGCAGTTGTACTCATGCCAGGGCTTTAAAAAGAGTCAAAAGAATCAGACGCTGATGATATACAGGGCAGATTTACCTTTTTTCCCCTTATTTCTATTGTACTGTTTTCCATTTGTGTTAACGTGAAGGGGGTGTGTTTTTCCTCATTGAGTTGCAGACATCCGCCCCAGTCCATGGTGAGACAGCACTTGTCACTCTGCCTCAGAGTCTCTACAGATACTCTAACATTGTCCAGCGTTGATACAACGTAGGTACAGAGGTCAAGTCTAACGTTGACACAACGTAGGTACAGAGGTCTAGTCTCACGTTAAACTGACGTTTATAGGACAAAAAAGTGCACTGTTCAGTTTTCCCAGTTTACAGGTTTACGCTAAAGGGAAAACTGCCAAAAATGCTGACTGATGGCTAGGGTTCCATTGTTTTACATAGTGACCAATACAGAATCTGTTACCAGCCACTCCACCCAGACTCACACCCCCACTCCTTGAAATTCATCCTTCATCCCTGACCTTTGTTGTTCAGCCCCAAGAAACCCCAGTGACACACTCAGTGCCCCCACCCCCTCCCCCCCGCTAGATGATAAACTTGCTGCTCACTCTGCAAGACTTTCTTTTGTATAAATATTACTTTTTTTTTTTTTTTTTATAATAACACTTCATTATCTTTAGGGGAAGCTGTATTTAAGTTGGTTGTTGTTACTCTTTTCCTCTTCGTCTTGTGATGTTCAAGACCCGATCACAGTATATATAAAATGGAAAAAAAATCTGTGAGTTTTTTTTTTTTTTTTTGCCTTGGCTCTTCGCGGCTCTTCAGGTTGAATACAATTTGCATTGGGGAAAGGTTAAAGATTATATATGAATATATAATAGAGATCTTAAATATAGGAAAATGCACACTCATGTCAATTCCTATGGTTAAACACATTTATGGTCTACTTTTTTCTGTATTTCTAGAATGGTATTTGATTCAGTGTTCACCTAGAGTAGCACTATAGTATTTATATTGAGGCTCGTATTTTGAACTGTTGCTTGTTCTCTCTCAAGGTATTTACGTACCTTTTTTGGTAGTGGAAAAAAAAAACAAGCTGCCACAGTATATTTTTTTAATTTGGCAGGATAATATAGTGCAAATTATTTGTATGTTTAAAGAAATAAAAGAAAACCCAATAAAAAGAACGTACGTATGTGACATTGGGCGCAGTGGGCCATAAGATGGCTGCCGCGCTGTTTCCTGCTCACACAGGTGGTTGTACATATCTTCTTTGGTTTGTTTTAGACCTCCTCCCTCTGCTGCCATTCTGTATGCAGTAATGCAAGCTGACGTCGGGCTGTTCTGTGTGCTTCTGTCTTTCCCACCTGACTACATTCCAACATCTTAAGAATGAAAAAAAAAATTACTTCATATGCAGTACATCGATAAAAAAACACTTCAAAATAAATGAATTTTTAAAAGAATCAATGTTTTGCAGGTTTTTTTTTTTCATTGCCAAATACTAAATGGTGCTTTATATTTAGATTGGGTATACTTTCATATGCAAAGCATATTTAAAAATCAAAACGAAATGGAAACGCGGAGAAGCCTGCTTGAGTTTGAGACTTTTTTGTAAATGGCAATGCGGAATATTTTGTTATCAGCCTTTTCTATTCTTGTTCTGAGAGCTGTTTGTTGTAACTTGAACTTTATCTTTTACTATGGGAGTTACTATTTATTATTACCTAAATGCTCTGTTCAAAACAGACATGGAATGGATCGTTTTTTTTGTTTTCTTTTTATATTTGGTTCTAATATTATTTCTTTATTTTTTAAAGAGTGGCCGAAGGTCATTGGACAAAGTTAGTTCTTACATTGTATTTGTTTCTGGTCTCTGTTGAGTCGTATTGGGGAAACCACTGTCTGTCTTTTCTGGCAGTTGTCTGCATTATCCTCCTCACACACCCATTTTGTCCCTTTATTGAAAAAAAACAATTAATAAAAAAAAAACGAAAGTATAAACTTGTTGTTTTTGTGTCTTGTGGTTGGATATGTGGAGCAGGTCAAGCGTGTGGATGACATAGAAACGTGAGCTGCTGGGAGTCGGCCTCTGTGGGCCTGTGCCTGTGTCATAATTGCGTGTGAGCTGTATGCGCTGTATGTGTCTCTGGGTGTTGTGCTGTGTGTGTGTGTGTGTGTGTCTGTTGGTATGTTTGGTGCGGGTGGGACAAGCTCTTACCGGGTCGCGTAACATATGCTGTGTCATCTTACCTGTTGGGCGGGGATAGCCCAGACAATCGTATTTTGGAAGTAAATTGTTTCCAAGGCAACGCAGCTTTTGTGTTGTGGCTGCGGACGCATTGCAGACTGTCTCTGAGCACACAGGGCAGAGGTCACCTACATGTCATGTACGTGTCACGTGTCACCTAGGTGACACACGCATGTCACATGCAGTACATCATGTCACCTACACGTCATGTACCGGCTCTGTTTGGTTGAGTGCTGACAATAACATGTGTACACGGTTTCATGTCAGGATCCAGAGGAGACAATCATTTATGGACGTTGATTGGGAACCCCAGATGCTGGTTATCATGTCATGATATCTGACAGATGTTATACCCAATAGCCCAATGTTTACCTCAATATCCTTACCACACATGTTTACTGAAACACTATAAACACTATATACATCTGTCAAATCCCACCCACTACACCCACTTTTAACCGTTTCAACTCCATCATTAGAAGAGAGACAGTGGTTTTGGTGTATAACACACTTCCACCAAAATGAAAAGTCTGCATGTGTTCTGCTCATAATGAACAACATGTTTTATGTTAGCATGCAAGTGAGACATGAGCAGCACAGCTTTACAACACTTCCTCCTTTTTCAGTTAGCCTTTTCTTCCTCCAACCTCTGGAGCCATAGCAGCAGCAGTCGCCCTCTTTTCTCCTTGTTAAACAATGCAACTGGCCTCCGGCAGAGCCGGCCAGGCAGGAAAATAAAACAAATCAGTGCCATTGTTTCTCTTTCTATCTTTGATAAATTCATTGTGTTATAAACTCACGAAGCATTCAGGCCTATGCAGCTTTACTGGGGCTCCCGAAAATGGTTTATGTGAAAAGCATAATGCATTTGTCACTGTTATAAAATCTATACAAGCATGACCCACAGTCCCTATAAACTCCATGGATTTTTTTCCCCCGCCAGTGTTTTACAGTTGAAGATTCTCCAAAGACTTAAGAAAGCGTGTTTTCACAGGCTGTGGTTTTGTTATTTGGCCTGAGAATGTTACTGAATGGAATGTGGTCAAAGTATTTGTGTGTGTCTGTACTGTGTGTGTGTTTATGTGTGTTTGTGTGTGTGCATTCAGGCCTGTGGCTATATTAGAGTGCTTGGCTTCTTTAAATGTGTACAGAAACCTACATGCTTATCCTCCACGTATACATGAGCCTGTCTGCTGTGGTAAGGTGGTTATGAACACAAAATAAACGCTACTTAACAGCCACTCATTGACCATTACTTTACACGGCCACTCAGTAATGCACATACCGCCAAGCATAAAGTTGCCTCTTATGGCTGACCAAATGTCAGTTAAATGCTTTCCTGGGTTCCTGGTAAATCCCTGAATTGGAAAAGGCTAAGCAGATCCTAGATCAGTGCTTCACTGAATGATAGCCACCATTGTTCTGAATGGTCCCACGGTTTCTGATTTGGATACTGCCTCATGATTATTGAACATAACAACCATTTATAAACCATTCGCTAACCATTTAATGAACAGATGCAGTCAAACACAGCCATGCTACATGGAAGCAAACGTGTTCATCTTTAGAACAGGAATGGGATAGAAACGGTGTCCATTCAATAAGTACCGAATGTTGTTTGGCCCGTTTAATAGCCGGTACCTTGGGCTTGCGTTCATTGCTGTGACCGTGATCCATCAGGCCACGGAGGGAGGTTCAAAGTTCCTCTCCTTATCAGTGTCCCCTGGCCTTGACTGGGCATCCCAGTGTGACATCCCTCCTCACTCTCCCTCTGTTTTTGTCCATGAATGGCGTGACTGAGTTCATTGTTGGCGTTGTCCAACCTTGGCCGAGCTGTTTGCTGAGCACAGGGAGGTTAAAGTCTATAGATAGCTAAGGAGCGCAGGAATGCAAGGTGTGGACAGCACAGATAAAGGTTGACACTAGGCAGCTGTGGGGATTTGGATGGGGGGCAGGGGGTTAGAGGGTCCCCTCCTGCCCCGGTTTAGACTTTATAGGTCAGATTGTGCGGACAGTGGGGTTATTCCCTGCATCCCTCCCTCCTTGTCTCAATGTTTCAAGTTTAAATTCATGGTCAGAGAGGGGGAGGGAATGGGGATCAGAATGTAGGCAGAGATGAGAATTCAGGTTAACAAAACTGCCAGTCAAACAGACCAAACAGACAGTAGTGGTCAAAATCCTCACGCACTAACTAATGGTTGGATCCTAACACGGCTGTTCTCTCATCTGTGACCTCAGGGAGAGGCCTCACTTTCAGGCCTGGACACTGGGAAATGCCCTACCTGGAGCTGGAAACAAGACTCGGGACTACTCACTGTCACTGTCGGTGTGTTTGAGGGTGGGTGCATGTCCGTTCGTGTCATTAAACCTGTCTGCATGTTGCTGGGAATTACCACTACTCACAGTTCATGTGTGTGTCCAGCTTTGTGTCTGTATATGTGTATGCTCAGTTTGATGTGTGTGCGTTTGCGTGTGTGTTCCAGAGATTGACGGAGGGTGGAGGGGGTCAGGCCTGTTACCAAGAGCCGTCTGTGTTATGTCTATGCGTCTGTGTGTGTGAATGGAGGGGGAGGGGTGTCTGATTTTAGGGAAAGGATCAGCGGGCACCAACCCTGGCCTCTGGTGCTCCAGTCGTTCAACGTTCTGGGTGTAATCTGGTCATCCACGTGAAACTGTATCCCCGGCTCCATGTATCCATCTTGGATCTTCGTATAGAGGAACTATGTGCGCTTGATCACCCAGAAATACACACACATACATACAGCTCACTTTTTTCTGCTTTAGTATGTGAGATTCTGTGTAACACAAGGACCAAAGAAGTGTAAATGCAAGTCAAGCCGTCCATTTTGAGGCAGTCAAACACAATACCATTTTGAAGTGACTAAATGTACATTAAGATGAAGAAAGAACACTCTGGTGAGGTCAACAATAGCAACATTTGAGTAAAAACAGCCTTTAAATACGCAGCAGTGGAATTTGTCTACAGTGCAGGATTGGCAGAGCATCACCAGGGAAAACACCCAGCGTCAAATTATATCAATGAGTCACAGACATCAGGCCATCTTAGAATGCAAAGGATATGCGACCAAATACTTTTGCTTTATTGGACAAAATGTAAATCTGTCTAAATACTTTTGAACTGACCGTACGTACTACACAGATCATACATATTGCGCGTATATTGATATTGTACATACAGTAAAGAATGGCTGAGGTAGCAGTGTGGTCTGTCCGTAACCATAGTGACAGGTGATAATGACTCGGGTCTGAGAGTGGAGGAAAGGAAAGGAGTCAATTCGAGAGGAGTTGGAATGTTCCCTCTTGCCCTCTACCCTTGGGCGCGTTGTGTTTTCAACGGACACTAACACACACACACACACACACCACATGAACACACACACACGCGCACACACTTCTCTCACTGTTTCCCAGAAGAGCGTTTCTATGGCACACGCCCTTGTGGCCCTGAGCCTTGGCTGGTCACATGCTTGACCTGTTCTACTGGCCCGGCCACCCGTTCACACACACACACACCTATTGTGGACCTAGCCCGCAGGAGATCTTAGTGGTGAGTGATGCTAGGAGGCTCTCGGGTAAGTAAACACCGCAGCACACACTGTCTCTCCCATGCACACACACACACACACACACACACATGCACACACATGCACAAGCACACACACACACACATGCAAACTCCTTCTGCCTGTCATGCCCACATTAAATCTGTATATGTTCCATTGGGTTACTGTAGTATTTATTTGCTGAGTGCTGTTGTTTAAAGATACACTGCTGACTGGGGAGGTTCTACTATCACAATACAATTGGTGCCACTATTAAAGCTCCATCTAGCAGATTACAATAGGTCAGACACTTTATGTGACTCAGAAACAATTACCTCCACGAATAACAGAATTATCACACAGAGACACCACTCACGGAGGCAAACGCCAAATAATTAAGGGGAACGAGTGTGTGTCCATGGCACACGAACCACACACGCACACGCCCTCGTGCACACACCCACCAAATTTCTTCTCTGATGCTAATCTGGCGTCGGCATAAACAGTCTGTTTGAGATTATAAAGCTGTTACATCGCCTGTGTAAATTAGAATGGTTCGGTCCTTACTTCTCTCACTCTTCACATGTTCCTACCATCTTATTATCTTTTTCATCCTTCTCTTCTCAAACGCTCATTAACCGAAAGTTCTAATGGCAATTTAATAACAGCATTTCGACTCAAACTATTTATTTATATTTCTCTGTATTTCTAGTGGGATGTGTCCAAGTCCTTTTGGATAAAACTTTTTTTTATCTGGAAACACTGAACACATCTATTGGTGGGAAACCTAAATTCATGTCTTCCAGACATTTTCCATAGAAAATGCCATTCCTGATTACACCGCGCCCCCCCCCCCCGCCCCCCCCCCCCCCCACACACACACACACACACACACATTCTTGCATAGAAATGCAACTGTACACACCCATTCACTGATGTGGTGTGGAAGTTATGAGGAAGTTGGCCTGAAGTGACATGACAGTCACTATTTCCTTGAGTCATTCCACAGTAATGCACTGTACGTTGAAACACCACAAGACTGAAACGCCTCAACGCTGAAACACCTCAATGTTGAAACACCGCAATGTTGAAACAACTCAACAATGAAACACCTCAACGCTGAAACACCCCAATGCTGTAACACCCCAATGCTGAAACACCTCAATGTTGAAACCCTACAACATTGAAACACCTGAGCCCAATCCAGTTGTGTCAGCTCAATAAAGGCATATGTTGGCGTTATGTTTAGAACCTCTGACTGCCGTTATCCAGAGACCTTCTCCCTCTGCACATCAGAACCAGGGGGGAAGAAGACTACTGTTTCATGAGGACCAGGGAAACCAATGACTGTCTTATGTGATGGATTCATCCTGTTTGTTGTCAGGGAATGACTGACACTCGGGGACTTGTGAATATGTGCATGTGGGTGTGCGTATGTATGTGTGTAAATGGTGGCGGTTAGTGGGGGTGTGTGGGCAGGGTGGTAGCTTGGTGACTAAGGGGGGGTATGGGGGTGTGTGCTTGGTTATGGCAGTCTTGCATTGTCCTGGGGGCTTGGGGGTTTGAATGTCAGTTTCTCTAATAACGGGAATCGGTGAAAAGGTCAGTCTCAGTCGTCTGACCAGCGCCAGGACGACCGGTGTGTGTTTGTGCGTGTGTGTGTGTGTCTGTGGGGGGGATTCTGCCATGCCAGGGGCGGAAATTGATTGTCTAGCGGAGGGAGAGGAAATGAGGAGAAAAAGACAAATGGAGAGCTGGGAAAAGATAGGAGGAAGACGAGGAGGAGGGGGGTGTCAGGGACGCCACACTCAGATATGCATGCATGCTTTTTAAATTATCCTCTGTCTTTTATTACTGTCCTCTCTCAGTCTGCCTCCCTCACTTTGCCCTTCTATCATTCAGCATACAGGTACCATCGCAAGTACACACACACACACACACACACACACATATTCACACACGGAATCAGCCAATTTAAAGGTGCGTTCAGTTATTTTCTGAACATAATTTGAAAAGCCCACTCCGTCTATATGTCATATATTCGTCAGATGACGAGCTGTTACACTCGATTGAGAGCTTGGTCACCGGCCATCTTCTGACGTAGCCATCTGTCCTCTAGTCTTTCCTCCTTACTCCGTTCCTTTCCTCAGCAACATCCTCCATTCCTCCAGTCTCCCACTCCCCGTCCTGAAGCTCTATGGGTCAGATTACTGCAGAACGATTGGTCAGAGGAGAAGCGGTCTGTACATGGTCACTGTAACGGAACCGGTCTTGGACTGTATGGGGACAGAAGGAAGTGGTGGAGCTCTCCATGCTCTCCATGCTGTAGCTCTCCATGCCATCCAGAGCCGACAGAAGCCAAGCAGGCCACCCAGACACAATCTATCATCAGAGGGAAACAGGGAAAGACAGGAAACAGAGAAAGACTGATGGAAGGAAAGGTGAAAAGATTGCTGTGAATGTGACTAGAAAGATAGAGTAACGCGAGAGAGAGAGAGAGAGAGAGAGAGAGAGAGATAGAGAGGTGCAGGGAAAAGAAGCTGCCGTGACAGTCGTCAGATATTACACCTTTAAATAATTGATATGAAAGGAGTAGATAGAAGAAAGAGCAGACTAGTTAACGTCGTGAGCCAGAGAGCCTGGTCATTAAGTCCTTTCCTTAGCTCCCATATCAATACATTAGCCAAGACAAGCCACATGTATTTTAGATGCTCCCTTTCAGGTTGGATTGATGTGGGCATAATGATATCCATTCCTTCCCCAGAGCAACCACACGAGATTCACCTCAAATCGGACGTTTGTCCGGGGGTGGAAAAATGTGTGATTAAGTCAGTGGCCACTAGGGGGAACGGGGTACGCTGTTAGAGCTGAATGTATTCTGGTGTAGGTTGGACGGACGCGAGGCCAATTCTAGTGTTGAGTTTTCACACAAACCTGTTCCAGATCATTTTCATTTAAACTTTTAAACAAACCTTAAACCTTAAAACCAGTCAGAACGCATGTTAATGTCAACGCCGAGGTTTTGTGTTTCAATTAGAGGTTGACTTATGACGGGCACATGGGGTGGGGAGGTGTGACGGCAGAGATGAATCTTCTTCATCTGCACCGAGGGAGAAGGTTCACTGCTTACTATCCAAATAGTTTTGTGTTTTAAGTTTACTTAGCTATATCTATAACAGTCTGCCAAGCGTAAATGTTGCTGTCCTATACGGCTGCTGTAATTATTAAGGTTATGTATTACTGTAACTGGCTATGCATTTATATACCGCAAATTGTCCTTTCAAGCATGAACTGTTGTAGGACAACCAACTCCTGAATTTTCCTGTCCTAAGTATGTCTACAAGCTAGCAATGTGGTAATGTTTTGTTTGCTAGGTTAATCAAATGGATAGCTAGCCAAGCGTTTCATTAATTGTTGTTTATTTTTAAATGTATGGTATAAACTGTAAATGAATACCCATTCATTCTTGAAGAATATGGTGGTGTGACAGTTTTGTTTCTCAACTATTTTAGCCAATAGGAGCAGACCACAAAGCCTGGCTGCTGATAATATTGAAGTGTTCAGGATTTGTGGAATTGTTTCAAGTAGGGCCATGTGTCTTTGGCACAAATATGTTACAAATAAATCAATAGTCCTACTCCTCAAAAATCAATAGGTCCTGTATATGTTAATTAAATGATATACGTCAGAATTATTCATACAAATAAAGGAACGCAATTTATAAAGAAAGACTATATGAACACGTAATGTGCATACATTAGTGCCAATCAAACCATAAACAACAAGCAAGTAGAAAATATTCAAGAACTACAACAACTAAGAGAAGCATTATTGTCATTGATATGAACAACAGGCCAATGAGCAATGCATTGATGAACTTTGCTTTGAGGCCTTTGCTACTATAAAAACGTGTATCCTTCTATAAGCACAGAAGGGAATCAGGTGTGGACATGACATCGTTGTCCACCTGTTGTCCAGCTGCTCGTGTCCCGATAATTCTTCGTTGTACCCTTGTTGCAGAGGTATACAAATATTTTACTTTTCAAACTTTATTTTCTAATAATATTTTACTTTTCTAATCGCAGATTCTTTATATTGTATCCTCCTAACAATGCCACCACATCCGTCATCTTCCGACCATTGTCCAGTGCCAACCTCCCCAAACCTGGCACCCTCGTCCCTCGGCTTGGCCCCACGTAGGAGCTGGGCTGCTAGGTCCGTGGTTCTCCCCCTGTATCTCATTCCGAAGGGAATTAGAACTTTGATGCTTACTGAATTAGTGATACCGTATTGCTCATCCAGCCACTGTGAAGGGACACGATAGTGAGTGTGTACTCAGTCTGGGCGAATGGGTTGAGGTGACAGACGGTAAGTTCAAAGGCCTACTAGCTGTCCTTAGGTCACAGCCCTGTCCTGATATGCTCTGTAAAGCTATGAGTTCCTATGTGTGTGTCTGTTTTGTGCATGCGTGCATGCGTGCATGCGGGCATGCGTGCATGCGTGTCTGTGTCTCACCCTCTTAGACACCCTCCGGTTTCTAACCCAAATCACCAGCCTTGCATCATTTAATCCATTAGACCCATGTGTGAACCAGAAACCAGTGGGCTTAGGTTCATCACATGTGAATGTACATTGAAACACTCTAGTCCCAGCTGGAGAAATACTGGAGAAGTGCTGGCAGACTGTCTTCCTTTGATCTGTCCGGCCAGGAGAGTGTGTGTGTCCAGAGCTGGGTCACTGAGTCCCTGGTGATTAACTGTCCCAAGGATCGGAGAGGTCAACGGCAAGGTCAGCCCGAGCTGATCCGCTCGAGTAGGCAGCTTTAAGAAGCACAGCAAGGCCATGTCAGTAGCACACACGGACACGAGCGCACGCACGCGCACACAGGTTAACATGTATGTACACAAGCAAACACACACACACACACACAGATTGCTATTACCTAAGCTGTTCGGAGGGCGGGACGCCGTTTTTCGCTGATCCTTCTCGTTTTGGGTCTCTCCCCGGTTCTCCGTTTCTTTTCTTCCCTGTGCCCGTCTTCCTCCAGCTCGTCTTCTGTTCAACCCCCCCATCCGTCTGAGGCGGGTGTACCCTTGTTCAGGTCTGACAAGGTTACAGCAGTGTGTTCAGTGAGTATGTATTGATTTCCTACACCGCGGATCCATGCAGCCAGGGGGGGATTTGCTGCTTCAGATAACACTCCGTCTTTATTCTTTAGAACTGCTGCTCCCTCTGTTGTCCCCCCCCCGACCCCCTCACCCCCCCTGCCCCCCGGCCACAACCGTGTCCCGGCACTGGATGACAGAGATAGGTGGGTGGCTGGGGGGGGGGGTGGGGGGGGGGCTACCATCATACTGTCCTCCTCGGTCTTCCTCCCTCACCCTCATATCCAGGCCCCCCGCCCCTTGTTAACGACCCGGCAACTAGCCTGTCACCCTGCCTGTCCTTTCTCCCTCCCTCCCTCCCTCCCTCCCTCCCTGTCTTTGCCTCCCTTCTGCTTGGGGTCCATGGAACATGAACGGTGTACTGTAACGGAGCGAGTTGCAAACAATGAACATCAGCTAAATGTTATTTGCTCCAAACTTTGGTAACTCCTTGCGTGGCTCGTTGCCATGAAACGCTAATGTTGGTAATGTGATTGTTTTGGTCATGGTCTTGGATGATTGGCTTTTGGAAGGGAAATCAGCTCTGATTGGTGGGGGGTGTAGGTTTGAGTCTGTGAGGGTAGGACCCCAGACAGAGGTGTGAGTGGCGCTGTGCCAATGCCAATAAGAGGCTGCATTAGAAGCTAGAGGGTGAGAGGCATTCATGCATTATTCATCATTTACAGAAATAATCCAGAAATGGGCGGAGAAGTCTGTGTGATTTGGGAGTGGAGGCATATTTTGAGGATTATTCACTGTAAACTGTAATTTATTTTTTTACTCACATGTTTCTACAAAGTGCAACTCAAAGATACCGAAATGTTCCTATTGACTCAAAATGTTTATGTGATACTGACTTCTGCTAAATTGTTTTCAGTTAAAAATGAAATACATTTTTTCCTAGCATGCTCTGCTTCAGGTTGATTATTTGGGATAGTCTGATTACTCTTTTTTGCATGTACATTGACTAATTCATTTTAGCTACACAAACATCAAGCACATATTTTTCTAAAGTCATCCAATCATGTACTATAATTTTTTTTGCCGCTGCCAATTACATTTTTTATTACAATTATTTAAAAGATCTGCAGGGATCGCTGCAAAACTGCCAGGTTTTCCAGAAACCACACCAAAGCCTGGGAATTGAAAATAAATTGTGAAAATATTTCAACCAGGACTTTCTGACCACTGTAACACACAAATAAGATATTAAAATAAGGCCCTACAGCACATTTTATTAAAACTTGAAAAAAAAATTACAACATTTATAGATGTTTTATATAAAATAGGCAAAAGATTGAATATGAATTAGTTCAATTAATATGTCATTAACAAATGCAGCAGGGAATTGGAAATTCATATTTAAGCGTGGCTTAATATATCACACAACTTCTTTAAAAACAATACGACTCAAATCTGGACCTGTTTCAGTGGTATCAACTTAAAATATAAGTGCATGCTATTTCAAAATGTAAAGTAGTATGCAATGAAAATATAGTTATGTTTAACAAGCCCTAAACCTGTGAGTTCTGCAAACTATTAAGGAAGGGGATTGATTTTAGACATTCTACTTTACAGGGTTTGTTATTCCCCTTTTCAAGGTATGTTATTCCGCTTTACATGGTACATAGTCATATGTGTAATATACAGTATATTAATACGTACTATTCAGAGGGAACTATTCCCTTTATTTTGATTTATCGTTCTGTCCTGTTTTGCTCCCTGTATCTTGTTAGTGTGTACACTATGTCCTGTGTGTGAAGGCAAGGAAAATAAAGAGGCAGAATAAATATGTTTATTAAATGTCTGTTTAAAGTCTTTTGCTATTGAAAATGCCCAGAGGTTATCCAGACCATGGAAAACAACAAGCTTTTATGGCAGTCCAATATCCAATAAACATCTTTGGATCATGAAGTTGTTTAAGGTGCTGGAGCAATCGAGACTTCTGGGAAGCAAGAATCTTTGACGATATATGGAAAGATTACTCTCATGAGAAGTTACTCTTAATAAGACTGCAGTCAAATGTATTCTCTGAGCCATTTGTGTCTTTGCACATAAACACAGGCTCTCCCATCACACACAAGTACACAGAACTGTGCACATGCACTGACACACGCACACACATTCTAAATAGACAACGGAAGTTGTCAACCCAAAGGAAATCGAGGCCACATTACATAAAAGGTGCCGTCGTATAGAAAGGTTAATGTCCACTATCATCTCCTCAGCATCTCTTCAGAGGCTGCCCAAATCATATAGAAATGTACAACACATTCATATCGATATATAAAAACAGTTTGTCATGGCCTTCCTTTCATAGACCAGAATACCTAGTAACTAGATGTGCTGAAGTGCAAAGGGCTAGGTGAGTAATTTGTGATGACTGTTACCTCTGGTTGTGAACTTTTCAACCTTTATTTTACCCTGAATTCACTTGAGGCTTGAACCTTTTAGCCAAGAAAGAATGAAAGTGATCAGCCCATTTGAAAGAAACATTTCTAAATAAATAGGCTTGGTGGGAACTAAAAGTTTTCTATTAAAAGATCTGGTTTAACAATCTACCAATACAGCCTCAGTGCACTCTTCACTGTGACAGTTTCATATTTTGGCTATTAATGACATGATGCAAGATCATAAGGCTGGTTACGTCTTCTTTATGTAACCAGTAGGCCAGATTAAGCTGGGTTTATGATAAAGCCTTATTTAAGTGATGTGTAATCCAAGAAGGGTCTATTTAATCTTGCCAGTGATACACCCACGCACTTACCAGGATGTATTCATCCTTTCTGATCACGTCAACAATATTCTGAATCGGTGTTGTATCGACATTTTGGTTTTAGTCATGTTCAAAACCACTATTGTTTGGTGCATTCAGATAAATAGGCTAGAGAGACTTTGTAGTATTGCTGTGTAGCACAAAGTTACCAAGTGTTGTAACCGTCTGTGTGTTGACGGCGGTTGTTGCAAAATGAGAGGGGAACTGCAGCCCTTGTTGTCGTGGTTAAAAAGATTTCCAAGCAGCATTTCCCCTCTGACAAGATTGTGTCTTTCTCTCTCTCTCTCCCTCTCTCTCTACCTTTCTCTGTCCTTCTCTCTCTCTCCCTCTCTCTCTATCTTTCTCTGTCCTTCTCTCTCTCCCTCTCTCTCTATCTTTCTATCTAGCATTCCCAGCTCTCTCTCCTGGGCACTCATAAAGGGTTCTTGATTTAATTGATTACATATAGTGGTACGGTGGTTGTGTAGGTGTTTATTCTAATGAGACACTTAACTAACGAGGCCGCACGTTGGTGTCAGTGGTGGGATCCTGACTGAGTGGCGGGAGGGGAACAGGGCAGTCCAAACGTCCGCCCCTGCTTTGCATGTAAATGGAGCACAGGCTTTTCTTTCTGTCTGAGTCTGAAGGGCTGGGACCCTCGGCTGACCAACATGCATACATCTCAGAAGGGGGATGCCAAGGGGGGACTCGGAGCACAATGTGCTAGCTCCCAGGAACCCACCCCCACCACATACCAGCCATTGCGCCCCAAAAAACAGCCCCCCCAGGCCAACACCCCATAACCGCAACCTCCCGCCAAGCTGGCACAAAACCCTGGACAAAAAAAACGTCTAGAACATGCAAATGACCTTCCTCTTATAAAGAAACAAACAGCCTCTATAAACTAGATCTATCTCTCTGTTAGTCATCCAGGGACCTGTAGACTTTGGCACCTACCTCAACCCCAAATCCGCCTGCTTTCACTTCCCCAGCTCCAGACCCCTTTCCTGTCTCTATCTGTCTGTCTCTGGCTGTCTGTCCATTCCTGGCCCTGTCTGGACGTGTGTTTAAGAGCTGGCTGAATACTGGTGACCTTTAATAAGGAGGGGGATCCTGAGACGGTTTTCCCAGACACGCACTGACCTTTCAGCCAGACAGGGCACATGGAGGGGGGTGGGGAGCCTGTGGACACCGGACTGGCCAGCTACCATTATATACATGTTTAAATGAGTCTGCTATTGTGTGTATGTGTGTGTGTGTGTTGGTCTGTGGCTATTAATCTGTGTATGTGTGTGTCTTTGTGAGTGCGTCATGTGCATTTGTGCATTTGTGTTTATAAAGACAGAGCCCCTATTTACTATATATAAGGGGAAAGCCCCGTATGCAAAATGACCCAAGCCTCAGCCTTGAACGTGCCATAACCCATTTATCTGTGAAGGTGATTTGGTCACACGAAGACACGCACAATGCACATCACCCTCCATGACATCACAAGCCCTGGCACCTCTGCCAGGCTAGACAATGATGATAGATTGTGCTGAATATGAGAAAAGGATGGAGCTTTAACCCCTTCGGACTCACACAATGGATGTAGCTTTAACCCTTCGGACTCATTTGGAATGTATTTGGTTTGGTATTTGCATGTCTTATTGCTTCCCTTGGTTTTATAGGTTTATCTGAAGCAAAGCCTTCAGTCTTAGTACACTGTAAACCATATCTCACTGACCTGCACCACATGCCCATGAAATGCAAGGCAGAGGTTAAAAGGCTTTCCTGTTATTGTGCTCCTATAGAAGTACATGCCTGAGCCCTTACGGACCCTGAAGGTCACTGATTACATCTTCAATCCTTGTACTATAGCTTTGGGAATTTTTTCATTCTTCCAGATGGACTTGGAATTCCAAAACTGCATTCCAGATGTAAAGGAAAGGACTTGGTTATAGGCAACACTGTTCTTGGAGAGCCAAAAGATATTGACCCAATGGGGCACTCCACCTGGCCAGTGAATCAGTTCAGTGGTGGTCTGATCTTCTAGGTTAGTTATATCTAAGACATGAAGAACCTAAGGCACTCCAGGAGCTTGGTTGCTCATCATATATATGCAGATATTTGTTGAAGTTCCAATACTGGAACATGGTCTTGTCTGTGTTTTAGGTGGAATATGGCCTTGCCTGTGTTTTAGGTGGAATATGGCCTTGCCTGTGTTTTAGGTGGAATATGACCTTGCCTGTGTTTTAGGTGGAATATGACCTTGCCTGTGTTTTAGGTGGAATATGACCTTGCCTGTGTTTTAGGTGGAATATGGCCTTGCCTGTGTTTTAGGTGGAATATGACCTTGCCTGTGTTTTAGGTGGAATATGGCCTTGCCTGTGTTTTAGGTGGAATATGGCCTTGCCTGTGTTTTAGGTGGAATATGACCTTGCCTGTGTTTTAGGTGGAATATGACCTTGCCTGTGTTTTAGGTGGAATATGACCTTGTCTGTGTTCTAGACGGAATATGGTCTAGTGTGTCTTGTAGGTGGAAGGTGGTATTTGTGTGTTTCCTGTTATCTGCATTGTTCTGTCAGAGGTCACTGAGTAATTAAAGGACCTATACGACCTTTTTAGCGAAGTCCATTTTATATTACATGCTTTATCATTAACAGTCACAGTGGTCCTGGGTAACAGCGTGTTCTCTCTGTCCTCCTGTGTTTCTGTTTAGAGCCACCTGCTTGGTGTACAGGTGTGGCTATATCTGGTCAGATACCGTGAGTTCACTCTAAGGCCATACACTGATTGGCCGTCCTGTGAAATTTGTCGCAGACATTTGTTGCAGTCATCAACAAAACCATGCATAGGTGCAAGTGGGAACAATGACACAAACACAGACACACACACACACACTGTACCAGAGATTGTCTGAACCAACGCTTCTATAGCACAGAACCAATACATTTCTCACTCTCCATTCATCAAGCTGTTTAGCGGTGGCAAATTGAATCGTGGGTTACCGCTCAAACAACTGATCAGAGCTCACCTGTAATTGGGTGTGTCAGCCGTGTTGGAAAATGAAGAGCTTCAGAGAGAGTGGAAACCTTTCAGCCGCCAGTTACTCCTGCACGTTACTCCTGAAGGTTTCTGCATGCACAATATGTCTGCCTCAGCGAGGACGTGAGAAAACAAGTTGGACCGGGTGTTGAAGCAGCGCCGTATGTTTGCGAAAGGGGGGCCGGGGTCTTATTTAATTGCTCGGAGGGAGCATGACAATTGAGTGGCGAGGAAAGGGAGAAAATCTCGGAGAGTATTGATCACCTCGACTCTTCATTCCAACTCGGACCCCCTTCTGAGCTTCTCCTCTCCCCCCAATTTACAGCCCTAATTTAGATTTCTATGTGGTTGTGTGTGTCTCGGTGTGTGTTTGCATGTATCCTACTCTATATGTGTGTGTCTTTATGAGTCTTTTTTGTGACTGTATGCTACTGGGTGTGAGGTTTCTTGCATTTATGAGTGTTTGTGCAGGTATGTTTTTGCGTGTTTATGCATGCAATTTGTATGTGTTTCTTGTTTGTTTGTGCGCTTGTTTGTGCTCTTCGTGCTATAGCCAATGTCTGTTCATTACTGAATCATTTTGTGTTAGGCTGTGTGTGTGTCATTACCCAGAATGTGTATGTACAATGTGTCTGTTATTGTGTGTATGTGTGTGTGTACATATATCTATATATGTATGTATGTATGTGAGTGTGTGTGTGTGTGTGTGTGTGAGAGTGAGTTATTTTGTGTGTGTTATTATACATTGATTATGTGGGAGGGTGTGTTATTATATTTGAGTGTGTGTGTCTGTCTTATTTTCTGTGAGTGTGTGTGTGTGAAGGAGATGTCCCTGATCGATCCTTGTCCCCCAGTGTGACCTTGTCTGGCTACTCTCCTCCTGCTCCTCAAGGTCTAATGAGACACTGTTCGTCCTGGGACCTCCACACTCAGAAATACACACACACACGCATACATATACACACCAAAGATTTATTTCTATAGGAGATGTCTGTCTCAGTGTGTGCATATGACTTGAAAACCAAAGACTAGGGGGATATTCAGCATGGTTAATCTACAGACTCCAAAAGTTGAGTGTTTGAATCCTTGTAGAGACCTTAAACATACAGGACTAATACCTAACCCTTAATTAATGTTAAATCCTAACCTAAACCCTTACCTTAACCATACACAATAAATGCACCTGATAGACGTCTATTTCCTTTCCCTTTCACCCTGAACATAGCCCTGTGTCTGACCATGATGTCAGAAGCTGATGATATGTTTAATGAGCACACTCTCTACATTTTGGCACGATAACAACCATTGTACAGCAATCTTAGACCCAGCACTTTCTGGGCATAAAATGGAGGAAAGTGACAACCAAACCCCCCAGATTTCCCTGTGATCTATTCAGACAGACACCACAGTTAGTGGCTGAGCTAAGTCTGAAAAGGATTCATCTTATTCTGTCCATTCTCTGCATTCATTTCTTACAAGTCTTCTGGCCTGGTTTGACTCGATGATGTACCTCCTAAGCCCGTAGATTATCTTTATCCTTCCCTTTACTTGCTTCCTTCTCTTTTTCCACAGCGATCCATGAATACTTTTCTAATCAGGCGTCGGGGAAAAAAGGAAAGGAGAGAAAAAATGAAAGAAAGGGAGAGAATGCCTAATTGAAGCTGGGGATTTCTCCTGATCTGCACTGAGCTTTGTCTGTGTGTAAGTACTGTACTGTAAGTACTCTCTCCCTCTCTCTTTCTCCCATATCTGTCCAGTGAGAGAAAGAATAAGAGCAAGAGTGTTTGTTAGAGTGAAAGAGAAACAGATAAAGAGTTGAGGTAACTGCTAGGCCTTTACAGAGGCAAACTCATTATTCCTTTGATTCCATTTCACTTAAACTGTCTCTGTCCTCCTTTCTCCTTAAACTGTCTCTGTCCTCCTTTCTCCTTAAACTGTCTCTGTCCTCCTTTCTCCTTAAACTGTCTCTGTCCTTCTTTCTCTGTAAACTGTCTATATCCTCCTTTCAGCTTAAACTGTCTCCATCCTCCTTTCTCTTTAAATTGTTTCTGTTCCCCTTTTATTATTTAAAATCTCATCATCCTTGATTCTCTATAAAGTGTCTCCATCCTCCTTTCTCCTTCAGTTATCTGTCTTCCTTTCTCCTTATACTCTCTCTGTCCTCATTTCTCCTCAAACTGTCTTTGTCCTCCCTTCTCCATAAACTGTCTATGTCTCTCTTCTTAACCGTTTGAAGCGTACGATCACACCAGTGTGATTAGAACATCTTGTTTAGAACGCACCATTAGCATGCCTAGTTACAAGTAACTTAACAATGGCTGGTCAGACCGCGCTGTTATTTACTCACATTTAGCTCAAACAGTGTTTATAACTTTATTTCCTGATTGTAATTGTTTCAAGACCACACTATGCTATTAACCAGGTAGAAAGCATTCAAATCAGGACAAGAAGTGTTACTTACGTACCAACAGACAGCCAACACTAATACACAAAAACGAATTATATTAGCGACTACTATAGAGCATCTTAACATTTCCTGGAAGAGCTGACAACCGATCAAAACCATTGTTAAAACCTTCTAGAAGTTACGTTACCCGTTGCATGCTTTTTATATAGTTTATTCATTTTCACTGCACTGAATTACTGGTCACGCTTTGTAAGCTAGCGGTTAGCTGACGTTTGCTAGCGGTTAGCTGACGTTTTCCTTACCTGGCAAGGTGACTATTCAAATGCTGGAGTGAATTCAAATGCTGGAGAGTACTGAAGTCACGCGCAAAAAAACTCACGCTGGGGGGTCGGTAAGGAATATTTGAAACTCACGCATGAAAAGGTTAAACTGTTTGTCCTCCTTTTTCTCCGTGAAGTTTCTCTGTTCTAATTTCTCTTTCAATCTGTCCATTCATGCTGTAATTTAAAGTGGCCTTGAGACAGTGCATTCGCAGGGGAAAAAATCTGAAAAAACTATTGAACGAGTACAACAACAGTGAGTCCAGACCCACTGGTGACTGTTGCAAGACCAACTGGAGCAATGGGTTCCTATGGGAGTCAGTAGGGTCGGCGTTCCTAAGATGCGTGCATTCTGGGTACTCCTTATGGCTGTGGGGGTCTGTTCTGGGCCTGACAAGGTTCACTCACCGATAAGGCCGATTCGTAGAAGTCAGAGAGAAAAGAGACGTTTTCCCTGAGTGTGTGTCTGTGTGGATTTCCTCTACGGCAGCTACCCACAGGGACCCGGGTCGGCCCTGGTACCCCATTTCACCCTGATAATGAGAGACCCAGACACGATCCTCCATGAGGAGCCCTAGCTAATGCCCCCCTACATATGTTGTGGACCAAACGACCTCACCGTGGTTCCCTGCTTAAAGCTTTACAACACAGAGGGAACATTATGTACGCCCTTTCATTTTTGTGTTTTTCTGAGAATGTTAAACTTTCCATATCAAAAGTCCTTGTGATAGCTTGGAAACACTCAGAGCGGCTTCATATACAAGACATTCCTCTTCGACATAAATGTTCCACTGCACAGAATGGACGGACCAATTGAGGTTCGCGATGACATGGATTCTGTTGGAATACAGCCTTGACATGGGCATACCATCTAAAATAACTGGGTTGCAGTGTAATACAAAAGTGTGGTGACTAATTAGTAATGAATAAGGAATCATTACCCAGAGCCTGAGAACATCCCGTGTTGCAAATATGTTTCTCTGTTAAGCAAGTCTCTCTTTTTCTCCCTCTTTCACTTTTCAACCATCCATTTTCTTTTCACTTGGTCTGAATGTGATTTTGTTACGGGCATTTATTTGATGCTCTACATAGACCTCAAAAGCCCTAAAGCACCAATAGGCATGTGTTTCATTGTTATTCTTTGCCTTGGATAACTTCACTCAGCCTTGTCTGTTTGGGTAATAAAGTCGCCATGACAGTACTGGTATTCTAAAGGTTGAGGAGCTGTGCAGAGAGGAACAAAGAATGATTTATTCCACCTGAAACCCTGTATTCCATGATGACTTCCTTTCAGCAGCCTCCTAAAAGCCTCTCCCCCTGTTAAACCATGCGCTATACCTACACATTGAGCCAGTGTTTATTTGTCTTTACTGGTGAGTGTGTGTGTGTGTGTGTGTGTGCTTGTGTGGATGTGAGTTACAGCGTGTGCCACAGAAGAAAGACAGAGTGTGACTTTCTCTGTTGGGTAAGTGGAGGCATTAGACCTTGTTTCCTTCCTGATTCTGGGAGACATGGCCTCTCCTCTCCACCAAAACCTCACCTCTCTGGGGGCACAGGTTTCACCCAAGCTAGAACCCCTCTCTCAATATGGTCATGTATATGACTGTGCGTGTGTGTGTGTTTGTGCATGTGTGTGTTTCCTTGCGCTTCGTGTGTTTATCTGTGAGTATTTGTGTGTGTGTGTGTGTGTTTGTCAATTGGCTGAGCACGGTGGTCCAGAAGGACTGGTCTACTTCCTGATTCTCTGAAACACACAGCACCTGCATTGTCACGTCACTGAAACGGCCCAAACAAACGACGTGTAACCCAATGACCCACAGGCATCAGAGTTTGTTGTAAAACACGACTCAAATGTCTGCATGTTTTGTCTTTCCCCAGTGTCCTTTTCTCTTCTACTTCAAATGTGTCACTCTGCGGGGCCAAATGAGCGTGGTTGATGTTAGCATCCGGATGAATTATAAGGTTAAACCTTATCAATAAACATAAAGGGGAATAGAGTGAAAGCAGCTGTAGAGCATTCAATATTTCATCAGTAAAATGCAAAGAGGCTTATTCCAGGTCAGAGTGATATCATGTTGCCAATCAGCTAGCCAGGCAGGAACCTTCATCAGTTTTTGATTGCATTTAGAATGCCTAATTAAATAAAATATGACATTATGTAAATGGTTGTGTCTTAGGCGTATGGCCCTGGGCATGAGCAGCCAAGCTTTTGAGGCGAAGGGAGCGTGTGTGTGTGTGTGCGTGTGTGTTAGAGAGAGAAGTGTGTGTGTGTGTGTCAAATAGTGAGAGAGAATGGGATCTTGGAAGGTGGGTGATGGGGCACGGCAAAAAAAAAAAAAAAACTGTACGGAGAAAGCTGAAAGACTTTCATTAGTAGGGAACCCCCCTAGCACCACCTCCTGATCACACACTTCCTGTCTGGCAGTCAGACCAACTTCTAACAGGATACACAATACACTCTCTCTCTCTCTCTCTTTCTATCTCACACACGCACACAAGCGCACGCACACACACACCCTCCCACACACAGTGTGACCAGGGGCTTGCAGAGCAGTGTGGAGCAGAACGCTACGGTGGCTCTGTGATAAGACCCAGTGGAGCATCCCAGTGTTCAGAGGGACGTCTGAGGCACAGATAACAGCTGATAAGATTCAGGGGAAAAAGTGCTTAAGGCCAGCGCAGGACCGTGCTGCACTGCACCCACAGGGTGTGTGTGTGTGTGTGTGTGTGGGTGGGTGTATGCGCGCTTGCGCCTGAGTGTGCATGAGAAACACACAATGCCATCGCCGAGTTAACTCAAACCCACATTTTATAAAACCGTATACTTTGTGATTACAGGCTGTTCCATAGCTTTTGATAAAAACAAACACACATTTGATGTGATGTCAGAGCTTCAGTCCTCCCTTAATGATTGTAGAAATCCATCAGTCAAAGTATCCTTGCAGTGTCTCGTCAGTTGACGTGATCTCGCACATGCTTCGGTTTTCGACGTTTGTCCAGTTGGGGGAACAAGCATCCGTGGCTAAAGTGAAAATTAATGCCTGAACGTGAAGTAAAAGAGATCAGAATTCATGTGAAGCAAAAGCAAACATCTAAATGTGAAGTGAAGAGAGTACACAGAGAGGATTAGTTTTGGGTGCATAGGAACATGGTGGGGGTGAGGTATTTTGTTAGGACATATTAGGTTTAAGGTTTGGTATAACAGTTAAGGTAAGATATAGATTCAGAATGGTTAAGGTTTGAGAAAGGCAAAATTACCAATTTGATCTCAATGCTTTTAGAGTGTACCTTATCAGCTAAACCACTCATCCACTATTCCTGACCAAAACCACTAGTCTAGTTCGATGTAGTAGTGTTCACCTCAGCCCCTAGTGGCTTTTTAAGTAGCATATACATTTTACCCACCTGGACAAACGTCTAATAATATTATATGTTCAACCTGATGACCCCTCCGTCCCTCCCTCCCTCTACCTGAGAGGGACATAGAGAGGGATGGTGATCGATAGCATTCACACTTTCACACCCCAACTTCAATTGAGAGACCTTTGGTGGGTCCCTCCGTAGAGGGACTTTGCTACCAGCATGAGCTTTAGCTATTTCCACTGCAGCCCCTTTCATGCATACACACAGACAAAACACACTAATCCACACACACACACACACACACACACAGACACACACAAACATGCCGCTGCGGTGGGAAGCTGTCGTTGGCGCACACACACCCAAAGGGGCCCAGTGCTGTCAGTTCACTAGCCCCACATCTGGAGCCTCCCGCTGGGCTAGCAGCTTCTCCCCAGCCCCCTCACCCACCGCTGCCCCCTGGAGAGGCCAGTGCACATACACTCTTAAATACACCACACGCATGTTACACATCCAAAACACGCACACACACACACACATTTAAGTTTGAATATGGGCATTATTGTAATCTCCATCCCTCAGCATAGGCTGGCATGGTGGCTGGCCTTCTTGCCAAAGCCCCCTCTTATTTCAACAAGATTAAACCCAAGTATTGAGAGGGACTCAACAGTGCTGGAGAGATACTGGAGACAACTGCTGGTCAGAGTTCACAGTGGGCAAACTCACAGGCACACCCACTCCACACTGATAATGCCTTTACAACAATTACATATTTTGATTGCATTCACGTACGCGAGGCTTTTCATAAGCTTTTTACATTGTACAGTATGGAGCTGAATGGCCTCGTTCAGATCTCCGGCGGTGCGTGGCGCTGACCTTGGTTAATTGTCAGAACGTTGTATTCCTTTTCTGTGAGAAACGAAAGGAAATTCCTGACAGTGGTAGGAAAACATTCCATGATAAGTGTCGACCCGCGGCTGAGGAAGAGGTAAATAAAGCCAGGCGTGATGAGTGGTGTCTGATTATAATAATTATGACTTCCTGTTGGATAATTTACCCAAAGCAAATTCCCCCCCCCCCTCCCCCTGTGGACGGTCCTCTCTGCTTGGAATATTCTGCATTTCAATGGTCCACTAGAATGCAAACAAACCCACACAGCCAAACATGCTAATGTCGAGAGGGGTCAGAGGTGATGGTGCTGTGTGTGTATTAGGGAGATCGACTGATTACCAGTGACAGGGGTTGTGAGGGTGGAATGGAAAGAGTGGTGCACTGTGGCCAGAGGGAGATGTCTGCGCTTCTCTGAGGAGGCCAATTTGCATTGACCATGTCTGTCCGGCTTTGTTCATGTGTGTTTTTGTGTGTGGGTTTGAGTGTAAGATTGAGGGGGTGATATTTATAGGGTGATGCATGGAGGACCTGGCAGGCCTGGACATCTCTTTACTTATTACAGTTAATAATACTAATGCACACACACACACACACAGTCCTTCAAATGTCACAGGACACGTCCCAGACTGAACCTAGACAGAAAACAGCATGTAGTAAGCTAACAAGAGAAGTCATGAGGATTGTTTTATGCAACCAAGTTGGAAAACAGAAAAACCTGAGCAGTATACTTCTTTATTCACCAGTGCATCCTATTTCCATTCCCATTCCTAATCTCCATGTGTTGGGGGAATTTTGGAGCTATATCCGTACCAGTGCTAACATTTTTCATAGAGATGGAGAAGAGTTTTGGAGTTTGGAGAATTGTTTACACTTTTAATTGCTCAATACAAAAGCCAAGAGACCAAATCATCTTTCAAAGGGCAGTGAGGTGGGGGGGTCAGAGTGTTTTTCAGACACCTGGCATCCGACACCCCCCAAGACACCCGGCATCCGAACCCCCCCCCCCCCCCCCACCCAGATGGCATCCTACCCCCCCGCCCAGACACCCGGCATCTGACCCCCCCCCTTGTTCATTTTATCTTGCACACTTTGATCAGACTCAATGGCTTGGAGACGCATATACACACATTTAGTATTTACATTCACACTTTCTACATACTTAATTTGAATGCAGAATGGGCATTTTCTTGACGCCCTAGCACTCTAGCCACCCTTCTATCCTTCTTCTGCCTTAACATTTCATTTTGTAGTCATTACACCATTATACCATCCGTGATTCGAAGCAAACTAAGGCGCACATCGACATCAGACCACAGTCGATTCCTGCTCCCTTCTAACCTAGAAGAGGATTCTGATGGGAGACTTGGGAATCCAGACCATAAGGGATCAGTACCTCGAAGGAATGTTTGCCTCCTTTGATCAACCTCTCTTAAAATGCACCTATTTCCAGATGAGTTATTATACACGTTAATACCTTCCCTCATTCCAAAACGCTAGACATGCTTCACATTTATGCACAATGGGGGCAGATGAGATCATGGGAATGGAGTGGTGAGTATGCTACGCGTTCATTCACTTACACCTGTTATGTATACATACGTGTAGTTACAGGTACAGGCATCCAACTAACGTGGGGGGAACCCTGCACATCTGTCACATCTGCACATCTGTCATGCACATCCGTCTAACTGCATATACAGTGAGGAGAACAAGTATTTGACACACTGCTGATTTTGCAGGTTTTCCCACTTACAAAGCATGTAGAAGTCTAATTTTTATCATAGATACACTTCAACTGTGAGTGACGGAATCTAAAACAAAAATAACATTGTAAGATTTTTAACTAATTAATTAGCATTTTATTGCATATGGATTTTTGTTTTAGATTCCGTCCCTCACAGTTGAAGTGTACCTATGATAAAATTGACAGACCCCTACATGCTTTGTAAGTAGGAAAAGCTGCAAAATCGGCAGTGTATCAAATACTTGTTCTCCCCACTGTATATGCAGTTAGACGGATGTGCATGACAGATGTGCAGGGTGGATGTGCTGGGCGTATGTGCAGGATGGATGTGCATGGCAAACGTAAAGTTCAGGTGTACAGGTCGTATGTGCAGGGTGGATGTACAGGTTGGATGTTCAGGGTGGAAGTACAGGTCAGATGTGCTGGGCAGATGTGCAGGGCAGATGTGCAGGGCGGATATGCTGGGTGGATGTGCAGAGCAGATGTGCAGGGCAGATATGCAGGGTGGATGTGCAGGGCGGATGTGCATGGCGGATATGCATGGTGGATGTGCAGGGTGGATGTGCAGGGCGGATATGCAGGGTGGATGTGCAGGGTGGATGTGCAGGGCGGATATGCAGGGTGGATGTGCAGGGCCAATGTGCAGGGCAGATGTGCTCTGGAGGACATCCCTTCAAAATCAACTGTTCCGAGTCCACGGGGATTTGTAGCGATGAAGCAGGGCCTTAATGCATTCATATACTGTATCTTAAGACAAGATATGGAAGTGCTTTAAGATAGCATCCTATCATTGATAATTGATATTACTGGATATTAATGATTTTTGTGTGTGTGTATGTGTGTGTGTGGGGGTGGATGTACGTCTCATGGGCTTACTAAAGCCCAGAACATTTATTTTTCATGTAAAAAAATATTATTTCCCGAAGACCTATCAAATCGCATTAGTAGTGGGAATGCACTATAAGCAGGTGATGCTGCACTGGTGCTGGCTCGACCCTGCTCTCAGTACCATCACTGCATGGGGTGCGTGCAAAACACTCTGACAAAAAGGTAGCCAAAAATGTTGATTCCTTATTGCAAGTGTGATCAATTAATAATCGTTAAAACAAATATTGTATTTCGGATTAATAAAATCATGGTGATGTGTTTAATTGTAGGATTATTTTATTCAGAATTTACAAACCAGATTAAAATTGTTGTGGCATTTGCAAAATGACCAGTTATCGGTTAATGTAATAATTATTCACAAGTGTGCCTTCTGTTATAAAATGGAAAAGCTGCACCCTCATCGTCTTCCATTGGTGTCACTCCTCAGGCTCATCAAAGAACATTGGCAGACAGCGGCAAGAGAAATCCCCCAGTGACGGTGAAATCCCCCCGTCATGGTGAAATCCCCCAGTTTAGGTGAAATCCCCCAGTTTAGGTGAAATCCCCCGGTCACTTTTGCAAACCTCTACACAGTTCACTGTCTCTAAAGTTTGAGAGACTGAATTGTAAAAGATGACAACTTGTCTCCTCTGTCCCTTCCCTTCACAAATGAGATGGGAATAGTATCAGCTAGTCCAGTGTGGTTTAGGGTGGGGCTTGCACAGGAAGTGATAGACGGAACGGCGAGAAAATAATATACCAGGCATTCTGAAAATGCTTGTCCATTTCTTTTTGAAACTATAACTTGAAACATTACGTTCAGATGTCTTCTGGGACTTAATGCTTGTATTTTTGCTATTGGTACAGTAACAAATGTACAGGTTTTTGAAGCTGGTGGACCAACAGTGAAAGCAAAACAGTAGTGGGAGGCAGGGAAGATGGTGGAGTGGGTTTGAATGTGCACTACTGTGGCTACTTTTCACCTAGATTCCACATGGGAAAACAAATTAAACATATTGCTCCGCTAAAAGGAAAAACCGTCAGCCTAGCTCTTGGATTGAACCTGCCAGAGGCTGAGCTGAATGTCTACACAATGATTTCACAGAGTTGCGTGTCTACCTGACGATTTCGTACCTACACATGTTTACTGGCAAGTTTCAAGACAATTTCCAAAATTCTGGGGACTTGGACACGTGTGTAATTCTAACATGGAAGAGGTACGAAATTGCAAAACAGACACACACACACACAGACAAATCAACACACGCACACACTTTGACCACTAGACTCAAGAGAGTGCCTGTCAGTGTTTATGTGTGTTTTTTGAGAACTGTTCAGTGCATGGTGGCCAGACCACTACTGCAAACCGTCTGGGTTGCTCAAGTCAATAACAGTGTACAATCAGACCTGTCAGACGACCAGCAAAAGCACCACCTCCCCAAAACGCCCACTCTTTCTCTCTCTTTCTCTTTTCTTCTCCACACACTATCCTTCGCTTCCTACCATTCATCTTTCTACTTTTAATTTCATCACTGTCTATTTTGTCCTCCATTTCAGTAATGTCTTTCTCTGTCTTCCTCTTTCTCTCTCTGTCTTCTCCACCCAGCCCCTCCTATCCTCCTCTCCTCTTGGTCTTCCACTCCTCCTCTCCTCCTGGGTGTTGTGTGGATGAGCTCTGAAGCTTTGTCACAGCGGTCACCTGGTCCTGATCGCCATAGGGGTCCTTCCTTTTTGTACAAGCACAGACAAGGGCAGCTCTCAATGCAGAAAAATGGGCCATCTGTGCTCCGATCACAAATATACATGTATGGGCCCCACTCTCTATCTGTCTCTCTGTCTCCAATGCTTCTCTCTCTGTCTCTATCTCTCTGGGTTCATCTTTCTCTCCTATATCCGTGATCAACATGTCGTCAGTGCAGAAGTCGACTCTACATGATGTGTATATTATATGGACCACACCAGGCTGTTTCTACATTACAAAAGAAAGGCAAAGTAAAACAACAAAGTAACGAAAGGCTCCAGCAGGAGATGCAGACAGCAGCGGTGTTATTAATGGGGCCTTACCGCGCTGTTTATTTTGGACACGTGTGCTAGTTATGTTAACAAACACGCTCTCTGTAGTACCGCGGCCCGAACAACGAGCTCAGGGACCCAAAGACATGAAACAAATGATGCCTTTTTTTTAGTTAATCGTATATTTATACAAGAAAAAAGAAACATTGCAGGGAGAGCAGACACGCGTATGCAGACACGCGAACCCTTACACTAATAGGTTATAGTATAGTGCTAATGGGTTATAGTATACTGTATAGTGCTAATGGGTTATAGTATACTGTATAGTGCTAATGGGTTATAGTATACTGTATAGTGCTAATGGGTTATAGTATACTGTATAGTGCTAATGGGTTATAGTATACTGTTTAGGGATAATGGGTTATAGTATACTGTATAGTGCTAATAGGTTATAGAATACTGTATAGTAAGATGCAGAAAAGGGAGCAGAGTAAGAGTCATAGTAGTAGCATGTTCAAGGAACTCAAATTTCTTTTACAGTGACAATTATAAAAACAACTTAAATTGCAAATTTTTTATTATGTATGAACCTGTACAGACAGGTAAACCAACTTCGATGGGTGCCTGTTTCATGATTGTTTTGTGTTTATTATGAAGCTTTGACAAAACTGCATGAAGTCTAGCTGTGTATCTTAGAGGTAACTTGTAATCAAAAAGCTATCATTATCTATTTAGGTAAAAATGTCAATCACTGATGTGATGTGTGCTGTATGATAACTTTTATGCATTTCTGTATTTTAGAGCTGTGAAGCAGTTAACTAGCTTAATTGCTAATAATTTTTGTGACACTATGTTGTCAGCTAACTAGCAAGCTGCTAGCGTTTATATTTGTAATCAGTCATTACATATTTTAGTCAGTCATTACAGACGAATGACTGACTAAACAAAAAGTTGAGTGAGTTTGAATTAGGTCAAATAGTTAAGACAGCAAATACGGCAGATATCTGACCTGACATCTTTCACAGAGGACTTGGTCTCGTACCGTTGTACGAGAGCGGCCGTGCTATTCTGTGGCGCTGCTACAATGGACGCAACCCATGTGTATGTTCTTTATGTACTGTATGTGTCTGAGTTTCTCTGTGTGTAAGACAGACTCACTGTGGAGGGGCAGACAGGCTAAATCCTTATCATTGTTTGCTCTTACGCTTTCTAACAGCTCCCAGAACCTAGCTGAGCAACTGCACCCAACCATTCCGACCAATCCTCCTCCAGGCCAAAGATCTCGCCTCCCCACCTGTCAATCTCGAAAACACAGCCCAAGGGCTGAACCAAGTCGGCACGTTGGGGGGTGGCGGTGGGTTGGGGTGGGGGGTGGCAGTATCGTCAGCCGTTTCTCCTTGGACTTGCTTCTACCCATTTAAACTGATGAATTTTAAATAGGAACTCTTTTTTTAATCTCTATGTTATTAGCACAGATTGTGACATCAGCTTTATCCTGCTGTTACCCACAAAAGAACCACAGTGGCACTCAGTGAAGAGGGCATCCTCTGTTGGCTAACTGCCGTAGACACGGCAAAAATGCTGGAAATGTAAGAAGTGTAATGAATTCTGCTGGCTTAGCCGTTCTGGATTTTTTGAATTTTTAGAGAGTGCGTATCTAAATTCCCTGGACGTTTCGCAGGTACATTCAGTGTTCCTGTGCCCCCGAGGTCTGTTGTTCCTTGGTCTTCTTACATCAACGTAGCCTACCCCACGTAGGGACGCACTAATCGCACACACACAAACACGCGCAGGCTCTCAGTGTTAGAACGCTGTATGACCGTGTTATGGAAGCAGTGTCAGCGGTGATTGTGGTGGTCAGGTTTTCTTCCTTTAAAGCGTCCCTAATGTCTTTCCAGCAGGACTCCTGCAGAGCCAGTCTGCAGTACACAGTGGCCTCTCTCCTTCTCGTCTTTTCCTCTGTACTTGCATGGCTCTCAGTGTGGGAGCCAGGGGGAAGAGAAATAATTTAAACTCACTGCATATTGCAAGCGCTCTGGTCAGCCTCGCCGCTGTGACACATTAGTTTATCTGGACTGACCCATCAAACAGCCCACGCCATAACAAATAGCCTGGGCCTGAGATGCAAACACGCACACATAAACACAAACACACACACACACACAAACGGGCACACACACACAATTTACTAGTCTGTGTGTTGGGGAACCATGCCTGCAGAGCACACAGCTATAAAGAGAATCTCTCCACAGGAAAAAAAAAGAAGGGAAGAAAAAAGGAGAAAAATAAATGTACTGTAGCATCCCTTTAGGTAACAGAGTGATTTTCTGCATTGTTTAATATTTAATCAGTTTGCCTCCCCAACATTCTCATTCTTTTTTTGCATATTCTATGTATAAATATATAATTAATGTCTGAGAGGCAGATAAAAGAAGAAAAAAAAATTCTCACAAGAGCAGCAGAGAATCATTTGTTGTTCTGGAGAACAAATTAATGCCAGTGATAAAAGGAGTTGCTGAGGCCATACTTTCTATAACACATTCCTTTGTTTCAAAGAGTAGGTTTGTTGGTCATTTTGGTGTGTTTGGGAGTAAATCGTCTCCTCGAGGCTCCCTGGATCCATGCTTCTATCCTGGTACCATGGGGAGAGGGGCTGGCCCTGTGTGGTCCTACAGTACAGCAGAAAGGGTTCCCTTATCTGCCTTCAGTATGTAGTATATATACAGACATGCAGGCTCATTCCCCCAACACAGTGTCTCTGTTGTAATAGGGGAAACATACTCCTGAACCCAAATCATCCCACAGCCCCTGTCTTCATAAAGTATTCAGAAACAGATTCATTAAGAAATATAACACTGGCTTAAAGGTAGGGTTTTAGTTAAATGTTAGTCTGATGGTCTCAGATATCCGACAGTGTTTTCAGAGCAGGATGTGCGCATGGTTTTGGGGTTGCGGCGGGTGACAGAGGGAGCAGGATGTGGATGCACTTCAGGGGTTATAGCACTCCTCCCATCCATTGGTGCTTTACCGGCAGCTATGTCCACCTGGGCTTTGCCCTAAAGACCAGCCAATCGTTTATTCCGCTTTTTCACACAGCGTTTTCTCTGCTCTTTGAACTGTGGAGCGGCAAGGCTCAGAGCGCTAGCAGGGAATTTGTCCGGCTTTGACAGGCCAGAGCTGTTTTTCCTCCCTGTGCTTTGAAGGGCCGCTTATCGATGCGCGGGCTAAGCGCTAGGCCTGCGAGCTCAGACGATGCACTGCTGGGAGCTGACCAAGGCTAGCCCCATGCAAACGGGTCACACACACACTCGCACACAGATACGCAGACATTTGCAAGAGAGATGTACTGACATTTCAGCATGCGGAAAGGAGATACTAGTGATGAAAGACATGTCTCTGTACATACATATAATGCACATGTATGCCTGCACAATCACGCACACATTCATACACACACACACACACACACACTCACACACACACACCCACTCACCCATACACCCACACACCCACATATATATATATATATATATATATATATATATATATATACACACATACACATACATATATATATATATATATATACACACACACACACACACACACATATACACACACACGTAATAACCTTTGGAGTTAAGACAAGAGACAAGAGAGTGTATTCTGAACAGTAAAGCAAAGGAAGCGCTGATTCCCTCCAGACGTGGATCAAGAGAACGGACCCCTTGGTGAGCTAGAGCTGAGAAGAACACTACTGTTCAACTCTGCTTCCTGTTTGAAAATTGACCAAATATGATCGTACCCCATCTAGAGAGGGGAACCATACTAAGCCCTTCTTTTGGGGAAGAAGGGGGTGAACAAATCTGGCGTCTGCTTCTTCGTCAGGTTTCATCCTACCAACAAAACATTTTTATTTCATTTAAGCCACCCTTACAAAATAGAAAGAATCACTGGCCTATATTCATTCCAGGCAACTCTGAATAGATCTCGAAGTTTTCCGAGTTTATCTTATCCAACTGGCCTTACGTGTGGTCTGTATTAGAAGACTAGCCTTGGCTGTAAAAATGCTAATAATGGAATGGATTAGACATGGTCTGTAGAAGCAGATTAGAGTCAAGGTTAAAGTCAGAGAAAGAGCTACAACGTCAGATGAAAAGAAAGAAAGACAGGGCGAGTTACAGAGTAGAAGGTAAAGAGGGATCTCAGGATCACAGAAATCCCCACAAGGTAGTGAATAATAAACGTTTGGAGAAAAAGACAAGAATTCTACGGTGTAAGATTATTTCAGTGAACATTTTCGGTGGTTCTTCGGTGGTTTTAAAAATATATATTTATTATAAAAACCCGACACTTAATTAAGGAACTAAATGTCAATGCTGTAAGCATGCATTAATTTATGGAGTATTTACAGAAACTAATACATTGTGTAAATTGTGTGTGTGTGAGAGAGTTGCACAGACAGACGGACACACATACCGTACAGAGGGTAAGGTTATCGTGAGAGACTCAGAGGTCCATAGAGAGACAGAGACACATAGTGTGGATGAAGAGACACACAGGGACAAATAGTTAGGGCGAGAGTGACAGACAAAGATTTAGTGAGGATGACTAAGAGAGACTGAGACGGAGAGACAGTGAGAAAGAGACAGACAGTCAGAGGGACCGAGAGACAGACAGACAGTGAAACAGAAAGAAAGAGACAGGGAAGGAGAGAAATAGGGAGGGAGAGATGGCATAGCTGACAGGAGAGGCTGGAAAGGGAAGAGGACCAGCAGCAAAGACAACCAACAAAACCACCCCCGTCTCTTCTCCTCTTCTCTTGTCCATTGCTGACCCTTCTCATTAGAAGCTGATTAAAACTTTTCAGCAAACACTATTTGCCTTTAGAAGACGATAATCTCTACAACACTGACACATAAAAGAATAATGGCCAACTACAAAAGCAAGGGGACAAAGAAACGCACTTGCCTGAGCCGGAAAAGCCCAATTGGAACATTTTAGAAAATTAATGAAATTTTAGATCAAATGAATAATAAATTAACACAAAAAATTAATAATAAATGCTCTCGCTATCAAACTGTACTAAAGGAACGTGTAATCCTCCACCGCTTGAAGAAACAGGGTCAGGTCCAAGCCAAGCAGATTGGAAGAAAACAAAGGTTCCTGCTCTACTCGGCTTTGATGATAATTGTTGCGACTGTACTTGAAAGGACTGCAGTCCCATTGCCTAGTGAGCAGGGACATTTTGCTCAATGTTGTTTTAGTTTTTTTCCCCTTCTTTGTTGTTTTGGCGAAACAACAATGGGATTTATTCGTGTGGGAATGCTCTTTTCACCAGAAATTATATCAAATGCAGCCCTCACGCCTGGCTTCTCTTCTGTAATTAATGAAGTCCCTCTCAATACGTTATTAAAAATAAATCTGCAGTAGAAATATGCAAAGTGTTTCATGCTTTAGGAAGTAGGAGTGTTAGAAAGTTGAAGCTTGCTGGAAAAGAAGTGAGAGGCTGGGCTTCAGGCGTGCTGTGGTTATACTTGTCACCATTTCCAAACGATATCAGAGGAGAGATTATACTGTAAAACAGGCAGATACACACAGCCACAAAAGCAAGAAGGTAAAAGTGAATAAATCCAAATAGGCATTGGTATTATTAATATGTATTTGCATTTTAGAATTTCAAATTACGAGGGTTTATGAATGAACGTGTAAATATTCTGTATCATACAGCAGAATTCCATCCTCCTCACACACACACACGCACACACACTGAAAGAGCATTTATAGAGGGTGCACATTTATCATTGACAAAAGCCTTTCTACAAGGCCTATTCTGCTCAGGCTTAAAGGTCATGACCCTGTGTCAACACAACCAAGGCCTCTGAAAGGCTGGTCACTGCTGGTCAGTGGGAGGGGAGTCCATTCAGGAACTTGTTAACCAGCCTCTCTGAGTATAGAGGGCCTTGTCCTGTCACCTGTGATGGGCTTTAGTGAGGGAGGTAAGAACTCAGTGACTCCTCAGACCGCACAGGAGGTGTGTGTCAGCTGACGATTTGTGTGGGTTTGCACAGAGAGACAGTGAAGAGCAGTTGACCGCTGAATTGACCGCCACAATTGATCCCTGCGTAACGCTTTGTTCCAGTATAACCGGTATTTTGCCAGCCTGCTAGAATAACTGCATCAGCCAGCACATACTGTATGCAATCCACAAGCAGTGAACCCAGCACAGAAATCTGAAAGCTCAAAAGTACAATATTTTCTGCATTTCATTTATCTACACTGTTCATCAGAACATAACATTGACCTTGTGGTTGGACCGATGTATTTCACCCAGAGTTCTGAAATAGCTGAAGTTCCTATCTCAGTGCATTGGCTGTTTTGACTTCGGCTATTAGGAATGCTTTCCCACCAAGTAGCAACTATGAATGGTGATAAATTGAAGGGCAGATGTTTTGATTGGCTACTAAAAACACCCGAGTTTAGTGTTGTGACTGAGCGCATGGTAATCCATGAATAGCTGTGATGTAATACATCTACACTAAAGTAGTAACAATTGCGGGATCAGACTCACCATCTGCTGTGATATTTTGATATCAGGATCTTACCGTGGCAGCATTTCTATCAACCAACATGTACACATTACTGTACAGGAACAGATTCCCACACGGCGGAAACAATATTTAGAGCAGATAAACCGCCCTGAAAGCATTCTTACTGTGCGTGGGATATCTTTCTCCTTCTACCTCTCACGGCTAATGTGCGCACGGAAAAGGTTAAAAGTATACGGACACAGGAGGTAGTTGTTTTTACAATAGGCATCCGCCTTGGCTCACAGCTTGTTACCCAACACGCTTCAATAATTAATGTGGTTCCCCTCACTGTTATACATGCTGGCTTTGATATAAGGTTACCTCGCTTAGGGTCTTGCTACTGGCGTGGTGAAGCTCTGAAAAGCGTTTCATGTCTTCCGTTTAATGCCCAAACAGGCACCAGCCTGGCCTTGGGTGTCCTCAGGAATGCTACAGTCCTAATCAAGGTTAAAATACGTTAGCTATTTTTGGTAGCGTCTGCAAATTTCACATTCATAATTGGAATCTCTTCTACAGATGTTATATCTTAAATGTATCTTAAATATCTTAAATTAAATTTTCAGACATCTGGAATATGATCCAGCAGCATTTTTTATGTGAAATTATAATGAATGGGGAAAATAAGTATGAACCACTTTTTGTTTGAGCAAATCAAGTTTAAAATGAGACATTTTAGAAGGCCTTTTAAACAATTAAAAACTACCAGGTTGTATTTCTTTCTCTACAAGACAATTCGTAGACAACTGGATGGTGAAATTATTGTACAGCATTTGTCATTCAGAAGATACCGTATTGTTGATATAAGTTTTGAAGTAAAGGATTAGAATGAATGACCTCTGTGTTGTTCAGATCCGATCTGGTTTGATATAAAAATATTAGCAGGTGCTTGACAGCAGTATTCCAAAAAAATCACTGCACATACGTATGGAGTTAGAAGTCTTGACCAATGAGGAAATTTAGGTCCAAACCTTGCTAATCTTTATAATTTACATGAACAAGAATAAAAAATAAATGTGTTTTTAAAAACAAATAGCTCGTCCACATCTGAGTAGCATTTCTCATGTTGAGTTTGAGAATTTCCAGTACTTTCAAGTCACGATCAGCTGCTCTACAGGAATCTGTTTGAGCAAAGTTCAATTAGTAATCCACTGTAGACCCATTACCTGTCATTACATATATGATATTCACAGACTCAACATTGTGCTAGCTATGCCCGGAACCTGCTCTCCCAAGCGGTTATAATCCATACTGTGCTACATAGCTGCGTTAGCTAACAGGCTATGCAGGACAGGCACCCTGCTAGATTAGCCTTGTGTTATCTAGCTGTGTGGTCCTCTGGGGTGTGGCTATCAGTCAGTTGGGGTGGGAGGCACAGCTGACGCTGGGCAGGGGGAGAATAAGCTCCCTGCTGGGCGAGCTCCCCGCCGTCTATCATTACCCCGTATCCCCCTTCTCTGCTCCCCCAACATCCCTGACACCCCCCTAGTGGGGGAGTTTATGCAGTTGGATGATATAAGATAATGCAGTTTATTTGAGATCAGGAGTCGGATTTAAATCTGAGGCTCAGTTCGGCCATTGTGCCAAAGAGGCAGATCCGTGCATCAAAACCGGGTTTGTTTGCTTACAGCAAGGCATGTGTCTTGAACTGATATTTGTCATTCCCATGTACCAACCATTTTGAAGAAAATCTTTGAGATGAGAGCAGGTAAAGATGTGTATCATGGTGCTGGACAGGAGAGAAGGAGTGAAAAGAGGATGAAGAACATAGAGTTAAAAAAAGGTGTGTGAAAAGAAAGCCGTGTTTTGTCCGCCTGCAATCCAACACGCTAGGAAATGAGTAGCCGTCTCTCTACACTGGGGATTAGTTGGGCAGTCTGTGTGTGTGTATGGGCTTAGGGGTACACACTAGATTAGGGATTGGGGATTAAATTACGGCCTTCAAGGAAATCCTCCAGACACTCCTTTGGCTGTCCGAATATGTGCAAAAACATACCGACTTAAACACACACACACATATAACCCACACATACTGATATTCAAAAGAGTCCCCAAAAACATGTATACAAGTATGATCTCTCACAACCACACACACGTGTGTGTGTGTTTGTGTGTGTGTGTGTGTGTGTGTGTGTGTGTATGAAGACGCTCGTCCAATATAGAGTTGAATGATGTGAATGATGTGTGACTGACCAGGGGGACAGATAAAGGTCACTGAATGTGTAGATGGATATTCACACTGTAAACTACTAAAGTGCCAGATAAGAACCCTAGTTCATGCATTGTGCATGTGGATGGGTATCTGCCCCATGTTCATATGCGTCTTTGCATGCACATATAGCCTGAGAGAGAGAGAGAGAGAGGGAAGCCTGCTTGTAAATCAAACATTTCCTTTCATCTTTACCCTCGTGCCACATGGCTGACCGCTAAACAGCCTTTCAGAAATCTTTAGAATAAACAGAAGGATTGCAGGCCCAGCGGCCCTCTTTGAGATGGTCTCCAGGATCCAAATGTGGCGCTCTGCTCCTGCCGGGGTTTGGGACCTTAATGGGCTGCTGTTTGGGCAAAAGGGATTATTCCCTGTTTTAGATACGTTCATTTAAAAAGATGTCTGTTAGCCAAATCAGAGGGAGATCGCCTGCAAAGCCAAACAGGGGACCGCATAATGACAGCCAAGGCCTGTGGATGGAGACCGCAGGGAGGTTGTAAAATAAAAGGAGAAAGGGGGTGGGGGGGGGGTAAGTATGGGTTTACCCTCTTACTATGTGTCTTTATGGGTTTAGTATATGGACTCTCTGATCAAAACCTGAGAGTAGAAAGCCTTCGCCAAATAAAGACTAAAAGGACCAGTTTTTTGCTGTTGGCCATATTGCTAACATGAAGAAAGGAAAATGATTAAATACTGGTGCCATTAGAAGAAGGAATCGCTTGCTGTAGTCAGAGTCCAGGCTCATTCTGTCCCGGCTGAATGTCCACAAACTTTCCATAAACCGGACGTTGAGCAAAATGGAGCTGCCCGTGTTTCTAGACTAGAGGTAAGCGTCAGCAGCTTCTTCAGGATGTGATCCTAGTGGCCTCAACCCCTTTTGTGAAGTTGGTAGACCTGGTGTTTTAGTCAGATGCTAAAGCCTATCCAGCACTGAAAAACAATGTGGTATTTGTATGCGTGTTCAGTTTTAGTGTTTCAGGGTTATGATTTTAAAATGTTTCGTTGTTATTAGTAGCGATGGATATTGATTCAGATCTGTCAACAGCACTATTTCTCACTTTGTTTTAGGGCTATCAACACTATGTGCCAAGGAAATGAATCCAATGTGCATGTAGACACACTGGATGCGTCATCTGTATGAATAACCAAAAAAGCTCTGTATTAGCAGGAGCATGTGACAGACAGATTGAGCCAAACCAATTATTATTCCTTTGTTTCACCCCGGTTGAGTTGTAGGATCTCCAAAGAGCCAGAGTGGTTTTGATGTCTTTGAGTGGCGTTGGTGGATGGCATCGGGCAGTTTGGTGACGATGCTCAAGACTTCGCTCAGCTGGCACATTGCCACGGTGACCTTGCCAGCACCTGCTCCCAAGGCACTTTGTCCGGGCACATTGCACCTCCCCATCACCATGGCAGCTAATGAGTCCCATACCCGCTTAATTAAAAAAAAACATCTCAGTGCACAAAAAAAGAGAGAAAAACTCTGGACTGTGACCAAAACAACAAAAATGAATAATTGCAACAAAAAATAAAATATATATATATATATGGATGATCGCAAGAAGCAAAATATCATTAAAATTAAAAATGTAAATCTCCTTATCACCCCCTTCCCCCAATGTCACATATTAGTACTGGTGCTGTACACATTAAGGCAGTGCTAAAAATATTCAATTAATAAATGAATGGGTTTAGATGAACTTTTGATTATTTTGGGCTGTCTTCCAAGTTTACCTTATCAGGAAATGTCACCTTGGACTAGGCCTCACTGATCTGTTAAATAGTGTCAGCGCATCCCTCTTTATCTTCTTTAGTTGGTTTTTTTAAAGAGCACTCAGTATCAGGGCCTCTCCTGTGAGATGTGAGGCTGGCCGTGTTTACGGCTGATTAGCTGAAGAACCACCACATGCACTGCTTTTGCTCTGGAAAAAAAAGCAATAAATCATTTAGATTTTATTAAACTCAAATTAAAGCCGCCTGCATGTGATGGAATTATGCCGTCGAAAATGTTACATGTCAGACCCTCCCCTTGGACACACACACACACGCGCGCGCACACACACACACAGATGCCCCCCAACGCCCTCTAGCCCCTCCGTAAACACACACAAACACCCCAGATGAAAATGTCCCTTTAAGAATGTCAGCCAAATCTGGAGAAAAAAAAAGAAAAATGTCCCTTCACGTCTGAGGGAGATTGAGAGTGCGGCCTGCAGTGAGGGAGCTAAATGTGCAAACTTGTTTCTGTCCTCTACGGCTCCATCATTTATTCAGCAGCTCCGCGTTCGAGACAGGCCACTCGCATTTGCTTGATACTCAATTATACATTAGTGTACATCACTTGGCAATCTGTTCATATCAATTTAATTGGATTTTAATATTGCCTCTGATCTTGTTGTCCAATTAACAGTGCTGGCTGGCAATAAAGCAGAACCACACACTATGTGACACCTTTGATCCCTGCCATATGGAGCTCCTCCATTGATTACCGGCTTCTCCCAGATTTCACTCCCTCAATATGGCCCGTGATGAATGGGAGGGGGCTGGAGATGTGAATCCTCCTTCCCCCAACGTGATAAAAATTTCACTTCCACGCGCAACTTCATTTATTTTGTTGACATTCTGCACTGATTAAAAACAATTTAAAGGAAAAAAAACACGCAGCTTGCCCTGAATAGCGTATGCAAATGAAACCCTGGCCGGCCATCCCACGGTGCCACAGGGACTTCTGCAGTCACAGGCCCTGGGACCGCCTCAACAATCTCTCTTAAAGTGACAACACCTCACTTAAACTCCGCTCCCTCCAACAACAGCCCCGACCCCCGACCCCCCCACCACGCCTCGTATATCAGTCTTGAGTCCGCTTGGCCGACGAGGGATGGTTGTCACAACGACACAGCCGTGGTAGGGAGGGGGAGATGAAAGATGTCTGCAGATCATTCTCTGTTTTCATGAAAATGGAAGGATAGAAAACGCACGCACACGCACACTTCATCCAGGCTTCCGTGATTTGTCCGAGTGGCAAGCATTAAATACAGGGAGTGGACGGGAGGAGGAACGGCCCCGGTGGCTTATGTTTATTCCAGACCTAACCTTACATAGTGAGAGCACTACCACAAAGCGGAAACGGTTGCTGCAAAATATCACACGGGAGACATGCCACACAGGAAATGGGAAATACCGGGAACCATTTGTCCTTATAGCACATCTGAAAGACCTCTGGATGGGATGGGCGGGAGAGGGGTGACCCAGTTCAAGTTAAAAGCTTTACTGGGTAGAGTGGAGCAGAATCTGCTACCTGCCTCTGCTCTTAGACAGTATGGCGGGACTGATGTCTCTGGTCAGCTCCACTAAGGACATTACACTCTCCTGGGCTGATGTCTGTGATGTACTGAGCAGTGCAGAACCAAACATCAGCCACCAAACAGACAGTGACAACACTCTCACACACACACACACACACAGACAGGCACACACACGCACACACACACACACACACATAAACACAGTAGCACACATCTGTGTCTGAGACAGATCACGTATTTATGAGAATCACAGAGGATTACACAAACTCATATCTGTGTCACTCTTGCTCTGTTACTCTCGTCCTCACTCTCTCCATCCTCCTCTATCTCTCTTCCTGTCTCAATGCCACCTTAAGGACATGCTTCCCTTTAACATTCTGCTGTATCTTCCTGCCCTCTCTGTTTCTTGCATCTCTCTTCTTTCTTTTTTTTCTGACTTTGCTTGCTTGTCGCTTAATTCTCTGACCCTCTTTTTCTGTCTCTATCTCTCTGTCTCTCTGGTGTTTTTTTTTCTCTTGCTCTTTTTCTCTGTCTTTCTCTCTTAAAGCACCATTGAGTATTGGTCTACTATTAGAATAATTAATTGTCCAATCAAGTGGTGTTTTCAGAGGGAGACACTCCAGCAAATGCTGCTTGGCAGGCGCTGCATGGGGGAAGCCAACGTCAGACTATACACTACTAGCTGGTTTTGTTTTAAATACCTATATAGCCATGAAGTAAAAGAAATCAAAACAATGCAGAAAAGACCACAACAGTGACATGTATACCATATGTGAAAACAGACACCCCTGTCCACCAAGATCAGAAACAGTCAGATTGGCTTAAAGTTTGCGCTTCATTTATGATGCCATTTGAGCATTGCCATTAGAAAAGAATACCTTTTTGACCAGAAAAAACAACATTCCATTTAAAATAAACTAATATGGTAGCTTAATGACTTCAAATGTTTTTCCCCCATTATGATTCCATTTGCCACTGGTGGTTACACCAATGATGTTTACACCTATCTGATATTTCAGGTAAATTCGACCGTGTTTTAATGGCGGCCACACAAGCTTAAATCAGTTAATCTTTTAATCATTTTGCTCACAATGTTAATTTCCTTCATTTAAATCAAGACTTAGCAAAAGTTTGAATTTAGACACAGCGAATGATTTAATGTTTAAATTAATAACATACTGAAGGGAGAAATACATCTTATAAACCATTCTATGTTCTAACATTTATTACTGGGACATGTTTTGTTTGTAATTTAATATATTTCTTTTGATTTTATTGATCCATACAATATAAATACTAATAATTGCTTTAGTAGATTGGTCAACATATTATGCCTCACTAGTAAAACCAGGCAATTAGCCGCTACCTGGTACAATCTACAATGCATAGTAGATACATTCACATTTTATCAGATGCTCTGACTAATAGTCACATTCATCAGCTATTTCTGTTAACTGTCTTGCTCAAGGAAAGAAAAATGTATGCTTTTTTGTAACTGTTTTTTAACCATGCCACATCTGGTGTTTGATGGCACAACCTTTCACTTACATAAGTTCTAACCACTATCATCCAGGTCTGTGTATACAAGTATGCTTTATAGATATTTTCCTAAGAAATAACAGTAAATACAGAACATGCATTGTTTGTCATTGGAAAGTGATTTGACATGGTGCCAACTACAAATGACAGCATTTACCACTGCAATTCAAGAATTAACCAATACCCAATGAGCAACAAGTGATCTCACTGGCTTGGCGGAATTATTACGATGTTGCTTAAAGCTATCCTATCTATTCCAGTTTACATTTGGAGAGCGGTCGATTCCATTGGCCATGAATACAGAAGCAACACGAGTGCCTGGTCACCCTTTGTCCGGTCCATCAGATGGTTCCTGTCCTGTACCTCTCACACAAGACACCTTATTAACGTTGTGACCGTGCTGTGATCCCCTTGATGCTGCAGGGTTATATCTACGGATGGGAGCAGCGGAAAAGGGTTATCCGAGAGGGGAGTGGGGTGTGTTTTGTGTGTATGGGGTGTGTGCGGGGAGTGCATGGGGACATCTGTGTCTGCCAGATAATTTAGTTCATTTGGGATCCCCTGGTCCCTTGGCTGTGGAGGTGTTAATTTAGGCTAGGGGTGGTGAGAGCTGGTGAGGCCTCAGGATGCCAACACGCCCTGTGAATCTGTAATGCAGATGGGGGCACAAGCCCTTTGTCTGGTCCCTTGGTTTGACAGAGTACAGCCAGAGATGAGTACGTATTTCATCCCATTTGCACGCCATGGAATGTAGTGTGCTTCAAAAAAAAACTTTATGATGCTGTATGGCCAATCACGCATACACCTTGTTAGCATGTATACATAAATGGTCATGTATATATATATAAATGATCACATATATATATACACTGATATAAACCAATATATACAGATATTAAGAGACCACTGCACCTTTTTCATTCTCAAGGTTTTGAGTGAGGAACCGCAGGGCTAAAATTAAAAGACCACTGCAAATTGAACGCTTCTGTTCCACACTCAAAACTTTCCTTTTCAACTTTTTTGGAAAGGAAAGAAAAAGGTGCAGTGGGCTCTTAATTTTTTCCTGGAGCTGTATATATATTCACCAATCGGCCATAACATTATGACCACTAACAGGTGAAGTGAATAACACTGATAGTCTCGTTATCACGGCACCTGTCAGTGGGTGGGATATATTAGGTAGCAAGTGAACATTCTGTCTTTAAAGTTGATGTGTTAGAAGCAGGAAAAATGGGCAAACATAAGGATCTGAGTGACTTTGAAAAGGGCCATATTGTGATGGCTAGACAACTGGCTCAGAACATCTCCAAAACTGCAGCCCTTGTGGGGTGTTCCCAGTCTGCAGTGGTCAATACCTATCAGAAGTGGTCCAAGGAAGGAAAAGCGGTGAACAGGTGACAGGGTCATGGGCGGCCAAGGCTCATTGATGCACGTGGGGAGTGAAGGCTCCAACAGACGAGCTACTGTATCTCAAACTGCTGAAAATGTGAATGCTGGTACTGATAGAAAGGTGTCAGAACACACAGTGCATCGTAGTTTGTTGTGTATGGGGCTGCGTTTCCACAGACCAGTCAGGGTGCCCATGCTGAGCCCTGTCCACTGCCGAAAGTGCCTACAATTGGCCTGTGAGCATCAGAACTTGACCAAAGGTAACTTTTTAAATGTAATCCTTTACGGTTACACATTACCTGTATATATTTATATTCAGTAACGTAATCTGATTACTTTGAATTACTTTTAGATTACTTTCATTACTTTCACGAGGCATTGGAAAACCAATAGGAATAGCTTATAACCAACTGAACACCTTTTGCGGGATCCATCAATGTTAGAGTTTACATACCTGGCCAAAAACAGAATTCGCATTTGACCGTATGGGTTTTGTACAGCGCTTTTGGAAATGGGTTTCTAAACCATTGCTTTTTACTTCAATATGATTGGGCTACATCTCTACATTACACGCTAAAGGTCTGTCAGATATTCAGTCACGCCAATTTATCCAATAAACCTCGATCTTCCAGAATCAGACTTTTTATCTGAACATAACCCAAAATCTATTGATGCGTCAGCCTATTCTGTCATTTGTGTTTTATTCATGTTTTTAATTGTAAATGGCAATTACTCGAAAAGGTTATTGACTTTGGTGTATATAAAAATAAAGACACCCGTAGCTTTTCACATATAAACTAAATCTGCAGTAGTCTGATGATTTGCTCAACAACCAAAATTGTCAAAATGTTGCAGAAACCCCCAGCACGCAAATGCACGTTTGCAATCATGAACACCCACATAGAAATAAGATTTACCCACGCGAACATAACCTGCAATTATTATGGCCACCAGTGATGGATTTTCAAAACGCATATGAAAGAAACTGTGATAATAAACCTGTACTCTTAGCCTAAAGTAAATGACGTCAGCAGCCAATGACAACCAATGAAGAAAATGTTCAGAATCACATAGCCTACCTGTATGGACGGAGTGGATGTGGCTGCATCAAAATGCAAATAATCATCCTTTGGCAGAGTGCTTCCCAACACACCTTTTTTTCCTCAAATGTTGTGGTAAATTCCAAATAATGTTTTATCTTGAAAGCAGCGCCATGTTACAGCTATCTAATAAATAGTTGCCTAATCTATTAAACAATTCTTGCAAAAGTTATTCGGTGCAACTTGTCCTGGCTGTGTTGTTCAGTGCATTTGACAAATAAACTTTGAAACTTGAAAAATATATAACACCAGGTAGGCCTATCGCCTATCATTGTTCGGAGAAAGATGCGTAGAGTAGATGACTAAATAACATTTTATATGACATTATATATGAAATTTTAACTAGCGCCTACTCCTTCAGTAACTGGTTATGCGCGTACACATTATGCGCGCATAATGATCACACACACAACTGAGGCGCGCAGTTCATATTTTGGTTCAGACAACGATGTTTTATAACATTCAATAATAAACTCAAACAAACAACATGTCATAATGATTTCGCGCACCTATTATTTTTTAATTGAAGTATTTCAAAAGCAATTATATTTTGTTTCAAACGTATCTGTAATCCGATTACAATATTTTAGTTGGTAACGTAACACATTACAGTTACTTGTAATACGTTACTCCCCACCTCTGTACACACATTTATATATATATATATATACATATAGATAGATAGATAGATATAGATGGTTTTAGTTATAAACAAGAAATGCTAATCTAAATCAAATTTCAAATGTTTAATGTCTGGGTATGGGTACCTTGGTAAATTATTTGAATACCCTCTAGTGTATTTGACGCGATATGGAATTCATTCTAGTACATGCTCCACCCATGATTCTATGCCCCATTTATTTGTTGTGTATTCAGGGGTCTTGTTGTTAAGTTGAAAGGAGGAAGGCAGCAGAGACATCAGCTACATTTATCTGTCTGTTTAGCTGACAAATGAGAGTGTGGCTGGAACATCACAGAACTGGTAATTGGCTTTACTGTGTGGAGGAAACACACACACACGGAGGACATAAAGCACTGCATTCGCCTGCCAAGTAGTTAGCAGCCAAGACCTGCCAGAGTACACTATGCCTGTGTGTGTGTGTGTGTGTGAGCGCAACTTGATCTTTAATGTCAACATTCAATGTTTGTCCGTGGGAGTTAAAAATCTGCAGGTAAAGTGATGTAGGCCTCTATAAGAAAACGGAAAGTTAATGTCTCAAGTTGAAGGTACGGTAAGGCCATAAGGTTGCTCTACCCTAAAACAAAAACAAAACTGGAAGAGGTAGCACATGCTAAAATAAGTGTTGGTACTTTTACTAAATGACAACGTATCATGATGTGGATTCAAACTCAGAACCTTTGGCGTTAGAAATGTTGCAGCCCTGTCCACAACACCTTAGCAAATCGCCAGTCTGTTTAATACAGAAGTCCTCAACATTTGCCCAGTCATGTTAAGATTTTTTCCCCAAGTGAACAAATGTCTGATATAGAGGTTGATCTGTTGTTACTACGTTATGTTTAATTGACAGTGGAGTCTTTAATTGTCAGTGGAGTCTTCATTCGTGCTGCATGTGTCTGCTCAATGGAAATCTCTTTTCATTTCGCTAGTGTAAACGCAGGGATGCAGATTAAATGGAACCCTGTAAATGCTAGTTTTAAACCTGTTGTGATAAACAGAGGCTGAGGGCAGGGCCATCTTACTATACAGCAACACATAGGACTGTTCTTGAATCTCCTCTTTGGCTCCGAAGCCTGATGCTTGTCACACATCCCATGATGAGTTCATTTCACCTTAGGCTGGAAGGTACTACACTGCAGGCTTCCCCACAAGCCTTCGCACACTCACTTACAAATCAGAGCAAGATTTTGCAACTGAGGGACGGCGACACGCCCACACACACGCTCGCACGCATGCACGCGCACATGGAACCCCACACACAGACGCACGCACGCAGACCTTGTGGGTGATTTTGAGCGCCATGCCACTCTAACACTGACAGTCGTTTAGTCCCATTTTAGGAGGAGGTAATCATGTGAAATACATTATCTCTCTGATGTAAAGATCCTCGACTATAGTCAATGAATTCACGAAAAAATTCACATTAATTTCATTGGTTGATTTTTTACTGACTGAATAATATTCCGTAGCATAATTGGTCACAAATTAAAGTTGATGATGCCGTGAGTGTGTGGTTAACCCAGAGAGGTCGTTTCCTCAGTTTGTCCAATAGTTCTCTTTGTGTTAGAAACATCCTGTTTTGGGTCTATGTCCCCTTCACTGTCCTGGGGTATTGGGATATGATCTTGGACCAGAGGATAGAGTGCCACCAATGCCCCCTTCACTGTCCTGGCCCTCTAACACCACATCCAGCAGCCACTGGTTTCCCATCAGTAGACTGATCGAGATTGACCCTGCTTATCTTCATAGGAGCTATGCTGCTGGAAATGCACTGCAAAACAAACCTCCTAACTCCTTTGTTTCTATCTGTCCAGCAAGGCATTTTACAACAGGTTTAAATTCACCATAGCAATAAAGGCACATTTTATAGTAATTTCAAATAATACTGACATTTTTAAAAGTACCTTTGTATTAAATTAAATTATTTGTGCTATGCCTTATATAAACGAACATACAGTACATACAAATATGAGACATTAATTAAATTAAAAAGAGAACAAAAAGGATTAAACATTAAACAAGTAAATGTTGAAATGTTAAACATTTATAAAACAAATGTTGCAAATGTATTATTTGTGCATGATTTGGAAAGGCCCACGCCTGTCTATAAGGCCACACAGCTGACAGTGCATGTCAGAGCAGAAACCCAGCCATGCGGTCATAGGAATGTTCCGTAGAGCCCCGAAGCAAAGATTTCGTCAAAGCACCAATCTGAGCTAGGGTACCAACAATTGTCTGCAGAATTGAAAGTCCCCAAGAACACAGAGGCCTATCATCCTTAACTGGAAGACGTTTGGAACGACCAACATTGTTCCTTGAACTGGCAGACCAAGAACCCAATGGAGCTGAAGAGTTCCTGCGTGGAGATGGGAGAACATACCAGGACAATCATCTCAGCAAAACCCCACCAATCAAGGATTTATGGCAAAATGGAACCAGTTGCTCAGTTAAAGGCATGTCACCCCACTCTGAGTTTGCTAAAAGGCACCTAAAGGACTCTCAGAGTAACATCATGTTATCCTTTGTGGCATGTATATAATGCTGAAAATGCCTTGTTGACCTCAATTTCGGATCAAGATGGCAAGAGGAAAGGATCTAAATGACTTTGAAAGATGGTTCTTTATTTTGTCCCTTCCCAGGTGACAATATTCCCATCCACAGGGAACAAGGGGATCGCTGAATGGTTTGATGATTATTAGAATGATGTGAATCGTATGGCTATGACCATCACAGTCAATTAAATCTCTAACCAATTAAACACCTATGGGAGATTTTGGACCGACATGTTAGACAGCACTCTCCACCACCATCATCAAAACACCAAATGCGAGAATTTGTTCTGGAAGAATTATGTTTTATCCTACCAGTTGAGTTCCAGAGTTTGCCAAGGCCAACAGCTTACTGAGACACGTTGTGTTGGTTTATCCTTTATCACCTGTTTTTATACATGATGAAAGGACTTACTGTTACTCAATTTCATTGCAGCGCTTGTTTCTATTCCCAAGTTAAGATATTCGTGTTGATGTAAGGTCATAAGGCTATACTTTTTCCGTCTCACGGCTAAGGTTAGGATTGTGTAGTGTAAGCTGATCCTAGAACTGCGCCTATCATCACGTTCGACTGATGACAACGGAGGGGAGGTTTAGTGTTGGACGGGGCCTGGGATACTCAGCCTCCCTTATCACTGATGTCACTCAGTCGATAAGAAGGACATCTAGATAAGACCCACTAGCCCTGTGCACACAGCCTTTCCAGTGAGTGGACGGAGGACCAACAAGCACGCGCACACAAAGTAGGAAGATAAAACAAAGAACATCTCTCCTCCCCCCAAGTACCATTTCTTGGTGAAATTCATCAGTAGCCGTCCCATTTACGGGTCGTCTCTCTCCAGCTCCTCACTACAGCGATGTCTACATCTGGTTTTCACGTGTCCATTAGTGATGCGCGGGATTACTCATATCCCGCATGCCGCGCGGCTATATCCGCGGGGCAAGCAGGTTCGGCGTCGTAAAAAATGTTTTGGATGAAGAGCGGATGGAATGAGGGCGGGTTGAATGTTAAATAACATTGCCAGGCCTGACAATTTCATTTGCAGTGATCTGTTACTTCTGAGAGAACTAGGCAACTGCATGCCCCTCGGAGTAGGCTACATTTCAGCTGCCAGCGCACGCCTCTGTCACTCAGTATGAAGAAATACACGCGTGTACTGTATGTTACAGCAGCATTTTCTATATTTTCGGGTGTAAGGTCGGGTGCGGGCTTCAGAATGACATTGTATCGGTATAGTTGAGTATAGAGCTGTTGCGGAATCATTATTAGGAATTTAGAAAAACGCTTCTGACCCACGCATCACCATTGTCCATACTGTTCTAACATCACAGGATACGTGTCCATACTACAGAGAGGGAGAAGTGTCCATACTGTTCTGATATCACAGAATACCCGTCTATACTGGAGAGAGGGAGAAGTGAAGAATGTGAATCTGGGAAACAGACTGGATACTGTACATGTACTGGGCATTAACATATGATTTGAGCATTTGCCATTTACAGTACAGCAGATTGCGACTAATGTTATAGGAACAGTCTGTCAAACAAGATCTTGTACCAGAAAAAGAGTGAGATTTTGATGGTGAATTGGACTTGGGACCACATTCACTCTAACAAATCAATACAATTGTCAAATGAGGACAAGCTAAGACGGCACTGTCAACCAAAACGTCTCAGCGAGTTCACTTATACAAATGAACCACCAATTGCCAAATATCCTCCCACTCATTGCTTTAGATTTAAGCCAGATACAATTAAAACAGACGAGTAAACCAACTTGTGGCATCAAGAAAGAATAGATCTGGTTTCCAATCAATAGCATGACTGTGATTCCCTAGTCAAGGTCACTGAACCATCAGTACAGTATGTGGGGCAATAGACAATGAAAGACAGGGGATAAATAAATACATTCATTGCGGGAGCTCCAGTAGTTCATAGTGTTTAATTTCTGCCCTAACGCTTTAAGCAATTAGTGGGCCTACCAGATCCATCGCTGGCCGAAAAGCACCTGGGGGTAAAAGTCTGAGAGCATCGCTTTTAATTATTCAACCATTATAGCAGTAAACAGATGCAAGCCTTTCCCTGACATTGATGAATATTTTTTGTGCAATCAGTGGGTACGGTACTGTATGTGAATCTCTCTCTCTCCCTCTCTCTCCTAAGCTTCATTACTCCTTGACAGAGTAGGCAGCTGAAGGAGACACATACGGGCATTGATTTTGGCCCAGAGCCATGTGGGTGAACTCAAAGAGCTTGTCAGGAGAGTCGGAGAAACAGAGATGGAACCCCAAACATGAACCTGACAAAAACAAGGTGCCAGTGTGACCCCTGCCCCATCTACATCATTTGGAAACTTTTGGAAGATGGAGAAGGAGGAGATGGAAAAAGAGGAGAAGAGACGTGAAGCAAAAATGAGTCAAACGAAAGACTAAACAAAACGTAGAGCTTTGGTTTGCCTGTATTTTTATTTTTTCGCTGCTTTTCTCCATTTCAACAAACAAATTAATGCCCACTCCTTAGTGTGTCCGTTGGGCCGTAATCTGCTGAAGCTCTTTGATGTGCTCATCCCAGCCTCCTCTGAAGTCCTGTGCATGGAGTTCCTTTAACAAAGGGAATAAAACAGAGTGATAAAGAAGAGAGGCCCCTATTCCTGACGGACACAGAGCCTACAGCTCTTCCTATACTCTCTGTTTCTTTCTGTCTTTGCCATTTTCTCACTTTCTCGTTCTGTCTCTCACTCTGCATTTCTCTCTCTTGAGTTTTGACACACATTGGAAGTTAATAAAGGGAGAACATAATGAACAAACAGGTAAATAGATATTTTGTTTGATGTTATGTTTATTGTCTTTCTTCATCCCTGTAGCTTTACAAAAAGTTAAATCTAACGATTTGACATTCTTTGTCTTCAGGCAAACACACGTCTGTGTTGCTCTGAAACAGGTCCCAAAATATCCAAAAGTAGTGATTTGAGTTCATCTCTATCCACTTTTAAACTTCAGCTACATTTTGGTCGGAAAATCATGCAATGACATCAATGCAAACATTTTCACAAATGTTTGTGTGCATCTCAAATAAGCATTCAGACGATAGAAAATGCCTTGTCACAATTGCTTTCTTTGGGAAACGTCTAAATGGACTTCAGTCAGGTCTATGTCAACACCTGATGAGTAGCATACAGGACTTGACAACTCTGCCTGCTCCACAACGGCGCCGATCTTACAGGCACATGTCTTGTTTCTGAGCCGTGTGTTTCCTGTCTTATATTTAATAAGCCCGTCTTATTTTGTACACTTGACCTTCTGGCACTCACCGCGGTTATGAACGATAGAGACGACAAACAAAAGGAGCAGCGATCACTATCTCCCAGAGATCATTACACAACGCAACGAGCTGCAGGAACAGAAATAGCCAAAGGGCAAGGTGGACAGGCCTCGCATAAGCTCATCTTTCACCAAGCCCGTACACCTGCGAGTTGAGCAACACAGGCACACACGCACACACACAAGAGCAGACACACACACACACACACACACTAACAAACGCACACACACACACAAACACATGCATGCACACACCCATGCCAAGGTCTGTCTAGTTTAAGTGGAGGGACCAGGAATCTGAAACAAATGGGGCAAGTCGATTCCTGCAGAAGCTGAAGCTGTTTATCAGGAACGTGGTCAATGCTCAGAGGGTACACACACCCCCATGCACAAACAAAGGCATACTAATATCCACACACACACACGGACACAGACACACACACACAACCGTACAAGAACAAACACAGACATTCCATAGAGACAACTGAGCCCATATTAGCAATGCAAGGTTGGGAGTGAAACCACACTGCCGTGTGTTCATAAACTCACAACCCCGTGTTCCCGTCATCACCACGTCCTGGTTATCACTGCATGTCAGGCATTTCATGTTTTTCATGCTTGGTCCTCTCCCACCATCAAAGACCTCTTAATACTCAGCACCATCTGCCTAAAATAAAGAAGAGCTGCTTTTTTTTCCCGAACCAGTGTCTCCAGTTTTATCCCGTAGGGTTCCTCTATGAAATTAAAATAAAGTGAATGAGTTTCCCTTTGAAGGCCATACAGATAGAAAGAGAAGGGCTAAGAGACTGAATGAGAAAGCGAGGGAAAGAGAGAGAGGAAAAGAAGGAGGGGAGCTGGAGGGCAAGCAATGGGAGCGCAATTAAAAGTGCACACACTGGCAAAATCTCTGTGCTTTAAAGCTTGGGTTGCTCGCCCTCTTTTGGGATCTCATCAGACTAGGGGCTGCTTTTTGAAGAAATGCTTTATGGTGGACCATACTACACTCTAGGAGGTAGTGGACACTCCATTAGGTCTGCATTACCATCTGACTCCCCCCCTCTATATTATTTTATTTATTTTTCTTGCCGTCTCTCTGTTTTTCTCTCTCTCCACTTCTCTCTCTCGCTAAGTTTTATGCAGCAAAACTAGTTTAAAACACTCCCAATTAGTTTTTTTAAGAACAAACTCAAATTATTTTGCCAGAAATATTACATTCCAAATCCACACAGCTTTTTGGTCTAAGGCTGGATTTAGCTATTATGTTAGCGGTGTAGTTACAGCAAAAATGATCAGCCTGCCAATCCTGGACTGTGTGAGAAGTGGCTGGCAGGATTGCCACTAAAAGTTCCACAATTAAATTAGACATGCAGTAATTTACTGCATTGCCAAATTGTTTGTCACTAGCGCCCCTTTAACACACATCTGTGCAACGCAAGTCACTCTTAAACAAATCCCCTCTACCTCAGCTCACTCCTCAACATCTGCTATTTCAACAGTTGGATCATTCAGAATGCCTGTATGGAAACATCTGCATTTGACAAATTAAATAATTAAAATGAATAAATGAGTGGAGGTACATAATTTCTGAGAGTCCTTCAGGTGTCTTTTGGCAAACTCCAAGTGGGATGACATGCCTTTTACTAAGTAGCGGATTTCATTTTGCCACTCGGCCAAATATGCTTGATTGGTGGAGTGGTGCTGAGATGGTAGGTTCTCTTCTGGAAGGTTCTCCCATTACTACACAGAAACTCTTGGAGGCCATTGGGTTCTTGGGGACCATCAGATCTGCAGACATTTTTGGTACCCTTGCTCAGTTTGGTGCCTCAACAGAATCTTTGCTTCGGGGATCCATCGATCTCATGGCTTGGTTTTTGCTCTCGTATGCGCTGACAGACGTGTGACCTTGTATAGACAGGTGTGAGCCTTTCCAGATTTTGTCAAAATAATACATGTACTTGGTTTTTTAAACTTGCAGGGAAGATATTACAGGGAAGATATTTCAACTGTTCCTTAACGTTTCATCGTTTTTTATTTGAATCACAGTATATGCATTCATGTGGCTCTGTTTGCTGCACGTTTGCACGTTTGCTGTCTCTGTCCAGGTCGAACTTAAATGTTTCTCAGTTTAACTTTGAAATAACAAAATCTAAATGTTTCTCCTACTATCGCTGCTAAGCAGTGGTGGTGGTTTAACTGGGATGGAGGGTTGGGGTGGTTTAATGTAGACTTTCTATGGTGTGTATGTTACCTAGACGGTCTCATAAATGCTTAGTGTATCTGTGTGTGTGTGTGTGTGTGTGTGAGTGTGTGTGCATGTGTGGGTGCGTGTGTATGTGTGTGTGTGTGTGTGTGTGCGTGTGTGTGTGTGCGCATGTGTGTGTGTGCTCTCCTCACCTTGCCGAGCCCATAACTGAGGGTGATGGATCACAATTGTGACGTTTCTAATTGCATTCCTTTCTTACTCTTCTATAATGGCAGCTGTTCTGAGGGCAATCTCTCATACACTATTAAACCTTCCACATCCGCCCCACACACACCATTAGTTTTACACAGAGCTAGCACGTGTGTGTGTGTGTGCCTCTATATGTACCTTTCTTGGTATGTCTGCATTTCAGTATACGTGTTTGTGTCATGACTGAACTGCATAAAAAACTAAACTACACGTTACATGTATCTATGTAATGAACCAATCCCATGATCTGATACCGTCAAAGATGGCCACAGACCTTCCCTCTACTTTGTTTGCTAGGAGAGGTCTAAAAGGACTTCTCAGCAGTCCATTACGGTTTCATAAATGATAATTTATGCTTCCGCGTTGAAATGTGGCCACGGAGCTTCATCACAAGGCCCTTCAGAGCGTCTTCTCTAGCTAATTACAGGGTCAAAAAAGCAATTTGTACCATCCAAGAACGGCCCCTCTTCCACACACACCTCACACATTATGCAAACTAACCAGCTGCCGGCAACACCTCCCCAACAGGCAGCATGACGGAGGGCTGAGAGGAAAGACAACCAGCCAGAATGAATGCATTTCATTTATCTTATTTATTTCGTTACCGACCTGGTAGGGGAAAGTAAACCTAAAGTTTCATTTCTCTGGGATAAAAAAAACAAAGAGATTACAGCAAATGTTTCCTCACTGGTGGACGTGGTGCCGTTGAAGCCAGTTGGATTTGAGATCAACATGCTTCCGTTGTGGTATTTCGGATGAACACCTTGGTTGAACGAGTAGCTAAATGGTTGTTTTATACACTTACAACATAAATGGAGTGTTTACGTTAAATACAAAAAGTCAAAGAGGAGATATAATAGACCCGTGACTGTGTTTTCCATGCATGTGTCAGTGTTTGGTACACCTTAGGGTCATTGTGCTCTAAATGGATTTATTAGTCAATCCACTCTGCAGAAGGTGTTGAAATATGATATGTTAGTACAGTTATTACAGAGCTCAAAACACCTGTCAGAAAGTTACATTACATCCTTAAAATATGTCACCACGTAAGACTTTGCACTAAGACCCTTAATTGTCTTCTATGCCAGCAATTCCCATGAGGCACCACACAGTATCGGATTCCAGCTTTCTTGTTGTTCTGACAGTGTCCATGTGATTACAAAAAAACTTTTTGCGGCCAAGTTTAACATTATTGAAGAATTTCTGGTCATGAGCTGTTTTGTTAGATTTCGATATATACGGAAAAGAAAGCAGGGGACAAAATGCAAACAGTCCTGTCTGCATCACTACTTTAATAACATCCACAGGAGTGTCTGCACCTTAATTGATAAGAATATATGAATCATTTTTGGGAGATGTTGCAATGAGACATGGCCATGGACAAAAGAGTTTTCTAGCAACAGGAAAATAGAAACCATTTTAATGTTGAATGCAACTCTCTTCCAACCAAACATGGCCATTTGGGAAAGTTGCAACAGTTCACAGTCAAAATTTGGCATTTGTCAAGGTCCCAAGACCCTCGATAGGTACATTGAAAATTGGCCACTAGGCCCACCAGTGAACACTATAGTAGGGCACTAGGCTAGTGTCTTGTGGGCGTCTTGAGAATGGGGCAGCAGGTGTAAAATGGGTACCCCAGCCCCGAAAGTAGAGTGGTTAATCCTAGTTCTAGGCAGACCATTGGCTTGTGCTTCAGTTAAATGAGTTCACCTAGCTTTTTCGGCCAAAAATCTCATTCATTGCCACTAATTTATGTTAATCACACGTAAACATCGGTTGAGCCCCTTTCATGAATGCTTCATGTATCCTCTCCCTTAAGGGGGTCACATGTATGAGTCAGAAAAGCGCTTTGGCAAGACAAGGCAATGAAGAGGATAAGCACACATACACATGCACGCCGAACGCAAAAGCATGTGCACAAACACACAGGAGGGGTCTGGAGTTTGTTAGACTGTGTGTATTTGCGTGTACTGTTCATCCCTGCGCCTGATATAAGGGACAGGCCAATGCTTTCAGAGGCATGTCAACTGGACACATTAACTCATAAAATACCCCATCTCCATTAAAGATGCAGCGGTGGGCAATGCAGAGGGAGGCAAATGGGAATGCTGTATCTATAATTGATGTAAATGAGGAGTTCTACAACAACCGGCTGTGTGTGTGTGTGTGTGTTGTGTGTTACAGGGTGGAAACCAGGGCCAGAGGGGAGATATGGCAGAGCCCGGGTAACCCATTTGGTGTAAATTTGCCTAAGATACAATGGGGAGAACAAGTATTTGATACACTGCCGATTTTGCAGGTTTTCCCACTTACAAAGCATGTAGAAGTCTGTCATTTTTATCATAGGTACTCTTCAACTGTGAGTGACGGAATCTAAAACAAAAATCCAGAAAATCACATTGTATGATATTTAAGTAATTAATTTGCATTTTATTGCACGACATAAGTATTTGATACATCAGAAAAGCAGAACTTAATATATGGTACAGAAACCTTTTTTTTGCAATTACATAGATCATAGGTTTCTTGTAGTTCTTGACCAGGTTTGCAGGGATTTTGGCCCACTCATCCATACAGACCTTCTCCAGATCCTTCAGGTTTCGGGGCTGTCGCTGGGCAATACAGACTATCAGCTCCCTCCAAAGATTTTCTATTGGGTTCAGGTCTGGAGACTGGCTAGGCCACTCAAGGACCTTGAGATGCTTCATATGGAGCCACTCCTTAATTGCCCTGGCTATGTGTTTCGGGTCGTTGTCATGCTGGAAGACCCATTCACGACCCATCTTCAAAGCTCTTACTGAGGGAAGAAGGTTGTTGGCCAAGATCTCGCGATGCATGGCCCCATCCATCCTCCCCTCAATAGGGTGCAGTCATCATGTCCCCTTTGTAGAAAAGCATCCCCAAAGAATGATGTTTCCACCTCCATGCTTCACGGTTGGGATGGTGTTCTTGGGGTTGTACTCATCCTTCTTCTTCCTCCAAACACGGCGAGTGGAGTTTAGACCAAAAAGCTCTATTTTTGTCTCATCAGACCACATGACCTTCTCCAATTCCTCCTCTCGATCATCCAGATGGTCATTGGCAAACTTCAGACGGGCCTGGACATGTGCTGGCTTGAGCAGGGGGACCTTGCGTGCGCTGCAGGATTTTAATCCATGACGGCGTAGTGTGTTACTAATAGTTTTCTTTGAGACTGTGATCCCAGCTCTCTTCGGGTCATTGACCAGGTCCTGCCGTGTAGTTCTGGGCTGATCCCTCACCTTCCTCACGATCATTGATGCCCCACGAGGTGAGATCTTGCATGGAGCCCCAGACCGAGGGAGATTGACCTTCATCTTGAACTTCTTCCATTTTCTAATAATTGCGCCAGCAGTTGTTGCCTTCTCACCAAGCTGCTTGCCTATTGTCCTGTAGCCCATCCCAGCCTTGTGCAAGTCTACAATTTTATCCCTGATGTCCTTACACAGCTCTCTGGTCTTGGCCATTGTGGAGTGGTTGGAGTCTGTTTGATTGAGTGTGTGGACAGATTTCTTTTATACAGGTAAAGAGTTCAAACAGGTGCAGTTAATACAGGTAATGAGGGAAGAACAGGAGGGCTTCTTAAAGAAAAACTAACAGGTCTGTGAGATCCGGAATTCTTATTGGTTGGTAGGTGATCAAATCCTTATGTCATGCAATAAAATGCAAAATCATTATTTAAAAATCATACAATTTGATTTTCTGGATTTCCATTTTAGATTCCGTCTCTCACACTTGAAGTGAACCTATGATAAAAATTACAGACCTCTACATGCTTTGTAAGTAGAACAACCTGCAAAATCAGCAGTGTATCAAATACTTGTTCTCCCCACTGTAGCTATGACTAGGTACGTTTTTTGACGAGGGAGAGAAAGCAAGAGAGAGAGAAAGAGAGAGGGAGAGAATGATAGAGAGACAGACAGAAAAACTAAACGCAGCTGAATATCTTTATCTTGCCAGAGAAACACTGAAATCTTCCTTACTGACATGTATGCAATGATAACATACCAGTGTTTCAATAATTTATGCAATTCCCTTTTAAATGTCTGTCAAGTAGATGTTTCAGATGACTGGCCTTAAAGCAAGATGAATATTTCACAAAGCTTAACCACGACCTGGCTACATCCACATCAACATCTCTGACATGCAAATGAACAGAACAATCACAAGAATAAGACAAGTGGGCTAAAACAGATAACACGCTCATGCTCAGAATCTTTCCTCATTTTGAAGATATGGTGCAGGTATACTTAAAGGGCGCAATGTAATTTTATACAGTGCGGGCATTACACCAGACAGCATACTTACCTAACATTTTCTATATTGAGCTGACAGTTTGCCAACCAACATTAGCTGGCTAGCTATCAATTTTATATTGATGTGCTATTCAAATGTAGGCTTTAGTCATTGGATTCTAAATATGACTCCTGTATATACTGTAGTGAAAAAAAATCCCTTAGATGGTTCCAATGCCAAGGTTGTAGGTTGGATGCCCAGAGGAGACCAGTGACAATGTATGTATGCTCTTTATGAAAGTGTCTGGGGAATTACTTAAATGACTAAAAATGTAAATGTCTATTAGACAGTTAATCAAACTTTACTTTTTTGTAAAACAGTCATAATGGGTTTTGCGGTTTTCCAAATGAAGACAGGTTACTTCTAGAGATAAACTGCAGCTGGACAAAAGAACCAAATGGGCCAAACCTGCTTCATGCCAGGTTGCATCATTAAGACATTATTCAAAATGTTATTCACAAAGTACACGGCATCACATGATTAATTTCAGTTAATAATTTGGTATTAAATGCTCCAGGTAGCCTAGCCAGCTAATGCATTTATGGCACATATCGAATTTTAGTGACAGATGGTTGACTTTCTCAGCTATTTCATCATCTCTCGTCCTTCACAACACCCTCTTGCAGGGAACATCTTCATTTTCTCTGTGTCCTACACGAGAAATGATGAAATGGAGGGGATCTAGAGTTTCCTTGTGAATTTGGTTGGGATACCACTGTCAGGAGTGACTACTTTGTGAATGTATTGAAGGCCAGAAGTAGAAAGCTGGTAAATAAGGCTTTTTTTTGTGAGATTATCTCCTCGCATGAAAACTCAACATGCTTCTAGTCACTCCAATTTTAATTAAAATCCCTTAATCTGTTGTTAAAATCAGCAAATGCATTCTATCTTCTTTCTGGAAAGCCCTACCATAGGAGTTTTCTCTCCACAGTTTTAGCCAGTTCTGCATTTGCAAACATTGTGAATTTCAGAGCCAATGAAAACGTTTCCACAGATTCTGTGCGAATACTGAACTTTACACGGCCTCCTTTCCAGACAAGTGAGTCATTGCTCTTTGCTGTGTGGTCACATGGGTTGGGCCAGCCAGGCTAGAAATAAGCATCCACCTGAGAATAGGTTTATGACTGATGCAGCCTATAGTGTTACACTTGCTTTTCAAGACTACTATGCATCACTGAAATTGTCTTATAAGAGAGCCATGCATTTCCAGGCTCTTCAGAACAATGGTCCTGCCCAGTACTCAACCAGACCATACCCAGGCCTCCTGTGAACCAAGTCAATGGCCATTGTTTCCCTGCAATGACCTTGTAAAAGAATCAGACCAGAGCTTGAAATAGTCACTGCTGCTGCATTCGGTTACCTCTCCCTCCCTACCTTCAAGGTCATTATCTGATTTAGGCAAAATGAAAAACACAGCTGTTCCCTTTCCCCTCGTTTTCCTTTTCTCCTGGTCTACTTTCTTTCTTCCTTCAGTTGAATGGCAACCCCTTATCACGCCTCGACTGAAGTCCGATTTTAATCACCATTCACACAGCCCTGCCAAATTCCAGCAGGCAAATAACCATGAAACATTTACCATCAATTCCTCACTTTGTAGTGTGCAGCTAGCTATTTGTTTTTCTGCTTTTACTGAGTAAAATAATATACTATTGAATGGCTAGGAATCAGGGGCGCGGAGAGGCTGGGAGACCACCGAACTCTCTCTTTGCCCGAGGACCTTGCAATCAATATCATTGATCAATAACTTCTTTATTACCACAGTATCACTCCCAGCTAAATAAATTTGGAGTTAAAACTCTTTTTTGTGGGGTGAAAATAGTGATCAAATATTGAACTTTGTGCCAACTCAAGGTCCCGTCACATAAAATATAAATCACTGCTTTGCTCTTCTAATGCATGATTTCCAACATATTTAAGCATTCTGTGCTCACATTCATGATTGCATTATCTCCATAAAATCTATTATGTCTTTTTTTCTACTACAAATGTCAAATATGTTTGAACATCAATCCAAATCAAAATGTATTATCAATTACAAAAAATCAACAATATTATTTATTAAAATAATTTTAAACTACAGACAAAAAATTGGGGGATGGGAGCCAAGATAGCACGTTAACTTGCTGTAAGCATCTTTTTCTAACCCTCTCTTATAATGGCGACTGTGGAAGCCAGTAACCTGGACATGGCTAGAATACTTATCCTAATTTTACCAGGTACTCATTCTTATTTTCAGCAATGACTTGGGAGCAATTAGGGTTAACAAGGACTCATGCAGAAATCTAACTACTTGTCAGTTGCCAGTCAGATGCTTTAACCTGTAGAATTAGAAAATGTTTACAAACCCCTAACACTGTCTTCACCTTTTGCTACCTTAAATTGGAATGTAATAAAGCAATAAATAGAAAATATTTGAAAATAAAAAATATATATTTTTGACCTAAATTAAAAACTTCTGAAAAAATCCAATACAACGCAACACAGATTGAAAGCCTCTATACCTAGGATCAGAAGACACAACCTGTGTAAAAAGATTATGGAAAACCTGCCTTGGACCTGAGATGGAGTTGTATATTTTAGGAGTAGTAATTTCTGAATCATTTAGCAATTTGATTTACCATGTAAGTATTTCAGAATATGTATAAAAAATATTAGAAAATAAAGATATATTGAGAAATAATAATTATAAAATGCAGAAATATACATAGATATTAAATAAATATCAAGGTGGTGAAATGTCTTTCTTGTATCTGATAGTTATTCAAATGTTGGGTTATAAAATTCTCTAGACCCATATTTTACCATGTTCCTAGTTTCATGCTTTCATCAGTAATTGAACGACTGCACTGAAACGCCACAGGACATGCCTACAGCACCTTCAAATGGTTCCCCTGAAACTGTTGTGCATCACTGAGAAACAACACCAACACTTAAATTCAAAGGATCTTTTGAGTGTAACTGAGGTGGTTATTCCTTTGTAACCCAAACAGTTCAGCCCAGGGAAAACCACAACAATGCCATTGTATAGCCCATTCATTTTGAAACTGTGATTATCCCACACAAATTTGTTGTACAAATTATTTTGCGAACATTTCTGTAACCGGAACTTAAAACACAGTGGTTTTTGACCCCATTCAATGTACAAATGCCTGTAGTGGGCAGATTTGGGCAAGTGTTATGGTCACAGTGAAAATAGACCACCAAAAGAACAGGAGTTTCTATTGAGAGATTATGATGTTAGTTTGACACACAAGAATGGCTTTCCAATAGGTGTGGAATGTTCCGGAGTTGCCTTAAGCTTTGCCGTCCATTCTGAATCCCCATCAAAAGGTTTTACTTAACAAATAAATATATTTTGTCCAGCACAACAATTTTAGAATCTTAAACATGAAATTAATTGTCTGAGCAAGGTATCCACTTACAGAAGCTAGGTCAAATATATTGTAGTCCTTATATATGCCACTGCCGCTAAAGGTTTAGAAATAATATTGAATGAAGACGTCTTTATGTGTTTTTTTATAAATTCTTTATAGTACATTGCATATTCAACCCCAAAGGACCTTTGCACATTTTTGTAGTATTATTATTTGACACACCAAAATATGAAAAAGTACTTGAATACTTGTGCAATCCACTGTAAATACCTGAGGTGGTCAAGGAAAGAAAGCCGTTAAAGAGCACTGAGACACAGGTTCTCCATGTCTCATCATTCTTGTCTCTCTTCTGGCTTCAGACAGCGGCCGTCATGAGCGATGCGAGGAAGTCCCTTGAGCCAGACAGTCAACGTATTTTACAACTCAATCCGTGCAATCGGCGGTGAACACTCAGTCCCCTGTCCTCGCTACAGCCCGCCAGCTGAAGGACACAACAGAGCAGTAAATATGGATGCAAAACAAAAAATAAGATTATAATAATACATAAAAAAGCCCCACCATCTTTCCACGGCCAGTGACATGAAAGTGGTGCTTTACAGCCTCTTGTTAAAGCTGCTTTATGACCTGCCACTACATGCACAGGGAGAGAGGAATGACACCTCCATATCACAAAGGGTATTTTTGGGCCCTATTTTCAAGATTCTGTACGAGCCTACTACATTTCCTCGGCACTGCTGGTATTCTGCAGAAACACAGATAGAGGTGGAGGTGGAATATTTAGAAAAAGAGGGAGAACGAGGGAAGAAGCGTCACAAAAATTGAACAGAAACAGAAAAAAAAATGAAAACAGTTGAACGTCAAGGTTCCTGAACAACCTGCTGGGCCTGCTTTCAGTCTAGAGAAATAAGTGTTTCGTTCAGAGTAGGGAGAGAAGGACCAAAAAGAGGGTGTCTCACACACACACGCACACATCTGCATGTGCACACACGCATACACACACCCTTCCTTCACCGCAAGGTCACCTCTTCATGGACAGCCTTGACCTTCTATAACCCTACCTTACTGAAGCAAAATGCTTCCACATTTCCAAATATCCAAAAAGGATTGACTGTTTTCATTGTATCTTTCTTTTTTGTGGGGTGGGGGTTCAGAAAGAAAAAATGTTGATCACGGGTATTTCTGCAGTGATGGCCTTGTGTATGTGGAATGCAGACTAGGTTCCTGGAGTCATATGGAGTTAATCGCGCACACTGTGTTGTAGACTTTTGCAGTGTTAATCTCATCCTAATGCATTTCATTTATATTAAAGAGAGAGGAATTAACATATAGTGCTGTGGACACCATGATTACCTTCTGACAGATGACTTACACGCCCCCTGTGAAGACAAGACATTTCTGCTTCTTTCCCTGCCCATAGCGGCTGATATGTGACCTATAACACCTAGCATGTGTGCGCGAAAAAGAGACAGAAAGAAAAAGAGATTTACTTAATAATAAAATGACTAAACTCTTAACGGGGGGAGAGGGAGAGACCACCTCTTTTTTCTTTTCTGTTCCTAAAAAATGAGATGCAGTGTCAACGACATACATGTCAGCCTGCCTGGATACACAAACATGAAACCCCCCTGCATAGACCCCTGGTGTCTGGGCTAAGTATTGACGAGCTGGTATGAGCCACTGAGAGAGTAAGTGTCTATAAAATAGAGCGAGAGAGATGAGGGAGCAATAGAGAGCGGAGAGAGAGAGAGAGAGAGAGAGAGAGGCTCTAATGTATTCAGGACAGGCACGACCAACCGCTGCTTTCAAAGGGACCTGAATGACTAACTGTAATAACTGGAAAATTATTTTGATAGCCTGAAACAATCTTCGATATCACAGAACTTTATTAAAATAATATCAAATCAAATTAGCCTGTATCCCCATAATGAATTAAGTAACAGGTTACGCCGATATTAATCTCCTGGCTCGCTCGCAGGCATGACGGCTTCAGCATTTAATCAGGCCTTGCTGACGTCCCTGGGTCTCTCCCCACATTCAGGAGAAATCCTCGACAACCCCATCGCCTATTCAGAGGGAAGAGACATCAAAAGACTACTTTCTACCTCTCGCTCTGTCTATCTCTCCTTCACTCTCTCTCTCTCTCTGTATCTCTCCATTTCCCTCTCTCCAAATAAGGCAGTGGTTCTGCCTCGTTTTTTGCTGCCTTCGGTGAGATTATTCATGAGCAGAATCAGGGTTGGGGGAAAGCGATGGGAAGGAGGGGAGTGCTAATTCTCTGGAGAGTTCTGATTAACAGCTGACCCAGGGGGATGAAGAAGAGCCTAAGAACTGCCCCATGAACCCCCTACCCCATACCCTCATGAACTCTCACCATACACCCACCCCTCCCACTGTGTCATGTGGTCGCCAGGGCAGAGCCAGAGGGTGCCATAGTGATATTAAATGGGTGAATCCCGCCCCGCCCACCTCAATTGGACTGAGTGGTAAAAATATGAGTAATGTTTATAAGTCAACTTACATTTACATTTTAGTCATTAAGTAGACACTCGTATCCAAGTGCGACTTACAGTGCATACATTTTAAAAGAGCTAAGTGGAAAAAAACACACAGGAATGGCTTCCACTCAAATAATTAGTTATTAGCAAAAATGCTATAAGGAAGACCATAGAAATACACATGAAACAAAAACAGTAAACAAAAGACAGGTGTGTGTGGCAGTGGAACTATTTTAAGTAATCTATGAAAAAGTGATTTTCAGATGTTTGTTGAAGATAGGTATAGACATTGTTATCCTAGCTTCTAAGGGAAGCTGGTTCCACCATTGCAGTCCAGGGCACAGAAAAAAAAAATGTGGATCTGAAACTGCCCCAAAGGGGCTGGGCGGCCAAGAGCCAAGAGATAGCTGAATGAAGAAACTGGGTAGAGATTTGAGAATGTCCTGAAGATAGGGAACGAGAAGCTCCTCTTGTTACTCCATAAAGCAAGAACCATAGGCTTGAAGCATATTCGGGTTTCAAACGGAAGCCAGTGTAATGTGCGAAGAAGCAGGTTTACATGGGAGAATTTCGGGTCACTACAAGGTTCTTTAGTCGGGTCACTACAAGGTTCTTTAGTAGGGTCACTCCAAGGTTCTTTAGTAGGGTCACTACAAGGGTATTTAGTAGGGTCACTCCAAGGTTCTTTAGTAGGGTCACTCCAAGGTTCTTTAGTAGGGTCACTACAAGGGTCTTTAGTAGGGTCACTCCAAGGTTCTTTAGTAGGGTCACTACAAGGGTCTTTAGTAGGGTCACTCCAAGGTTCTTTAGTAGGGTCACTACAAGGGTCTTTAGTAGGGTCACTACAAGGTTCTTTAGTAGGGTCACTCCAAGGTTCTTTAGTAGGGTCACTACAAGGGTCTTTAGTAGGGTCACTACAAGGTTCTTTAGTAGGGTCACTACAAGGTTCTTTAGTAGGGTCACTCCAAGGTTCTTTAGTAGGGTCACTACAAGGGTCTTTAGTAGGGTCACTACAAGGTTCTTTAGTAGGGTCACTACAAGGGTCTTTAGTAGGGTCACTACAAGGGTCTTTAGTACGGTCACTCCAAGGGTCTTCAGTAGGGTCACTTCAAGGTTCTTTGCGCTCTGAGAGTTGGACACTGTGCCATTGTCCACCATAATGTTCTGAAGCGGACAGGCCTTCCTGCGTTTCAGAAAAACAGTTCAGTCTTGTCAAGGTTATGCTTGAGGTGATGGGTCGACATCCAAGCAGAGATTGTCACCTGGGTATCAGAAGGGGGAGGGCAATAAAAGCTGAGTGTAATCTTCATAGGAGTGATAAGAAAGACCATGTGAGGACATGACAGAGCCAAGAGAATTGGTGTACAGTGGGAAAAGGAGAGAGCCTTAGGGAACACCATTAGTACGAGGCGGTGCGGCAGACAACGATCCGCTCCAAGTCACATGGTAGGTAGCCTGCCAAGCAGGAAGCAATCCAAGTGTGTGCGGAGCCTTAGATGTCCAAACCAGAGAGGGTGGAAAGTAGGATGGTTCACAGTGTTGAAGGCAGCGGATAGATCAAGAAGGATGAGAACACAGAGAGAGTTTGCTTGGGCAGCGCAAAGTGTTTCTTGTACATAGAGGTGAGCAGTCTCAGTGAAGTGGACCGTTTTGAATCCTGACAGGTTAGGGTCGAGTAGATTGTTCTGGGAGAGATAAGAAGAGAGTTGGGTGGAGATATTGTGTCAAGTATCTTGGAAAGGAATGACAAGCGGGATACCGGCCTGTAGTTTTTCGACATCAGAGGGGTCAATTGTTGCTTTCATTAGGAGGGAACCTACTCTGGCCATGTTGAAGTCTGCTGGGACACAGACGGTGTTCAGTCAAGAGTTGATGAGGGAGGTGAGGAATGGAAAAAGGCCTCCTGAGATGGTCTAGAGAAGGGATAGGGTCATGTGGGCATGATGTTGCTGCAGGATGTCATAGCTGCAGGAAATCATCTGGTAAGAGCTGGGAAAAAATTGTTAATGTATGGGCAAATTCGGCAAATGAGCAACTAGTGGGCCTGCATAGCTGAGTGAATGAGGTACAGATATCTTAAAACATTATTTTGAAAGTAGATGACAAAGTCATCTGCCGAGATGGAAGATGGCAAGAAGGAGGGAAGTGAAGTTGAAAAAATAGTTTCCTGGGGTTAGTGGAAGTAATTTTGAGTGTTACATGGTGCCTTTAGTAGCTCGAAAGGCAGGAAGTGAAGCAGCAAGTAGAGATAGGAAGGCTGCTAGCTTATTCTGAAGTTTTGTATTCCTCCGTTTTCACTCAGGGGCCCGTCCAGTCCTGCAAGCTCGCAGTGAGTCACTTAGCCACGGAGGAGGAGGGGATGGCCATGCCGGCCAGGAAGAAAGGGGACAGTGAGAGTTTTAGGACTCTGGCACACCCCTACACCGTCAGCACATAGAGTATGGAAGAGGCAGAGATGAAAGGATCGTGGAGAGAGCAGTTGGGGAGAGTGAACAAGTGTTTCTGTGGCTTACGACATTGGAGGGTGCTGACTGTGTATGGGTGGGGGAGAGAGAAGGGGGAACGAGACAAAGAAGTGCTCAGACAACTGTCCAAGTGTAATGGTGAGATTAGCTGATAGACAGCATCTATCAAGGATTAGATCAAGTGCGTTGCCTGCTTTGTGCGTGGGAGTTGGGAAAGGGTAATGTCAAAGGAGATTTTTTTTTTTTTTTTAAAGGAATGATTCAAAGGCAGATGTTGGAAGGTTAAAGTCACCCTATAATATCAGTGGTGAGCCATCACCTAGGAATGAACTGATCAGCATGTCAAGCTCAGTGAGGAAGTCATCAAGATCTGGCCGACCATACATGACAACAAAGTTAAGCTTGAATGGAAAGGTCATACTGACAGAATGGACATCAAAAGAGGAAACTGGTAGGTGAGGGGAAGAGAGAGAATCTCCAATTTCAAGAAACAAGTAGCCCTGCGCTGCCACCGTGGCGACCAGATACTCTTGGACAATGGGAAAACACATTGTTAGATGAAAAGTGAGCAGCCGGAGTAGAAGTATTTTCATGGGAAATCCATGTCAGGGCCAGGAAGTTAAGAGATTGGAGGGCAGCATGGGCCAAGATGAATTCAGCCTGGCTGACAGCATATATACAGTTCCAAACACTGACAGATAGCAGGTACTCCACATCGGTTGTCCAGGTTGGGAACACAAAGTAAGAAAGGTTTTTTGGCCATGGGATTGAGGGTGACTGTAGAAATGAAGAAGAGAGGTGGAGAAGGATGGAAAAGAAACACACTGCAGGAAACAGCATTCATAGTTTTTTTACACAGTACAACAGCACAGCTTCCAGGTCAGTTGACTTGAAATTGATAAACAATTGATGGGTGGATAATATAGACAAATGACAGTGTTTGATAAGCAAGTCATGTTTATGGCCCTTTTGGTTGAACATTGGGAACTTAGTTACATTGGTGAAAGGGGCCATTCATTTGGCTCCCTAATATTCTTAATGTATAAGCTAATAGAACGGAAATGTGTATTATAATATGCATAATTAAAATTATTAATTAAAGTCAACATATTCACACTGCAGAAACAAATGATAGTGGATAGAGCGCACCTTTATGTCCCACGTGCATTTTTCAAGTAGGGGAGTGTACATTTCGTTAGCAACAATGTTTACTAAAGGTACATTTGACTAAAATGTAGGGGGCATTTTGTTGACTAGAATGGCTAATTGTTTTTGTAATATTGATAGTTAATGGACTAAATCATTCTAGTCTTTATTACTTTTTTGACTTTACAATGGAGATTTAAAATTTTTCACTGTTCGGGAGTAGTTTTTCGACATTGGGAACAAAAAGCCATCCGGGATGAACTGGCTCTTTCTGGTCAATGGAGCCAGAAGAGCTAATTCCCCAAAAAGACAAGAATGCCCATCGTTACAGCTAACAAAATGTTTTGAGGTTTCACAAAACCAGCTGTCTGTTGTTGAAGTCTACCAGAATACAATCAAATACTCCGATCAGCCATAACATTTTGACCACCTCCCTAATATTGTGTAGGTCCCCCTTTTGCCACCAAAGCCATGGACTTCACCAGTCCTCTGAAGGTGTGCTGTGGTATCTGGCACCAAGATGTTAGCAGCAGATCCTTTATGTCCGGAAAGTTGTGAGGTGGTGCCTCCATGGATCGGACTTGTTTGCCCAGCACATCCTACAGATGCTCGATTGGATTGAGATCTGAAGAATTTGGAAACCAAGTCAACCCCTTGAACTCGTTGTGTTCCTCAAACCATTCCTGAACCATTTTTCTTTGTGGCAGGGCACATTATCCTGCAGAAAGTGGCCAATGCCATCAGGGAATACCATTACCATGAAAGGGTGCACATGGTCAGCAACAATGCTTAGGTAGATGGTATGTGTCAAAATTTCATCCACATGAATGGCAAGGACCTTAGTTATCCCAGCAGAACATTGCCCAAAGCATCACACTGCCTCCGCCAGCTTGCCTCCTTAACATAATGCATCCTGGTGTGTTCTCCAGGTAAGTGACACACACACACCCGGCCATCCACATGATGTAAAAGGAAATGTGATTCTTCAGACTAGGCCACCTTCTGCCATTGCTCTGTTGTCCAGTTCTGATGCTCATGGGCCCATTGTAGGTGCTTTCGGTAATGGACAGGGGTCAGCATGTGCACCCTGACTGGTCTGCAGCTACGCAGCCCCAAACGCAACAAACTGTGATGCACTGTGTGTTCTGACACCATTCTGTCAGTACCAGCTTAAACTTTTTCAGCAATGTGAGCTACAGTAGCTCGTCTGTTGGATCAGACCACACAGGCCACATGTGCATCAATGAGCCTTGGCTGCCCATGACCCTGTCGCCGGTTCACCGTTTTTCCTTCCTTGGACCACTTCTGATAGGTATTGACCACTGCAGACTGGGAACACCTCACAAGGGCTGCAGTTTTGGAGATGCTCTGACCCAGTCGTCTAGCCATCACAATTTGGCCCTTGTCAAAGTCGCTCAGATCCTTATGCTTGCCCATTTTTCCTGTTTCTGACGCATCAACTTTGAGGACAGAATATTCACTAGCTGCCAAATATATCCCACCCACTGACAGGTGCCATGATAACGAGATTGGTCATAATGTTGTGGCTGATCAGTGTATAGTTTCTTTTCCTCAAAACACTCTAGGGACTTCTTGTGATGGTTTGGGCTCCTTATGAGGTAAAAAGCCATAGTGAATTATTTCCAGCATGTACAGATTTCAGTCTGGTCATCTGCTTGAGTGAGCGTGATTTCAACCTGAATAGCATTGTGTATTCTTAGGAAGACTATCTTGACATAACTGAATCCTGAATCCATTGGGATTATTAGCGATGAAGCCGGACGTAAGTGACAAATTGGATATTAAGAAATGAATAGTATATTCTACACTCTCTGATTGAGCCCATACTAACCTGATCCCCAGGCAAATTTTGTGAAGCGCATATGAACCTGGAAAACCTTCCCTCCAAAGTGGGCCTTCTGGGAGGGACTCTTCTAAGTAATGTATTCCAATAAGTTGTGCAAACACTATGTCTTTATTGGCAGGACATTGGACAAATTCAATTATAATACATCTTCCTAAATCAGTCTACAAATACCTTAACAAGAACACATGGAAGTTGTCTTGGGGAGAGAACAAGTACTTTAGCGAAAATATGTCAGAAGATGTGTTTACTCACAACGCCGTTTCAACACTGTGAATGGCCAGGTCACCCTCTTAGAATGGGTCTAAATGGTCAGAAGCGGGGACATCGGAAGGACAAGAGGTTGGCCACCACAACGTTTCACTTTTCTTCTCTCATCTTCTTTTTCATGATTTTCTTACTTTCTACACCTCCTCCTCCTTCCCCCTACCTCAACCCCCTGGCTGATATTGCTGTCGTCTCCCTCTTATCTCCCCCGCCTCCCGTTTTGCCTCCTCTTCCGCCTCGCTGTGCTCCCCTGCGGACTGCGCCACAGAGCCCTCCTTGGGGGTGGACATTAAATCTTTTGATGCAGGCGGAGAAGCGATAGTATCTGAACTCGCTGAGGCTTTTGCCGGGCATGCCTGACAGATGTAGCAGGGCCTTCCTGAGCTCAGGGCTGCAGCCTATCTATTACTACTGTGTGTGTGTGTGTGTGTCTGGGTGTGCGTGAGATCTTAACAGGGCACCCACACAGACCACCCTGTGAACGAATCCTCATTCCATATCCATCACAGCTGACACGGCGAAATATACACATCCACTACAAAATACACAGAGGACAAAGATGAAAGATTGTGTAACTCATATTCATATCCCGCTAAAACATCTCATCCACTGGAAGAACAGCTCACTAATGGCCAATAGTGGAAGAATATCATTCTGTTTCGCATGGAAATGATTCAGGGGACATCTATTCATACAGACTCCTGCTCAGAGCCCTGCTCAGCCTAGTGTCCTTGAACTTTCTGTAGCTACAAGCCCTGGTGATAAAGTCAGGTTCCATTTCCTCTGCAACAGCAGGACTGCCACCCGTATCATTAGACATCATCTCACAGTTAATACACAGTGGACTTGAGATAACAGTAGCCGTACATCCAAGAGAAGAACGTTGAGACGCAGGTTTGTAGTATGAGTGTTCAGTAGGGTGAGGGTGTCCTGTAGGGTGAAGGGGTTCTAAAGATTGAAGGTGTCCTGGAAAATGAAGATGTCCTGGAGAGTTAAGATCAAGAGTGAAGCTGTTCTGAAGGGTGAAGCTGTTCTGAAGGGTGAAGCTGTTCTGAAGGGTGAAGGTGTTCTGAAGGGTGAAGCTGTTCTGAAAGGTGAAGGTGTTCTGAAGGGTGAAGCTGTTCTGAAGGGTGAAGCTGTTCTGAAGGGTGAAGGTGTTCTGAAGGGTGAAGCTGTTCTGAAAGGTGAAGGTGTTCTGAAGGGTGAAGCTGTTCTGAAAGGTGAAGGTGTTCTGAAGGGTGAAGCTGTTCTGAACGGTGAAGCTGTTCTGATGGGTGATGGGTTACTGTAGAGTGAAGATATGTTCTGTAGGGTGCTTGTGTGCTCAAGGTGTTATGTAGGGTGAAGTAATCCTGAAGATGTTCTGTACAGTGATGGTGTGCTGCCAGCAATTCTCTAGGATTAAGGTGTTTGTGTAGGTTGAAGGTGTTTCTGTTGGTTGAAGGTGTTTCTGAAGGGTGAAGGTGTTTCTGAAGGGTGAAGGTGTTTCTGTAGGTTGAAGGTGTTTCTGTAGGTTGAAGGTGTTTCTGTAGGTTGAAGGTGTTTCTGTAGGTTGAAGGTGTTTCTGTAGGTTGAAGGTGTTTCTGTAGGTTGAAGGTGTTTCTGTAGGTTGAAGGTGTTTCTGTTGGTTGAAGGTGTTTCTGTTGGTTGAAGGTGTTTCTGTAGGTTGAAGGTGTTTCTGTAGGGTGAAGGTGTTTCTCTTGGTTGAAGGTGTTCCTGTGATTCCCTGAAAGACTGTATGTGTTCCAGAGGGTACCCTATACCTTTGTGGTTTATCTTGGAGTGTGTGTTTGTCTTACTGGGCCTCCATCTCTCAGTGTGTGTGTGTGAGTGTGTGCCTGTTTGTGTGTGTGTTTGTATCCTCCGCTGGGGTTTCGACTGTGCCATCTGGCAGCTCAGGGGTATAGGTGGCTGGCTGTTGCGTGTCCCGATAGCTCCCCCACCCCCATGTCTAAAACCTCTGTGCCCCATCCATACTGTTCCTCTCCCTTCCAACTCCCAGGCCTCTCATGCCAGTCTATGGATCTCTCTCCCTCACCACTCTGACATTAATCTTATCATGCTAATTCTCCCTTCTTCCACCTCACGCCGTATCTGGCCACGCAGGCTTTTCCCCCACTCTCCTAGTAACACATCCTGATTCAACGAGTTGCGCTTCAGACCTGAGACAATTTTTCTGATGAATATTTGAAACAGGTGAGTTAGCACTGGGCTGGAACAAAAGCCTGCCCACGCAGTGGCACTGCAGCAGCGAGAGCTGGAGAACCCTGGCTGCTATAGAGGCGCAGAGGAGCCGGTTCACATTGTCATCATCCGTTTGAGTAGCATTTCCAAGCCAGGCCTCTCTCGGAGTGAACGGCATCAGAACAATGGACTAATGAGATTTAAGGATACGACTCAGACCCCTGCCAAATTACTGCCCGCGTAGGGGGAAGTCTTTCCCTGACGGTTTCTCTTTTTTGTATTCTCTATTTGTCATTCAGCCCTTAATGGAAAAAGATCTATGCATATGTAAGTGACAGAGAAGCCCATTACCGGCATTCAGTGTTGTGCACAGTGGATAGGGCTCTCCAGTTCTCCAGGCCTGGATTACTGACCATTAGGGCCTATTTCAGTCTTCAGGCAATTATTCCCCACATCAGCCCTCTCTTAACCCTTTCCCGCTCCTGGAGAGGATGTAGGCTTGCAGGCATGGATGTGTTTTGTGGTTGGAGCCCTAATCAGGGGCCCAGGGAGGTAGACGGTGGTAGAGGGAGATGTGATAAGCTGTTGTGGGGAAGCGGGTGGGGGATGACGACCGCGTCTACCTGTAGCCGAATTAATTGTGTCACCTGGTTCTGATTCATCCTAATGAAGTCACTTGGACAAGCGTGCGCATGGGTCGGCTTCTGAATATATTTGCATTGTAAACCTTACTCTGCTGATGTATGACTTTGCATGTGTTGATATTTGTAGGGCAGGTGTGTGTGTGTGTGTGTCTGCGTGTGTGTGTGTGTGTCCGTGTGCGTGTCTGTGTGTGTGTGTGTGTGTGTGTGTCTGTACCAGGTGAGGGCTGACGAAGAGATGAGAGCTGGGTACTGTGGCTACCTCGACGGGGAAACCAGAGACCCCAGGCAGGACTACAGTCACAACTGTCCCAGTTACTCCAGCTGTGACCCCACCGCAAACACACACGCACACATGCTTGCCCGTCTGTGTACTGTAGGACTCACCCAGTTATGCTACAATCTTAATGGTAGTAGATAATTAAGCTGCATTCCAACATAAACACATCAAAACTTGAGAACCTCAATTAAGATATAGACATATATCACAATTAGTGTCCTTTCACTTTCACTAATTATTATGTGAGCTAATGAAGATTTCCTGAGGACAGCTGAATTGGGGTCTATAGGGAACTACAGTTCTTTGATAGGTGAACACATTTCACTATGGCTGCCAGCGTAGTTGCTCCAACACCACTCACTGAAACAATAACTCTGTCTCTCAACAGCAAGCCAGGGTTTTTCTAAGCCACGGTACTGTATGAGAGGTTGAGATGTAACCGTGTGAGTGTGTGCATATATATACTTGTGTGTGTGTGTGAGTGTGTGTAGAGGTGTGGTGCCCAGGGTGCTAGCTAACTTGCCTTCCGCAGACACAGTTAATCCTGTAGGTCACGACGGCCACTTTTATCTTTTCCACTATCCGGATCTTCCTTTTTGATGTCAAATTAGTCCAGGAATAACTAATTCTCTCTTCCCCCAATCTGGCACACACACACACACACACACACACACAGACAACTTTGTTGTAGTCCTGGGAGGCAAACAATGCTTGGAGGAGGAAAGTGAAAAGAAAGAAATGAACCAAAGCCTTTGATCCTGAAAGAAATTAGAGAGAAAGAAAAGAAGAAGAAAAAAAAACTGTCAAGTTGCTAAAAAAAAATCTGACTCGGAATCAAAATGCAAATCTCATTGAAAATGCAGAGTTGTTTTTTTTCCCCCATCTCAATCTCCCTTTGCAATTAATAATTCCAGTTTTGTTTGTATTTGTTTTAACCTACTAAAGAATAAAAGCATTCTTTTTCTGTGGAAGGATGTCATTACATATTTAGATCATGGACAACTCTACTTCCAAGTGGTTTCGACATCCTAAAAGGTAAAGATATTTACAAGCAGAGCGAAGGATTATGCATGGGGACAAAACAGCAGGATGAAGAAAAAGAAAATCAGACATGACCAAAATTAACACAAATAGATTGAGATGAAGTCTGTTTTTTGGTTTTGTCTTTTTTTCATGTCTGTGTGTGTGTTGGGGGGGGGGGTAGAGTGGGAGGGGTGTGGGTGCTGTTAACATTGTTATTTTTCCCCCAGACCTCTGCTTTTTTTTGGTACATTATGCCGTAGTCCCGGGTAACGTAGGGAGGGAGATTGTCTGGCGCGGGGAGCATCTCTTTAATGATGTCTTTGTGGGGATGTCATCCTAGCTTTCAAAGGGAAAGCCCAGCCAGCTGACCCAACCATTTAGGACCTGACAATGAGCAGCTGTAATTGAAAACTGTTCATGGCGAAGGGGGTGGGGCAGAGGGGGTGTGCCCGGCTAATAACACACAGCCTCTATCCATGAGTTTATGCTAACAAGCTCAAAAAAAAGTGGGGTCCCATTCCACTACTGTAACATACGTAGGCTGATGCTAATCAGTTTGACTCTACGTGAACCCAGCTGGATAGCAGCACTGCACATACTGAGAGCTCTGGTCTGGTGTATGACAGGGAACACCACTTTCTCTCTTCTCTCTCTCTCTCTCTCTCCCTCTCTCTCTCTCTTTTGTATTCTTTCTTTCATTATCTTATTCTCTCTATCTTTCTCTCTATCTCTCATTCTCTCTCTTTGTCTCTGTCCCTCTCTCTCTAGCGTACGCAAAACGAGAAAAAGTCAATACATTAACCTCCGCTTCCTGCTACAGTCTGATGTCTGTATCCGATCTGTCCAGAGAAGTCAGCCATTGGCTGGTGGACAGGCTCCTACCCCAGGCAGGAATGGGCCAACGGACACAACCCCACCCCCTCCCTTCCCTTCGTCTCCTTCTGTCTCTCCACTCTGCTCCGTCACCACCGATCCAAAGAGAGATATCTGGAGGTGTTGGCAAGGTGGTGGGCCCAAATGTAAAGTACACACAATCAGTCAGATACAAGTGGCACTGCTAAAAATTGCCTTCATATATCAGCTTAAGGTTTACAGGCGGTGGCAGAAAGGACGCTGAAAGGTCAGGAGGAAAAACATATAGGCATGTCAGAGCCTGTGCTCGGGGCGCCAGGGCTGTGGGCTGACGGCTGAGGAGATGGGCTGGGAGGGAGTCAGATCGTGTGTGTGCGTGTGTGTGTTTGAGAGATGTGTGTGAACGTGTGCGTGTGTGTGTGTGTGTGTGTGTGTGAGAGCTCAGTGCCGGAGTCAGCACGGGCACAGACACACAGGTACGCCGGAACCTAACCTCTCCTCTGACCTCTGATGACAAGACGGATCGGTCCATTCATCTACGGGTGAGTGCACGGATCGGTCCATTCATCTACGGGTGAGTGTGGCGGCCGCGCAGCATTTTTCATGGCGGGGCCAGGATGCGTCTGTGCTCTGGAGGAATGCCACTGGCCTGAATGCTCTGATCTGTCATGGGCTCCGCTGTAGTATGAACACATGCACGCGCAGAAACACACACACACACAGAACTACAAGTACATACGTGTGCATAAAGAAAGTGTCCGTTAGACTCTCACAACATGGACCATTGCAGTAGGTTGTTTCCAGAAGGCCGTGCAGTAAGGACCCGGTCACTAGCTATTAGTTAGTGTGGATTCCTGACTGTTCGTAATCAGTGGTCCAGTCTGATTCCTGACTGTATTCGTAATCAGTGGTCCAGTCTCAAAAAATGGTGTTACATAATTAAACACCTTGTAAACAAAGTGAATCGTGAATTCACAATAGAATCCCCATAATATCCATCTCTGGAGCCATTGATCTGCACTGTTTCTGATCCTCGTCATTCCTTAAATAAGTATTGGCCCAGTACTAAATGGAGCTAAGAACCTATTCAATGACACTAGCTCTGGGTTAACAGATATTATTCATTATTAATTTGTAGTTAATGTGATCTGTCAGACAGAAGGACCTCTCCTGGTCTATGAGATATGACCCAGATACTGCAGCCATGACATGACGACTCAACCATTCACGTCGACCTGTTCTTCAGCCAGTCTCACAATAGTCACAAGACAATGAGAGAAAGAGAGAGGGAGAGAGAAAGAGAGAGAGGTGGGATTTAAAGTGAGCGGTTAAGAAGTGAGGAGTAAATAAGAAAGAGGGGTCACTAACAACTCCTGACTAATTTCTGGTTGTTAGTTCAAGCATTAACGTCTTCTCTGGGTGTTCAATCAAGCCTCCAGTTGATACCCCGACAGTGGTCAGTCTGGTTGGTCATGTGATTTTCAACACTCTGTAGGGTAATGGAGGGATGGACAAAGAGAGCACTGGATGGAGGGATGGACAAAGAGAGCACTGGATGGAGGGATGGACAAAGAGAGCACTGGATGGAGGGATGGACAAAGAGAGCACTGGATGGAGGGATGGACAAAGAGAGCACTGGATGGAGGGATGGACAAAGAGAGCACTGGATGGAGGGATGGACAAAGAGAGCACTGGATGGAGGGATGGACAAAGAGAGCACTGGATGGAGGGATGGACAAAGAGAGCACTGGATGGAGGGATGGACAAAGAGAGCACTGGATGGAGGGATGGACAAAGAGAGCACTGGATGTAGACAGAGGAGATGCCGGGGTGGGCAGAGTGTGAAGCTGAAGTAATGATGATATGGTTAAAGCGCAGACCGGGCACCCAGTGCCACAGCTGGCAGAGGCGGGCAGAGGTGGCACAGTTAACCAGGCTCATGCTGGGCTCCACTGGACCACACACAGATGCCCATTAACTGCCCCGCTGACGAGACCCCTGGGCCTGCACACACGCACACACACACGCACACACTCACACACACACACTCACACGCACACACTCACACACACACACACTCACACACTCACACACACACACTCACACACACACACTCACACACTCACACACACACACACACTCACACACTCACACACAAAGGCACACACGCTCAGTAACACTCATAACAATATGATGTGAAACGTACATTCACTCATACATAAACATAAACTCTGACCCTTACATGTTCACCACACACTGCCAGCTGCTACAGACCCTGTGACTGCCCATTGCCCCACAGACAGACACACACGCACACACACACACACACACACACACAGACGGTGCAACACTCACCCCAGGGCAGAGTTGTGCTCAGTTGACTTTTCCGGGGCAGTGGACAGTCACGGGGATGTATGTGTGTCTGACAGCTGTGTGTGTGTGTGTGTGTGCGTGTGTGTACATTTGCTAGAAATGTGCCCTAATTTGACAGACCCAGAGTAGCAGTTGATCTCCTGTGCAGTTGATTTGGGTTGATAGTGACCCCACAGGCCCTGTCAGAACAACATGCTCTCTGTCTCTTCTGTGAGACCAGGGTGAGACCTCAGATATACACATTCCCACTCCTCAATGTAATGACTGAATTTCAAATCGGACTATCTGTGGGTGATGAACGTCATTGAGTAGAGTGCTGACAAACATTGATTTTTGACACAAATGTCTGGGTGTGGTGGCAAAGAGGTATTTCAAATTCGAAAAAATGAACAACCTTCTCCTTTCCCTCCACCCTCAGCCCTCCATTTTAGCGTTCATGTGCACCTTCTCTATTTACACAAGTGTCCTGAATTTGAGGGAGTGAAAACGATTGAGTGCGTAGGGGCCATGTACACCCTACAGTGGCCTCTTCCAGTGAGTCTGCATTGATGCAGACTTCATGTTCTAAGTGGAATCCCATAAAGCATCAGGTAATTCTGGGTGGAGTGCCTGATGATATGACACGTTCATTTGTTTATATCTGCTTCCGAGGCTTTAAACCATTTCTGACGATAACATCTCGTAAAACAACAGCACGGATTTGTTCATTTGAATGTCCGACCTTTATTATTTACAAGTCCTTAGTACACGCAACCCCTCGAAATAGGATTCAGGCACGAGCCACAATGGTCTTGCGAGCCTACTTGACTAACACGAGTAGCCCAGCTCAAGTGGGAGGTTTTCATGGCATTAATCAACGTTCTTGGGACCTGGACAAAAGATCATTAAGATTTTATCACACGGGTAATACCATAAATGTGTCTACATCGGAAGGCGTCTCTGCGATGGATCGCCACGGTGTCTGTTACAGTCATTGTGTTGAACAGCAGGTGGTGTGACGCACGCGAGACAGGGAGAAGGCACGCCATGCTGGTCTTCATGGTGGTTGCTCTGGTTATCTCGCTTAGCATCCAGAAATAAAGAGCTCCAGTAGTCCAGGGGTTGGGGCTCATTTTCCAACCCTGTGAGGAGAGCTCGAAACGGGGAACACTTCGCCTGGTCCCCTACGCGTTTCTCTGTGTCTTCTTTTCATGTCCTGTGTCACTTCACATCCAGGTGATCTGTGAGAAGCTGGTCGATGTTTATACAATAAAAATGTTGAGACCTTTTTGTCGTTTATTTCACGTGTGGTGAACATTGTCGTCGAGGCTTGGTTGTATCGGAGTACTGATATGTATGTTAATAAACGGCAGCTGACATTTTAAATGTGCCTATCTTCATAGTCTGTCTCTCCCCTCAATCTGTCCACCGTCGACACATGTCAGCCCTGTGTCCTGTTGGTTCCTCTGAGGTAAAGGCCATTCTCTAATCCCTTCTGACATCTAATCCCTCATATTCACTCGCTTTGAAACACACACACATGCGCGCGCACGCACGCACACATTCATCGTGCAGACACATTGCGGGCGCGCACACATGTGCAAACACTCACAGGCACGCTTGCAAACACGCACGCTTATGCAAAAAAACACACACACCGATAAGGTTGCTGCTGGCCAGCACTGAGCTTCCGGGTCAGTTGAGTGCGTGTAAGGTATATTAGAGCCGGGCTAGAGAGAGGAGGAGGAGGGGGGGGGTGCCTGGACACATCGCTTTGTGGAGTGCCTGGACACATCACTAAGCTGCGGTATATTGGCAATATGTACAACAAAGCGATATATAATAAACCTGGTTACAAATGCAATTAGAATAGGAAAAAGTTATGTGAGGTCATATCTCTTATAAACACGGTCTCATAAATGGGTTTCAGCCTATGGGCAATCAGGATTCAAACCACCCAGTTTATCATAAAGTAATCTATGCGGTAAGTATTCTTTGATAAGTTTTACAGAAAAAACTTACAGAGTTTAGGTTGAATGGGAGTACAGCCTGTTTGAAGGAGAATAATGGGGGAAAAAAGCCTATCTGTGGACAATGACCTAAGCATCAGACTCATTCTGTATGATAAAGCATTGTGCACGTGGACACACACACACACACACACAACCTCAACCCTCATCTGCACAAAGCACCATCAGTCTGGGACAGGCCTAGGGGGGTGGAGGCCTGCAGTGGAACAGGCTGTACTGGGACATTCTCCTTTTCTTTCTCTCTATAATTGTCTATGTGGATTCCTTTAGAGGCAACCCAAGAAGGCAATGACATGAAGAGAGCTCTGGCCAGGCCACATGAACGCAGACATAAACACAAGGGCTAATGACACTCAGGCCTGGAAGAAGAGTGTGTTTTTGGGTGTGTGTTTGTGTGTCCGTGCTAGTAGTGTGTGCGTGAATGCGTGTGCTAGTGTGTGTTCTCTGGCCGCTCTCCTCTCCTCTCTAAGTAGATCCAGCTGAGCAGAGGTGGCACCCGAGATGTTTATCAGGGTCTTCAGCCCATCAACTTATTGTCAACAGTTCAAGACACTGTCAGCGCCCAGTGGGATTGAAAGAATGAAAGAGAGAGAGAGAAAGAAAAAACTGTGTAAACAGTGTTAGGACCCCCCCTCACACATACCCACACAGACAGACACAACCCCCCCCCCCCCCCCCCACACACACACACACACACACACACTGCATTCACTTGATAACCGTACTGCACAGTGGACATTTATCACGTTCTTTTCATTGTCCACGTCATTACTTCATTACTTTCCAACTGTCACCCGTTTCTACACAGACCGACCACGTGTCCGCGCGTATGACGTCCCGGGAGTACAACCTTAACTCACACTAATGTATGAAGAACAGTCCCAGAATGGTCACACATTGCTAGTGGATGTGATAGGTGAACTAGTTTACCGTGTAAGGCGCATGCGATTTCTAGACATTTCACCGAATCTGTCATCCATCATGTCATGCGTCCTGTCATCCATCTCCTCTCCTTGTATTGCCGGATGTCGCCCCATGTTTACTAAAGTTGAGCTAATCTAATTTGCATATTAGATGTGATTGGTGCAGTTCATTGAGGGGATTATGCTGATTAGGCGACACGGGCACCATCAGGGGATGGATACAACAGGGTGTGGAATTACCGACGGAAACATAATGTTCAGGGACTGTTACGGGCACAGCCATGGATATTAGGCTAAATGCACAACGTTTTGTGAAACAATGCCCTCTGTATGAATAAATGCATACACACACACACACACACACACACACACACGCACACTCATAAGCACTTAAACACACTCAGTCCTTTGGATTCAGGCAGACAACAACAGTCTAAAGGGCTCTGAGAAGAAAACAGTGGAGTGCTGTTTTTTCCTTCTACTACGTTTTACTCTCTTTAGATAGACTGTAGAAATAAAGCATGACGTGAAGCCGTGGTTATATTCAGACATTTGAGTTGGCAGAGAGACGGCCTCTTTATATGGGCCAGTGATGTGATCCAAGTAAAATAGGTTTCATTTACAGTGTTTGACTGTGTGACAGCTAATGGGCAACACACATGGTGGAAGGAACCACTGATGATGACCTGATGTCCTAACATCTGAGCTGCCCTGTGGTTCTCTCTCCTTACCTAACCCTCTTTCTTCATCAGCCTCTCTCGCTCTTCCTCATCTCTTTCTCTCTCGCTCTCACTTTTCTCAGGGAGACACACCCGTCTAGAATCTTAGCCGTTCAGCCGTGTGACTAAACCAGCATGTGAGTGTGTGTTTGTGTGCGCATATGAACTGTTTCCCCTCCTGTCCTTTATGAGAGTGCACAGGTTGGCTTTCCCCATATGAGACCAGGGGGGGCCGCAGCTGTAACCCCCCCCCCAACCCCCACCCCCCCGCACACACACAACTGCCCCCCTCTTAGTGAACCTATGGCCCTACCTCCCCCGTGTCCTCTGTGCTGGGTATTCTGTTACCTCTGCAGCAGCTGGACTCACACAGCATTTAAACACTCAGCACCTGAAGGCATTCACACGCGCACACACACACACACACACACACACAACACACACGCAACACACATTACACAGAAGCAAGCGTGTACATACCTATATACAGTAGACACCAATCCGTAGAGGATGCTGAGGAAAAGGAGATGTGATGCTAAGAGCAAAGGGACAGTCTCACTATGTTATCTATCGCAAACACATTGATTTTAGACGTTCCTATTTAGAAGTCCCTTTAAATACAAACATGCTGTTGGTTGGTTGGCCTGCCCTACATTTTAGTTTGGGTGGAAAAACAAAGAATTTACGAAAGATATGTCTTAGATCTTGACTGAGTATACAGTATAAGTATGGATCTTCCATTGAGGGAACCCTGCCTACCTTCTGATTACAGAGAGCTTCTCAAACCATGTTTACCTCAGGGTAGATCACAAGGGATGTGTGTGTGTGTGTGTAAAAGAGAGAGAGAGAGAGAGAGAGAGAGAGAGAGAAAGAACCAGCACTAAAATAGAGATGTCTGCACTCTCAGTCTCTATCCTTCCCTTTCTTCATCGCTCCCTCCCTCTCTGTTCCTCGGATATTGATCTGGCGAGCGCTTGAGAACAAAGAGTTAGACCCTGAAAGGCGAACAGCCACAATTTCAGAGAAGTCATGAAAGTTTAAAATGTCTTCTCTTTCTGTTGGGTCCGGTGAGGCATGTTCCGTGTGTATGGGTGACCCGGGGCGCCTTGGAGATCTAATGGTAAACCTGGCTCATCCCACGTTGAACCAGTCAATACCTATTATTAGCTACTCCTGGCCTCTGTGACTCCGGAGTTATGAGAAGGGGGAGTCGGGGCTGAGGGTCGGAGGAGGAGCGAGGAGCGCTGGTGAGGGGGGAATTGCGGTGTGTTTATGTATAAAGTTTGTGTGTTCGCGCTGACTGTGGTGTGCAGGTTGTTGGTGTGTGTTTGTACGTGCGAGTGCACGCATTTGTGTCTTTTTGTGCAGGTAATGGGTAGGGGACAGTGTTGAGTAATGCAGAGATGGCCTGTCCTATGACAGTATTGGGCCAGAGTGGGGTGGGGCAGACACTGCTAGCTTATTATCTACCAGGTAATAAATGATGTCCGTAATTATAACTACAAGTAATCACTAGCAAGGAAATAGCCACTCCACAACACAATGTACATGAAGTAGTCAGTGATTTAGGTCCAGGCACGAGTCACCAGCCACGGCTTGTCATATCAAACAGCCATCGAGGGATTACTGTTACTGTTTGCTTTTATGTTTGATATGCGTTGCACTGGTAAAAGCGTCTCAGAAACTGCGGCAATCCTGCGCTTTTTACGTACGTGCGTCCAGGTTTTGCAGACAGTGGTCTTCCGGGGCGAAAAATAGCACCATGAAGACAAAGGTTTAAGGGGAACGGCAAGAATTATCCATCTAATGGGGGGCGGCAAAAAAGGGAAAAAGGGTGCAGTACAACAACGGTGTGTGGGACACATTTCTGACCACCAAAACCAATTGGTGAGGACGGGCTGTGGCATCAAACGTCCATACTGGTTTCCACTTGGATCACCAACACCGGAACAACTGAAGAGTGAAAAACCATCACCTGATCCAGGTTCAGATGGCCGGCTCAGTCCACTGACCTCCACCCAAAAGAGACTATTTGGGATGAGATGGCATGTATGTGCCGCTGTCCAATCTGCAGCAACACAATCACATCAGCATAGGCCAAAAACCCTGGGGAACTTTACTATAAAAAATACAGAATAGCCTTTGCAAAAGCTATCACACAGTTTACTGAATACTTTTCTGAGATTTAAGAAGCCTTTTGAAAAGACAAAAGTAAATATATGCTGTGTTTATTAATGAAAATAATAAAATATAATTATTTTTTATTTATTTATAATATAACACATTTTAGGGGCGTCACATAGCATAGTGGCTAGAAAGGGGAGCTGGCAACCAGAGCTAAACATATACGCTTCTCAAGAACATTTAGGGAACACATAACCATTACCGTTGCGTTTTGCTAGTGTCCTTAACACAATTGGTAGCATGAGGCGGTACCTGCAGCCCATTCAGGTTGCGCAGGTAATCCAGCTCCTCCACCATGGCACATCCATACATGCTGTCGCAAAAAGGTTTGCTGTTTCTCCCAGTACAATCTCAAGAGCATGGAGGAGATACCAGGAGACGGGACGTTACACGAGGAGAGCTGAACAGGGCTGTAGAAGGGCATCAACCCAACAGCAGGACCGGTATCTGCTCCTGTGTGTGAGGAGGAACAGGAGGAGCACTGCCAGAGCCCTACAAAATGACCTACAGTGGGCTACTGGTATACATGTTTCTGACCAAACTGTGAGAAAAAGACTCCCTGAGGGTGGCATGAGGGTCTGACGTCCTCCAGTGGGACCTGTGCTCACAGCCCAGCACCGTGCAGATTGATTGGCATTCACCAGAGAACACCAGAATTGGCAGGTTCACCATTGGCGCCCCATCCTCTTCACAGATGAGAGCAGTTCACACTGAGCACTCGTGAAAGACATGATAGAGTCTGGAGACGGCGTGGTGAACGTTATGCTGCCTGCAACATCATCCAGCATGACCAGTTTGGCGGTGCAAGCCAATGATACCCAGACTGCTGTTAGGTACCGGGATGATATTGTCAGATCCATCGTTAGATCTTATGCTGGTGCAGTGGGCCCTGGGTTCCACCTGGTGCAGGACAATGTCCGGTTCTTGGATGACAAAGGAATTGATGCCATTGACTGGGCCTTACTTTCCCCAGACCTGAATCCAGGTCTGAGAGGAGACCCCCCCAGGACACCATCCGCCATCTCCTCAGGAGCATGCCCAGACGTTGTCGGGAGTGCATAGAGACACGTGGGGGCCATACACAATACTGAGAACCATTATGAGTTGCCATGATGAAATTCATGCAAGTAAGAGATGCTTGTGATTTCAGTTGTTTACTTTGAGTTTGAGTTTAAATTCAGCCCTCAATCGGTTGGTGATTTTGGTTTTCCTGACCGTTGTTACATCATTTTGATTTGATGTATGATTTAAGTGTTTTCCCTTATTTTTTGAGCAGTGTATAAGCTTATAAACATATACACTGAACAAAATTATACATTTTTCCCATTTTAGAGTGGCGTTTTATTGTGGCCAGCCTGAGACACACCTGTGCAATAATTATGCTGTCTAATCAGCATCTTGATATGCCACACCTGTGAGGTGGATGGATTATCTCGGCAAAGGAGAAGTGCTCACTAACACAGATTTAGACAGATTTGTCAACAATATATGAGAGAAATAGATCTTTTGTGTACATAGATCTTTGAGTTCAGCAAATGATAAATGCGGGCAAAGACAAAAGTGTTGCATTTATAATTTTGTTCAGTGTATATTGGTTCAGAGTTGGCAGCAGCTGTTTTCAGAAAAAGTCCAGTCACATAAATGTAACATTTTGGAGGTACAAACTCATAAATACTCTTTTTAGACTTAGTCGTGTCTATGGAACACAAACATGTTTGGCTGTACAACGCCCACAAGCTTCCCTATCGATCAAAAGGTAAGCTTAGAGCAGCTGCTGTAAAAATGGATATGGAGTCCATAACAGCACTCACCTAAAAAATAAAAAAAGTTATTTTCCAGAGTATTTGTATTTTACTATCTCTGCAATATTAGAACAAAGCAACTTCATAGTCTATGTTTGAGACTGTTAAGCCATGTAACATTAGAATTTTATAATTTGTATACTATTTAAAAAGTCGGTTTCAGTCGTTTTCTGAAGATGGACAGGCAGTCTGCTGTCCTAGATTTAAAAGGAAACTGGTTCCACCATAGGAGGGCATGGACAGAGAAAGTGGAGTGGGCTGAGTGGGAGTTCATATAAGGACAGTATAAGATACAATTACATGGTTGTCTGGCGATTGTTCTGTTGGTAATGTGATGAGAGACTGACTTAATGGAAATAGTAACTAAATCAAATTAAAAGAAAGGAATATACTTCATACATAATAAAATATTCATGTCATAATTGTATAGTGCATTTAATAAAACAAAAGTACTATTTAATAAAATAAAAATACCAACTCTCAACACTAATCAAAAATGTCAATTATTTGTTAGTTGTCAAAGTGAAATTGACTTAACTTTCTGATGACAGCCCAGCATTCACCTGGCTTATTATGTTTCTTATTTTGAAAGTGGAAACGTACAATGTCCATCACCAAATAGACAAAAAAATATGATATCACGTCTCACATTCTTCACATTAGCAAGGAAATTCCCACGCTATTTCTGTCTTTTGTTTGATATGTTTACAAAGCTTTTCTAATTCTAATTAGGAAAATAAATAGAAAATAGTGAAACAACACTTTTATATACACTTTACTAATAGTTATAGTTGAGTCTGAAAATAGGGAATTCATTCTCAATCATTTTAATATAAATAATTTGTTAAATTGATTAAAGAAAAATCCAACTGAAAATGTTTTGTCCTTTCTTCTCCTCCATAATGTCTATAATGGTATTTAATTGCAACTTGGAATAATTAAAAACTTCACGTGACTTCACATTAAGCTGCTCACTTTACATTACTGTATAGTTACAATGTAGAACATTTTTCTAATTCGTAATTACTGATTTTGCAACAACCACAATATAGTCTCACAGTAGTACCCATAGACTGTATATAAAATGGACGACGCCCTTTCGCTCTTTTCCATTGGTGAAAAATGAAGCCGCCAGTGTCCCGATACGGCGCTGACATCTTGGACTTGCGTCTGCGCAGATAGCGATCTTGGGACCAGTTCTGCGCAGTAGTTATGCGCAGTAGCGAGCAGGAAGTAAAGCCGTAAAGCCGCGAAATCAACGCCCCTTCCCCTGTGCCCCGCCCTCACTCTCCCTCGCAGAATGCGCATACCGTAATCAATCGCAAGTCCAAGTACAGTACAACCTTTGCTTGTTAAACCTAGACGATATGTTATAGCCTAACTTACATCATGTTTAACCTTAATTTAGAATAGGCCTAATACAAAAATAATTGGTAACTTCTAGCTAACGATCACCTGCTAGCTATTAATGAGGCTTGTTGTCTTTTAGCTAACGTTAGCTAGCCCATTACATTTATTTACTAATTAAATAGCTTATAAATTTAACTTACCGAAAAAAATTCAAAGATCGATTGGAAATGCCAGATCGGTTAGCACAATGTACTGCAGAACAACCCATTATGTCCGTGTGAAATTATATCAATTATAGAAATTTAGAGATTAAATTTAAAGCTCCAATCTCCTCAGTCCTCCGAAGGAGGATGGCGCTTCCGTGGCTCCTTGGCTCAGATAGCTGTCAATCAAAGCTGTGAATCACGACGTCACACCACCGTTTTTAGAGCATTAAATAACTAACTAAAAACCAACTTATTTTAAAAACAAACTCTTGAATTTACATTAGCGTGATACAAACTACAGTAAATGAGAGAAACCAGCTTCGGAAAAAAGATAATTGAAGGGTAATTTAATTGTTTAGTTGGTCTCGCGTCCCATTGAATAACATGGGGAGGGCGGGGTTTATGACCTATACTGGGACCACTCACCAGGGGGCAATCGAGACGTTTTGGCTTCACTTTTCAGGGCTTGTGCGGCACGCTTGGTAGTACCTGGTTAAATCAGGTAATCAGTAATACCTCTTTAAATAATCTAATCAGTGATACCTCTTTAAATCATCTAATCAGAAATACCTCTTTAAATCATGCGCGTAACTATGGGGGCCCCCTTGTCCTGGGATTGGCTTCTATACATTTTTTATTTTTTTTAATTATTTTACATTGGGTGTTTCTGTTCTGTTATCATAATCAGAAGCCAGTAAATCTACAGCAGGATTGACTTCACATGCGAATGTATTGGTCCGACCACAAGCACCCGGTCTGATGTCATCACATTAACGCCAGTGGTTCAAATACTATGTTGCTTCGGTGTTTCTAGTACAGTTTCTACACTAATGTTACATAGCAATAACGAGAATTTAATACAAATCTTTACAAACTGTTTCTTTTTGCACACCCAAAAAGTACATATTAATTAATATGTACGTGATGGGCAGACCGCATTCCTTTACGGCATACACATCCGATTGGTATCTGTCTTCCTATGGTTGTTTGAGTGTTTGGGTCACCTTTTCTGAGTGCTTAGACAGTGCCAACCCGATACAGAGGGAACTGTGAACAGAATGCCCTTTCTCAGAAAAGCTGTAACAGTCAGCAGAGGAGACAGCAATTACAGCACATCTGCTGTGTGTCGGAACAACCCTCTTCCTCAGACACACTGCAGCAACTCACACTCACACACCATGTCATTACATCACTCACACACACACACACACACACAGTCACACACTCACGCACGACACTTCCTGGAGCGTTGCCCGGCTATAATGGATTAGAGAACTCCAACTTGAACGCTGGTTGTCCGCAGCGACAACCCCCCTCACGCCCATTCCCTCGTGTCAAATCACTGTGACTACAGCGGTGAGTGCCCCCCCCCCCCCCCCCCCCCCACACACACACACACCTTCCCATAGGGGGTCATCCATCAGCAGTCCGTTTGGTCGTGGTTGCGACGGGACTCGGGCCCCAATCTAAGTGGCAAGATCCACCCAGCATATGCTGCTAAAGTTGTGGGCTGTGGGGCGCAGGCGGGGGTCGGGACAACTGGAATGGAGAGTGCCAGGGGACGTCTCGTCGCGGGCCACCGTTCGCCGCGATGTGAGGACAGACGCGTGAAGAGGCTCCCAGGCAACTCGCTGTGTCACCATCGCTCGGCTTCAACCGGAAAAACAGAAGAGGGAGGCGGGGAGGCGGGGAGGCGGGGAGGCGGAGGGAGTCAGCTTGGGGAGGAACTGTACTAGCACTCTGGACTGGTGAGAGGGACTCTCCGTCCACCACTATGATGAAAGACAAAAACACTTCAGTCTGGCCAAAATGCTCCTCTGCTCCTCATAAAGTCTATACCGCGTCCCGTACCGACTTTACACACAGAGCCACACACGTATACATGGAAACACTCCTAAGGTTGTGTTTATCCGTGATATTGTTTGCGGCCGTCGTCTCAAGTGTGTGTGTGTGTGTGTGTGTGACTCTAGGGGATTGCTCTTAATCCCATTAGTAGAGGTGGGCTGTAACAAGAGAGTGTTACAAAGCCCCCTCCTCCAGACCTGTCTGCAGTCATTACTCTGACCCCTCTATCTGTCCTTCTCTACAGCTTGTCTCAAAAACCTGCCCGTATACAAAACTTTACTTTACTCTTTATCTACTCCAGATAATTTCACTTCTCCCTATTACTCAGAAAACATTGTCTGTACTTATATTTGGCCTCTTTACGAATAAAAGAAACTCTTCACATCCAACCCTGATTCTCTGGGGGGGACGAACATATTAGGAGACATCTTGGGTTATTGAAAGTGTTTCCAACTTCTTAGCCTTGAGAAGCCCAAGAGGAACTCACCTCATCCCATATGTGATCCCACCAGGAGAACTGAGATCCTTAAAGTGTCACAGAAACAACAGGGAGCCACACACGAGACACCACATCAACTCTACAGTGAATGGCATTACAAAGGATGAGCAAGCATACATGCTGCATCCACTCACGTTTAACAAGCAAGCAGAACATTTTGATGAAATCATATTGGAGAACATATATTGAAATATAGATTTTTCCATAAAGACTAGGTCAAGCATAGGCATCCTTGGTCTTGGAGTCCCATTTGCAGGTGTGTAATGGTTGAACTGATGTCTGGTCTGGTCTGGAGCACAGGTGGTCCTGCTGGAAGGGACCAGCACACCCCAGGTCCAGGCCAGCGTTTCTGAACTCCCTGGCTGGGTACCTTTCCTCCACTTCCCCACTCTCAGATAAACGTGAGTGTTTGACAGCTATTTCTGAGATCAATCTGTATTTAATGACGTACTCGTTTACGTGTATCTGGTTAATCAGCGATGCTTAGCTGTCGAGAAGAACAGACTTTTCTTTTGAAATAGTTTACAATAAGGTAAGTCAGTTGAGAACCAACCATCACATCCAATATCAACCTGGCCACAGGCAATCAATGCATGTAAATAACGGAAAAACAAATATACATATGAATGCAAAAAACTATAAACACATAGTTACACCAAATGTTGCAGGACAAATTGCAGACGTTACCTTTTCGTTTAGGTTGTAGAATGAATGATGTGTCTTGGGAGTGGTTCTTCTGCTGCTCAAAGCTAATCTAACATAGCCCATAGTCTTGGTAAAGAGAAAAGAGAGGTTGTCAGGACATTGGTCTGTCTTTGCTCTAGGACTATGACATGATCTTCCATGTTATTACTGGTATTTGACGGGATGTGGCAGGGCAAAGCGCACACGCACACGCACACAAACACGCACCGACCATCTCAAAAGCCACTGCGATGGAGGTAATGTGACATCACCGCGGTGGCAGTCTGTCACTTCACCTGTGAGTGGGAGGGGGGTGATTTTGGCACACAGCTGTAACTGACCCCTTCTCCCTGATGGAAGAACCGCCCGAGGCTGACACAACCGTCCCTGAGAGCGAGAGCGAACGCTCGTCAAGGTAAAATGGACAGGTGATCTGGCAGCCGTGGCAAAGTCAGGAAAACACAAAATGACGTGCGATACATGACACCACGAAACCACAGCAAACACACATGCACACACACACACACACTCAGCATAGCTGGATCAAAATGGGGACATAGCTTAACTTAAAGCTTATTAACCCCAGAAATCAAACTGTACACCTAACCCTAACTCAAATTCATAACTCCTAATCTTGTAACCCCCCACCAAAAATAAATAAATACATAATTTGTTCAAAATGTGGGTATGGAAAACATCATTTACAGAGTTTGGGGACATTTTGGTCGCCATGTATACCATAAACCCTATCCAGAAACACACGCACGCACACATACCTTGGTTGGTCTTTCAGGCCCCAGCTTTCTGTACAATAATACATAAACAATTCCCTTCATTAAAGCTTTCATTTTCCGACGAGCTGTTAAAAAGTTGTTTTAAGTATGCCTTATGCCAGCTTTGTGTGGTTCTATTTTAGTGATCTCCTTATGCACACCAGTGGGGACCTTGGCAGCCTGTTTGATGTGGCTTGACTGAGCGTCGTGTGGAGATCAAGAGGAGAACCGTCGAGGGTGAACAAGGGCCCGGCAAAAAGCTGGGAACTTTAATGGACCAATCCCCCGCTGAGTACAGAGGACGCGACACACAGACGCAAGGCAAATCAAGGCGTTTATGTCGAACGAAATGAAAGAGAGAACAGATATAAAATATGCACACACAAACACAAATCCACAGACACACACACACACACACACACACCTTCACGTCCACTTAAGAAGCCACTCGGCTATGTTATCAAGTTCTGGAGAGTATTCAACATCAAATAAAATGACGTGTCATTGTTTTAGCTTACATTGTTCTAGTTATAACCTCTAATCATTAAAGATCGTTATATATAAAAATATGACCATTGATTTAACGAGAATTAAACAAGTAAAATGTAATGGACAGAGTTGATAGGAGGAATGGGATGCAGCGAGAGCAGGAAGGAGGCAGAGCGGGAGGGTGGGGAGCAGGAGGGAGGGAGGTTGGGGGGCAGGAGGGAGGGAGGTTGGGGGGCAGGAGGGAGGGAGGTTGGGGGGCAGGAGGGAGGGAGGTTGGGGGGCTGGAGAGGAGAAGCAGGCTCCGTTTGGTTTTGTAGTCACCTGGGGCCGTTGGTTTGCCCATTAGATGTTGACCCGATTTAGGAGCACAGCTGTGGATCAAAAGAGGAGTCAGACCCTTTAAACATGCCTCTTTTCTCTCTTTTCTGCTCCCTTTCTCTAGCTTACTCACCGTTTTTTTTTCACACATTCTTTCAGTCTCTCTCCGTCAGTCTCTGTCTCTAATGAAGTAAACGTGTGTGTCACTGCCAGTGTGTGACATGACATGCAGGACTCTGTGTCTGAGGACAGGGTTCTATTTGGACCTTAGTGTTTGGGGAGAAATGCCAGGAACATGTTTATCTGGAGTGTTTAGCTCTTCCCATACACTCCCCCATCAACTAGGACAGCTATCCGGGCACAAAGTGTAACTTTTAATGCCTGCTCGCCCACTCTTTAACGAGGCATGGTCAGGGTACATAGAGCAACATTGGCTTTGTGTTTGGTAGTGAAACATTCAACAGACGACCAAACTTCCCAACATTTCCCCTATCTCCTTGTCTGGCACTGGTCTTGCCTGGCCCGGCCTCCCCCTCGCCACTAACAGAGTCTCCCTCTTCGTATGGAAGTCTTCTTTCACAGAGCCTTGGATCCAGTTCCCATCCAATTTGGAAGAATTACTTCTTTGACTTTTGGGAGGGTTTTTACATGCGTTTTCCCAAGTATTGAGCCTATAATTATGAGTTTCTGACACTGCGTGATCTCAGGTTAAGGCCGTGCTGAGCCAGTCTCTCTTTCTCTCCCACAGACAATAGCTGCCCAGCCAAGCATCAGGGCTCAGAACCGGATCTGTCTGCCCATCACCAGTCAACAACCCTACACTTAGACACACAGAATCCATAGGATGTTGATATTGTGAGTGAACAATGTCATTTATGTTGGATGTGTACATCTGTCCCTCTCCCTGTGGATCAATGTCTCTGTTTCTCTTCGTCTCTTCGTCTGACATGCCTCTCTGTTGTTTCTGTTTGTGAAATATGGCTGCCAGCCTTGAACAACTTTTCCTTCCCGGGGACGCAGATGCTCTTCTGACACCAAACAAACAAACAAACAAACGCATGAGATGCTGAACACAGAGGCGGTGTTGCAACAAAGTAGCAACATTTCCCATGGAGCACTGTGTTAGAACTGTCTTTCTGATATTAACAGAGGATTATGTGTATCTGCGTGCTGAAATGTGATGGCAATGAAGAACATACACACGATGACAATGAAGTACGTCTTGACAAGCATTGTGTACAGTGGGCTGGAAAGTTTATGTTGTGGAAGGCTTTCTCCTGAACCACATGTTTCAGGTAAATGCTGTCATATGTTCTTGTACCAACTTCGAGGTATATTATTCTTGTTCGTTGGATGTGCCATGGGGTTCCATGTACCTCAGTAGGTGCATAATGTCCATATACACACACACACACACATATATATATACCAGGGGTGCATTTGTACGCCTAAGACACAAAAGGGTACGTATTGTAGTTTGAGGGTTTGGGTTTGGTACATCTTTGTCAAGGAGTGGCTGCTTACAGATAATTATCAACATCACTGTTGTAGTCAACTGGAAGGCCTTAAATGAAGTCAAACAATATATATATACATATATATAGTGCACTCTTACTCTTTCTTCCAGATTTGTCCCCAGTCTCCCTCTGTCAGGACATAAAACCTGGATCATTGTTCGATTTTCCAGCAGGACAACAATCCAAAGCATACCTCCAAATCCCCACAAATCGTTGTTTCACTGACCATTGAAGCAAGATTTTGCAATGGACATCATGGTCCCCACACCTAAATCTGAATGAAATCCTGTGGTGTGAGCTGACAAGGAAAGTTCACAAGCGAAGAACAAGGGTCTGTAGCATCTGAGTTTGTGAATGGGGGAATGGTCTCAAATCCATTTTTGGTGGGGAGGGTCATCTCTGTGACGATCTACTGGTGGCGGTTTTGAAGGATTGGGCTACGGCAGCAGACGTCTCCATCCTGGATTTCCATCTCACTGAGGCCAAACAGCTGTGGGCAACATGTCTTGGGGCTGCCTGATTTCTGCATTCAGTTGCAGCAGTTTTTTCCTCTCTTGCTCCAGGTACTTCTCCCAGTGCATGGCCTTCTTTGGTTTCAACAGCTTTCTCCTGAACTTCTCCCTTGAGCAGCATCTTGGGATCCCTAAAGTAGCTCCCCAGACAAGGTCCCAATGAGATACAGCTGCTGGTTGCCCCAGGAAGGTTCCGGAACTTGCCAGTCTACTTCCATATGTGCATTGGTGCGACGCTGATGTAGCAGTTGGGGGCGTGTTTGCGCCACATTGTATGTAGCAGCTGTTTCTGTTAGAGACGTCTCTTTTTTCTCTTTTATTTACGGTTTTTCTCTCTTTTAGGAATCTGCCATCATAAAATATTCATACAAATTGCATAGTTCTTGTTGAATGCATTTGATGTTAAACAAGATTCCGAAGAGTCATGAAAGTCATGAAAATATATTTTATTTATCCAAATGTTTGAACTACATGTTCTGAAATTAAAGACTCAGGTGCATGCTGGTCTTCGAAGTTTTTGACTGTGAAATTCACAGTTGGATGTACCAAGTAATTCATTTTTTAAGGCGTCATATCTCAAATACGAACACTATCCCTTAATGGTCGAGGTTGCAAACAATAAAAAAACATATGTAGTCACAAGGATGTTTGTCATTAACATGTAAGCTTAATACCGAAATAATAATTTGGTTAACAAGTACATAATTTTGTGTGGATTGAGTGCTGAATAGAACCAATATATCATACTTTGCCTGCTAAATAATCAAGACTAAGTTGTTGATAGAACATGAGGTGACTAATTATACAAATTAGTGTGTATTGATGATTTTATTATAGATCAACTGGTGACAATTAAATGGCCATCCATGTTTGCAAAAGGCCCAGATCAATTCCTTAAAATGGATCAGTCTTTTGCTTTTTTATTTCATCCACCCTTATGCCTGCTATACAGAACACTACTGTGGTTTCATCTCCTTAACGGAGACACACAGCCAGTCAGGCAGAAGGTAAAAGACAAGAAAGTGAGCGCAACCAACGCACCTCGTGCCAGAGGGTCTAAAGAGAGGTCGCAAACGCAAAGGGTAGCCTTTCACCAATCTCACAGCTGTGTCATAAAGTGTTAGCCCTCTCCCAACGTGTTGAAATATTATGCCCCCAAACACTGAACAAATAATCAAGACTCTCAACAATGGGGAAATGTACATCCGGCTGCTCTTTGGGGCCGATTTGAGGTCTGAACTGCGAGTGAACATTTGGCCTCTTTGACAAGAGAGGGCTTTGGGCTCTGTGTACCGTCACAGTGGAGACCTCCGCACCTCAGTGAGAACCAGAACAAATTCAGCCATTCCATCCTGCAGTGGCACGCTAGCGCAAAGACGGTTGGACCTCGTTTAACTTGGTGACTGTGAACATGTTCAGTTTTATTCATTTTCTGGTCAAACTTTTGAATATATTTGGGGGGATCGTTATCGATGGTCTTGTCAGGTGACCCACAAAACAATTTAGAATTTGTGACTTCCTGATAAAATAAGCATTAGATTGCGTATCTGAAAGTATATCTATAGAAACAATGGACCCTGTTCTTCCTGACTTATCTGAGCAGTGACGTCCTAAAAGTCTATGAAAGACAAATTGAAGGGATCAGTCTTGGTATAGTGAAAGGGGCAGAGCCCCACAGGGCCTTGATCATTGCGAGCCTTCTCTGATGAATAACTTATTAGGGAATATGTGCTGGGCATGAGGGGCTCAACCCACCCTCTGTGATCCCTGTGCCAGTTTAGCCAGCGTCCTTTCTGCCCCTCCGCTCTACTCAAACAGGCCATGTGTGCCAGCGTGCCAGTTAGCTGGCACTGTTCTTAGTGTGAAGCTTGGCCAGTGACAGAGAGTGAGAGGGAAAGGACGAAAGAAGGAAAGAAACAAACAAAAAACAAACAAATGAAGTGCGTGAAATGGATCAGTCGATACAGCGGAACGAGACAGACACGGAGAAGAGCTAATTGAAGGAAAGGGACAAGGTAAAGCAGTCTGGGTTTAAAAACAGGCAGAAAGAGGACGTTAGAGGGTGAGATGCAGCCGGATAGAGGAGAAAGAGAGCGCTCTGCCATTTATGGTATGGCACCAGCCAAAGCCCAAGCCTGTCCAGTCAGTCCCAATGCTGATGACAGTCTGGGTGTGAGGCTGTGCCAAGGAGAATACACTAAATTAAGAGTAATCCCTCAGAAATGTGTGTGTGTGTGTGTGTGTGTGTGTGTGTGTGTGACAGTGGCCTTTCTCAGCTGGCATTTAAAGGAGTGCCAGGGCAGCACAGAGACAGAACATCAGATCCAAGGTAGCAATGACTCCCTTTACCCAATATGGTGGTGTGTTTTTACATTGAGACACTGATACACACACACACACACACACACACACACACACACACAGTGAAGCAACAGAGTATACTGGCACAGATGGCTTTTAAAAATGCATTTGGAGCCATAAGCATTGAGGTCTCTTAATGAAAACCAGCTTTATATGCCAAAAGAGGAAGAGAATGAATAGAAAACCATGGAGAGAAAGGAAAATGACAAGGCATATTCATATAAAATCTGTTTTATCGCACGATTATCATTTCAATCTTCAGACCACACAGCAATATTATAAAAAAGGACTGACAGAAATGAAATACCAAAATAAATAGTTAACTAAATGAATGCTTCTGAAAATGTAGCGCAGAAAACATGCAGTTAATTGATCAGTACACGTTGGTTTTGTGTGCTGTGTCTGTTATGTCTGTTCCTGCGAAGGTAAAGCTGTGGGGTGTGTCTGTTATGTCTGTACCTACCAGCTTTAAACTGGGGGGATGTCTGTTATGTCTGTACCTACCAGCTTTAAACTGGGGGGATGTTTGTTATGTCTGTACCTACTAGCTTTAAACTGGGGGGTGTCTGTTGTGTCTGTACCTACCAACTTTAAACTGGGGTGTGTCTGTTATGTCTGTACCTACCAGCTTTAAACTGGGTTATGTCTGTTATGTCTGTACCTACCAGCTATAAACTGGGGGGGTGTCTTATGTCTGTACCTACCAGGTTTAAACTGGTGTGTGTCTGTTATGTCTGTACCTACCAGCTTTAAACTGGGGTGTGTCTGTTATGTCTTTACCTACCAGCTATAAACTGGGGGGGTGTCTGTTATGTCTGTACCTACCAGTGTTAAACTGGGGGGCGTTTGTTATTTCTGTACTTACCAGAGGTAAACTGGGGGGGGGGGGGGGGGGGTATGTTAAGTCTGTATCTACCAGTGTTAACCTGGGGGGTGTCTGTTATGTCTGTACCCACCAGGGTTCAACTGTGGGGCATTACTGTTATGTCTGTATCTACCAGTGTTAAACTGGGGGGGGGGGGGGGGGTGTCTGTTATGTCTGTTCCTACCAGGTTTAATCTGGGGGGGGGTGTCTGTTATGTGTGTTCCTACCAGGTTTAATCTGTGGGGTGTGTCTGTTATGTCTCTACCGACCAGGTTTAAACTGTGGGGTGTGTCTGTTATGTCTGTGTTTTATATAGATGTTATGACCGGGTGTTTTATATAGATGTTATGACCGGGTGTTTTATATAGATGTTATGACCGGGTGTTTTATATAGAAGCCTCTCCTAACACGTGCTGGCAACAGGGTGTCCGCAGGCCGCTTTAACACCCAGATCTAAAGCGAAACAATGATTCCACACAACTTCTGTTTCTGTCATGTTGAGAAATGTAATTTAAGGCCAGTGAATTCACCCTCAGGTTACACTGTAACGTGCATACTGCCTAAATGTGTGTGTCTGTGTGTGTGTGTGTGTACATATCTAAATCTGTGTGAGGAGGCTGTGTGTGTGTGTCTGTGTGTCAAGGCCACTGAAAGAGACCCCAGGTTATATTGTGTGTCCATGCTTAACAGCTGTGTCTCCTCTACCATCCAGGGGAGACAGTCAGGGCTACAGACAACCATCATGAAGACACACAGTCCTAAAGGAAGTATGTCAACGGTCAAATCAAGCCATCACCCATTCTATTTCCCTACAGATAAAAATCAGGAAAAATAAAAGGATCCATAAAATAAGATAACAATCATTATTAGTTGTCCCAGATATTTTAAATTATCTCCTGGTTTGGGCTTTAAGTAAGGGAAGCTCAGTGGTATAATCGCCTGGCCCCATTGTGGAGAAATGCCATGTAGGGCAATTGAACAAAGTGTCGCCAGGAGAAAGAGAGAAAGAGAGAAGGAGAGAGAGAGACAGGAAAATCAGGTCGTATCTGGGAGCTGCTTTAATGAACCCTTTTCCATTAAACTTTTTCCATAGGAAACACTGTATTGACGATACCCTCGTCATGTAACAGACAGGGGTACAGGGTTACTGAAATGTTGTTGTACGGCAATATCCCTGGTGAGTAAGTTGTTTTGTGTTTTTTAAAACACGTAGCATATGCAGATGTGTATGCCAAAACATATGCATATGTATGCAAAAATGAAGGCGGGATCTGCCCTGAATAAAAATTGATAGCGGGGTAATCACGTCTTGATTCCACTTGTTTTACCGACTTCTTGTCTGAAGCCCATATGCACCAAAAGATGATGCTTTCAGATTAGGATGTGTTGTTTCAACCTGTGGGAGATCGAAGATCTCTCCCCACATTTCACCTCCTTGTCTCCATCCCAAAACTCACCAAACAAGAGAGCCATAGGTCCTTCTGTCTAAGCCAATCGTCCTACGTGTCACAAAAAGGACGCAAGAAACAAGACCAATGCATCCTGTGTGTGTGCTCGCATTAAGGATCTGTTGCCTAAGAAGAGAGAGACGGGACGGTAGGTTGAGGTAGGGGCCCTGGTCTATTATATATGAAGAGAGAGACGTGACGGTAGGTTGAGTTAGGGGCCCTGGTCTATTAAATAAGAAGAGAGAGACGTGACGGTAGGTTGAGTTAGGGGCCCTGGTCTATTAAATAAGAAGAGAGAGACGTGACGGTAGGTTGAGGTAGGGGCCCTGGTCTATTAAATAAGAAGAGAGACGTGACTGTAGGTTGAGGTTGGGGCCCTGGTCTATTAAATAAGAAGAGAGAGACGTGACTGTAGGTTGAGGTAGGGGCCATGGTCTATTAAATAAGAAGAGAGAGACATGACTGTAGGTTGAGGTAGGGGCCCTGGTCTATTAAATAAGAAGAGAGAGACGTGACGGTAGGTTGAGTTAGGGGCCCTGGTCTATTAAATAAGAAGAGAGAGACGTGACGGTAGGTTGAGGTAGGGGCCCTGGTCTATTAAATAAGAAGAGAGACGTGACTGTAGGTTGAGGTTGGGGCCCTGGTCTATTAAATAAGAAGAGAGAGACATGACTGTAGGTTGAGGTAGGGGCCATGGTCTATTAAATAAGAAGAGAGAGACATGACTGTAGGTTGAGGTAGGGGCCCTGGTCTATTAAATAAGAAGAGAGAGACATGACTGTAGGTTGAGGTAGGGGCCATGGTCTATTAAGTAATGATGTAAAACACATTAACTCAATAGTCAGTTCAAAAAAACGTAGCATGTAGCATGATTTTTATCTTAATTATTTAGCCAGTCGCATTTCCACCAACGTTAAAAGAGGGCCATGTAGGATTAATCAACTCATAACTCCTAAATCTATTTAATTCCAAATCAATGTACAAACAATGAATTTGTACTAAAAGTCACAGGCATAGTACTTTTACAAGACATCTCTGGTTGCATGAATTTAGTTTCTACTGATCTTTGCATGGTTCATTTCGGAGCTTGCAGCCAGCTAGTTGGTGGCAGGGGGAGCTGGTGTTAGCAATGTCACTGTAAACCGAAAACATTGTCAATGCTACATTACTTCCAAAGGAACATACAGTAATTATAAAGGTTAATCATTACAAACTCAAGACTTAAGCATTACGCTTAAACCCCTCTTTTCTTCCAAGCACCAAAATAACATATACTGAAACAGACAGATTCACACTGTGCATGCATAGGCACACACACACTCTCTCTCTCTCACACACACACACACACACACACACACACACACAAAAACACAGGCCCTAGGTACAACTCCAGTGGTGCATGTTGTATGTGCAAGTATAGTGTCTCAGGTTTAAAACGTAAGTTTCAATAAAACGCCACGCAATTCACTTACTGTTGCCCTGACTGACAGATATAGGTGAGATGTAATTTATAACTAACATGAGAAAATGACCTGTTTCTGATGATCATCAGGTATCACTACCTGGTACTCAAAGTAGAGCAGTTAATTGTCAATTGGCCATTCACTGACATTTCGAGGTCTAAGGGTGTCATTTATTTTGATCTAACCACAGCTAAAACAGTCATGCCTGTGTCATTGGTTTTGCTGGCGTGGCGATGTCAGCTAGTGTGTGCGACTGTGCGTGTGTGTGTGTGTGTTATTGTGCTAGTTCCGACAGGAGACCTCTGTTGCAACAGGGTTAGCAGGTTCAGGGCAAGCCTAGTTACACACACACACACAGACACACACACACACACACAGGAAGAGTGTGTCTCACACTTCGTGGGACTGCAGATGACCTGCTATGTAGGCCACGACCACAGACCAGATCAGGAACATCTGTGGATTATAAACACACGCACGTATACAATATATACTGTAGACACACATACACATAGAAACAGACTGGACACTGTAGTGGAGGTTCACTTCCTTTCCATGACCTAAAGGGATCCGATCTGTCTCTTCTTCTCGTTTCATTTCAATCTCATGCTGCAATCAAGGAACTTCAAAAAGAGTGATCTTTCACGTTTCTATATTTTTAAATGTGTATACTGAATATAAAACATTCTTTAACTCTTTTAAGATAAAAAAAAAAAAAGTCAGAAGGACTGCCTCAAATAATATGCCTTTAGATAGTCCTTCTGCTCCCTGGTCCACCATGTGGTTGATGACCACAGTCTCCTAATTGTTGCAGTAATCAGTCTGATTCACAGAATCTCATTAATATGCATGTTCACACAATCTTCTCACCATCTCCACCTCCGTCTCCCTCCCTCGCTTTTCACCTCTTTCTCTGCCTCTTCATCTCTATCTCGTTATCCCCCTCTTTTCCTGTAACATCCTCTCAGTCTCCCCATTCCTTCTCTGCATCTCCCCGTCTTCTCTCTCGTGCTGCCTCCCCCTTTCTCTCCCCTTCTCGCAGATCACACATAAATTAACGGTGAAGGGTTTCATAATTGCTTATATAAAAACGTACACTAATGCGATGTGCTCTCTGTTTAACGTCTAATTTTAGCACACTGTATCAGCATTGCTGTAATACGGCGGTTTATGGTAAATGATTGATGTCTTCCCATACCGCGTTTTCCGCTTCATTAATAAGAAATGTGTCTTTATTTATTAATGGATAATATACATACATCTATTTATGATTCAATTAGGGCCGATATAAGAGTGTCAAAATCCATAGGGCTAGATTTACTGTACAAGCCAATATTCCTGCTTGGTAATGTGTCTTGGTCTATGCAACGACTCATTGGTAAATAAGAGCACAAAGGCACATGCAGACAGCGCCTGGAAACTGCCATGCAAAGCCTCCCTACTTAGGATTTTCCAGAGGTTTTAAAACCTAAATGGTTCAAAAACACTTTTAAGTTGCACTGCAAAAAAAAAAAAATGTAATTTAGGGGTAATCACTGCTGTCCTATAAAATGTCCCGCATTTCAAGTACGTTATTTGAATGTGAATAGAACAGGTGCTGATATTAGTGAAGCTTACCTTGGGAAGCCAGTGGTTTTCTTTCTGCTGTGTTTGGGAGTAGAGGTGACTAAATTAGCCAGATTGGCTGTGCGTGTACCTCCGCGCTAACCCAATAGAAACCAATACAAAGCCAATGAAGCCCGGAAAGACCCAACTAATTGACAGATAATGAGCCAGTGCATTCCTACACCTCTATTAAATCACATCCTTGTACTCTCATCGGAAAAATGGAACTGTGAGAAGGGCTATGTTAAGAAGACGTGTTATGAGAAGTGAAATATTGATCAATATTCACACATCTTTTATTAAAATGTAAAACTGGTCTATGAACCATTGCCAGTGTACTTAGACACACGATATATGCAAGAGGTAAGAATCAAATCAATACAAGAAGTATTGCGCATTGTTTTGTTGTAAGTTTATGTAAATAGGGAATTTAAAATGTAACTGTGTGTTATGTAGTTTAATAGGTAAGATAAATCTCCACCTCTCTGTTCAGAATTCTGAACCTCTTCCTCTTAACTCTGGCTAACAGGAAGTAGAAAGTTATGGTCCTTTTGTAAGGAAAAGATGAGCTGCAGCAGATTGCACGACAAACATATCTTATGTTTGTATCCACCCTTTCCTGAGAAAGAATTCTTCTTAATATGTTAATGCTATGTTAATGATACTAGCAATGTGTATGAAGGAATTCAAAGCACAATTGCCTTGTCCTGAGTCAATTTTCAATAAATCTCAACCTGCATTGAAATGAGCCACGCTAACCAAGTTAATCGAGTTGGCCCTTGAGTATTCATTAAGCCTACACCTTGACACGACAGAGTTGCTTTTGTGTAACGTAGTCAATGCTATAGTATGGAATTACACTTCATGCCTCAGACTGGTCCAAAAGGAGTTATTTAGGTGGTTGCGGTCAGGAACATTGGGGTATCACCAAAATGTCTCTGTATATGCATGAACAGCATACATCTGAATGACAATGGAGGGAGAGGCCAGGTTGGTGGAATTACCGTCAGAATAGTCTAGTTCAGGCCAGGTCGATGTTATATCCATGGCAATGTCATTTCCCCTTTTCTATTGCCAGTGTATTTTATTGCAGAACTAAACCAGGAGAAGTAATTGCTTGCCAAGCACCAGCCTGCATTATCAGTGGCTTTGGCATTAACTGCAAATAGATAAAGAACATTATGCAGCCCTATTGTGTGTGTGTGTGTGTGTGTGTGTGTGTGTGTGTGTGTGTGTGGCTGTGAGTGATCGTATACATATACAAATACACCGAGTGTATGAATGATGAGATATCCAAATACACAGTGTGTGTGAAATTAGTTATTTCCCCAGACAGTAAGGTGCATGATCCCCAGAAGTGACCCAACCAGGCCCTTTACATTCCCCTTCTTCGTCTCTGTGTGTTGGGCCATGAGGTGAGGTTGTGTGTATGTGTGTGTGTGTGTGTGTGTGTTTGTGTGTAATAATGTACTTTGTGCGTGTGTGTGTGTATACAGAATGTGTATCAGAGAATCCACTGTATTTGTGTGTTGGGGGACTGTCTGTGTGTATGAGAGAGAGCGTACCTTGTGAACATGGACGTGTCAGGAGAAAAAGCCCTGAGAGAGCCTGGTCTGTAGCGCTGCACTAGGCCATCTCATGTCTCGTCTGCTGTCTTCAGTCTGGCACTGTAAGCACAGACAAAGTCAAACTGCTGCTTGCACATATTTGGGAGGATATTTAATTAAAAGTGGATTACAAGAGTGTTGGGTAAACAAAGATCAGATTAACAAATAGGCCAACGATGCTTTCCCATTTGCTAATGTAAATTTGACTTGACGGAGGGATTGGTCACGCAGAAGAACAGGCTCTGCCACCCCTCCAGAATATTAAGTCCAGTCTGGAGCATGAGGAAGGGAGTGAGAGACGCACAGAAGTTGTTTAAGACCCCACCTTCTGCCCACTCTGTGCCTGTCTCTCTCTTTCTCTCTCACACACACACACACACACAGAGTTGCCGAGTTTTGGACACAGCTCAACCTTGCGATGATAGACTGCTAGTGTGTGTGTCTTTCCTCAGAACACTCCTGACACGAGCCGCAGGAGATGAAGAGAGGGATGGAAGGAGGAGAGGACAGAGGGATGGATTTATCGACGTGGGACTTTGGCTCAGGTCAATGCATCAGAGGCTGGATCATAGTGGATGATTAGGCCTCTGGGTGTCAGGGACAACTTCATATAGACCCAGGCTCAAACAGGCCTCTCCTCCCTCTCCTCCCTCCCCTCTCGTCTTCCTCTCATCCACTGCCGTACCACAGTTCCGTGTCGTTACTATGTAACTTGTGTTACTATGTTACTATGTAACTTGTGGGGGTAACTGGTACTGTGTATCGTGCGGGGGTAACTGGTACTGTGTATTTTAAGGGGGTAACTGGTACTGTGTAACTTGCGGGGGTAACTGGTACTGTGTATTTTAAGGGGGTAACTGGTACTGTGTAACTTGCAGGGGTAACTGGTACAATGTAACTTGTGGGGGTAACTGGTACTGTGTATCGTGCGGGGGTAACTGGTACTGTGTATTTTAAGGGGGTAACTGGTACTGTGTATATTGCGGGGGTAACTGGTACTGTGTAACTTAGGGGGTAACTGGTACTGTGTAACTTGCAGGGGTAACTGGTACTGTGTAACTTGCGGGGGGTAACTGGTGCTGTGTATTTTGCAGGGGTAACTGGTATTGTGTATCTTGCTCATTGCCTATGGGGATTGCTAATAATAATCTTACAGTGATGCTATTGTTGGTAGTATCACTTACAAGATGTGATCTCAGTAAATTACCTCTGAGGAGCAGAACCTAATGCCAATGTGCAATGCTGTACATAGTTCTCCAATAAATGATTGCACTAATATGTTACTTCTTCTGTCTGAACTGAGTGACATCACTAAGAATGTGGAGGGAAATGAAATCTGTGAGATCAAGTATCTACTCCTACCAGACACTAAAGCATTTTTACATTCTGCAAAACGTACTGTACACAACCCATCACAACTGATTTAAAAAGTATTTCTGTAAATGGTCACCAGTCATTACATGGCTCATCCATGGCCTGAAGGATAGTAACGTGCTCTTATGATGACTGTCATACACCTTCCAACTCCATAATGAATATAATTCCTCAGCAGAGTTTATCTGGGATTACGGGGACAGCTAAAGCATCAAGAATCAGGGATTGGACAAAAAACACTTTCCCAATCCACCTCTGAATGTTGGAACCTAAAGTTGTGCCACACAATATCATTGAGGAACAAACTGAGTGGTGCAGCCCCAGCATTGTAGGGCCCAAGAAGTCCTACCACCACATATTCAGACATGGCTGTACACATGCACATGTTCCCCCATCTTGTTCAGGCACTTAGACAGTTGCTCATTGGCCAATCATTTTGCGTACAAAATTCCAAGTTTTGGCCAGGTAGAAGCCTGCTTCATCAAAAAAGATTAATCAACAAAGATTGGTTCACGGCACCTCAGTTTCAAGTTTTGACCCTGTCCAGGAGCTTTATAATTTTTGCCTTTGCCTGGCCCTTCTCCATGTTGAAAGACTTTGCCACTGTTACCAATTGTGCTTATCCTACAATGTGAAATAAATTAGCAATGTTTTATGGATGGAAATCATGTAGAGACATTGTATTGTACACAGGCCGTGCAGTTGTCTTCTGTGGTTCAATTTGTTAGAGCACAACGCTACCAAAACCAAGTTAATAGGTTTGAATCCCACCGAGGCCACTAAGAAATCTGGAGCATTAGTGTGGTGATTCTGTAGTTTTCCATCTGAACATAGTAGGCAAAACAATGTACAATGTGTACAGTATATTAACCAAATGGCTATGTGATGATCAATTCAGAACCAACGGATTAGTGAAAGTAAAAGTTATTTTCACAATAGAGAAGTCAATCCTACCAAAAGTTATTGATGTACTTCATATGAACATTTTGTAGTTTCTATAAACAACATTTAAATGTGAAACATGTCCTTCTAGATAGAAGACTGATTAATTGGACTTGTGTATTGTACCCAGTCAATCTAAAAATGTGCTTACAGCTTTCATCTGTTATGTTACTTGTATTACGAGTTGTGAACAAAGCCACATACTTGTGATAACAGTAACAAATCAGTCGAAAAAGAAAACTGTACTTCAATTCATTTTTCCTGAGCCTTGCTATCTACCTTCAACCTAGGTTCAACAATACAAGGTTAAGATGAGATGGATTCTTATCTACCATAAGTCTTTATGACACTGTTCAACAAGGGACCTGCATCTGTATTTGCTGTGTCTAGGAGTGATTGACAGCTGCACAAAACTATTGCTGACAAAGTGAAAAATAGACGTTGTGGTGAATTTGACCAAACTATTCCATGAAAACCTCCCTGCTTTACTTTCATTCTGCTAAGCTAATTATACAATACAATTAATTACAATTTGTTTATTACTCGATTTCCTGACCACTGGTCACGTTATCAGGGCAAACTTCAGGGTGTGTAGCAAAGCCCCGGTCCCATGTGTTTATTTGTCATCTAAGACATCTAACGTGAATGTCTGCCTCAGACATCAAACATAAAAGTGGGAAAGAATAGGGGATGATAGCGATTGTGGAACTAACATGAGGGTCTTGGAACACAAGGGGACAGATCATGCAGAGTTGGCGGTTTCATTAATAATTTATAGGGGCGACATGATGGCTGGATGTTTTTTATGACGCTAACCTGACTCTGTGTTTCCCTGGCTTCATTCCGCTGAAACAGAAATAGTCCATCTGTACACAGTCCCTGTTCCCCAGTGGCCGGGACATTCACCAAACGGAAGGAATGGACCACGCCTGACACGAGATCTCAGCGAGAAGGCCAGAAGGAAGGAAAGACTTAGGGAAAGACAGAGAAGATTGGGTCGGAGAACAAGGAAATAGCAGTGCTCACCACCGGCCCCGCCCCTCACTACCACCACAACCCGTCCATCCACGCCTGCAGCTCCCATCCAGTGTCCTGGCTTCCCAGTAAGGCTGCACTACAGGCCCGGCAGTCCCGGAAAGGGGTGGGGGGGGGGTACTGACAGTCAGAGGGAAAGGAAGCACTGTGGGCTGTCAAGTTCAGTAAAGTCACAGTTCCTCGTCCTTGGCACTTGTGGGCACCGGGCTGGTGGGCTGAATGGGAGAGATGGACGGGCGGGTAATGTGGTGTGTCACTTAATGCAGGTCCAAGGCCCATATGCTCTGGGTGACAGACACACACAGACACACACACACGGGCGATAAATAACCGGACACGCGCGCACACAAACATGGCGTGTCTGGCCTCTTGTATGTCACCTTTCCCTCCACTCTAATTGTGACTCCTTGGGTTTCGGCTGCTTGGTCGTGGAGACGGGTGTTGTGTGTGAGTCTCACCTTTTCTGCACCACTAAGTGATAGTATGTCAGCTCTCTCCTGGCGATGTCTCTAATTCAAGGGGCGCCGGGCGAAGTGAGGTTTAGGTCTCACACCCTGTCACACAGAAGAACCCCCCCCCCCCCCAAACAGAGGGGGATTTTTGTCACTCCCGTTTACACCTCAAACTGCCACCAATTACCACGCGCTGATGCGGCGTCCGGCACGGCGCTCTTATAGGCCACACCCCCAGCAGTATGGCCCTGCTTTGAAACTGAGACCTCCCCTCGTCCACGTAACCCTTCCTCACCCCTTCCTTTCTCCCTTTGAGCTCGGGGTGGACTCTGTGTCTCCGGCAGTGATCAGATGGCCTGTGGCCTGCGGACGAGCCCGCCGAGTACCTCCCGACGGCAGAGTCAGTGCGGCCGAGGGGGAACCGTGCTGGTCACGGCCTGGGTCGGCTTCCGAGAATGGAGGCGACACTGGGTCAGATCCTAGTCACTCAGTGTGTTTCTCTCTGAGGGGGGCCGGGTGGGATGGAAAGGTGTGATTAATGTGGTCGGCCGGTGGGTTGGGCAGCAGTGTGTCCACTGAATCACAGCAGCACACATAAACGCTCGTACACGTATTTGGCCGGAGCTGAACTGAATCGGGGGGACGGGTATGTAGACCGGGGGGGGGGGCAAAGATGCCAACCTCAAAAGGACTGCTGTGATGTGTTTGTGTGTGAGAGAGACACCGAGAACCTACTTGTGAGTGTCTGTGTGTGTGTGTGCATGACTGAGTGTGTTAATGAGCTGACCTGTTGGGTCCACCTGCTCTCCCCAGCTGCCCGGCCTGAGATGGAGTCACATGCCGTAAATATCTGCTAGAGGGCCCACAGGGCTTTCCCTTGCTTTCATCGCCCTCTCTTTCTCATCACTCTCTTCCTCCTCCCCAATTCCCACTCTCTCTTTTCCTCCCTTTCCCCTCTCCTTTCTTCTCTCTCCTCTCACCTATCTCCCTTTTCTTCTTTCAGTCCATTTTTCTTTTGTTATATGTACTTTCTCTCATCTCCTCCCTCTTACAGTGGCCCAAGAGACCTAACCGGAACAGTGACCGGAGAATCCATCCCTATACTGTCCAACATCACAGACAACTTCCTCAGCTTAGGTCTCCTTCTAACCTGCAGGCCTGTTGTATCTACATACACTTTACATCTTTACATGGACATCTACAGGCTGGCCAGGATTTCAGCGGTATAAATAGCTATGAGTTGCTAGGCTAGCTTGGAGAGTTTGCCAACAACAGGGCAGATAGCACGGCCCCTGCCCCGGTTCCATACATCAAACGATTTTGCATACAATTCTGCAGTAACATTATCGGAAGCTCTGAAGAAAATAAGATGCTACAGTAACAGTATCTGAAGCTCTGGTCTAAAGAAGATAAGATGGGAGTGTAACACTTAATCTGAAGCTCTGGGGTCTGAACAAAATCAAATGCTACAGTGAGACTTTATTTGAAGCTCTGGTCTAACCAACATAATATGCTACAGTAACATTATCTGAAGCTCTTGTCTAAACAACATACGATTCAACAGTAACGCTGTCTGAAGCTCTTGTCTAAAAAAACGTAGATTCTACAGTAATACTGTCTGAAGCTGTCGTCTAAACAATACAATATGTTATTGTAACACTATCTTGAGCTCTGGTGGTAACAACTTAAGATTTATATGAAACACTATCTGAAGCTCTGGTTTAAACAGTATAGGATTAAACAGTGAAACTATCTAGAGCTCTGATCTAAATAATTGAATAACCAACAGTAAAACAATTTAAAGCTAGAGATTTAAAACACAGCAGGATTATTATGATAGCTTGTCAAACTAAACATGTGAAAGGTCTGTTTTTGTTCTTGACAGAGTATATATATATATATTTATCTTTAAAGATCATAGGATCTCTAATGCATGCAAACAGAAAAGCAGGTCCAATGGGAATCTCGCTTACGTCAACCGACATATACTTGTTATAATAAATCCTTCCTATATATCTGATTTACAATGCACTGTTTCAATAACTCCTGCATGTACGGCAGAGAGACATTTAAAAGAACACTTTGTCAGCCTGCTCAAATAAAAGCCTCTCTGCTTTACAAGGGCTGAGGTAAGAGTCTGGAGCTGACATTATGCTCACTGAAACTTCCCGTCCTGTCCTGCTCACCGATATTCCTCTGTGGCCATGTCACATTTGTCATGGCTGAGAGAACACACAGTGCTACAGTATGCTGCCGCGCGCACACACACACACATACACCCACACACACACACACACACACACACACACACATACACCCACACACACGTAACCCCCCCGCCACACACACACACCTCTGGGTTGCAGGTTAATGACCCCAGAGCAGTACAGCGAGAGCGACCCCTGGACATCCACAGGAACACGAGGAACAAACGAATCACTTCCTCTTTGTTAAATCTTAATGTTCTGCTGGCCCAATTCCCCATGAACGTTACCCTGCCAAGTCCTCGCCGCGTGTTCGCGCGTGTGTGTGTGTTCATGCGTTTGCATCTGTATTTGAATGCGCATGTGTAAGCCCCCTATCTCTAATTAGTACAGACCCGTGTCTTTGTAGTAGCCAACAGGAATAGGCCACAGTGAAGGAGCCCGTGAACTGTACATGCATGCCCGTCCGTTCAGGAACAGGGAAAGCGCGGGGGAAGAACGACCGCGTGTGTACGCCCGCGTGAGTCGCCTTTATGCAAGGCAGGTGAAAAGAGGTAAATTGGTCCGTTCCATCACGCGGCGCAGGGAGGCCTGGTGACATGCTGATCAGGTGTGCATGCATAATGGCCTCCAAAAATAAGCCCTGTTTTGAATAATACCCCCCAAAATCCTGCACTTCTCCACTCAGTCCGGCCGGGATCTCATCAATCTTTGCAATGAATGGAAATCAGAGACAGAGCTCGCAGACAGGGGCCTCAATGGAGCCCACTTACATCTCTCTCCCTCTCTCTCTTTCTCTCTCCCTCTCTCTCTTTCTCTCTCCCTCTCTCTCTTTCTCTCTCCCTCTTTCCCTTTCTCTCTCCCTCTCTCTCTTTCTCTCTCCCCCTCTCTCTTTCTCTCTGCCGGCTCCCTCCAAATCCCCATTTCACTCAGATTCACCCGTTTCTCACTTCGGTCCCTCTCTCCCTTGACTCTTTCTCCACTCTATCCCTCTCTTCTCCCTGCATTCTTCTCCATTCTACTTTCGTAAAAATCGAGGAGAATGCTTCCTCAAAGCGAAGACAGAGACAGGGCTTTTAGGTTCAGGGAGAAGGGGATATTATTTTGTACCAGGCATCAACAGGGTCTTCATCTAACGTACATTTTCTCTCTTGAAATAACATCAGGTTTAATTTTCAATTTAGGAAAACATCCAGTATCAATGTGTAAGTAATACTGTGCATATGGTCAGTCTGGTATTAAAACAAGAAATAGGATAAGAAATATGTAATTCCAAAAATTAAAAGAAATGGGAATACTTCAAGACCAACACAGCATAGTGCAAGTATTTATTTTATTCAGTAATTTGCTATTACTGGTTGATTAGCAAAGACAGAAGAAATTTATAAAAGTGTAAAAGTTAAAGTTTACGTAATGATAATTATATACATTTTGTACATCCTCATATCTTCTATATGAACAAATTAGAGTTGACTTCTGAAATGGTTCTTTCTTTTACATAAAAAAATTCATAGTACGAGTTACTAGATTTGTCTGAAATGCTATGACCAAAAGTTTAAAGGTGGAATCTTTAAATAAAAACAAAGCAGAACTTTTTCTGGTCAACAGCCATGGACAGCAGCTGAGGAAATATAACCGGTCTTTGAAATCTATTTTAAAGTTACCATAAAAGGCACACACTCACATGTTTGGCAGGTACATGGTCTGCTAGCAGTGATGATGAGGATGTCTATGTTTCTACAGATTTTTACTTTGCCGGGGGATTCATTTCATGACTGAAACCCAGAAATTAGATAGGTATAGAACACATGTATGCAGCCTTTGGGCATTTAAATGTTATGTCACAGACACTTTTGTACCCTACATTTTTGACTGACCCATGTGATCCAGCAGCTTGGACCATCAACAAACACATTAAATCCTACTAGAACTGTCTGCAAATAGGCAAAAAGGAGTTAACTCAAGATTTTCATCCATTTCCACTCAAAAACATAGCTTGCTAGAAAACTCAGGTGTGTTTTAAAAACCCAGTTACCAAAATTGATCATCTGTGGTTTATATTGTGAGAGTTTTTTACACCATATGCACCATGTCAGTGAATAAGTAGCACTGCGTTGGTGCAGCGGTTTACGTCACTGGCTCGCAGTGCAACTGCCAAAGAGTCCAGCACAGCGTTGCCCCGTGTTGACAGACAGGTATGGGCACCAGTCTTAGCGTTGCCCCGTGTTGACAGACAGGTCTGGGCACCAGTCTTAGCGTTGCCCTGTTTTGACAGACAGGTCCGGGCACCAGTCTTAGCGTTGCCCCGTGTTGACAGACAGGTCTGGGCACCAGTCTTAGCGTTGCCCCGTGTTGACAGACAGGTCTGGGCACCAGTCTGTCCTGGCTGTAGGTTGGGCACCTATGAGCTCAGTTGCGTTTGATGGGCAGGAAATATGTTATGTGTGCTGACGTTAACATCCTTGTTAAATTAGTAGTGTGCTAAGAAGCAGAATGGATTGGGGAAATGTGTTTGGGAGGACGCACATATTCAGCTTTGACGCTTTTCCGTCTGTCGTGCAGCCTGGTAATATTCACAACTTTCATATGATGACATTTTGTGGAAAGAAAAATGGGGTTTAAAAATAAAAATATGTAAAAATTATTAAATTGGATTAAATTGTCTTTCTGCTAAACTGATGGCTTCATTATGGTGCCATATGATGATACATAGAGAAATGAGATGTAATGGAATCAAAATTATAATTGAAATGTTTGTTACACTGTATGATATTTGTGTTTTTCAACTACGAACTAAAAATATTTTGAAGACAACTGTGCAATCCGATGGATATAGGTCATACAATGCATTTTAATATAATCACATAACCTCATATAAGTGTCCCAAATTTAAACGTTGTTACAAAGAACACTAATTCAGAGCATACATTTTTTTCAATTTCAACCTTATCTGTTGTTTCATGACATTTTCCCACTTTGACGGTCCAAAAGAAAACCAAAAAAACTTGCAGAAAGAGTAAAAAAATATAATAATTATTAAATATTATTCCAAGAAATAACACACTGACATGATCCTACTAAAATGCATATATTATGAAATACAACTTATTTCCACTGAGGTGAGCATTTCTTGAGATTGAAAAACAGAATGAGCAGTCGAATATTTATGAAAGATAACCAAGACTCTGAAGTCGACTGTCTCATCCAGGAGACACTGTGACATCATCAGGTTCTGCAATAAATATCTCTGGGTGTATTTATATAAACTGGCATCAGTTCCCCCCTGATTTCTCTCTCATTCACCCTCTCTCGTGGTCTAAAAAGGCTCCTAGTAAACGACTGCAACACTTAGTGAGTCCTCTACGTAAATGGGCTGCAACAATAACTGGTTTCTGTTCAGGCCATTCTTCTGTTGTGAATAGGCAGGTGAGAGGGAGGTATGGAAGACAGAGGATGAGGATCAGGATGAGGAAGGAAGAATATAATAGAGAAAGGGAGGGTAGGATAAGAGGAGACAACAAGGTAATATGCAATGGAGAAAGAGATTGACCAAAAAATGGATGAGGAGAGATACAGCTCCGGAAACAAAGGAAGAGACCACTGCACCTTTTTCTTTCCTTTCCAAAAAAGTCGAAAAGGAAGGTTTTGAGTGAGGAACAGAAGGGTTCAAATTAAGAGACCACTGCAAATTGAATGCTTCTGTTCCTCACTCAAAACCTTCCTTTTCAACTTTTTTGGAAAGGAAAGAAAAAGGTGCAGTGGTCTCTTCATTTTTTCCGGAGCTGTAAATGAAGAGGAAGAGGGAAAGGAGGGGGGCAGCAGTGTTGGGGTGTGTTTGTGTTAGCCAGGCTCAAGCAACAGGCAACAGACATCTGATTATTTTTGGCCTCCAAAAGTTTTTGAACGTAAACAAGACTCTTTTTGGGCTTAGTCGTGGTTAATTTGCAGTGTATAAATTATTTATTTAAAATAATTAGAATTCTGTTCTGGCCCTGTGACCACGTGTTTCAACAGAGATCAGCCTGTGGGTGAGCATACCCTTCTGTGGGGGGGGGGGACTGAGCACCTCTGCCCTGATCCCATCACAATGAGCAGGCAATGGAGGGAAGCAAACTTCCGCACCGCAAACTTCCCAAATTATTTAGATTCCCAGGGAAAATTACAATATGCTCCAATCCACCTTCTCGTTATGGGATGAAAAATAATGACATTCTTTGTGACAGCCTTCCAACCTCTAGCCGTGTATAATAATTTTATTCTCCTCGGCTGGTGAATTTGACATTTTTTTTCTCCTAGTATCTGGGTACATCTGTTTTGCATGAGATGCATAAAATGACAGGACTTAGACAGCCAGTGCATCTAGTGACAAAGATTACTGTCACCCACCTTCCTCAGTTAATTCATCATTGGCAATGGTCCGTTCCCTTCCCTCGTCTCTTAGCAACAGCCTATCCCTTGGTGGGGGCTTGGCAATGTGTGTGAGTGTGCCACACTACTCTTCAGCATACCTTTTACATAAAAGTAAGACCATAATTTCAACTTTACATTTTTATTGTATTAACATAAAATATTGGGCATATTGCATTGAAATTCATATCCCAAGAATTTGATTCTACCAGCCATTATGCAGTGCTTATACTTGTTAATGTTGGTTGCATGAATAAAATAAAAAAATAATATTTGCTTTGGATATTAGTTTTCCTCGGCGACAGGATGGAGAAACTTTGCAGTAACAGGCAAGGGAGGGGGAGTAACCTCTTAACATGCAAATCACCTGGGCGGGGTATCTGATGGATGACTGTATGCCTGCCGCTTAAAAAATGGCTTCTTCAGCAGGAGTTTTGCTGGAGGTGAAAATGTTGGCTGGAAGCCCGAACAATAAGACAAAACAACCTCATTCTCCAATATAGATAGTAATAGGGAGACAAGTGTAAAGTAGTTATGACAGTTGTCAAATACAGTACATAAATAGTCAACATGTTCTGGTAGAATCCAACTAATCATACTGGGTCACAATAAAACTCACTGAAAAAGCAAAAAGGCTTTTTCCTACCTAGAAATAGCACAGCCGCTGAAGGAATTAATGGCTGTTAAGCTATTTGACAGATTTGGTAATGTTACAATTTTTGATCACAAATTTCAGAATTCATTCTACAAAACATTAGCCGAATGAACATATGTACTATTGGTATCTCTGTAAAGCGGATGTCATCTGCTCTACCACACAGACGCACGCACACACGGACAGAGAGTGGATTGACAGGGTTAAATAGGCTGCTTTATTTCATTTCCTGATGTGGCTTCTGAGAATCAGATGCATTGAACAGGGCCCAGTGAGCAGAGATCTGCCTGCATGCTGGCTGCTCAACGGAACTCTGGGATATGAGAGCATGCACAAACATAGAGGTGATTAACTCCCACCGAAACAGAGTGATACCCCCTCTTCTCTCTTTCATTTCCTCCCTTCATCTCTCTCTTCTCCTCTCTCATCTACTCCTCTTTTCTCTAGACAGTGACAATGTAATGTTACTACACACAACTGTATCTCGCATGAAAAGGTGAAGCCATGAATGATCTCTCCAATTTAAAAGCACTCAACCCTCACACCGCCAGAAATGAATATTTTGCATATATTCATGCAACAATGATTCAATTTGAGGATATTATTTGCAAACAGTGCCTGAATTCTCCACAGCATTAATAACAGAATCATGGCCGATATCACAGCATAACAACATTTATTTATTCTGACATGTTTAGAATGAACCGGCGCGATTAATTAAAAAGTAAACAATAAAAGATAAATGAGATGGAGAATAAAGAAAGAGAAAGAAGAAAAGAAAGAGGAAGAGTGCTCATTGCTGGATTGTTCTGGAGTTTGTTTGTAGTTCCAGTGCTCTGATTATTTGGTAATTATTGAACTTAGAAAAAAAATAAACACTTGTCTAAAGGGTTAATCCACGTGGCTCACTATAACTCTCTTTAAGACAATCAACTTTTTGTCAGAACATTTTATGCACTTCAAAGCATTTAGATAGTGATATTTTTGTCATTGACATCTTTGTCATTGTGAATCTTTGTAATGATTTGCCAACACTAAAATGGGGGTTGACAGGATCGCCATAAATCATTGTGACATGAAAAATCTGCATTATGAATAAAAACACTCCAATAAACGCATGGTATAGGTTTTAGAACAATTCCCATTGTCTCCTTTACATATCAAGGAGTGATACCAGTTTATACCTTTTCGTAGCATTTTCAGAGCCTAGTGTCCTAAAGACAGGCCCGTGGCTTGTCAGTCATTCGCTGGAGTCACCTCGAATGATTGAGACATGGAGAGAGATAACTTTATCCCTAAAATAACTGACTCCATAATAGACAGACCCTGCATGTTTTGTTGTTCAGCGTGTTCCATATCAGCAAACAAAGCCAAGCAAAATCAATCACTGCAGTAAATGTTATCAGTGAAAGTATTTGCATATGACTAATAACGCACCTGTTCCATAACAGTGCTTTTTGGTGTTTTTATCAGATGTAGAAGGATGGCTCCAATTGAGGGACGCAGCGAGCGGTTCGCTTTGGGCCAAGACCTCGTCTCTAAGAGGGTTAAAACAAAAACAAACATCAGAATCCAAAATGTCCGCTCGCGGTTCAGTCAGCCACAGTTCAGGCCAAGTTAATCTCCGCCATTACGGAACTGAGAGAGAGAGTAGAGTGTTTTAAACAGCTCACTCCTCTCTGGCTGTGACCTGGAAAGTCAACAACGCTAGAGCAATCAGCCACTAAGCTAATTCATCAGGTCGTTAGAGATATGAGGGGATGTGAGTTCTGTATGCATTTGGACAAAAACATCTGTTTTTATTGCTGTTTTCTTTTCTTTTTCCTTTTTTTATGCCACTCAGTTTATGAGTTAAAACCAATGAAATGTGGAAAATACACACAGAAAAAACTGTCCGTCCTTTAAAGCCACCACTATCTACATCTCCATTTGCTGGGTAATGTGGGTGTAATGGTAATGTGGGTGGGGAAAAAAAGTTTGCCTCAGCGATGGGTGATGGAATCTAATCAATCAGATTAATGATCAGCAAAATTGGTAAATAATTTGGTTGCAGGGCATTGTAGCAGATAGATATAATCCTCTGCGTCTACCATGCATCTTTGCCAGGAAATATGAATAATAATTCTATGCGTTAGTGTGTGTGTGTTCCTAAGTGTTTGCGTGCATGTGTGTGTGTGTGTGAGTGAGAGAGAGAGATGTTGGGCTTTTGAGAAGTTCTATGCATGAGTCTGTTTCCTGTGTCATTAGTCTAGAAACTGTCTAACAATGGTCCCACTGGAGCACCACTTCACACACGTAGCCAGGACACACACACACACAATCACACACGCTCACACAAGCACACACACCCACACACACACAAAATAAGTGGCGTATACATGAGAGGTGTGTGGCACACGTACGTACGTGTGTATGTAAATTCTCTCATTTATGGTATTATCTGGAGGAGCTAGTTTCTCTGGGCGGTAATGTGCACAGGCAGGGAAAGAGAGAAGTCCCACATACGCCCGCTTATAACAGCAATAGGGGATCACACGCTACGACAGTCCTGCGCGTGGAAGAGGGAAACAGGGTGCAAATCGTAGAAAGCGAGGGAGGGAGGGAGAGTTGGAGGGAAAGAAGGAGGGGAGGGTTGAAAGATGGAACGAGCTGTGGAAAAGGAGGGGGCGGGGGGAAATATAGCAGTGAGGGGAAGGGGAGTTTTTTCTTCTATGCTGAATAAAGAGATGTCTCACTTGAAGAATAGCCAGGTGGGTAAATTTGACTACCTCAGCCCATTGGAACACCCCTGAAGAAGGAGAAGACACAGGGAGGGGAGGGCCAAAGGAGAAACACGACTTCTGGCTGAAACAGTGGACAGACATAGTGGAAGGTCGTAAGAGGATGAGGTGGACGGAAAAGGCTGTGACTGCTGTTAGTGTGTGTATCTGCCTGTGGACCAGGTTGAATGCATCACTCATTAGTCCCCATGCAGTCCTCTTTTTAAAGAGTGTTTGTTATCTTTTTGTTATGTAATTCAATGTATAATTTTTGCGGTATCCCCAAGCGCCATCTGAACTTTGTAATGCTCAGTCAGATGTATTTTTGTTTCTTTATTTATACAACCCAAAAGTTGGGACGCCGCGTAAAATGCAAAAAGTTAAAAAAATTAATGCTAATAATTTATCTCGATATTTCATTGAAAATAGTACAAGGACAACATATCAAATGTTGAAGCTGAGAAATGTTATTGTTTTTGGAAAAACACCAGCAACACATTCCAAAAAAGTTGGGACAGGGGCATGTTTACCACTGTGTTGTGTCACTTCTCGGTAAGCGTTTGGGAACTGAGACCAATTGGTGTAGTTTTGAAAGTGAAATGTATTCCCATTCTTGTTTGATATAAGATTTCAGTGGCTCAACAGTTCGGGGTCTACTTTCTCATATCTTTTGTTTCACAATGCACCAAATGTTTTCAATGGGTGACAGGTCTGGATTGCAGGCAGGTCATATTAGCACCTGGTCTCTTTTACTACGGAGCCAAGCTATTGTAATGCATGCCAAATGTGTTTTGGCATTGTCTTGCTGAAATAAGCAAGGCCTTCCCTGAAAGAGACATTGTCTGGATGGCAGCATATATTGCTCCAAAACCTGTATACTGTACATTGTTCAGCATTAATGGTGCCTTCACAGATGTGCAAGTCACCCATGCCATGTGCACTAATGCACCCCCATACCATCACAGATGCTGGCAAGTCGGATGTTCCTTCTCTTTAGTCTGAAGGATGCAGCATCCATGATTCCCAAAAATAATTTAATTTAATCAAGTGTGTTTTTAATGCAGTGCCGTCTGAGGGCCCGAAGATCATGGCCATCCAATATTGGTTTTCTGCAGAGATTTCTCTGGATTCTGTGAATCTTTTAATGATATGTACCATAGATGATGAGAACACCAATGTGTACATTGGGAAAAAATATTCTTAAATTGTTGCACTATTTGCGTGTGCAGTGTTTCACAGAGTGGTGAACACCTCCCCATTTTTTACTTCTGAAAGACTCATCTTCTCTGGGACGCTCTTTTTATAGTCAATCATGTTTCTGACCTGTTGCCAAATAACCTAATTCGTTTTGAGATGTTCCACCAGGTTTTGTAGCATTACATTTCTTTTGTTGCCCCTGTCCCAGCTTTTTTTAAATGTGTTGCTTGCATCAAATTCAAAGTGGGCATATGTTTTTCAAGAAACAATAACATTTCTCAGTTTCTACATCTGAAATATTTGTACTATTTTCTATTGAAAATATGGTTTAAATGATTTGCACATCATTACATTCTATTTTTTCTTTTTCATTTTGCACCCCAATTCTATTTGAAACAGGGTTGCTTCTATCTTACCGTACAAGTTAAGCTGACCAAGATCACATTGTCATTTACAACCTAGTCGTAGGTACAGGGGTAGGAATGGGGATGAACGTGTCACTTGTAAGCTATGGATGATTAGGTGTCCCGACCACAGAGTGTCAGGACACCTGTATAACGTCACCCGAAAGACGACACCCTGCAAGGGGCAATGTCCCATTCACTGCCCTGGGGTATAGGGATTTATCATTAGAACATAGGTAACAGTGTGTACTGGCTCCCCAACACAACTTCTAGCAGCACTTTCTACTATCCAGGGACCAACCAGGACTGACACTGCTGGACCAACCAGGACTGACACTGCTGGACCAACCAGGACTGACACTGCTGGACCAACTAGGACTGACACTGCTGGACCAACCAGGACTGACACTGCTGGACCAACTAGGACTGACCCTGCTGGACCAACCAAGACTGACCTTGCTGGACCAACCAGGACTGACACTGCTGGACCAACAAAGACTGACCTTGCTGGACCAACCAGGACTGACACTGCTGGACCAACCAAGACTGACCCTGCTGGAAGTGGGATCCTGGCACCAATGCTGCTGGGTAAACTAAGTTAACCAGATTGAATAAATTTTTCATTTACTTTGAATAACTACTTTGTGTCTAGTAAATCACTTGAATGTATTATGTCTGATAAATCACAATGTTATTTTCAAAAAGTGCTTTCACAGATACCCAGCATGAAACCCATAAAAGCAAGCAACAACGTTAACACATAGTGGCTTGGAAATGTGATCCATACGATCGTGTGGTTGTTAGAAAACAACTAACTGGAAGATAGTTACCTACACAAACGTGATTGGCAGAATTTTCATAGAATTAAGAAACTTTTCAATGTTATAGGGAGAACAACAAAATGAGTAAAAAAAGGTATTCTCCACCTCCTGCTGCAGCCTTTCTGTGAACTAGCGCTTTGTTTCCCTCGCCACTCTGTCCTCCAC